>NC_057813.1:492905819-493564543 GCF_018294505.1 Triticum aestivum
GGCGAACTGGGGACCGGGCGGCGCCACTAGGAGGCCGACACGTGGCGGCGGACGGGGAGGCCGGACATGTCCGTCGGCGGCGGTTGTGTCCGACGGCGGCGGGAGGAGTGTTTTTTTTTAGGGTTTCGGGGAGAGGGAGAGATCCGAAAACGGAGGGGTGTATATATAGGCATAGAGGGAGCTAGGAGAGTCCAAATGAGGTGCGGTTTTCGCCCACACGATCGTGATCGAACGCTCTAGGATATGGAGCAGAGTTTGGTGGGTTTTGGGCCAAATTTGGGGGGTGTTGGGCTGCGACACGCACGAGGCCTTTTCGGTCCCTCGGTTAACCGTTGGAGTATCAAACGAAGTCCAAATGACCCGAAACTTGACAGGCGGTCTACCGGTAGTAAACCAAGGCCGCTTGGCAAGACTCGGTCCAATCCGGAAATGTTTAAACCCCACACAAGAAAGAAAGGTAGAAATGACCACCGGAGGAGAACGAAACGCGGGAATGCAAAACGGACAACGGGGAAAATGCTCGAATGCATGAGATGAACATGTATGCAAATGCAATGCACGTGATGACATGAAAAGAGATGCACGAAAAAGAAAACAACACACGGAGACAAAGACCCGAACCCGAGAACTAAATATAACTTAGCGCCAGGGACGGCAAGAGTTGGATACAAATATGGAAAGTATATCTGGGGCGTTACAGAGGAGAACCTGGGGGCGTGGTGCAGTAGTAAGGGCAATGCAAAGGCACAAACAATGTGAGGTAGTTTGAATAAAAACATGCAAGTAAATAGCATAAAACTACTAGTTTACTAGCTAGGGTTCCAAAAAATTACCACATTTTATTTTTTCTCAGAAAACTACCAAACGCGCAGTCGGCTATTTCAAAAAAACCAAAACCTCAATGACTAGCATTTTAACCGTTTTCCTGACTTGCTGGACCCACCAGTCAGGCCACATGGCGACGCGCGCTCACGGCGCAGCTGTTGATGGCCTTTAGCCTGACCGGTGGGTCGGGCCGCAGTCCCTCTCACTCTCCCCCTCCTCTCCCCCGCAGTGACCTAGGTGGGCGATGGCGGCACTGCAGCCAAATGCCATCGGCAGCGAGCTATTGAGCCAAGGTGTCACTGGCCAGGAGGGCGGTGGACATTCAGAGGTTGAGAAATGGTTAGGCAGCTCGAGCTTCCTAGCGTAGCGATCGCCACAGCCACCACCGCCCGATGCTCAGGTAGATACAACGAGCTTAGATCCGGCAGTCCGCGCGGCTAGGGCAGTGGCGAAGTGCATCCACGTAGATCCAGATGGCGGCCACAGGTGGGCGTCGTCGTTTGGTGGAGTGAGGTAAGAAATTTCAAAACCATTCACACTTTTAGTTCAAATTTAAAAATTAGGGTTAGAAGATGATAGTTTTTGTTAGGAAACAAGTACTTTTAATTAGGGTTAGAAGATAGCGCAGTATTGCGAATGAGCAGTGTAATTGCATGCTACTGCATTTTTTTGGTTACGTCATTGTAATTAGTACCTTTTTAGTAATGTTCAGTGCATTTGGTCATTGTTTTAAGTTTCAGTTACTTGAAAAATTATTGTTTGTCAATTTGATCTCCTACAGCTTAGATGATGAGATTTGGGACATGAGGCTACATTTTCAAGGAACATATAATATGGAGAGAAAGTATTCAGTTTCTTCAGATATCAGTTAGCTAACCATATCAGCATTGGTTGAGTTGGAGGGGTATGGAATGGATGCTTTTCTGACTTATGTAAAGGAAGAGGGAAAGGGCTTGGAGGGGGTGGAGGTCCTGGATAGTGAGGAGGCATTAGAGCAAATGCTTGACTTATTTGTTGATAAGAAGCTCCTCAACATCACTGTCAGAAAAGCTACTGATCCAAGCCCAGCAGATGTTAATATGGATCACATCTTGCTTGAGGAACAAATCCCCATTAGTCATATTGGTGAGCCTGTTGTTTACAGTGTTTCACAAGAAGGTGTTCTCTACCCTGCCTCTAATGCTAGTTTGCCAGCTGTAACCCTTGGTGAGCCCTATCTAAACAAACATCAAAGCTGCAATTTGAACAAGGGGAAAACAATTGTGGAAGAAGAAGATATACAAGAAGAAGCAGATGAAGATGTACCAGAAGAAGAAGATGAAGTTGAAGAGGATATGGATAAATCCTCTCCAGATTTTGAGTTCTATAGGGGTGATTACAGAGGGCACAAAATTTCTTACAAAGCTTGGTGCGGGGGTGAAGATGAGGCTGGCATAGATACTGCAGAGCACTTTTGTGGAGCTAACTTAGAACCTTCTGAGTTTTGGCAGGAAGAACAAATTGTTTCTGAAGATGAGCAAGCATAGGATCCTGCTGCTCTAACTACAAAAGGAGCAAAAAAGCTTAAGCCAGTTAGAAAACCTGGCCCAACTAGCAAGTCTCACAGTGAGCCCGAGCACATCAAGTTTGAAGATCATGTCCCTGAAGCTGACAAGTAATGTTTTCCAGGTGATTTTGGTATAAGTGATGAAGAAGATGTTCCAAGGCTGCCATCTGGAAGGAAGAGTAGGAAGAAGCAGAAGAAGGAGAGGAGATGGTATGATCCATCCAGGCCTGATGCACATGAGAAGTTTTCAATGCATTTATACTTTGAAAATGTAGTTGAGTTCAGAGAAGCACTTAGAAATTTTTCATGTTAGGACTCTTAGGAATTCCGAGTATCACAGAAATGAACCAACTAGGGTTATTGCTTGGTGCTCTGAGAGAAAACATGGTTGTGAGTTTACATAGTTGCCTCTAGGATAGCTCATGAGGCAACTTTCAGTATCAAGAAGATGAACCAGGATCAAACTTGTGGAGCAAGTGGAGGGAACACAAAGGTGACATTCAGTTGGGTTGCTAAGGTTTGTGAGGATATGAAAGCACAAGTGCTCCCTGGGTGACTTTGGTAATTCATGACAACATATCTCTTGTCGGACTAATACTTCTACCTAGTATATTTCAGATAAGTTCAACGATGGAGTGGCGTGGACATGGACAAGAGGATATGGAACCCCTTCAAGATGCTAAGGACAAATGTTGGCAAAAGCTTAAGACTCCACATTTTCTATTTTAGTGATCCAAGATCACATTGAGTCCATAGGAAAGCCAATACTATTAAAAGGGGATGAGATGTTGCTTAATGGATTGCTTTCTCAAAGTGCTTAGTGATATGCTCCAAGACCCTCAGCCACTTTCTCACATCCACATATGTCCTAAACCTAAATGTCAAACTCGGCCCCACCCACTTTGTCTATCCGGCGCCACCGAGTTTCACCTAATCCAGCCACTCCCAAACCCTAGTCACTTCGGTCTCACCGATGGGATCTCGGTTTCACTGAGATGGGCTTGCAAACTCTCTGTGATCTATTACAACATTTTCGGTCTAACCGAGTTTGTTCAGTCGGTCCCACCGAGCTTGCTTGACCAATCCTCTATTTACTTATTACCAAAATCGGTCTCACTGAGTTTGAGTAATCGGTCAAACCGAGTTGAGGTTTTACCCTAACCCATGCACATCGGTCCCACCGAGATGACTATATCGGTCCCACCAAAAACTCTAACATTCATATTTTGACCTGGATCGGTCTGACCGAGTTTGATGATTCAGTCCCATCGATTTTGGGAATCCGTGTGTAACGGTTAGATTTTGTGTGGAGGCTATATATACCCCTCCACCCACTCTTCATTCATGAAGAGAGCCATCAGAACAAACCTACACTTCCACTACTCATTTTCTGAGAGATAACCACCTACTCATGTGTTGAGACCAAGATATTCCAATCCTACCATATGAATCATGACCTCTAGCCTTCCCCAAGTTGCTTTCCACTCAAATCATCTTTCCACCATAGCCAAATCTGTGAGAGAGAGTTGAGTGTTGGGGAGACTATCATTTGAAGCACAAGAGCAAGGAGTTCATCATCAACACACCATCTATTACCTTTTGGAGAGTGGTGTCTCCTAGATGGTTGGGTGTCACTTGGGAGCCTCCGTCAAGATTGTGGAGTTGAACCAAGGAGTTTTTAAGGGCAAGGAGATTGCCTACTTCGTGAATATCTACCCTAGTGAGGCAAGTCCTTCGTGGGCGATGACCATGATGGGATAGACAAGGTTGCTTCTTCGTGGACCCTTCATGGGTGGAGCCCTCCATGGACTGTGCAACTGTTACCCTTCGTGGGTTGAAGTCTCCATCAACGTGGATGTACGATAGCACCACCTATCGGAACCACGCCAAAAATCGCCGTGTCTCCAAATGCGTTTGCATACTGCAATCACATCCCTTTACTTTCTTGCAAGTTGCATGCTTTACTTTCCGCTGCTCATATACTCTTTGCATGCTTGCTTGAATTTTATTGTGTATGCTTGAAATTGTGTTAATCTACCACCTCAACTTGAAAAACTTAAAAACTGCCAACTTTGTTTGTTGAGGGTCTAATCACCCCCCTCTAGACACCTCTTCTTGATCCTTTCAATTGGTATCATAGCTTTGGTCTCCATTTCTTTGGTTTAATCACCATTGGAGGAAGATGGATGAGTCTACGTTGGGGAGTCTTAGACATAGAGTGCCTATGCTTGATGGAGAGTTCTTTAGTGAGTGGAAAAATGAGATGCTTGGAATTTTTCATGAATATCACTTGAACAAGTACATTACTACTCCTTGTGAACCCCTTGTTGATCCCTTGCATCCTACCCATGATGATTCTCTTGACATGATTCGCAATCTTAGAACTATCAACCTTATCACTAGAGGATTGCCTAGAAATTTGATTGGTCACTTGCTAACTCTTGATTGTGCTTATACTATATGGAGATTTATTGAGGAACAATTTCCTGACTATTCCTTGATAAACTTAGATGAGATTCTTCACAAGTATATTGCTTTGAATAAGATGAATCCCAATGATCCTAAGTTTGGAGATTGTTTATTTGAGGTTACCAATCTTATGCGTGCCAAAGGAGATGTTGGAATCATTAGCAGTATTATTTCCGAAGCTATTAGAATTCATAGAGATGAACATTGTCAAAAACATATACCTAATGAATCACTCTCTCTAGGAAATGATCATTTTCAAGATGATGTTGAACATGGATACTATGATGAGGATGATGATAATGACTTTGATCCTGACGAGTCTATGAGACACTTTGGTCTTATGGCAAATCTTCGCGGCTACATGGCTGGAGGAAAGGAATGGGTCCTTGATAGTGGATGTTCCGATCACATGACCGGGGATAAAGATATGTTCCGTGAGCTTGCTGAAAACGACGGCCCTCAAAAGTATGTCTGAGGGAGTCATGGATTAGGGGGTGTCCGGATGGCTGGACTATGACCTTTGGCCGGACTCCCGGACTATGAGAGATATAAGATTGAAGACTTCGTCCCATGTCCGGATAGGGACTTTCCTTGGCGTGGAAGGCAAGCTTGGCGATACGATATGAAGATCTCCTCCCATTGTAACCGACTCTGTGTAACCCTAGCCCTCTCCGGTGTCTATATAAACAGGAGAGTTTTAGTCCGTCGCACGAATAACAATCATACCATAGGCTAGCTTCTAGGGTTTAGCCTCTCTGATCTCGTGGTAGATCAACTCTTGTAACACCCATACCGTCAATATCAATCAAGCAGGAGTAGGGTTTTACCTCCACCGAGAGGGCCCGAACCTGGGTAAAAACATCGTGTCCCTTGTCTCCTGTTACCATCCGCCTAGACGCACAGTTCGGGACCCCCTACCCGAGATCCGCCGGTTTTGACACCGACATTGGTGCTTTCATTGAGAGTTCCTCTGTGTCGTCGCCTTTAGGCCCGATGGCTTCTTCGATCATCAACCATGATGCGGTCCAGGGCGAGACTTTTCTCCCCGGACAGATCTTCATATTCGGCGGCTTTGCACTGCGGGCCAACTCGTTTGGCCATCTGGAGCAGATCGAAAGCTACGCCCGTGGCCGACAGGTCAGATTTGGAAGCATAAACTACACGGTCGACATTCGCGGGGACTTGATCTTCAACCGATTCGAGCCACGGCCGAGCATGCCGCACTGTCTCGATGGGCACGATCTAGCTCTGCCGCCGGACAGCACCCGGAGTGCCGCTCAGGAGTCCGCTCCGACCTTTAGTTCGTAGCCGACTGCGCTAACCAGGGACGGACGGTTGGACGCCGCCCCAGGAGCCGCGATCTCTAGGGCGATTAGAGCCGAATACCAGCCTAGTCCTTTGCAAGGCCCGTGACTCCAAGGTGCCGGACTCCGCTCCGGACTCCGAATCTTCCGCACCCCTTCCGATCGAACCCGATTGGGCTCCGATCATGGAGTTCACCGCTGCGGACGTCTTTCAGCACTCGCCCTTTGGCGATATCCTAAACTCCCTAAAGTCTCTCTCTTTGTCAGCAGAGCCCTGGCCGGATTATGGTCAGCAGGGTTGGGATACGGACGACGAAGAAATTCGAAACCCACCCACCACCCACTTTATAGCCACTATCGACGATCTAACCGACATGCTCGACTTTGACTCCAAAGACATCGACGGTATGGACGCCGATGAAGGAGATGACCAAGAACCAGCACCTATAAGGAACTGGAAAGCCACCTCATCATACGAAGTATACATGGTGGACACACCTAAAAGGGATAACAACGAGGATCGAAAGGGCGCAAACAGGGATCGTTCCCTCGAAAAACAATCAAAGCAGCGACGCAAGCGCCACGCAAAGCCCCACCTCGACAAAGAGCCAGCCATAGAGCAGGGCGAATCAACGGAAGACGAACATGCCATTGAGCAACCGTTCAAACAACCAATCCCCGGAAAAGATAATAGTCCAGACGACCTCATGCCGGACAAACTGCTGGAACATAAGAACCTCCACCAAAGGCTCGTCGCCACTGCACGTAGCCTGAAAAAGCAGAAGCGGAGGATCAAAATAGCAGAAGATGCACTCAGGATCAGATGGAACAAAGTGCTGGATACTGCGCACAAGTACGGCAACAGTCGTCACACAAAAAGCTATCCGAAGCGGAAACTACTACCGGAATTTGATGTAGAGGCCATAAAGCCCCCACAGTCGAAAAACAAAGAAGCCACCAGGTCGGATAGACGACCCAACGATCGATCCAAAGCGGCATAGGGCGCCGCACTCAATCCAGCGAGCGATCCCCCTAAGGATTCGCATCAAACAACCTGCCCAACCAGATCCATATATGACCCAAGAAAGCAAGCTCCAGCAAGCAACACAATGCAAAAAATACCCGAACATCACGGCACACCTGCATACAGGGGCGCCGCACATCCCTTATGTTTTACCGATGAGGTGCTGGATCACGAATTTCCAGCGGGATTCAAGCTTGTGAACATAGAAGCATATGACGGAACAACAGACCCCGGAGTCTGGATAGAGGATTATACCCTCCACATACACATGGCCAGAGGAGATGACCTTCATGCCATCAAATGCTTACCCCTCAAGCTCAAAGGGCCAGCCCGGCATTGGCTTAAAAGCCTTCCCTAAAACACCATAGGAAGTTGGGAAGTGCTTGAGGATGCTTTCCGGGCAAATTTTCAAGGGACCTATGTCCGACCTCCGGATGCAGACGATCTGAGTCATATAACTCAGCAACCCGGAGAGTCAGCCCGGAAACTCTGGAACAGATTCCTTACTAAAAAGAATCAGATAGTCGACTGTCCGGACGCTGAGGCCCTAGCATCTTTCAAACATAGCGTCCAAGACGAATGGCTCGCCAGACACCCCGGCCAGCCAAGAACGATGGCCGCATTAACAAGCCTCATGACCCGCTTTTGCGCAGGAGAGGATAGTTGGTTGGCAAGGAGCAGCACAAGCGACCCGAGTACATCTAGACCTAGAGATGGAAACGGGAAACCGCGCCATAACAAAGAACAGCGCCGAATCAAGGACAATAGCCCAACGAGCACGGCAGTCAATGCCGGATTCAAAAGCTCTTAGCAAAATCAGAAAAAGCCGCCGCCCAAAGATGACAGGGATGAGCTGTCTAACCTCAACAAAATCCTGGATAAAATATGTCAGATCCACAGCACCTCCGGGAGGCCTGCAAACCACACCCACAGAGATTGATGGGTTTTCAAGCAATCCGGCAAACTCAATGCTGAAGACAAGGGGCTCGACGCACCAAGCGAGGATGACGACGCGCCCCACAAGCAGAACATCGGAGAACAAAAGAAGTTCCCATAAGAAGTCAAAACAGTGAATTCACTTCATACGACAAAAGGGCAAAATAGAACGGCGCTTATGAAGACACGCGCCACACAGCCAGCCCCAGAGGAGCACCGCCACTGGTTGTTACAATGAATCACCTTTGACCATCGGGATTACTACAGAGGGTCCCGGAACGCAGGCTGGACTGCGTTGGTCTTGAATCCGGTTATTGACGGACTACAATTCACACGAGTCCTTATGGACGGCGGCAGTGACGTAAACCTGTTATATCAGGACACAATCCACGAACTAGGGGTAAACCCAGCACTAATACGTCGCGGCAAAACTTCCTTTTGAGGAGCCACGCCGGGCCCAGATACCCAGACTATGGGTTCCCTTTCATTAGAAGTCAAGTTCGGCTCACCCGACAACTTTTGAAGTGAAAAGCTAACCTTCCACATCGCCCCATTTGTAAGTCGCTATCAAGCGCTACTGGGACGGGAAGCTTTCGCCCGCTTTAACGCAATACCACACTATGCATCCCTTACACTTAAAATACCCGGCCCACGAGGCATCATCTCATCACAGGGGAATGACAATTGACCCCCAAAATACGGGTAAGGGTGCGGCCGCCTGGACAGCCGCACACTAATCTAGCCCGGACACGGCTAGACGAGTTCGGCGTCAACACACATGGACTCAATAGCCGCACATCCCTGTACAAGGGGCTCCGCGTGTTCACTCTAGGAGACAATGCGGCTCCCTTCTTGCTTCAACTATATCTTGTTTATTCTAATATAGCTTTCTCGCATGCCTATTTACTAAAGTTCCTCTTTTTCGTAGACGAACACCATGCTACGCCCATCCAGGATACGGCACAACGGAGACACATGCGCAGACGTGCAGTATGGACCCATTCTAAGGATTCTTTTCATATTAAGACCCTGCGTAAAACTTTTTTACTGTCTCTTGTTGAAAACATCCCCCGGTTTTTCGTCATAACCGAGGAGGAGACTGGCGTTTTGGCATGTGGCCACGCCAGAATTTCGCGCGTACCTGGACACAAGGGGCTTTCTTACCAAGGGCTCTGTTTCGGCCCATCTTCATAAAGACCTAATACCTTAGGGAGTGTTCGGCGTCGCGAGTTAGGCCTTATATGCATCAACTCCGAATCATGTCTTTGGTCAAATGTTGGGTTTGCCTGGCTCCTGTGTTTTGCTGCCTTACGTTTCGTTATATCGGCTAACGTGGCACCAGGAGAACTACTGCGATTGTGCCCCGGTTCGGCCAGGCGAGCACCTCAGTAGAGAAAGCCAAAAACTGACTATCATGATATAGCGAGAGACTGGTCAACCACTCGATGACTCTTGGAATCTCTAGGATTCCTCCGCATTAACGAAGGACCACTTCCTGTCCAGGCACACACGCGCCCCGGATTCGGGAGAGCGCGGTGCCTCCAGGGGATATTAAGTAGCCCCAATGTCAAACTCCTATGGCTAAGTGAAAGTGATAAAGCGTCATAGTCTCGTTGCCTCGTTCGCCATGCCATCACCTCCTTTGTAGGACCAAGACATTGGATTAAGTGTGAAAAGGTGCATTTTTTGCAAACACCCCCGCATTATATGCATGGGGGCTGAAGCCAACGACTGCCATCTTTCAGGTTATATACACATATACATTAACGGCCGCACAGGAGGTGTTATAATTCTTGCAAGCACAAGTATAAAAAGCTTTTATATTCTATCAAAATATTTCTTTTACTATAGCACCTGCTATTCGAACAAAACATCCTTCGAGCACTGCGCTTCTATTAAACGAGCGCCCGGAAGAACTTCCTCAAGGTAGTGCTCGGCAGATACTTGGCCTTCGCCCGAATCCTGGGATGCGACAACACTGGCCTGCATATTCGCCCAGTATGTCTTGACACGGGCAAGAGCCATTTGTGCACCCTCTATACACGCCGACCTCTTTAGTACATCGACATGCGGCACAGAACCAAGGAACTGCTACACCAATCCAAAATAACTTTTCGGCTCCGGCTCCCCCGGCCACAAACGACTCGCGACATACTTCATGGCGAGTCCGGATAACCTGTTCAGCTCCGCAAAGGCGGCCAAACGGTCGGGCACCGAAAGTGGGCGCTCTGGCTTGTGGAACTGCGACCAAAATAGTTCTTCCAAATTATGGTCGCCTCGTCCTCGGAAGTGTTCGGTTGCGTCAGCCGCACTCGCTGCCACCTCCAGATAAGTGTTTTCCGCACTCCACTGACGGTCTAACAGAGCATACTTAGGATCCCCGAACTTCATCCGCAACATATAGGGCTTTCCAGCCATGATATCCCCGGCTTGACGCAGCTCCTCCTTCATAGCTCTCATCGCAGAGCGAGCATTCCTTGACCTCGGTAGTGATCTTCTCAAGGTCCTTCTGAGCTGCCCCTTTTTCTTGTTCGAGAAATTCACAACGGTCGGCAGCACCCTTCAATTTTACAGCCATCTCGGCTATGGCCTTCTTACTCTGGTAGTGAGCAGCCTGTTCGGCTTTCAGCTCTTCAGCCGCCTTCACGGCCGCCGCATCACTTTTTCTTGCTTGCTCCTTGGCTCGGGCAAGTTCCGCCCAAAGGTTCTCCACGGAAGAAGCACTATCTGCAATAAGCATATATATATATTGTAAGAAACGAGCATCGAACTCCTCTTATCAGATATCTGTGGAGTATACCTTGTGCCTCATCTAGCCGCTTATTTACAAGCGCGATGTCGGCATCTGCCACGTCCAGTTGCCGCTTTAACTTGGCAGATTCATCAGTCCGGCTAGCCACCGAACACCTCGCCACCTTCGTAAAAAGGTAACATTTTATACCTGGGGTTTTGATCCTCTGTGCGCCATCACTCTTGACGACACACAGAGTCTCGGGGGCTACTATTTATACAGGGCACATTCTATGCGACTCTACCAATAGGTACACCTTTTCACATACCTCAAAGCCTGTCAGTAAACTCCTGGCGGCCTCGTACAATCCGCTTTCCGCGGATGCAACCCTTCCTATCACCATGTTCATCAACACACAGTGTTCTTCTGAGACGGATGCACGCCCGAGCAGATCCCTCAGCCTCTCCGACCGCGCACCAGAGGGCACCGGACGAGCCCGACGACCTTTTTCAGGATCCGGACTAGGAGAAACCCACCGGGACGACACCTCGGGGTCGCTTGCCTCGTAAGTCGGTGCAGCTAGGGGAGGCGTTTCGCTCTCTATCATCTCCGGACGGAGATCCCCCGAAGACGAGCTCTGCTGAGAAGGGTCAAGATCCGAACTGCAAGGTAATATTTCGGTTATCTTCCTTAGAAATAAAACAGGGATGCCACTAATTTTTGAGCCCCTCTCTTTACTTACGACTCGGAGGAAAGCTGATCCCTGTGAGGGCGCAATGCGGCCGGGACAGTCTCCGGCGCCGGATCCTCTGATAAAGATTTATTCCCCTGTTTCGAGGTCGTTTCCTCCGGGTCTTCAGAGGCACTCCTTCTCTTTGCCAGGTTGGGGGAATTCTCGATTCCTCCCTTCTTGGCAGTCTACTTCGTGGAGGCCGCAGCTCCTCGGTCCCCTCTTCGCCCTCTGCTGAAAACATAATCTGCAGCATCCTGGTTAACATTGGATCTGGCGCGGTCTCAGGAAGGGGGGCTGGACACCTGATAAGCTTTGCCTTCGCTATCCACTCCTATTCAAAGGATAGCTCTGTCAAAGGGCCGCTTTATGATGAAAATATGGATGGTGTGTCAAATATGAGGCTACTTACCTTAACATCTTGGCGATTGCAGCTCAGACCTGCGTCCTCGGATAAATCCGGACACCTAGTTTGTGATCTGAAGAACAATTTGTACATCTCCATGGGTGTTGCGCCCATAAAATGTTGGAGGACTCGCGGTCCTTCCGGATTAAATTCCCACAGGCGAAGGGGGCGACGTTTGCAGGGCAGCGTGCGGCGAATCAGCATAACTTGCGCCACTACGGTCAGGTTAATATCCCTTTCTAGGAGATATCGAATGCGGCCCTGCAATAGGGGCATGTCTTTGGACGGACCCCAGATAAGCCCTCCATTGACCCATGACGCTCGTCGTGGCGGAGGACCCGAGCGAAAAGCAGGAGGCACCACCCATGTGGTGCCCCGGGGGGCTGTGATATAAAACCAGTCCCGTTGGCATAAGCCGAACTCTTCTTGGAAAGTGCCCTCGGGCCATGGAGCGCCGGCTATCTTGCTTATGATAGCTCCTCCGCACTCAGCGTGCTGCCCCTCGATCATCTTCGGCTCTACTTTGAAGGTTTTAAGCCACAATCCGAAGTGGGGGATGACATGGAGGAAGGCTTCACACACTACCATAAACGACGAAATTTGGAGGATGGACTCTGGAGCTAGATCGTGAAATTCTAGCCCGTAATAGAACATCAGCCCCCTCACAAAGGGATCAATCGGGAAACCTAGCCCCCGAAGGAAGTGAGATGTGAACATCACGCTCTCACCGGGCTGAGGAGAAGGAATGGCCTGCCCTTGAGCAGCCAGCCTATGCGAGATTTCGCTGGATAGATACCTGGCATCTCTCAGCTTTCGCACGTCTTCTTCCGTAATGGGGGAAGGCACCCACCGGCCTTGAAGGTGGGAGTCGGACATTGTCGGAGGTCCGAAGCGCCTAAAACTAGAAACCTTGAGTGTTGGAACTCGAGGCGAGGGGCGGATTTGATTGGATTGAAGGAAGAGGGAGTAGAGCCTTGGTCTCTTTATAAAGGAGTTGAATACCAAGAGCCCTCCCCGTAACCGTTTGGGACTCACTTTCAATTAGAGAGTCATACCAAAAGGCGCAGTTGGGTTACCCACGCCCATATTAATGAGAATCCCGGAATAAGGGGACACGATCTCTGCTTCGATAAGACGTGCCTAGGGAAACTGCCTCACTAAGCGCGCTGAGGTGGAATGGTAAAATAAATAAAGGCTAGGCCGCGACATGATGTCACGCCGCGAAATACGTCAGCAGATTAGATTTGTGTAAATATTATTCTCTCTATGGTGGCATGTGGAAATTATTTTGCAGAGCCAGACACTATCCTTGTGTTCAAACATCTTCTATGAAGTATTCGGAGGAGGACCCCGCCTTGCAATGCCGAAGACAATTTGTGCGCCAGACTCGTCGTCATTGAAGCCTGGTTCAGGGGCTACTGAGGGAGTCATGGATTAGGGGGTGTCCGGATGGCCGGACTATGACCTTTGGCCGGACTCCCAGACTATGAAGATACAATATTGAAGACTTCGTCCCGTGTCCGGATAGGGACTTTCTTTGGCATGGAAGGCAAGCTTGGCGATACGATATGAAGATCTCCTCCCATTGTAACCGACTCTGTGTAACCCTAGCCCTCTCCGGTGTCTATATAAACCGGAGAGTTTTAGTCCGTAGCACGAATAACAATCATACCATAGGCTAGCTTCTAGGGTTTAGCCTCTCTGATCTCGTGGTAGATCAACTCTTGTAACACCCATACCATCAATATCAATCAAGCAGGAGTAGGGTTTTACCTCCACCGAGAGGGCCCAAACCTGGGTAAAAACATCGTGTCCCTTGTCTCCTGTTACCATCCGCCTAGACGCACAGTTCGGGACCCCCTACCCGAGATCCGCCGGTTTTGACACCGACAATGTCACTTTCGGTGATAACTAAAAGGGTAAGATGGTTGGCCTCGGTAAGGTGGCCATCACACATGACAACTCCATACAAAATGTTATGCTCGTTGAATCTCTTGGCTATAATCTACTTTATGTATCTAGACTAGCTGACTTTGGTTTCAATGTCCTTTTTACTATAGTAGATTGCCAAGTGTTTCGAAGAGATAATCATAAAATGGTATTTACATGCATACGTAGAGGTGATATAAACATTGTTGACTTCACTAAAAAGGCTCAACCTAGAACTTTCTTAATTGCTAAATCTTCCAAAGGCTGGTTGTGGCATAGACGGTTAGGTCATGTGGGCATGCGAAACCTTGACACGCTTATTAAAGGTGATCATATCCTTGGTGTTAAAGATGTCATATTTGATAAGGATAGACTTTGCAGCGCTTGCCAAGTAGGAAAACAGGTTGGAGGAAGCCACCACGAGAAGACCACTCGAGCTACTTCACATGGATCTTTTCGGTCCCAACGCTTACAAAAGTCTCGATGGTAACTCGTTTGGACTAGTCATCGTTGATGATTTTTCAAGATTTACATGGGTGTTCTTTCTTGATGATAAATCACAGGTTAAAAAGATCTTCAAAAACTTTTCTAGGAAGCCCCAAAATCTATTTGAAGTGAAGATCAAGAAGGTTCGCAGCGACAATGGAACGGAGTTCAAGAACACCAATGTGGACAACTTTCTTGACAAAGAAGGGATCTCACATGAGTTCTCGGCTACGTACACACCTCAACAAAATGGATTTGTTGAGAGGAAGAACCGGATGCTCATCGAAATGGCGAGAACGATGCTTGATGAGTACAAGACGCCAAAACACTTTCGGGCAGAAGCGGTTGAGACAACTTGTCATGCAACGAGTCGTCTATATCTTCACAAGCTACTCGGCAAGATGGCATACGAGCTCCTCACCGGTAACAAACCCCAAGTTGGATACTTTCAGGTAATTGGGTCAAAGTGTTACATTCTTGACAAGCAGCGTCGTTCAAAATTTGCTCCTAAGTCTCATGAAGGTTTCCTACTCGGTTATGGCTCAAACTCTCACACTTACTGTGTCTACAACAAACCTCACGCCAAGGTGAACCACGAGTTGACTTGGAGGCATTGATACATCTCCAATGTATCTATAATGTCTGATTGTTCCATGCTATTATATTACCTGTTTTGGATATTTATGGGCCTTACTATCCACTTTTATATCATTTTTGGGACTAACCTATTATCTGGAGGCCCAACCCAAATTGCTGTTTTTTGCCTATTACAGTGTTTCGCAGAAAAGGAATATTAAACGGAGTCCAAACGGAATGAAACCTTTGGGAGAGTTATTTGTGAAACAAACGCAATCCAGGAGACTTGGAGTGGACGTCAAGAAGCAAATGAGGAAGCCACGAGGTAGGGAGAGCGACGTGGGCCCATTGTGGCTCCCCTGACCGACTTCCTTCGCCTATATATACTTGCATACCTTGAAAACATCCAGGAGCACCACAAAACCCTATTTCCACCGCCGCAACCTTCTGTACCCGTGAGATCCCATCTTGGAGCCTTCTCCGGTGCTCCACCGAAGGGGGAATCTATCACGGAGGGCTTCTACATCAACGTCAAAGCCTCTCCGATGAAGTGTGAGTAGTTTACCACAGACCTTCGGGTCCATAGGTATTAGCTAGATGGCTTCTTCTCTCTCTTTGAATCTCAATACAATGTTCTCCTCGATCTTCTTGGAGATCTATTTGATGTAACTCTTTTTGCGATGTGTTTGTCGAGATCCGATGAATTATTGGTTTATGATCAAGTTTATCTATGAGAAATATTTGAATCTCCTCTAAATACTTTTATGTATGATTGGTTATCTTTGCAAGTATCTTCGATCAGTTTGGTTTGGCCTACTAGATTGATCTTTCTTGCAATGGGATAAGTGCTCAATCTTGCGGTGTCCTTTCCTAGTGACAGCAGGGGCAGCAAGGCACGTATTGTATTGTTGCCATCGAGGATAAAAAGATGGGGTTTATATCATATTGCTTGAGTTTATCCCTCTACATCATGTCATCTTGCCTAATGCGTTACTCTATTCTTATGAACTTAATACTCTAGATGCATGCTGGATAGCGGTCGATGTATGGAGTAATAGTAGTAGACGCAGAATCGTTTCGATCTACTTGTCGCGGACGTCATGCCTATATACATGATCATGCCTAGATATTCTCATAACTATGCACTTTTCTATCAATTGCTCGACAGTAGTTTGTTCACCCACCGTAATACTTATGCTATCTTGAGAGAAGCCACTAGTGAAACCTATGGCCCCCGGGTCTATTTTCCATCATATAAGTTTCCGATCTACTTCATTTTGCAATCTTTACTTTTCAATCTCCATCATAAGAATACCAAAAATATTTATCTTATTATTATCTCTATCAAATCTCACTTTTGCAAGTGACCGTGGAGGGATTGACAACCCCTTTATCGCGTTGGTTGCGAGGTTCTTGTTTGTTTGTGTAGGTACGAGGGACTTGCATGTAGCCTCCTACTGGATTGATACCTTTGTTCTCAAAACTGAGGGAAATACTTACGCTACTTTGCTGCATCACCCTTTCCTCTTCAAAGGAAAACCAACGCAGTGCTCAAGAGGTAGCAAGAAGGATTTCTGGCGCCGTTGCCTGGGAGATCTACGCACAAGTAAATACATACCAAGTACCCATCACAAACTCTTCTCCCTCGCATTACATTATTTTCCATTTGCCTCTTGTTTTCCTCTCCCCCACTTCACCCTTGTCGTTTTATTCGCCCTCTCTTTTCCGTTCGCCTCTTTTTCGCTTGTCTCTTGTGTGCTTGTGTGTTGGATTGCTTGTCACGATGGCTCGAGATAATACTAAATTGTGTGACTTTTCCAATACCAACAATAATGATTTCCATAGCACTCTGATTGCTCCTCTTACCAATGCTGAATCTTGTGAAATTAATGCTGCTTTGTTGAATCTTGTCATGAAAGATCAATTCTCCAACCTTCCTAGTGAAGATGCCGCTACTCATCTAAACAACTTTGTTGATTTGTGTGATATGCAAAAGAAGAAAGACGTGGATAATGATATAGTTAAATTGAAGCTATTTCTGTTTTCGCTTAGAGATCATGCTAAAACTTGGTTTTCGTCTTTTCCTAAAAATAGTATTGATTCATGGAATAAGTGCAAAGATGCTTTTATCTCTAAGTATTTTCCTCCCGCTAAGATCATCTCTCTTAGAAACAATATTATGAATTTTAAGCAACTTGATCATGAGTATGTTGCACAATCTTGGGAGAGGATGAAATTAATGATCCGCAATTGCCCTACACATGGTTTAAATTTATGGATGATCATACAAATTTTTTATGCCGGATTGAATTTTGCTTCTAGAAATGTTTTATATTCGGCCGTGGGAGGCACTTTTATGGAAATCAGCTTCGGAGAAGCTACTAAACTCCTAGATAATATTATGGTTAATTATTCTCAATGGCAAACCGAAAGATCTACTAGTAAAAAGGTTCATGCAATAGAAGAGATTAATGTTTTGAGTGGAAAGATGGATGAACTTATGAAATTTTTTGCTAATAAGAGTGCTCCTATTGATCCTAATGATATGCCTTTGTCTACTTTGATTTAGAATAATAATGAATCTATGGATGTGAATTTTGTTGGTAGAAATAATTTTGGTAACAATGCGTATGGAGGAAACTTTAATCCTAGGCCGTTCCCTAGTAATTCCTCTAATAATTATGGTAATTCCTACAACAACTCTTATGGAAATTTTAATAAGATGCCCTTTGATTTTGAGATTAGTGTTAAAGAATTTATGATCTCTCAAAAGAATTTCAATGCTTTGCTTGAAGAAAATTTGCCTAAGATTGATGAATTGGCTAGGAACGTGGATAGAATTTCTCTTGATGTTGATTCTTTGAAACTTAGATCTATTCCACCTAAGAATTATATCAATGAGTCTCTCAAAGCCATGAGAGTTTCCATTGATGAGTGCAAGGAAAGAACCGCTAGGATGCATGCTAAGAAAGATTGCTTTATGAAAGCGTGTTCTTTTAGTTTTCATGCTAATAATGATGAAGATCTAAAAGTGATTGATGTGTCTACTATTAAATCTTTGTTTTGCAATATGAATCTTGATAATGATGGGACTGGAGATGGGTCAACTTTAATTAAAAGGCGTCCCAATGATTCAGAATTTTT
This sequence comes from Triticum aestivum, assembly GCF_018294505.1. Classification (NCBI taxonomy): domain Eukaryota; kingdom Viridiplantae; phylum Streptophyta; class Magnoliopsida; order Poales; family Poaceae; genus Triticum; species Triticum aestivum. The sequence goes on from NC_057813.1 coordinate 492,923,926, forward strand.
AGATCTTGATGCAAAAATTGGTAAAAGTGGGATTGGAGAGGTCAAAAATTTACATAGCAATGAACCCACTATTTTGCATTTCAAGGAATTTAATTATGATAAGTATTCTTTAATATATTGTATTTCCTTGTTGCAATCCGTGTTAAATTCTCCTCATGCTTATAGTCAAAATAAAGCTTTTACTAAACATATCGTTCATGCTTTAATGCAATCTTATGAAGAAAAACTTTAATTGGAAGTTTCTATCCCTAGAAAACTTTATGATGAGTGGGAATCTACTATTAAAATTAAAATTAAAGATCATGAATGCTATGCTTTGTGTGATTTGGGTGCTAGTGTTTCCACGATTCCAAAAACTTTGTGTGATGTGTTAGGTTTCCGTGAATTTGATGATTGCTCTTTAAGCTTGCACCTTGCGGATTCCACTATTAAGAAACCTATGGGAAGGATTAATGATGTTCTTATTGTTGCAAATAGGAATTATGTGCCCGTAGATTTTATTGTTCTTGATATAGATTGCAATCTTTCATGTCCTATTATTCTTGGTAGACCTTTCCTTAGAACGATTGGTGCAATTATTGATATGAAAGAAGAAAATATTAGATTCCAATTTCCATTAAGGAAAGGTATGGAACACTTTCCTAGGAAGAAAATCAAATTACCTTATTAATCTATTATGAGAGCCACCTATGAATTGAATGCCAAAGGTGGCAATACTTAGATCTATTCTCGCTTTTATGCCTAGCTAGGGGCGTTAAACAATAACGCTTGTTGGGAGGCAACCCAATTTTATTTTTGTTCCTTGCTTTTTGCTCCTGTTTAGTATTAAATAATTCATCTAGCCTCTGGTTAGATGTGGTTTTATATTTTATTTAGTGTTTGTGCCAAGTAGAACCTATAGGATCATCTTGGGTGATAGTTAATTTGATCTTGCTGAAAAACAGAAACTTTTGCACGCACGAGAATTATTTTAATAAATCACAGAAACGTGCTTTTTAGTTAATTCTTTTTCAGTAGATTAATAGACAAATTTCCTAGGACTTCCTATTTTCTTAGGAGTTTTAGAGTTTCAAAAGTATTCGAAAGTTATAGATTGCTACAGACTGTTCTGTTTTTGAAAAAATTGTTTTTGGTGTGTTGTTTGCTTATTTTGATGAATCTATGAGTAGTATCGAAGGGTATGAACCACGGTAAAGTTGGAATACAGTAGATATAACACCAACATGAATTTAGAATGAGTTCACAACAGTACCTAAGTGGTGATTTGCTTTCTTATACTAAAGGATCTCATAAGATTTTCTGTTGAGTTTTGTGTTGTGAAGTTTTCAAGTTTTGGGTAAAGATTTGATGGACTATGGAATAAGGAGTGGCAAGAGCCTAAGCCTGGGGATGCCCAAGGCACTCCAAGGTAATATTCAAGGACAACCAAGCCAGTAAGCTTGGGGATGCCCCGAATGGCATCCCCTCTTTCGTCTTCGTCTATCGGTAACTTTACTTGGAGCTATATTTTTATTCACCACATGATATGTGTTTTGCTTGGAGCATCTTGTATGATTTGAGTCTTTGCTTTTTAGTTTAACACAATCATCCTTGCTGTACACACCTTTTGGGAGAGACACACATGAATCAGAATTTATTAGAATACTCTATGTGCTTCACTTATATCTTTTGAGCTAGACAATTTTGCTCTGGTGCTTCACTTATATCTTTTTAGAGCACAGCGGTGGTTTTATTTTGTTGAAATTATTGATCTCTCATGCTTCACTTATATTATTTTGAGAGTCTTTTAGAACAGCATGGTATTTGCTTTGGTTATAAAATTTGTCCTAATATGATGGGCATCCAAGTTGGTTATAATAGAAGGGATTTTTACATCTGTGCCCCTGGTTCCTTAGCTCTACTCATTCATCCCCGCGCTCTTAACTTTTGCTCAATGTTCCCCACTCCCTTGCCAGAAACCCTCATAACTGGGCACAGCGGGCGTTGTCGTCGGGTCAAAGGCTTGACCGTTAACTCTGACTAGTGGGGCCATGCTGGACTATGTCGTCCGTTCGACCTGACAAGTGGGGCTGCATTGGGTGGTGTCAATGTTTGACCGTTGGGCCATGGTTTCATTGGGCCTTCCCTTGCATTAAACGTCTGCACGCGCCACCAGGACAGAAGCCTACTATGCATGCACCCAACAAAGCCTGCATGCATGCGTCGATCGAGCCTGCATGCACCGATGCCATGATCCCATGATGCGCCGACCGAGCCTGCATGCGTCGATGCGTCTGCCACAAGCACTGACCGAGCAGCTTTCTTGCATGCCAGCCGCCACGGATGCAGCAACGGTCACTACCACTGGTTCCTCTCTTCTAGCTAGGTGGCTACATATTTGTGGCTTATGTAAAAAAGAGCCACTCCCTTGCTTAGTTGTACTCATTCATCCCTACTAACAAAGCTTGCTTGCATGCACTAGGTGGTTACTAACAAGGGAACCCTACTAACAAGCCGAGATCTCTAAGAAAATAATCAACAAATATGTAGTCCCAATATAGGGCCAACAAGCCCATAGCACGATCACATATCTCAAACTAGGAAGAACTTAATAATAGAATAGATAGAAAACTTAATAATAGAAATTAAGAAAAGGGCCAACAAGCCCATAGCAACTCCAACATAGTTCAATTACAACTTAACATAACATAGACTAAAAAAAGATAGAGGGTTTAGAACCCTAGACGCCGCCTTCTTCAGCTCGCTCCTCCTCCGGGCGCCCTTTTCACTGCTCCTCCGGGGCGTTGTCGATGGGGTACGGAAGAGTGTGCATGCACGTCGTGGTGGGGAATATGTTGTTGTACTCCGTGAACCTATTGTGGGTGGTGAAAGCGATGAACTCGAAGCCACACCAAAACACCCGATCGAGGAGGTAGAAAGCGTCGAATGTGTTGGTGAAGTGGGCAAGGAGACCAACCACCACCCAGTTTTGGATGACCTCCTCGATGCGGAACATTGTCGGAGATCCCCTTGGGAGGTGGTGGCAGCCAAACGCGAGGAAGAACTCGGTGAAGTTCCTTGCGGTCCTCAGCCTTGATATCGCCCACACACGTAGTGTGCAATCAACGTTCATGCTGGTAGGGTAGAGCCTCTCTGGCATGGTGGGTGGAAAGCGGTAGGTTGGTCTGGTGTACTGCATGGCTGAGGGATGTGCAGAAGATGGAGAAGGCATCAAAGAGCAAGAAGGGAGATGGATGAGGGATGGCAGAGGCAGAGGGTGGCTCAAATAGCCGTAGTGCTACGTGTTATTTGGCCATGTGAATAGTTTGTGGCCGTTTTGCATGATAAAAATAAATTGCACGCGTGGCCAGTTGGCAGAGGTAGAAGAAAAAGAAGCTAATTGCATGTGTGGGAATCCGTGGTCATATATATTATATGAACAAAAAGAGACAATTTTTGAATAGTTTGTGGCCATTTTGCATGATAAAAATAAATTTGGCCCGTAAAAATTGGTCATTTTCTACACAATGTCAATTGATTTCAAACGATGCAAAAATACAGAGGCAGCACATTCACAAAAAACGGAGCAAACGATGCAAAAATACAGAGCCAGCACGTTCACAAAAAACAGAGAAAACAATGAAAAAAACGACGCAATTCGACGGCCCAACCAGAGCTTGGTTTCCTTTTTGGCCCAATAACGAAATTTTTTCCATGGAGTCAGTGGTGGGCGAGCAGCCAAGCACAACCAATAGGATCGCCTCTCGCGGATCGCCCCACGATCCAATGCGGAGCCGTCCTTGTGATCCAACGGTGCGGAGCCTGTACACAGCCAGCCCACCTAGTTCCTTCTAGAAGGCCAGATCTGAGGGTTGTCGCTTGGCGCGAGGGTATGATCGGCCGACTGAAGTTGGGAGCTAGGGTTAGGCGAAACCCCACGGGGTTTAGAGGGGTTTTGAGCTGGTCAATGGGGTTTCGATGTCTTTGACCGAGCAGAACTAATTTCAAAAAAATCGAAAAATATGAAACCTTCGTCGTTCGTCGTTTTATAAGACAAACTAATGAGGAAAAATACTAAACTTGGTCTATGGTCATTTTCAAGAAAAAAAACCTAGCTGGCACGATTGAGGTCAAGTGAGCAACATTAATTGTAAAAAAATCAAAAAATATATATATATAAAACCTGCGCACAATGTTGTCTTACGTGACATCTTACCAACCAAAAATCATAAACTTGGTCTATGCTCATTTTCATGAGAAAATCTTCACACATATGAGCTAGCATGTACATGATTTCAGACAGTTCAAGGAGAGGAGGTGGTGGTACTTTCTGTTTTTGAAAAATTTAAAAAAATCAAAAAAACACTAAAGCTTTATTTTAAAGTGAATAAGAAGGATCTGAAGTTAGTTTTCCATTTTCATATTTCAAAACGTGTTTTTAATAGTTTTTATATTAAAGCATATGTTTTCAAAAGAAAATGTAAAACTATGAAGATTAATTCAAAAAATAGTGAGACTTCAAATCTACACTATGGAAAGTGAATATGTGTTAATAAAAAACATTTGGCTCATTTAGAGTAGGTTCAAAAAAAATTGATTACAAATGGGTTGTTTACCCTAGCCTGGGAGCTCCTTTGGAGCACATTTTCTCAAATTCAAATGTATTTGACCTCCTCTAAATCACTTCAAATTTTGCACACATGATCTCCTACACAAACATAGATAGTTTGCCAAGGTTTTACTTGTTTTTGCATTTTCTTGAATTTGTACTGTCCAGGTTTGCCAAGGTTTACATGACCTGATTTGGAGCATGCATTTGATTTCCTACACAACATCTGTGATCTTTGCAGCACCTAAGATCATACTCCCTCCGTTCCTAAATATAAGGTGTATTAGTTTTTCAAAAAGTCAACTGTTGTCTATGTTTGACCAACTTTACAGCAAAATATATAAAGATTTATAATACTAAATATATAAAATGTAAAAATATAGTCCATGATGAATCTAGTGATAATGATTTGGTATTCTAGATATTGATATTTTTGTCTATAAACTAGGTCAAACTTAGAGAAGTTTGACTTTTTGGAAAAATAATACACCTTATATTGAGGAATGGAGGGAGTAGTTCACAACATCTAAACATATAACTAACCATAGATTCATCACAAACAAATATACCACATGAAAATTTAAGGACAGACAAATATAGATAGCATAATCAGATTACTAGCATAACCAAATTCAGTTCAACAGACCATAACCAACGACATTCAGTTCAACACACCAAAAGTAACCCAACAGTTCAACAAACCAAACTAAAACTAACACAACATCACATCATCGATCACATCACACTGGAGTCAAGGCCTTCGCGAGGGCGGCATGCTTCCCCTGATCATGTAGTCCTCCCCGCGAATCGCCACATCCTCAGCATGAGACAGAAGGTGATCGAAGCGGCCATCCCTTGGCTTTGGCTTGGTGGTGCAGTAGGGGCAGTGCCACTTCTTGAACTTGCAGTTGTAGAAGGAACCAACTCCCTTGGCCTTGATCTTCTCCACCTCCTTGGTTGTGAAGGATGCGGCGTTACCCTTGTACACATCATCTCTAGAATCATACTGCACACATGAATGAATTGCATTAGATTCATATACACCATGTCAAAGGAACTAAATGAACAAGGGATATGCTTACCTCATATTCAGAATCGTCACTAAACTCCCCCTCGTACAGGTCATAGTCGGCCAGCTTCCTCTCCCCCCCCAACCATCATCGTCCTGAATATACAATTACATCCATCACTAGTAGCCAATTGAAAATTGGTATGCACACATGACACATTGATCATAGGGCTAATATACTCCCAATATCAAAAATATTTTAGAAGTGGTTTTTTTTATTTCTGTGCCCCTTAGCTCTATGCATTCAAAAATCACATCCATCAATAGTATATCAATGTATTAGATTTGTACACACATTGATCAAAAACCCCAATATGACATTCAAATAACACATTGATCATTGGTCATGCACGCACATTGAAGAACAAAGCTAATATATCAAATTTATATACTAATGAATCAAAAAAAACCAATATGACAAATTTACACACATTGAATCAAAATTATAACTTCTTAATCAATGGATTCCATTTGGGCATATGACATTCAAAACCCCAATCTGAGTAGCATTCAAAACCATCTGGCATTAAAAACCCCAATCTGTGAGCACTAAAAACAAATCTAAGAAGCATCATAGCATTAAAAACCCCAATCTATTCACAACATCTAGCATTTTTATCCAATAAACCCTAGTCCAAAAAACCCTGTCCCCCCAAACCATACCCTACAGAAAACCCCCGCCCATCTGTCAAAGAAACTACTCTAACCATCTGAACTATCGTATGAATCAAAATCTAACCAATGCAACTAGGGAGCAATTAACTCTACAAGCTAAGCAAGTGCAAATACCTGCTCCTCCACGGCAGGCGGCGCAACAGGGGCATCTGGATTGACTGTGCCGCTCGACGCCTTCACCTTCTGCAGCGATGAGGTGGAGCCTGCCACATCCGTAGTGGTTGCGAGTTTCTCCGCACCACCATGGACGCCGCCGACATCTGCGGTCGCCGCGCCTGGACCCTGCTGCTCCACCACATCTCCGACCGCTGCGCCGGTGTCGTCACAAGCATCAACCATCTTACAGATGGAGGCGATGAAGGTGAGGAAGAGGATGCGGTGGGGGAGAGCGAGACGGTGCGGTGTAGGCAGTGGAGGAGAGCGAGACGACGCCGGTGGGGGAGAGGAAGACGATGCGACAGGGAGGGGATTTGGGGGTAAATGGTTGGGGCGATGGAGGTGGTTGCCCTCTTTATATGATGGGACGTTTCGGGCATGTCCATGGACATGCGCTACCCCACGACTGCGGTCTCGCATGCACCCACATATACGCGGCCCCACTCGTCAGCTAACGGTCAAAGGCATTGACCCGACGATAACGTCTGTTATAACCTGTTCTGAGGGTTTCAGGCAAGGGAGTGGGGAAAAGTGAGCAAAAGTTAACAGAGTGGGGATGAATGAGTAGAGATAAGGAATCAGGGGCACAGAAATAAAAATCCCATAATAAAAACTATCATATAGAGTGCATTGAACACTATGATCAATTTGATGCTTAATAATTGTTTTGAGATATAAATGTGGTAATGTTAGAGTCTTGCTAGTTGGGTACTTATGAAATTGAGAAATACTTGTGTTAAAGTTGGCAAGTCCTGTAGCATGCACGTATGGTAAAAGTTGTGTGACAAATTTGTACCATGGGGTGCTCTTTGATTTCCTTCCTTATGTGTGGAGGTCGGGATCGCGCGATGGTTAACTCCTACCAACCCTTCCCCTAGGAGCATGCATAGTAGTACTTTGCTTCGAGGGCTAATAAACTTTTGCAATAAGTATATGAGTTCTTTATGACTAATGTGAGTCCATGGAATATACACACTCTTACCCTTCCATCATTGCTAGCCTCTACTATACCGTGCATTGCCCTTTCTCACCTTGAGAGTTGGTGCAAACTTCGCCGGTGCATCCAAATCCCGTGATATGATACGCTCTATCACACGTAAACCTCCTTATATCTTCCTCAAAAAAGCCACCATACCTACCTATTATGGCATTTCCATAGCCATTCTGAGATATATTGCCATGCAACTTTTCACCGTTCCATTTATTATGACATGCTCCATCATTGTCATATTGCTTTTGCATGATCATGTAGTTGACATTGTATTTGTGGCAAGGCCACCTTTATAATTCTTTCATACATGTCACTCTTGATTCATTGCATATCCCGGTACACCACCGGAGGCATTCACATAGAGTCATATTTTGTTCTAAGTTTTGAGTTGTAATTCTTGAGTTGTAAATAAATAAAAGTGTGATGATCTTCATTATTAGAGCATTGTCCCAAGTGAGGAAAGGATGATGGAGACTATGATTCTCACACAAGTCGGGATGAGACTCCAGACTTTATGAAAAATAAAAGAGGCCAAAGAAGCCCAAGTAAAAAAAAGAGGCCAAAGAAGCCCAGCAAAGTAATAAAAAAATGAGAGAAAAAGAGAGAAGGGACAATGTTACTATCCTTTTTCCACACTTGTGCTTAAAAGTAGCACCATGATCTTCATGATAGAGAGTCTCCTATGTTGTCACTTTCATATACTAGTGGAAATTTTTCATTATAGAACTTGGCTTGTATATTCCAATGACGGGCTTCCTCAAAATTCCCTAGGTATTCGTGAGCAAGCAAGTTGGATGCACACCCACTTAGTTTCTTTTGTTGAGCTTTCATACATTTATAGCTCTAGTGCATCCATTGCATGGCAATCCCTACTCCTCGCATTGACATCAAATGATGGGCATCTCCATAGCCCGATTATTAGCCGCGTCGATGTGACACTTTCTCCTTTTTTGTCTTCTCCACACAACCTCCATCATCATATTCTATTCCACCCATAGTGCTATATCCATGGCTTACACTCATGTATTGCGTGAGAGTTGAAAAAAAGTTGAAGCGCATTCAAAAGTATGAACCAATTGCTTGGCTGAAACCGGGGTTGTGCATGATGGGAGTATTTTGTGTGACGAAAATGAAGCATGGCCTAACTATATGATTTTGTAGGGATAAGCTTTCTTTGGCTATGTTATTTTGATAAGACATGATTACTTGTTAGTATGCTTGAAGTATTACTATTTTTATGTCAATATGAACTGTTATTTTGAATCATTTGGATCTGAACATTCATGCCACAATAAAGAAAATTACATTGAGAAATATGCTAGGTAGCATTCCACATCAAAAGTTCTGTTTTTATCATTTACCTACTCGAGGACGAGCAGGAATTAAGCTTGGGGATGCTTGATACGTCTCCAACGTATCTATAATTTTTTATTATTCCATGCTATTATATTACCTGTTTTGGATGTTTATGGGCTTTACTATACACTTTTATATCATTTTTGGGACTAACCTATTAACCGGAGGCCCAACCCAAATTGTTGTTTTTTGCCTATTTAAGTGTTTCGCAGAAAAGTAATATCAAACAGAGTCCAAACAGAATGAAACCTTCGGGAGAGTTATTTTTCGAACAAACGCAATCCAGGAGACTTGGAGTGGACGTCAAGAAGCAAACAAGGAAGCCACAAGGCAGGGAGGCGCGCCCTAGGGGGGTGGGCGTGCCCCCACCCTCGTGGGCCCCTCGTGGCTCCCCTGACCGACTTCCTTCGTCTATATATACTTGCATACCCTGAAAACATCCAGGAGCACCACGAAACCCTATTTCCACCACGGCAACCTTCTGTACCCGTGAGATCCCATCTTGGAGCCTTTTCCGGCGCTCCGCCGGAGGAGGAATCGATCACGGAGGGCTTCTACATCAACGCCAAAGCCTCTCCGATGAAGTGTGAGTAGTTTACCACAGACCTTCGGATCCATAGTTATTAGCTAGATGGCTTCTTCTCTCTCTTTGAATCTCAATACAATGTTCTCCTCGATCTTCTTGGAGATCTATTTGATGTAACTCTTTTTGCAATGTGTTTGTCGAGATCCGATGAATTGTGGGTTTATGATCAAGTTTATCTATGAGAAATATTTGAATATCCTCTGAATACTTTTATGTATGATTGGTTATCTTTGCAAGTCTCTTCGAATTATCAGTTTGGTTTGACCCACTAGATTGATCTTTCTTGCAATGGGAAAAGTGCTCAATCTTGCGGTGTCCTTTCCTAGTGACAGCAGGGGCAGCATGGCACGTATTGTATTGTTGCCATCGAGGATAAAAAGATGGGGTTTATATCATATTGCTTGATTTTATCCCTCTACATCATGTCATCTTGCCTAATGTGTTACTCTATTCTTATGAACTTAATACTCTAGATGCATGCTGGATCGTGGTCGATGTGTGGAGTAATAGTAGTAGATGCAGAATCGTTTTGATCTACTTGTCACGGACGTGATGCCTATATACATGATCACGCCTAGATATTCTCATAAGTATGCACTTTTCTATCAATTGCTCGACAGTAATTTGTTCACCCACCGTAATACTTATGCTATCTTGAGAGAAGCCACTAGTGAAACCTATGGCCCCGGGTCTATTTTCCATCATATAAGTTTCCGATCTACTTTATTTTGCAATCTTTACTTTTCAATCTACATCATAAAAATACCAAAAATATTTATCTTATTATTATCTCTATCAGATCTCACTTTTGCAAGTGACCGTGAAGGGATTGACAACCCCTTTATCGCATTGGTTGAGAGGTTCTTGTTTGTTTGTGTAGGTACGAGGAACTTGCGTGTAGCCTCCTACTGGATTGATACCTTGGTTCTCAAAACTGAGGGAAATACTTACGCTACTTTGTTGCATCACCCTTTCCTCTTCAAGGGAAAACCAACGCAGTGCTCAAGAGGTTGCAGGCATCCACATGTGGGACACGTCAAGACGATGAGGACGAGGATGTACAACAAGATGAACCTCGACGACCTCCTTCTCCACCTCCACGGGAGAACGATCACGCCAACAACAACGAAGAAAGACAAGAAGAAGAATAAGACAATGAAGAGGATGTTCCACCCTGACCCAAACAAAAGCTATCACGAGTTCGAGCAAGATTCTCAAGAGATCATCTCGTCGAACAAATCTTTGATGACATTCAAACCGGGAGAATTACTCGCTCTAAAACTCGTTTGGATAACTTTTGTGAACATTACTCATCCATTTCTAGCATTGAACCTATGAAGGTTGAAGAAGGATTGGATAAATGCCATGCACGAAGAGCTAGACAACTTTGAGAGGAACCAAGTATGGACGTTGGTTGAGAAGCCCGATGAGAAGCACAATGTCATTGGAACCAAATGGGTATTTCGGAACAAGCAAGATGAAGATGGACAATTTGTACGCAACAAGGCTCGTCTCGTTGCTCAAGGCTACACTCAAGTCGAAGGTATGTACTATGGTGAGACTTATGCCCCCGTTGCTAGACTTGAGTCCATTCGCATCTTACTTGCCTATGCCAATCATCATGACATTACCTTATATCAAATGGACATCAAAAGTGCTTTTCTTAATGGTGAAATTTAGGAGGAAGTTTATGTTAAACAACCTCCCGGCTTTGTTAATCCTAAGAAACCCGACCATGTTTACAAACTTCACAAAGCTCTTTATGGTCTTAAGCAAGCTCCTAGAGCTTGGTATAAATGCTTGACTAAGTTTATTCTTGATAAAGGGTTTGAAATTGGTAAAATTGATTCTACACTCTTTACCAAAAGGGTTAATGGAGAATTATTTGTGTGCCAAATTTACGTTGATGATATCATATTTGGATTAACTAACCCTCAAGTTAGTGAGAAGTTTGGGAAGCTTAAGTCGGAGAAGTTTGAGATGTCTATGATGAGTGAACTCAAGTTCTTTCTTGGTTTGCAAATCAAGCAAACTCAGAAGGGAACCTTTATCTCTCAAACAAAGTATACTAAGGACATATTTAAGAAGTTCAACATGCAAGAATGCAAAGGTATGAATACCCCCATGCCTACTAGTGGACATGTTAACTTGACAAAGGATGGCGAACCGGTTGACCAAAGGGTTTACCACTCTATGATTGGTTCATTGTTATACCTTTGTGCCTCCCGTCCCGATATCATGCTAAGTTTGTGCATGTGTGCGTGATATCAAGCGGCCAACAAAGAATGTCATCGTAAGGCTGTGAAAGGATAGTGAGATACTTAATACATACACCAAATTTTGGCATTTGTTACCCTAAGAGGTCTTCTTTTGATCTTGTTGGATACTCCATCTTGGACTATGCCGGTGACAAGGTTGATAGAAAGCCCACTTCAGGTACTTGTCAATTTCTTGGTAGATCTCTTGTGTCTTGGTCCTCCAAGAAACAAAACTCAGTATCCTTATCCACCGCCGAAGCGGAATACATTGCCGCTGGTTCATGTTGTGCTCAATTACTTTGGATGACCCAAACTCTTAAAGATTATGGGATATATGTGAAACATGTTCCATTGCTTTGCGACAATGAGAGTGCTATTAAGATTTCTCATAATCTCGTGCAACATTCTTGAACTAAGCATATTGAAGTTTGTCCATTTCATTCGAGATCATGTTGCTAAGGGAGATATCAAACTTAAGCATGTTCATACCGACAAGCAATTGGGAGGTATATTCACTAAACCACTTGATGAGAAAGTGTTTTGCAGGTTGAGAGGTGAATTGAACATCATTGATGCCTCAAATTTGGAGTAGAAACTCCATGTGGATGCATGCAAGACATGAGCCTTACTATGACTAATCCTTGACCATTCTCTTATGATGATGATCATATGTCTTGGATACTCTTGTACTCTTGCGTGCTATCTAACCCTTGTAGGTACTTGGATAAACCCAACTCTATGAGATTGCAGCTCAATTACATTTTAAGCAATCTCTACATCTCCAAGTCTCTATAATGGTGGATGAATACAAGGAAGCACGAATCCATTCAATATATCCTTTGACAAATTCCATATATCAAACTTCAATTGAAATCAAATTTTATGATTGTCACTTTGGATACACAAGTGCTCTTCCTTGCAGGACTAACCCATGTAGGAAGATGAACTTCAACTACAAGTGGTGCTCCCAACTCTTGATGATCTACATCAACTTGAGCACCCTACACAAGTTCAACTACATGACTAAGTTTGTCACCACCACCCAAGTTATGCCATTCCATCTTAGAGAAGCTTAACCCCAAGACATGGGTCAAAGCAACTCAACAAGATGAGAATACATCAATATGCTTAAACGAAAAATGGCAACCCCATTTTGAGCTTAAACGATGAGTATGACCTATGATCAAGTGTCTTCACTTGACTCCTAAGTCAATATACTCTAACATAGGTGAGTTTGTCGCCGACCAATTCTAGATTAAGTTCTTTGTTGTTTCCTTACGCCCTTGCATTTGTCTCACACATGCTAGTTCCCCTTTCAAAAAAAACTTCATCTAGATTTCTCTTCTCTTCTTTTCTCTGTTATTTTCTACATTTCCCTACATCAAATTCATTGCAAATCATTCAGTTAATTCCTTGCATATCCTTGTGAGATCTTATTTGCCTAGTGAGCTGAGGTGATAAGAAGTTACTCTCTGGGTTAAACTCGGTCTCACAGGATTGATTACTTCGGCTGAACCGAATCAACTCGGTGCCACCGATTGCAACCACTCGGCGCTACTGATTTTAGTCCTAACACAAAATCTGTGTCACTTGCATTCTACATATTTGTCCCAGCTCCACTCTTTGAAACTTGTCCCCTACCAGCATCAATATAACACGTGGCTTTGAAATGTGACTCCAGGGCCAAACCTACTTGACTCATGCTCCAGAAGTCCCTTCTTGGAAATTGATGTCAAAGGGGGAGAGAGAGCACATCAAAGCTTATCACATAAGAGAGAACGTGCACATAAAATCTTCTCATGATGCTCTTATTCTTAAGAGGAAAGTTGTCTCATGTCTTCAAGAGGGGAAAGACATGATAGTATTTGTTATGACTTTATCTTACTCTGGCTATTTTCTTGTTTGCTCTGATTTTCTGCTACCCTATCTACTCCCATTATCCCATGTCAGATTCAGGGGGAGAAAGACATCTAAGGGAAGAAAATCTTTGGAATTCATTGCATATCTTTATTCTTGGGGACATGTCAATATCCAAATAGAGTACCTAGTACTCACACTCTACATGTCATCCCAGTCTTGGTATTCTTGTGTTCTTTAGTTCTTTCTCTGTCTAGTAGATGTTCTTATGTTATCTAACCTTGTTTACCTAGGTACATATTCTTCAAGCAAGCTCAAGACCACAAGGTAAGTATATGCATCACACTCATGTGCATGAAGGTCTCTTGCTATGGTACATATTGTTTGCAAGAGAGACTCAAGAACATGAAGGTATATTTCCAGTATCATTTCCTATGATGCACATAGCCAAGACACATGTAACTCATTGCTTGCTCTGACATGTTTATGCATTCTCATACTCTTATGATCTATTATCACATGATTGCATGCATGTAGGGGGAGCCAATGCATGTTGCATGTCTTTCCAAAGCTTTACCTGCTATTTCCTTATATATTTATCTAAAGCTTTGATGTATGTTGTCATCAATTACCAAAAAGGGGGAGATTGAAAGCACAAGTGCTCCCTGGGTGATTTTGGTAATTCATGACAACATATCTCTTGTTGGACTAATACTTCTACCTAGTATATTTCAAATAAGTTCAACAATGGAGTGGCATGGACATGGACAAGAGGATGTGGAACCCCTTCAAGATGCTAAGGACAAATATTGGCAAAAGCTCAAGACTCTACATTTTCTATTTTAGTGATCCAAGATCACATTGAGTCCATAGGAAAGCCAGTACTATTAAAAGGGGATGAGGCCCGGCGCGCCGACCGGCTCAAGTTCTCTTCGGTTTGATGGATGCCTGGGCGACCTTGTTAACCACGGCAGTTACCCCGGAGATGCAGGATCAGCATAATGCGGAGGTTACCAAGCTAAAAGACCAGATAACACAGGCTAAGGAGGACCTGGCAGCTGAGCACGCTAGGATGGCTAAAGAACGGGCCGCTTTGGATGCCCAGTCATAGCAGATCCAGGCGCATAATTATCGGCCCATGTTGGATCAGAACGCGTCAAATGACATAATGAAAAGGAAGTACCGATCTCGTATGCCGCCGGTCTTTGAACGACTGAATCTCTTTAATACGCTGGGGGCTGGGCCGAGTAATCCGGTAGCCGCAAACCGGATCGAGGAACCTAGGGCAGCGCCGGATCAACCACGGATGACGGATCCGCCTCGTCGAATTGATAACCCGCTGCAATACGTATCAACACCACGGGATCACTTTTCTAGCCCTTTGGATAATATGATTGCTGCAGCATCTCGCCTGGCAGCTATTCCAATGGAGGGCGATTCACTAATGGCGATGGAGACGCGGCGGGCCAGGGATCTTCTTCAAACCGCCATTGTGTAGCAGCAAGCTTATTCTTATAGCCGAGACAGAATTCATTCAACCCCCTGTCTGAGCAAAAGTTATAGCAGGCATATAGATGAACCGAAGGTGTCTAGCAGTGCGTGGTGCCGTAATGCCCCTCAAGGACCCAATCTGGCGCGCGGTGAGGTAAATGCCCAGGACGTGGTGGATAATGGCAGAGCATGAAGGGAGGCTGCTTTAGCAGCACAATATGCGGGTTGTTATCAACCCGCCCCGGTTCAGCCAGCGGCGTCAGTAAACCGAGGCATCGGGCTTGCCTTCAGTTCCTGGGGAGTGCCGTGTCTCATTCCGGCTCTCCGTAATGTGCGACTGCCCAAGGATTTCAAGGGTCCACGTAAGGTGCCTAATTACACCGGAAATCAACCACCTGAGGCGTGGGTTGAAAGTTATGAGATGGCAATGGAGATGCTGGATGTGGATGAAGCGGCCTGTGCAAAATACTTCACGATGATGTTGGAGGGGACAACCCGTACTTGGTTGAAGAACCTGCTAGCCAACTCCGTCGAGTCATGGGACAAGTTGAAGGCCCGATTTATAGCCAATTTTAAAGATACGTGCAAACAACCTATGTCCATTGTGGATCTGGATGCTTGTGTTCAAGGAGAGAATGAGTCAATAACTCATTGGGTGCACCGGGTTTCAGAAGTTTTGCATTCGTCAGACTGGATTAATGCTGGCCAAGCAATCATAACACTGGAGCGTAATTGCCAGTTTAAGTCACTGAAGATGAAGTTGGGACGGCTCAAGCACCACTGCAATGACATGGGAACACTTATGGCAGCCTTGGTTAAATATGCCGATTCTGATAATACCAAGGATCCTGATTCTGATGAGGAGAAACCGGAGAAGGGAAAGAAGAACGGCGGTGCAAAGGGACAGCATCACAACCAGGGGAGCCATGGGAATAATGGTAAGCGCAAAGCACATAATTCAGATTTTGTGGCTAACACCAATATGTAGCGTAGTAAAGGTAAACCGCCCCAGCGCGACGGAGGGATGAATCTGGAGCGTTTGTTAAACCAGCCTTGCCCAAAGCACAGGACCAAGGAGGTTCCAGCCACACACCTTTGGAAGGATTGTTTCATTATGAAGGAGTTCAAAAACTCTGATCTCTTCCGGTATGATCAGGGTCCATCAGGCGGTTCAGGTCTAGGTTTTCATGGTGGCGGCGGTTCAAACTCTGGATTTTAGAATAATCAGGGCAACCAGAACAACCAAGGTGGTAATAACCAACAGAATAATCAAGGGAATCAGCAGCAGTCAGGTTATCAGAGTCACCCAAAGCAGTTGAATGGTGGGCAGTATCATGTGTTCACTACTAGTTTGTGCAAGCGTGATCAGAAGCTTCACAAGAGGGCAGTTAATGCTGTTGAACCGGTGGTGCCACATTATTTGCAGTGGTCCAAGCAGCCCATTGTGTGGAGCAGAGAGGATCATCCACCCCGGGTTGATAATCCAGTTCATCTAGCTTTGGTGGTGGCACCTCAGGTGGGAGGTTATAAATTCACTAAGGTACTGATAGATGGAGGGAGCAGTATCGACATCCTGTACTATGAGACCTTCCATTGCATGGGGTTGACAGACAAGAGTCTTAAACCATCAAACACTGTTTTCCATGGTGTAGTACCAGGTAAATCGGCATATCCTGTTGGCAAGATTGCTTTGGAGGTTGTGTTTGGAGATGAGCACGATTCCAGGTCTAAAACATTGACCTTTGAAGTGGTGAAAATCCAGAACCCATATCACGCACTGTTTGGCCGGCCGTCTTGCGCAAAATTCATGGCGAGGCCCTGCTATATCTATTTACACCTCAAAATGCCAGGTTCTAAGGGGACCGTCACAGTACACGGAAGTCGAAAGATCACTTTGGATTACGAGGAGGGTTATGCGGCCTATGCTGAGTCGGTTTGTGCTACAGAGGAGCTGAAGTGCTATAAAGACAATGTTGATCCGGCAGAGATGACCCCTCTGAAGAAGCCCACCACTGAGCATGACCCGACCCTAAAGTTCAAACCGGATGATGAGACTAAACTTGTTGACTTTGTTCCCGGCGATTCATCAAAACAGTTTAGCATCAGCACGAATCTGGATCCGAAATCGGAAAGCACGCTCATCGAGTTCATTCGTGAGAACCGGGACATTTTTGCATGGAAGCCTTCTGACATGCCAGGTGTACCGAGGGAACTCGCTGAGCACACTCTCAATATTGATCCCAAGTTTAAACCGGTCGAGCAGTTTCTTCGCCGCTTTAACGAGGAAAGATGCAAGGCTATTGGTGAGGAGGTAGCCCAGCTGTTGGCTGCGGGGTTTATCGTCGAAGTATTTCACCCCGAGTGGTTGGCTAATCCGGTGCTAGTCCTTAAGAAAAATGGCACTTGGCGCTTGTGCGTGGACTACACATATTTGAACAAGGCTTGTCCGGCAGATCCTTTTGCTCTCCCGCGCATTGATCAGATCATTGATCCGACGGTGGGTTGTGAGCGTCTGAGTTTCTTGGATGCTTATTCAGGTTATCATCAGATCAAAATGGCAGTTAAGGACCAGGAGAAGACAACCTTCATCACTCCCTTTGGAGCCTTCTGCTATGTTTCTATGCCCTTTGGGCTCAAAAGTGCCCAGGCAACTTATCAGCGTTGTGTGCAAAATTGTCTTCACACTTAGATTGGGCTCAATGTTCATGCCTATGTGGATGACATTGTAGTAAAATCCAGGAAGAAGGAGACATTAATAGATGATCTCAAGGAGACCTTTGACAATCTTCAGGTTTATAAGATGATGCTTAATCCGGACAAGTGTGTTTTCGGTGTTCCGGCAGGCAAGCTCTTAGGTTTTCTGGTGTCCAACAGAGGCATTGAAGCTAATCCGGAAAAGATCAAGGCGATTACATTGTTGGCTAAACCGGCATGTATTGATGATGTTCAGCATCTGGCTGGTCGAATTGCAGCGCTAAGCCAGTTTATTAGCCGCTTGGGAGAGAAGGCGATTCCTTTATATCAGATGTTGAAGAAAACAGACACTTTTGTCTGGAGTGACGCAGCTGATGCGGCGTTTGAGGACTTGAAGCGGCAGTTGGCTGAACCACCGGTCCTTCTGCTCCGGTTGACAAGGAGCCCTTGTTATTGTACGTGGCTACTAATGCCCGTGCGGTCAGTGTGGCAATTGTGGTTGAGCGCAAGGAGGCTGGGAAGGAATATCCGGTTCAACGGCCAGTTTACTATATCAGTGAAGTGCTTATCGAGTTGAAGCAACGATATCCGCATTGGCAGAAGCTGGTATATGCGGTTTTTATGGCGAGTCGGAAGCTCAAGCAATACTTTCTAGGCCATCCCATCACAGTGGTTAGTTCTTCTCCTTTGGGCGATATAATTCAGAACAGGGAGGCAACTGGCAGGGTTGCAAAGTGGGCAATTGAGCTTGGTCCACATGGGTTGAAGTATATGCCTCGCACGGCCATCAAATCCCAGGCGCTTGTTGACTTCATCAATGATTGGACCGAGTTACAGGCACCAGAGGACAAACCGGATATTACATACTGGACTATTCACTTTGATGGATCCAGGCAATTGGAATACTCGGGGGCTGGAGTTGTCCTTACTTCCCCTCGAGGTGATAACGTTCGTTATGTTCTCTGCTTAATGTTTCCTTGTACTAACAATGCAGCTGAGTACGAAGCGTTACTCCATAGCCTTTGTGTGGCCAAGGAAATGAATTTAAGCCGAGTACGATGCTTTGAAGATTCTGATCTGGTGGCCCAACAAGTTTCTGGCACTTGGGATTCTAAGGATCCACTCATGGGGGCTTACATACGTGAGGTAGATATTGTGGCGGATCACTTTAAAGGTTATCAGGTAGAGCACATTTACTGGCGCAAAAATGAAGCAGCCGATGCTTTAAGCCGGCTGGGATCTCAGCGTAAACCGGTACCACCCAATACCTTTTTAGATATCTTGCATAACCCGTCTATTAAGTTGCCTACAGAAGAGGATTTAGCAGTTCCTGATCCGGAGGCCCAATTGGTAGCTGCTTTACATATAATTCCGGACTGGACGGTTCCATATTTGGCGTATATGAACTGGGGCGAGCTACCAGATGATGAGGCTCTAGCCAGACAGATAGTCCGGCGATCAAAGTCCATGGTTATTCACAATGGCGAGTTACACCACTGCAGTGTTTCAGGCGTATTCCAGCGTTGTGTTACTCCTGAGGAAGGCCAAGAGATTCTGCGCGAGATCCATGAAGGCGATTGTGGTCACCATGCCGGTTCAAAGTCCCTGGTGGCTAAAGCTTTTCGTCATGGTTCTACTGGTTGACAGCTCATGCTGATGCTGAGGATCTGGTAAAGCGGTGTGACACTTGTCAGAAGTTTTCATGCCGAGCTCATATTCCAGCTCAAGTGCTACGGATGATTCCCATCACTTGGCCGTTTGCTACTTGGGGACTTGATATGGTGGGACCTTTTAAGCGATCCAAGGATAAGAAGACTCACCTGTTGGTGGCAGTTGACAAGTTCACGAAGTGGGTTGAAGCGGAGCCCGTAAGCAAGTGTGATGCGGCTACGGCGGTCCAATTTATCACAAAGATCATATTCCGCTTTGGTTTTCCACACAGCATCATCACGAATAATGGCACAAACCTTTCTAAAGGTGAGATGGAGGACTTCTGTCAGAGAGAGCACATCCGGCTTGATATAGCATCCGTGGCTCACCCCCAATCTAATGGTCAAGCTGAGAGAGCTAATCAAGAAATTTTGAAGGGTATCAAGCCCCGGCTCATGGTTCCTTTAAACCGGGCGTCAGGTTGTTGGGTGGAAGAGTTACCTTCTGTGTTATGGAGCATCAACACCACCCCCAACAGATCAACGGGTTACACACCTTTCTTCATGGTTTGCGGGGCAGAGGCAGTCCTCCCAAGTGATATTCGTCATGATTTGCCCCGGGTTGCTAATTATGTTGAAGCGGACAATGAGCAAGCACGCCAGGAGGCGTTGGACCTGTCAGATGAAAAGCGGGACATGGCTTTGGCTCGTTCGGCGGTTTATCAGGAAGACCTGCGGCATTATCACAGCCGCCGGGTTAAAACAAGAACCTTTCAAGAAGGCGACTTAGTGCTCCGGCTCATCCAGGATCAAACCGATATGCACAAGTTATCCCCACCTTGGGAAGGGCCCTTTGTGGTTAGCAAGAATCTGCACAACGGATCATACTACCTCATTGACGTTTGAGACAACTCACGCAGTTCTGAGGAGGAGACCCGGCGGCCATGGAACATAGCTCTCCTTCGGTCTTACTACACTTGAGCCATATGCTTTTCTTATGTACATATTTTGAAAATGTATATATTATGATCAATATAATAAACCAGCATCCTTGCTATAAGCAGGGCCTCTGCCGTTTTCCTCAAATATCTTTTTGGTTACATGGGGGATTCAGCTGACAAAGCGGAGTACTACCTGTTAAACTGGCTATCATGCCACAAATCAGCTTGGGAGCTTCACACCCAAGGGGCCAAAGAGAGTCTGGATGCTATGCACAACTCAAACATAGGCACCCATTGAGCACAGCTCACAAAGTTACTTGGGGGCTCTTTGTGCACTGCCACAAAGAGTTTGAAAGGACCCTTGTAATATGCTATCAAGCACGGCTTGGAAGCCTGGTGTATTCACCTAAAACCCCGGGTTACCTGCCTTCATCAAGTAAGCCACTCCTATCCAGGTAATCCTGGCATGACCCGTCGAACGTTTGACAAGTCAATCTTATACAGACCCTGAACTTGTCAAAGTTAAAACGACGATTGGTTAGTTGGAGGTCCATCTTAAAAGGCTTTGTTAAATGGTTCAACTCAGCGGCCTGGCAGCCCATGAAAAGCCTCGAATTTGGGCCTGGCAGCCCTTGAAAAGCCTCGACTACACATTTTTATTTGCCTTTGTTAAGATTTTTTCTTCTTTGGTAATTTTACGGTTGAACCGGTATCTATTGACCCGGTATGGCTATCAGTCATTCTAATAACCGGGTGTTTGTTAACCCGGCTTGGCTTTCAACTACAAGTTGTCAGACCATCTTCATTCTTAAACCAGTGTCTCATAACCCGGTCTGGCTTGATTATATGTCGCCAGTATGATCATCTGGTGTTCATCGTAACCCAGTGTGAGTTATTACACGCCAGCACGGCATGGTGGGAGGTATCAAACACTCAAAGTATTGGGTTTTCACCCTTACTACAATTAAGTTGGTAAACCAACAGCCTTATATCATAGGTATGATCTACTTTTTATGATCTACCAGGTTTTCTTTTGGGCATTATGACCCGTCCGGCGGTAAACCGCCCGGACAGATCTTTTGTTATGCAGATACAAGGATTGCATAATATTATGAAGATATATAAGCCAGCACTGCAACTATCATGGCCGATCAAACAAAGTCACAGATCAGTGCACGATGGCAGCAGATCAAAGTATTTCAACTAGCCTATTACAAGGCGCTTTGAAGCCCAAAATAATGATTGCTCTTTACACAAACACAGTTTGTGAAAATCAACCAGGGCGCCGGATCAAGACTCAGCACCATGTTGACGTGAAGTTGATGGATCTTCTTGCGTCGATTCAACCTCCTCCTCCCCACCCAGTGGCTGGAAGTCAACGGTGGTCCAGTCAATCCAGGTTAAAGCCTGAAAGACAACCTCTTCACTTATAAGATTGGACGGTTCAACATTAGGGGCGTAAGTGTGCTTCCGGATTGGCAGGATAAGGTTCTGCGTTTCTGTCACAGTAGTGTCAACCCGTTGGTTCTTTTCATCATAAAAGGACCGATGAACAGTCAAGTTAGCCTCTTCAGCCAGCTGGCTTGACAATGGACGCATGTCCTTTGTCAGGGCTTTGAGGGCTTCATTATCAAATGCTCATCCATCTTCTTGTTCATCCGGAAAGCCCTTAGCGATATCAACTGTATGCAGGTCAGCTATCCACGCTTTGGCCCGAGCCAGTGCTAACAAAGCGCCAGCCCTGGCAGCAGATCGCTTCATCTCTTCTATCTGCACCGGTGTCATCGACAACTTGGCTAGTGTGTATTTGATCAACGTTGGTGCTGGTTTGTTGTAAGATACTGTGCAGATAACCCGTTGGGCACCGGTATATTGTTGCTCTATCAACGTATATGCTGCCTTCAGTTTCATCCGCATGTCCGAGCCCAGATGAGCAACACGGCCACCTATAACGGTTTAAGACTTTGATGTTAAACCGACAATTTCAAAGATGGTTATTCAAGAAATCTGGACAAGAGTATTTACCAAATATTGCAGAGGTCATGGCATTTACTTGGCACTTCAACCCAGTTAGTTCTTCCGACACCGGTTTAAGAGCTGACTCGGCGTCTTCAGCCCACTTCAACAATGCAGACTTTTCAGTTTCCTAGCTGGCATGTTCAATTCTTGAACCCTTCCTTCAATTGTTCCATGGCTGTCAAAGCGATTTTAAGCTCATCCTTGGACTTGCAAGTCTCTGATTGCTGGGACTTGATATTCTCTTGAAGATCGGCAATTTTGGAGTCTTTGTTGTTTATATTGGCCTGCAAAGATCAGATGATGATGATATTTTTCTCAAAGTCCCAAGCATATAACCAGTTATACACTTGGCACTTGGGGGCTAATGTGGAATGCTTTTTTCCTACTGCTTATTTAAAGTCCCAAGGCTCAATACAAGTATGAATCTTGGCACTTGGGGGCTAATGCATACTTGATCAAAAAGTATAAAGGCAAAAAAGTTGACAAAATGAAGATTGGAGCATGAAGTCCCGGTTCACCTTGATAAAGTTAAACTGGCCCTTGGGGGCTACTCAGTTGAAGCATTCTTTATTCAAAAGTCCCGCTTTATCTTCAAGAGACAAACCGACACTTGGTGGCTACAATGAAGATAGACAGAACAAGCAAGATTACAGTGTTTGGAAGGTTACCTCATAGCGCTCCTTCATCATGTTAACCAAACCGGCCTCATAATCTCGGCTTGTGTAGAGGCGATGTAAGAAGCCGGAATGAAGCTCTTGGGCAGTAAGGTTAACATAGTTGGATAGATCTGTCTTCTCTTTTCCCTTGCCCGTAGCAACAAATTCTTCCTTGGCGGTATGCTTTGATAGAACAACCGGATTGCCAGGGTTCGTGTGACCTGTACCGATGACAATAACATCATCATCACCACCTTTTGACGGACTTGGCGGATTGACGGTATCCCTGGCTGGGCTTGGCGGATTAGCGGCTGGGCTCGGCGGATCAGCAGCCGGACTTGGAGGAGTAGCATGCGGGCTTGATGGATCAACGTGAGTGGTCGGGTCAGCTTCCGGTGGATTAGCTTCAGTATTCTCATCTTGTGGGGCAGAATCATCCATGACATCAGTATCTCTATTGGCGCCTTCCGGGGCCTTCTCCGGTTCAACTTCACCAATGGGGGTACTGGTTTTGGCTTTCTTGCTCAGTCGGGCTTTAGCACTGCAGTATCAAACAAAGATTAGCACGATAAACCGACACATGAAGAAAAAAAAGCTGAAAGGTAGTATACTTACCTAGGGACGGTTTTAAGGGGAGGCAGCTGAGTGGTTGATGAACCGCCAGATGAGGAATTGGAAGACACCTGATAATTCGAGTCAAACGGATTAAGTGGGTTTCGGAAGCAACCCGCCAAGGGACAAGGTTTATTAAAAGAGCAAGAGACCTCGGGACGACGTTTCCGGTTTGGAGTGTCTGGTAAACCGCAAGAAGTGACTTGCTGGCCACTGTGCCGGGTTGTGCGACGGCCTTCAACTTGCTGTGTCTTCAAAGAAAATTTTGGATCCAGATAAGCAAGAGGGTGAGAGTATTTTACTTTCTGAACTGCACGGCGAAATTTTTGAATCGGCACATGATCTAAACGGGAGGAAAGGGAGATTACCTCAACATGATCAGCAGGACTGGCTTCCGCATCATCCTGGTAATAGTCATTGTCAATAAGGTGTATGAAAAATGAGTCAAGGGAATCAAGTTTTACCTCTTGTTCCAATTCATCGACATCTTCGGGCGGATCAGAACACTCGGCGGTTTTCTTTTTGGCTGCTTTCTTGGTGACTTTACTTTTAACACGTGGAGCTCTCACCGGTTTGTCTTGAGTTTTCCTCTTCCAGAAGGAACTATTGGCCTCCACAATTAAACAAAGGATTATTATAACAGTGGTAAAATAGAGACGAATCAATAAATTACAAGGTTAAAGTTTTTACTGCTGGCGGTTTGTTGGAGGTGTAAAAAGGAGCCAATTCAGTCTTGCTGCATTGAGCGGTCGGTTCATCTAGCATCTTCTTCACGGACTCAGTGACTTCATCATCAGTCATTTCTATCTCATGATGCCGTTGAGGGTCTTTGATGTTTCCGGTATACTCATGCATCAAACTGGAGCGGTGGCTTAAGGGAAGAATACCCCATGAAACCCAACATCGAACAAGGTCAATGCCGGTTAAGCCATTCGCAAGGAAAGCCCGGAGCTTAGCAAGTTGAGGAGCGTAAGCTTGTCGTTCTCTGGCAGTGAGCCGCAGAGGCAGTGGATGGCCATTGCTCAGTCGGTGCGCACGGTAACCCGACAGAGGGTTTTCATCAGCGGGAGCGGTGTTCTGACAATAGAACCATGTTTGATTCCAGTCCTTTGGATGGCTATGGTGTTTAGCATGAGGGAAATCAACTTCCTTCCTCTTCTGAATTGACACGCCACCAAGTTCAGTATTGGGGCCGTCAGAGAATTCGGTTCGGCGGTTTAAGTGGAAAAAGTGTCGAAAGAGCTCAACAGTTGGTTCTTCTTGAAGGTAAACTTCGTAGAACACTTGAAAGTTTCATATATTGGACACAGAATTTGGTCTGATGTCTTGAGGATGGAGTTGAAAACAAGCAAGCACATCCAGGAAAAACTTTGAACCGGGGGGGGCTAAAACCCCGGTCTAGATGTTGCATGAACACAATCACTTCTCCGTCTTGAGGTAGAGGAGGGCACTCAGGGCCAGGAACTCGCCAATGAAGGACATCTTTCTTGGCTAAAGCGCCAGTTAAAACATACCCATTGAGCTGCGTTTCTGTGATCCGGGAAGGGACCCAGTTGCAAGCGGCGAATTGCTTGGTCATTTTGGAAGGCAAACTGAAAAAGAAGTGCGAAGGCCGGTTTATGAATCAAAGTTGATGTGCACAAACCAGTGTTAAACCGGGGAATTTACTCAAGGTATATGCACATGTTAAACTGGGGAATTTACTCAAGGTATATGCACATGTTAAACCGGCTATTGCCATTCAAGTCAGGATGGCGGTTTAAAGTGAGGGCTAATGGTACCAGGCGGATTATGATTTTCTACAAGTTAAACCACCTATGGGGGAAGCAGCAGAGCTGAAAATCACTAAGTGTTGCAGAAACAAGTTTCACAAGATGGTGATATAATTTTGGATCTACCGCGGATCAGTAAAGAAAATTTTCTGAGTTCTACAATGACGTTAAATAGAACAGAGAAGGTCTAAGAGGGGATTTATCCAGGAATGGCAGGATGCTATACAACGGCAGACTAAAGCTATGGATCTACCGCAGAAAGAAACTATCAGGTCTAGCTAAAATGCAGTAAGAGGCCAAGAGGAAAAGTGGAGACGCACTGACGAACGTCAACAAACACAGATGAACATGAAGCCCTAATGGAGATCTAGGGTTAAGGAAGGGAGTACTTACCAGGGCCACGCAGCGGCGGAGGAGTATCTCAGGATCTCTGGTACGAACAGCGTGATGCAGCGGCCTAGTTGGTGCAGATTCGAAGATTGGCGGTGGCGGTGGAGCTTGAGCTCTTCGGGTCGCGAGGAGGAAGACGAGAGGCAAGGGGAGAAAATGGAAGGACCCCCCGGCCTTATTTATAAAGGGGCAAGAAGATAAGAGACAGGCGCAAGAATCGAGGAGCCTGAAGCGGCAAGTGGCGCAGCTGTCACCTCGATCTTTGGGATATAATTAATAAAGGGAATCTTTTTTATCTTTTTATACTAAGATGACGTCATGACAATCCGCTGCTGTGTCCAGAGGATGACGTCACGATGGTTTAACAAAAGTTTACATGAGAAGACATCATGGCGGTTTACGAGAAATGTAAGAAGATGTTCACAGAATTTCTCTAAGTATTGGAGATTGACATGAACTGGTTCAAATCAACCTGGGGCCTAATGTTGGGGATATAACTACTAAGTGTAAACCGTCTAGGAGGGGCCGGTTCACCCTCAACTACATTGAAGCCCATAAAGACCCCAAAGATAGTGCTTTACTGATGAAGCTTAGAGGCCCAGAGCCCAAAGGCGGATTAGGGCCCATAGTTGTAAACCGCTATAATTGTATAACTTGTGTTCTAAGTTAGGAAAGGGGAGACCGAGCCGAACACTTGTATGAGCCGGCCTCGGGACTCTGTAAACCGGCTGGGCATCAACCTGTGTATATAAAGGGACAACCCGGAGGTAGTTCAGGGACAGGAAACAACAACTCGAGACTCAGGCAAAGCATATTTTCTCCCTGGTCATCGAAAGCCAATCAATTCCATGACAACTAGATGTAGGCTTTTACCTTCATCGTAAGGGGCCGAACTAGTATAAAACTCTTGTGTCCTTTGTCCGGTTTAACCCCTTCAAGCTAACCCGTCGCGATGGCTCCACGACTAAGTCCTTTCATGAGGACACCTGACTTGATATTTCCACGACATGTTGCTTAATGGCTTGCTTTCTCAAAGTGCTTAGTGATATGCTCCAAAACCCTCAACCACTTTCTCACATCCACATATGTCCTAAACCTAAATGTCAAACTCGGCCCCACCAACTTTGTCTATCCGGTGCCACCGAGTTTCACCTAATCCGTCCACTGCCAAACCCTAGTCACTTCGGTCTCACCGATGGGATCTCGGTCTCACCGAGATGGACTTGCAAACTCTCTCTGATCTATTGCAATATTTTTGGTCTAACCGAGTTTGTTCAGTCAGTCCCATCGAGTTTGCTTGACAAATCCTCTGTTTACTTATTACCAAAATCGGTATCACCGAGTTTGAGTAATCAGTCAAACAGAGTTGAGGTTTTACCCTAACCCCTGCACATCGGTCCCACCAAGATGACTATATCGATCCCACCGAAAACTCTAAGGTTCATATTTTGACCTGGATCGGTTTGACCGAGTTTGATGATTCGGTCCCACCGAGTTTTGGAATCTGTGTGTAACGATTAGATTTTGTGTGGAGGCTATATATACCCGTCCACCCACTCTTCATTCGTGGAGAGAGCCATCAGAACAAACCTACACTTCCACTACTCATTTTCTGAGAGAGAACCACCTACTTATGTGGTGAGACCAAGACATTCCAATCCTACCATATGAATCTTGATCTCTAGCCTTCCCCAAGTTGCTTTCCACTCAAATCATCTTTCCACCATAGCCAAATCTGTGTGAGAGAGTTGAGTGTTGGGGAGACTATGATTTGAAGCACAAGAGCAAGCAGTTCATCATCAACACACCATCTATTACCTTTTGGAGAGTGGTGTCTCCTAGATTGGTTAGGTGTCACTTGGGAGCCTCCGTCAAGATTGCGTGTAACATCCCAAATTTTCAATTTGGAATGTTATACATTAGATCATCATTGCATATCATATTTTATTGCATTTTGGCTTGATCCTAGAAATTCTACGCAACTCAAGGACCCACGGAGAGAGTTGGGGATTTCATTGTTTTCACATTTGAGTTTTTCAAATTTTGAAAGAGGATCGTTTGATTTTAATTATTTTATTTTCGAATATTTCTTTTATAAAAATATAAGAGAGGGTGTAGGACCTTGAGAAGAGGTGTCTAGAGGGGGGTGTTTAGACACTAAGAGCCAAAGTTGCAGTTTTTAAGTTTCTTTAAAGTTTGAGTGGAGTTTAGGCACAAGTTTAACATTCACAACATATAACAAGTAAGCATGCAAAGAGTGTATGAGCAGCGGAAAGTAAAGCATGCAACTTGCAAGAAAGTAAAGGGAAGGGTTTGGAGGATTCAAACGCAATTGGAGACACGGATGTTTTTGGCGTGGTTCCGATAGGTGGTGCTATCGTACATCCATGTTGATGGAGACTTCAACCCACGAAGGGTAACAGCTGCGCGAGTCCACGGAGGGCTCCACCCACGAAGGGTCCACGAAGAAGCAACCTTGTCTATCCCACCATGGCCGTCGCCCACGAAGGACTTGCCTCACTAGCAGTAGATCTTCACGAAGTAGGCGATCTCCTTGCCCTTACAAACTCCTTGGTTCAACTCCACAATCTTGTCGTAGGCTCCCAAGTGACACCTAGCCAATCTAGGAGACACCACTCTCCAAGAAGTAACAAATGGTGCATTGATGATGAACTCCTTGCTCTTGTGCTTCAAATGATAGTCTCCCCAACACTCAACTCTGTCTCATAGGATTTGGATCTGGTGGAAAGAGGATTTGAGTGGAAAGCAACTTGGGAAAGGCTAGAGATCAAGATTCATATGGTAGGAATGGAATATCTTGGCCTCAACACATGAGTAGGCAGTTCTCTCTCAGAAATAGGATGCTGGAAGTGTAGGTTCAGTCTGATGGCTCTCTCTATGAATGAAGAGGAGGTGGATGGGTATATATAGCCTCCACACAAAATCTAACCGTTACACACAATCTACCAAACTCGTTGGGACCGAATCGTTAAACTCGGTCAGACCGATTTAGCAAATAATGTGACCGTTAGGGTTTTTCGGTGGGACTGAGATGCAACTCGGTGAGACCGATTCGGTTAGGGTTAGGGCATAACGTAATCTCGGTGAGACCGATTACACAAACTCGGTGAGACCGATTTTGGTAATAAGCTAACCAGAGAGTTGGTCAGGCAAACTTGGTTGGACCGATTATCAAACTCGGTGGGACCGATTTTGATAATAAGTCAACCAGAAAGTTTGCATTGTAATCTTGGTAGTACCGATTGCTCAAACTCGGTGAGACCGATTTTGATAATGGACATACACAGAGAGATTACAATCCCATCTCGGTGAGACCGAGATCCCTATCGGTGAGACCGATTTGCCTAGGGTTTGTGGCAGTGGCTAAGACATCAAAACTCAGTGGCGCCGGATAGGAAGAATCAGTGGGGCCGAGTTTGACTTTAGGTTTATGACATATGTGGAAGTGGGAAAGTAGTTGAGGGTATTTGGAGCATATCACTAAGCACTTGAAGCAAGAGGCTCATTAAGCAACACCTCATCCCTCCTTGATAGTGTTGGCTTTTCCTATAGACTCAATGTCATCTTGGATCACTAAAATGTAAAATGAAGAGTCTTGAGCTTGAAGCTTGAGCCGATCCTTTGTCCTTAGCATCTTGAAGGAGTTCCCACATCCTTTAGTCCATGCCACTCCATTGTTGAACTTATCTGAAACGTACTAGATAAAAGTGTTAGTCCAACAAGAGATGTGTTGACATTAATTACCAAAACCGCCTAGGGAGCACTTGTGCTTTCAATCTCCCCCTTTTTGGTAATTGATGACAACATACATCAAAGCTTTAGATAAAGATATAAAGAGCAACAAGTAAAGCTTTGGAAAGACATGTAACAAGCATAGGCTCCCCCTACATGTATGCAATCACGTGAATGTGAAATATAGAGGCATGTGATAGCATAACCATGATAGAGCAGGCAATGTGTTACATGTATCTTGGCCATATGCATCAGAGCAAAAAATATTAACGAGAATACCTTCATGCCCATGAGTCCTTCTTGCAAACAATATGTACATCAGCAAGAATTCCTCATACACATGATTGTGATGCATATACTTACCTTGTTGTCTTGAGTTGGCTTAGGATGGAATGAACATGCGTAAACATGGTTAGATAACAC
Source organism: Triticum aestivum (assembly GCF_018294505.1). Classification (NCBI taxonomy): domain Eukaryota; kingdom Viridiplantae; phylum Streptophyta; class Magnoliopsida; order Poales; family Poaceae; genus Triticum; species Triticum aestivum. Next base: position 492,953,862 of record NC_057813.1, read on the forward strand.
AGATGCATCCACTAGCCAGAGCAAACAAAAGAAACCACATGAATACCAAGACTGGGATGACATGTAGAGAGTGAGTACTAAGTGCTACATTGGATTAGACATGTCCCCAAGAGTAAAGATATGCAATGAATTTAAATGATCTCTTTCCCTTAGATGTCTTGCTCCCCCTGAATCTAACATGGGATATTGGGAGAAGATAGGGAATAGAAAATCAGAGCTGACAAAAAAAAACAGAGCTGAAAGCTATGAATGATGATCAGAGCTAAAGTTTAGAGCTAATGTATGCTAATGCAAATAAGCACATATGAACATGTCTTACCCCTCAAGAAGACATGTGGACATCTCTCCTCTTAAACACCAAGCATCTGGGATCCTTGAGAAATACTTTCTACTAGTATTCTCTCCCCTGGAGATCTCTCTCTCCCCCTGAAGGATCTCTCTTTCCCTCTGAGATGTGATCTCTTTCTCTAAATGATAAGCTTTGATGTGATCTCTCTCTCCCCCTTTGACATCAATTTCCAAGAAGGGCATGATAAAGATGTAATCTCTCTCTCCCTCTGAAATTTGTTGTGAATGGGTTTGATCCTTGAGTCACACCATAAAGCAATGATAAAAATGTGATGCTTGTAGAGGACAAGATTCATTGAGTGGAGCTGGATCAGAAGAAACACAGAATAAGTGGCAAATGATTTTCCTGTTGTGAAATCGGTCGCACTGAGTGGTATGCTTCGGTTGGACCGAAAGGATTCGGTTGGACCGAAAATAACATGTCGGTGTAACCGACTTCATCATAGAGAAAACACTTGTCACCTCAGCTCACTTAGACTAGTAAGAAGATTTGCAAGGAATTAACTGAATGATATGCAAGGAATTTGAATGCAGGAAATGCAGAGCAAACAGAAAGAAATCTAGATGAAGTTTTTTTTTGAAAGGGGAAACACATATGCATGAGACAAATGCAAAACACAGAAAAGAACACAAGATAACTTCATCTAGAGATGGTCAGCGACAAAGTCACCTATGTTAGAGTATATTGACTTAGGAGTCAAGTGAGATCACTTGATCATAGGTCATACTCATCGTTTAAGCTCAAATTGGGGTTGCCATTTTTCGTTTAAGCATCTTGATGTATTCACATCTTGTCGAGTTGCTTTAACTCATGACTTGGAGTAAAGCTTCTCTAAGATGGAATGACATACCTTGGTTGGTGGTGATGTCCATGCAGTTGAACTTGTGTGGGTTGCTCAAGGTTGATGAAGCTCATCAAGAGTTTGGAGCACCACTTGGAACTTGAGTTCATCTACCTACATGGGTTAGTTCTTGCAAGGAAGAGCACTTGTGTATCCAAAAATGACAATCATGAAGCTCAACATAGAATTTGTCAAAGGATATGTTTGAATGGTTTTGTGCTTCCTTGTCTTCAACCACCTTGTGTAGAGACTTGGTGATGTAGAGATTGCTCAAGATATGAGTTGGTTACAATCTCATGCAATTTGATTCAACCAAGTACCTACATGGGTTAGATAACATGCAAGATACAAATATATCCAAGACATAAGATTTTCATCATAAGAGAGCTATCAAGGTTTAGTCATAAGCTCATGTCTTGCATGTATCCAATGGAGTTTCTACTCCAAGTTTGAAGCATCAATGATGTTCAATTCTCCTCTTAACCTGCAAAACACTTTCTCATCAAGAGGTTTAGTGAATATATCTGCTAATTGCTTTTCGGTGCGAACATGCTTAAGATCAATGTCACCCTTAGCAACATGATCTCGAATGAAATGATGACAAACTTCAATATGCTTAGTTCGAGAATGTTGCATAGGATTATGACCAATTTTGATAGCACTTTCATTGTCACAAAGCAATGGAACATGTTTCACATAAATCCCATAATCTTTGAGAGTTTGGGTCATCCAAAGTAATTGAGCACAACATGAACCAGCGGCAATATATTCAGCTTCAGCGGTGGATAAGGATACCGAGTTTTGTTTCTTGGAGGACCAAGACACAAGAGATCTACCAAGAAATTGACAAGTACCCAAAGTGGACTTTCTATCAACCTTGTCTCCGGCATAGTCCGAGTCGGAGTAGCCAACAAGATCGAAAGAGACCCTCTTAGGATACCAAATGCCAAAATTTGGTGTATGGATTAAGTATCTCACTATCCTTTTCACGGCCTTAAGATGACATTCTTTAGGAGCAGCTTGAAATCATGCACACATGCACACGCTTAGCATAATATCGGGACGTCAAGCACATAGATATAACAATGAACCAATCATAGAGCAATAAACCTTTTGATCAACCGGTTCATCATCTTTGGTTAAGTCAAGATGTCCACTAGTAGGCATGGGTGTAGTCATACCTTTGCATTCTTGCATATTGAACTTCTTGAATAAGTCCTTGGTGTACTTTGTTTGAGAGACAAAAGTACCTTCCTTAGTTTGCTTGATTTGCAACCCAAGAAAGAATTTGAGTTCACTCATCATAGACATCTCAAACTTCTCCGACATTAGCTTCCCAAACTTTTCACTAAAGTGAGGGTTAGTTGAACCAAATATAATATCATCAACATAAATTTGGAACACAAAGAGTTCTCCATTAACCCTTTTAGTAAAATGAGTAGAATCAATTTTCCCAATTTCAAAGCCTTTTTCAATAAGGAACTTGGTCAAGCATTTATACCATGCTCTAGGAGCTTGTTTAAGACCATAAAGAGCTTTGTGAAGTTTGTAAACATGATTGGGTTTCTTAGGATTGACGAAGCCGGGAGGTTTCTTAACATAAACTTCCTCCCCTATTTCACCATTTAGAAAAGCACTTTTAATGTACATTTGGTACAAGGTGATTTCATGGTGATTAGCATAGGCAAGTAAGATGCGAATGGACTCAAGTCTAGCAACAGGGGCGTAAGTCTCACCATAGTCCATACCTTCGACTTGTGTGTAGCCTTGGGCGACGAGACATGCTTTGTTGCGAACTACTTGTCCATCTTCATCTTGCTTGTTGCAAAACACCCATTTGGTACCGATGACGTTGTGGTTGTTGTCGGGCTTCTCAACCAATGTCCAAACTTGGTTCCTCTCAAAGTTGTGTAGCTCTTCATGCATAGCATTTATCCAATCCGTATCTTCCAATGCTTCTTCAACCTTCATAGGTTCAATGCTAGAGATGAAAGAATAGTTTTCACAAAAGTTAGCTAAACGAGTTTTAGAGCGAGTGATTCTCCCGGTTTGAATGTCATTGTAGATTTGCTCGATGGGATGATCTTTAGCAACTCTTGCTCGAACTCGTGATAGATTTTGCTTGGGTCTTTGTTGAACATCTTGTTCATCTTGTTCTTCTTCTTCTTGGCCTTCTTAATTGTTGGCGTTGTCATTCTCTTGTCGTGGTGGAGAAGGAGGTTGTCGACGTTCATTTTGATGCACTTCCTCGTTTTCTTCATCTTGGTGTGTCCCACTTGTGGATGCTTCCGTATCAACTCTTGGTTCACCTTGTCGTGAAGTAGAAGCTTCCACTTGGATGGACGAGGTACTCTCCTTCACCTCCGTTGGACAGACCTTTCCAATAGACAAGTCTTGGATTGCTTTCGAAGGATCTTTGTCACCTACATCAATTGGCAATTGCTCTACTCGCGAGCCGTTAGATTCATCAAACTTCACATCTACCGTCTCATCAACCTTTCGGGTGAAATTGTTGTAGACATGGTAAGTGTGAGAGTTTGAGCCATAACCTAGTAGGAAACCTTCAAGAGACTTAGGAGAAAATTTAGAGCGACGATGCTTATCAAGAATGTAGCACTTTGAGCCGAATACTCAAAAGTATCCAACTTGGGGTTTGTTACCGGTGAGGAGTTCGTATGCCGTCTTTCCGAGTAGCTTGTGAAGATACAAGCGATTTGTTGCATGACAAGCTGTCTCAACCGCTTCCGCCCAAAAGTGCTTCGGTGTCTTGTACTCATCAAGCATCGTTCTCTCCATTTTGATGAGCGTCCGGTTCTTCCTCTCAACAACTCCATTTTGTTGAGGTGTGTACGTAGCCGAGAACTCGTGTGAAATCCCTTCTTCGTCAAGAAAGGTGTCCACATTTGCGTTCTTGAACTCCGTTCCATTATCGCTGCGAACCTTCTTGATCTTCACTTCAAATTTTTGGGCCTTCCTAGCGAAGTTTTTGAAGATCTTCTGAACCTGCGATTTATCATTGAGAAAGAACACCCACGTAAATCTGGAAAAATCATCAACTATAACTAGACCAAAAGAATTTCCACCGAGACTCTTGTAAGAGTTGGGACCAAAAAGATCCATGTGAAGTAGCTCAAGTGGCCGCTTTGTGGTCATAATGTTCTTCACGGGATGCCTTCCTCCAACCTGTTTACCTGCTTGACAAGCACTACAAAGTCTATCCTTATCAAATATGACATCATTAACTCCAAGGATATGATTTCCTTTAATAAGCTTGTCAAGATTTCGCATTCCAACATGACCTAATCTTCTATGCCATAACCAGCCTTTTGAGGATTTAGCAATGAAGCAAGTTTTAGGTTGAGCCTTTTTAGTGAAGTCAACAATGTATAGATCACCTCTACGCACACCGGTAAAGACCATTTTATGATTGTCTCGACGAAACACTTGTCAATCTACTTTAGTAAATAGAACATTGAAACCGAAATCAGCAAGTCTAGATACTGAAAGTAAGTTGTAACCAAGAGATTCAACGAGCATGACATTTTGTATGGAGCTATCATGTGATATGGCCACCTTACCGAGGCCAACCACCTTACCCTTTGAGTTGTCACCGAAATTGACATACTTTCGAGGACTATCGTTGTCGGCAAGCTCACGAAACATGTCTTTATCTCCGGTCATGTGATCGGTACATCCACTATCAAGAACCCATTCCTTTCCTCCTGACATATATCCCCGAAGATTTGCCATAAGACCAAAGTGTCTCATTGCATCATCAAGATCGAAGTCACTATCATCATCCTCATCATAGTATCCATGTTCAACATCATCATGTGGTGGATCAAATCCTAGAGAGGGTGATTCATTAGAGTGAGTTTGACAATAATCTTGTCTATGAATTCTTATAGCTTCGGAAATAATGTCACTAATAATACCAACATTTCCTTTGGCACGCATAAGGTTTGTAAGCTCAAATAGACGATCACCAAACATTGGATCACTAGTATTCATCTTACTCAAAGCAATAGACTTATGAAGAATTTCATCAAGATTTTTCAAGGAATAATCGGGAAATCGTTCCTCAAGAAATTTCCATATGGTGTAGGCACACTTGAAGGTAGGCAAACATCCAATCAAGTTTCTAGGCAATCCTCTAATGATAAGTTCGGCAGTTCTAAGATTCCTAATCATGTCAATAGGCTCATCATGGGTTGGATGCATAGGATCAACATAAGGTGCACAAGGGCTAGCAATGTACTTGTTAAAATGATATTGATTGAAAATAACAAGCATCTCATTTTTCCACTCACGAAAATACTCTCCATCAAGAATAGGCACTCTATGTCTAAGAGTCCATCATCCATCTTCCTCCAATGGTGATTAAACCAAAGCAATGGAGACCAATGCTCTGATACCACTTGTAGGACCTTGAGAAGAGGTGTCTAGAGGGGGGTGATTAGACACTAAGAGCCAAAGTTGCAGTTTTTAAGTTTCTTTAAAGTTTGAGTGGAGTTTAGGCACAAGTTTAACATTCACAACATATAGCAAGCAAGCATGCAAAGAGTGTATGAGCAGAGGAAAGTAAAGCATGCAACTTGCAAGAAAGTAAAGGGAAGGGTTTGGAGGATTCAAACGCAATTGGAGACACGGATGTTTTTGGCGTGGTTCCGATAGGTGGTGCTATCGTACATCCACGTTGATGGAGACTTCAACCCACGAAGGGTAACGGTTGCGCGAGTCCACAGAGGGCTCCACCCACGAAGGGTCCACGAAGAAGCAACCTTGTCTATCCCACCATGGCCGTCGCCCACGAAGGACTTGCCTCACTAGCGGTAGATCTTCACGAAGTAGGCGATCTCCTTGCCCTTACAAACTCCTTGGTTCAACTCCACAATCTTGTCGGAGGCTCCCAAGTGACACCTAGCCAATCTAGGAGACACCACTCTCCAAGAAGTAACAAATGGTGCGTTGATGATGAACTCCTTGCTCTTGTGCTTCAAATGATAGTCTCCCCAACACTCAACTCTCTCTCATAGGATTTGGATCTGGTGGAAAGAGGATTTGAGTGGAAAGCAACTTGGGGAAGGCTAGAGATCAAGATTCATATGGTAGGAATGGAATATCTTGGCCTCAACACATGAGTAGGTAGTTCTCTCTCAGAAATAGGATGCTGGAAGTGTAGGTTCAGTCTGATGGCTCTCTCCACGAATGAAGAGGAGGTGGAGGGGTATATATAGCCTCCACACAAAATCTAACCGTTACACACAATCTACCAAACTCGGTGGGACCCAATCGTTATACTCGGTCAGACCGATTTAGCAAATAATGTGACCATTAGGGTTTTCGGTGGGACCGAAATGCAACTCGGTGAGACCAATTCGGTTAGGGTTAGGGCATAACGTAATCTCGGTAAGACCGATTACACAAACTCGGTGAGACCGATTTTGGTAATAAGCTAACCAGAGAGTTGGTCAGGCAAACTCGGTTGGACCGATTATCAAACTCGGTGGGACCGATTTTGATAATAAGTCAACCAGAAAGTTTGCATTGTAATCTCGGTAGTACCGATTGCTCAAACTCGGTGAGACCGATTTTGATAATGGACATACACAGAGAGATTACAATCCCATCTCGGTGAGACCGAGATCCCTATCGGTGAGACTGATTTTCCTAGGGTTTGTGGCAGTGGCTAAGACATCAAAACTCGGTGGTGCCGGATAGGAAGAATCAGTGGGGCCAAGTTTGCCTTTAGGTTTAGGACATATGTGGAAGTGGGAAAGTAGTTGAGGGTATTTGGAGCATATCACTAAGCACTTGAAGCAAGAGGCTCATTAAGCAACACCTCATCCCTCCTTGATAGTATTGGCTTTTCCTATAGACTCAATGTGATCTTGGATCACTAAAATGTAAAATGAAGAGTCTTGAGCTTGAAGCTTGAGCCAATCCTTTGTCCTTAGCATCTTGAAGGAGTTCCCACATCCTTTAGTCCTTGCCACTCCATTGTTGAACTTATCTGAAACGTACTAGATAAAAGTGTTAGTCCAACAAGAGATATGTTGACATTAATTACCAAAACCACCTAGGGAGCACTTGTGCTTTCAGAGGGAATAAAATGACTTTCCCAAAATAAAGAAATATTGAAATTTTAATATTAAAATCAAATAAGATTTTATTTTGGAGTTTTATCGCTATTTTTTTGAATTAGGAAAAATGCGCGTTTTTTAAATTGCATTTTAGGCCCAAATAAATGTTCACCTTGTCCGGCATATTTTTAGAGTACGAGATAAATTTATTTCGAGATTTTTGGAGTCTGTTTAGTATTTCTTTTCTTTCTTTTTCTACACGTCGAAATTGTTTTAAAAAAAGGAAACAGACTTCGGGCCGTACCCAGCTAGGACACCTCGGGCCGGCCTTTTTAAGCCGCGACCCCGGCGCTCGACAGCCCAGCCACCCCGTGCCCCGAACCCTAACCCTAAGCCGCCACCGCCGCCGCCACCCGCCGCCCGACGCCGCCGTCGCCGTCGGCCCGCCGCCCGACCCCGCCGGAGCCCCTCGCCGCCGACCCACTGAACCCGTCGGAGGTAGCCCCGCCGCCGCTGCGGTTTTCGAGAGAAACCCGTTGTTTTTTTAGGAACCCCGGTTTATTTTTTTTAGATTGGTTCGTCGGATTTCTCGGTTTAGGTTATTTTGCGGACGTTCGTCCATAAGTTCGTTTTAACGAACGGTTTTCACCGTTTAGCCGCAGATAGCGAACGTTTGTTCGTTAGCCTGTTTGTCAGTTTTTCTTTTTCTGGAGTTTTTCTGCGATTATTCTCGATCGCGATTTCTGACCCGATTTTCATTTTAGTTTATCTTTTTGCTTGTTTATCGGAATCAGCCGATTCAAGCGCCTAGAGCTTCATCTCGAAACCCTCTTTCTGTTTAACCAACTTCAACAATATTCTACTACTGTAAAATTTGACTTAAGTCCCGATTAGTAAACGAAGCTTGTTGTTTTTTGCAGTTTGAGTTTCGTTGCTTCGTTTGATTTGTTTCTTTTTGCAAACCGGAGTTCCTAAGTTGAACATTCTGGTTAGATCTCTTATTTGAGTTTTACCCGTGCTTGTAGTTGAGTGCTTATTCTATGCTTGTTTGTGTGTGATAGAGTACCCGGAGTGTGCAGCGTGCTACTATGAGTCTCTAGGTTTTACGGATCATCAGCAAGGCAAGTAACACTTTGATCATACCTCTTTACTACCTAGTTTTACTGCATTAGATCAATCCTCAAACAATCGCATGGTTAGGATCTGATTAACATGTGGGTTTTGGGAAGTAGATGTGGTAGTACCTATTGTCCTGTTTATTATCAAACCTTTGGGAGTTACTTCTACGTTGCTTATACATTGCTATGCTATGCTTGTAGACGTGGATTGGGTGAGTGTATCCATGACAGATGTGAGTTTGTTAATTAATGGTTAACTTAAGGTGGCAACTTTAATTCACATCTGGGTGGATTGAGGCACCTGGGGAACCCAATGTTGCCTATATTTTTGGAAATCTCGGGGTTCCGTGTGATTCTACTATGGACTGCCACCCAGGCTCAAAGGAACATAAGATTATTTCATGCTAGAAACTTCCGTGTGCAGCCACAAGCTATTATGGGCTCTAGCATAGTTGAGTACGTTGCAAGACCTCTTTCAGTGGTGGGCTAGTAGATGTAGGGGAAAGTAGGTGTAACTGTCCACCCAGAGTAAAGAGTTATTGTTTTAGAAAGACCGTGTCTTGTTTCTCCGACCATGGATGTATTTGAGTCTTGTGGGAAAAGTGCGCAAACCTCTGCAGAGTGTACAAAATAATCATGGTTAGCCATGTCCCCGGTTATGGATGTTTTGAGTATCTAGTTCTTGGATTATCATGTTGATCTCATCATGCTACTTAAATTAATTTATTGGGTTTAATGATGATGCTTAATTGGGATTGAGTTAGAGGAACCTTATCAATGTTTAACAACCACCATGATAGTTAAATAAAATTTATTCCTTTGTTGTAGGAAAAAATCGGCTTTATGCAAAACTGTAACCATAGAGCTTTCCACCAGCCATATATGCATGTAGTGATAGCATTATTCTTGTTCATTACTCTCTATCTGTTACATGCCAGCATATTCCATGTGCTGACCCGTTTCGGGCTGCAACGTTCATGTTGCAGACTTTTCAGACGACGAGTAAGGTGCCTTAGGTCGTGATCTCTCACTCAGTGATGCCGTTGGAGTTGATGGACTCACTTTATCTTCCAAGCCTTTCGTTGTTATCGTTTTAGATGGCCTTAAGCCATATTTATTGTAATACGTTCTCTTTTGAGACATTCGATGTAATAAGTGTGTGATTGCTACTCTGTTATAAATCCTTCAAGTACTGTGCGTGTTAGCATTACCGATCCAGGGATGACACTGATGCACAGAGATCAGATTGTTTGAGGACTAGTTGCTACAAGATGGTATCAGAGCACACGCTGACTGTAGGACACGACCACTAAGCTAAGCCCTAGATCACTACTCTCTTCTCATTTCTGACTCCTCTCCCTTTTCTACTCTTTAGGATGGAGGATGCAAGGAACAAGTTCACACAACCGGATGAAGATACACCTTTTGGATGCCACTTGAAGGAAGTTACAAGATACTTGAACATCGGACTAGCAAGCTTCACTGGGACCTACATTGCCACTTTTTCAGAAGAGGAGCGTTGGATGATTCAAGTTCAAGTTCCAGGGAGGACATTCATGCCAGGCACTGAGCCCATAGAGTTTTCCTTTGATGCACCAACCTAGAGTCTAGGAAAGAGCATGGCAGCCCACATCACCATGGGACGCATTGGAGAAATTTACCACAAGGATCTCAAGGATACTATCTACCAGATTTGTGGGCACCGAGATGAGCAATGGGAGATGATCAGCACCAGGAAGGATAGAACTATTGCAGCTTTTATCCAGGAGTTAAACCAGCACATTCATCGCCAGGAGAACCAGATGTGCGCAGGCATGATAGATCTGAAGAAGGCAATGACCAGGATCACGGAGCTGGAGGAAGAACTCAAGTCTACACGCGATGGATATGAGGAGGAAATCGTAACATTATTGGAGAAGAATGACGACCTGGTAAATAAGATCGGAGTATTCATGGGAGATCCCGCGCCCAGAGGAGATGACGATGATTCCACTTGTCCTGAGAACTACATCATCATCGATGACACCGACTCGGACCCTGACGATAGAGATGATGACTATGTTGATGAAGCCGGAGCAGATATCATGGAGTCTTCGACCGATCAATTTTTCTAGTCGACCACCATATCATTAGTAGTATTTCCCCATGTATACAGTATAGTCCGAGCACTTTTGTAACGATAGTTAGACCGTTGTATGCCCTTGTTTGAATTGATTGAAGTGATATGTTTGTGTTTGTCTCATGTGCATATGGGTAGTGTTTTCCCTCTAGATCTCATTCTATTCTATTTTCTCATCCCTTCTAAACCCATCAGATGCCTCTGAGATGTGACAATGGATTCGCTTGCCCGCCGGAGCTCACTCAGTTGATCCAGCAGTAGAATGCATTGATGTAGATACTAGTTCAGAATCAGAATCAGGGGAACAACAACAACAACAACCCACCGCCACCACCACCTGTTGATCACTTAGCCCGTTTTCTAAGGCTAAATCCGCCGGTGTTCTCCAGTAGCACCAAGCCGATAGTTGCAGATGATTGGCTCTGCAAAAATTGGAAGGGAGTTGGCCACTACAGGATGCACAGATGCGGAGAGGGTGCATTTTGCCGCACATCAGCTTGATGGACCCGCAGCATCATGGTGGGAAAATTTCGCAGCCACTTACCCCATCGACACTGTCACATGGGATCAGTTTCAGCAAGCTTTCCGTACTGCCCATGTTTCAGCAGGAGCTATGGCCATGAAGAAGCATGAGTTTCGCAACTTGCACCAAGGAGGACGCACAGTTGGCCAGTATGTGGATGATTTTAGTAAGTTAGCATGTTATGCCCCAGATGACGTTGCTACGGATGCAACTAAGCAGGAGAAATTTCTGGAAGGATTGAATGATGAGCTGAGCATGCAGTTGATGGTGGCAACCTTCAACAACTATCAGGAGTTGGTAGATAGAGCTCTCATGATTGAAGGGAAGCAGCAGCAGATTGACAATTGCAAGAGGAAGTATGTACAAGGGAAGTACAATTCTGGAGCTCAGCAGAGGCCCCGGTTTACCCCAAACTTGGGAGGACACCTTCAACATAACCATGGAGGTCACAACCATAATGGAGGGAGTTTGCACAACCATAGTGGCCCCAAGAATGGCAATGATATGGAGGAAGCAACAGTCAGAACCGTTCCAACCCATCAACACCAGCCAAGACATTACCTGTTTCAATTTCTAGAAGACTGGACATTATGCCACTAAATGTCCTGAAGCAAAGAATGGAAATGGCAATGGAAGCTCTGGGAAGAAGCCCAACCCTTTCAACATGGGACAGGTGAACCACGTTAACGTGGAGGAGGTTGAAGCACAACCAGATGCAGTAATAGGTAAGTTTTTGGTTAAGTCTTTTACTGCAATCATTCTTTTTGATACTGGTGCATCGCATTCATACATATGAAGGGGATTTGTGGATAAGTATAAACTGCCCACCAAGGTTCTTAGAGCACCTATGTTAGTAAGCTCACCAGGAGCGGAGTATATGGCAAGCCAAGGATGTTTTCTGATGCCACTAACCATAGGGAGACATGTTTTCCCCTCAGATCTGATAATTTTGGAATCACAAGGTTTGGATGTGATTCTGGGTATGGATTGGCTATCGATGTATGGAGGAAACATCGATTGCGCCAGTAATTCGATTTTGCTCACCACCCCAGAAGGAAGAAAGATCAAGTATGTATCCCGGCATGTGCCGAAGAGGACTCAAGTGAATTCCTTACCAGGAGTTGTACAGGAGGAATTACCAGTGGTAAAGGATTTCCCCGATGTATTTCCAGAAGAGTTGCCGGGCATGCCACCAGATAGAGACATCGAGTTTTTGATTGATCTTTTGCCAGGCACAGGGCCAATATCTAAGAGACCGTACGGGATGCCCACACAGGATTTGGAGGAAATTAAGAAGCAGATTAAGGAGTTACTGGATAAAGGCTATATTCGCCCAAGTTCGTTACCTTGGGGATCACCAGTATTTCTAGTGGAGAAGAAGGATGGATCCTTGAGGATGGTTGTTGATTATCGTGGATTGAATGAAGTGACAATCAAGAACAAGTACCCACTGCCGATGATCAATGATTTTTTTGACCAGTTGCAAGGAGCTAAGGTATTTTCCAAGATCGATCTGCGATCGGGATACCACCAGCTAAAGATTTGAGAGCAGGCTAATCCTAAGACAGCTTTTACCACAAGGTACAGGCTATATGAGTACATTGTTATGTCATTTGGTCTAACTAACACACCTGTCTATTTCATGAACATGATGAACAAGGTGTTTATGGAGTTTTTGGATAAGTTCGTCGCGCTGTTCATTGATGATATTTTGGTCTACTCGAAGAATGAAGAGGAGCATAAGGAGCATTTGCATTTGGTACTTGGAAAGCTCAGAGAACATCAGTTATACGCCAAATTCAGCAAGTGTGAGTTTTGGTTGAAGGAAGTTGGATTCCTTGGACATGTTATATTCGGAGAAGGAATAGCAGTAGACCCCACCAAAGTTGTCACGGTGACAAATTGGGAAGCACCCACGTCAGTTGGAGAGATCCGGAGTTTTCTTGGACTCGCAGGATACTACTGGAGGTTCATTGAGAATTTCTCAAAGATTGCAAAGCCCATGACGGAGTCGTTGAAGGACACCAAATTCAAATGGACCGAGGAATGTGAGGCCAGTTTCCAGGAGTTGAAGAAACGTTTGGTTACATCACCAGTGTTGATTATGCCCTATCAGCGCAAGGAGTATGAAGTATATTGCGACGCTTCTCGTCGAGGACTTGGAGCAGTGCTTATGTAGGAGGGAAAAGTTGTTTCTTATGCCTCACAACAGATTAAGCCCCATGAGTTGAATTAGGCTACACATGATTTGGAGTTAGCAGCCGTAGTGCATGCGTTGAAGACATGGAGACATTTCCTCATCGGAAACCACTATGAGGTGTACACGGATCACAAGAGTTTGAAGTATATCTTCACGCAGAAGGAGTTGAACCTCAGGCAAAGGAGATGGTTGGAGCTCATTAATGATTATGAGATGAGATTGCATTATCATCCAGGAAAGGCTAATGTAGTAGTCGATGTGTTGAGCCGCAAGTGTCATGTCAATACACTCATGACGGGAGAGTTACCCAAGGAGTTAGCAGAAGAACTTCGCGAGCTATGCTTGGAGATAGTTCCGAGAGACTATGTAGCAGCATTGGAAATTTAGTCTACCTTGATGGATAAGATCAGAGAAGCCCAGAAGACTGATAAGGAGATTGCCGAGGTAAAGGAAAGGATGAGCAAAGGAAAAGCTAAGGGATTTCGTGAAGATGAGCACGATACCTTATGGTTTAAGGACCGCGTTTATGTGCCTAATGATCCAGAGATCAGGAAGTTGATTCTACATGAGGCCCATGATTCATCGTATTCGATCCACCCAGGAAATACCAAGATGTATTTGGATTTGAAGGACAATTTCTGGTGGACCGGAATAAAGAAGGATATTGCGGAGTATGTAGCAGTTTGTGATGTATGTCAGAGAGTCAAGGCAGAGCATCAGAAGCCAGCAGGATTGCTACAGCCATTGCCAATACCCGAATGGAAGTGGGATAAGCTAGGCATGGATATTATCATGGGATTGCCCAGGACTCGTTTAGGCTATGACTCGATATGGGTTGTAGTAGATCGTTTGACGAAGGTAGCTCATTTCATCCCAGTGAAGACCACTTACACCAGTGCTAAGTTGGCAAAGATATACATGACTAGGACCGTATGTCTGCGTGGAGTTCCGAGGACCATTGTATCAGATAAAGGAACCCAGTTTACCTCAAAGTTCTGGAATCAGTTGCACGATACTTTGGGTACCAGGCTAGAGTTCAGTACAGCCTTTCATCCATAGACAGATGGACAGACCAAGAGAGTCAATCAGATTCTGGAGGACATGTTGAGAGCTTGTGCGCTATATTATGGATCTAGTTGGGATGACAATTTACCGTATGCAGAGTTTTCTTACAACAATAGCTACCAATCCAGTTTGAAGATGGCCCCTTTTGAAGCTTTGTACAGAAGGAGGTGCAGGACACCGTTGTTATGGGACGAAGTCGGAGACAAAGTTTATCTTCGAGTGTCTCCACTTCGAGGAGTGAAGCGATTTGGAATTAAGGGAAAGTTAGCACCACGTTTTGTGGGACCATACAAAGTTTTGGAACGTATAGGAGAAGTTGCGTACAAATTGGAATTTCCCGAAGGATTGTCAGGAGTTCATGATGTGTTCCATGTTTCCCAATTAAAGAAGTGCCATGCGGAGATGGCCGATATTCCTCTGAGAGATACAGTGCCACTGGAGGTGATTCAATTGGATAGTGATTTTACCTACGAGGAGAAACCAGTCAAGATTCTCGAGTTTGCCAGCTGAGCCACACGCAGCAAAGTTATCAAATTCTGCAAAGTTCAGTGGAACCACCAAACCGAAGATGAAGCCACCTCGGAACTAGAGAAATACCTATGGAAGGATCACCCTCACCTATTTTCTAGCCAACCCGAATCTCGAGGGTGAGATTCATCTTAAGGGGGCTAGGTTTGTAACATCCCAAATTTTCAATTTGGAATGTTATACATTAGATCATCATTGCATATCATATTTTATTGCATTTTGGCTTGATCCTAGAAATTCTACGCAACTCAAGGACCCACGGAGAGAGTTGGGGATTTTGTTGTTTTCACATTTGAATTTTCTCAAATTTTGAAAGAGGGTCGTTTGATTTTAATTAATTTATTTTCGAATATTTCTTTCATAAAAATATAAGAGAGGGAATAACATGACTTTCCCAAAATAAAGAAATATTGGAGATTTAATATTAAAATCAAATAAGATTTTATTTCAGAGTTTTATTGCTATTTTATTTGAATGAGGAAAATGCGCATTTTTCAAAATTGAATTTTAGGCCCAAATAAATGTTCACCTTGTCCGGCATATTTTTAGAGGACGGGGAAAATTTATTTCGGAATTTTTGGAGTCCGTTTAGTATTTATTTTCTTTCTTTTTCTGCACGTCAGAATTGTTTTTTTTAAAGGAAACCGACTTCGGGCCGTACCCGGCCAAGACACCTCGGGCCGGCCTTTTTAAGCCGTGACCCTGGCGCCCGACAGCCCAGCCGCCCTCCGTCCCGAACCCTAACCCTAAGCCAACGCCGCCGTCGCCGGTTGCCGCCGCCGCCGCCGCCACCCACTGCCCGACGCCGCCGCCACCGTCGCCCCGCCGTTCGACCCCGCCGGCGCCCCTCGCCGCCACCCGCCAGACCCGCTAGAGGTAGCCCCACCGCCGCCACGGTTTGGTTTTCGAGAGAAAACCGTCGGTTTTTTTAGGAACCCCGGTTTATTTTTATTTTTTTAGATCGGTTTGTCAGTTTTCTCGATTTAGTTTATTTTGCGGATGTTCGTCCGTACGTTCATTTTAACGAATGGTTTTCACCGTTTAGCCCCAGATAGCGAACGTTCGTTCGTTAGCCTGTTCGTCAGTTTTTCTTTTTCCAGGGTTTTTCCGCGATTATTCTCGATCGCGATTTCTGACCCGATTTTCGTTTTAGTTTATCTTTTCGCTCGTTTATCGAAATCAGTCGATTCAAGCGCCTAGAGTTTCGTCTCGAACCCCTCTTTCTATTTAACCAACTTGAACAAGATTTTGCTACTGTAAAATTTGACTTAAGTCTAGATTAGTAAGTGAAGCTTGTTGTTTTTCGCAGTTTGAGTTTCGTTGCTTTGTTTGATTTGTTTCTTTTTGCAAACCAGAGTTCTTAAGTTGAACTTTCTGGTTAGATCTCTTATTTGAGTTTTACCCATGCTTGTAGTTGAGTGCTTATTGTATGCTTGTTTGTTTGTGATAGAGTACCCGGAGTGCGCAGCGTGCTACTACGAGTCTCTAGGTTTCACGGATCATCAGCAAAGCAAGTAACACTTTGATCATACCTCTTTACTACCAAGTTTTATTGCATTAGATCAATCCTCAAACAATTGCATGGTTAGGATCTGATTAACATGTGGGTTTTGGGAAGTAGATGAGGTAGTACCTATTGTCCTGTTTATTATCAAACCTTTGGGAGTTACTTCTATGTTGCTTATACATTGCTATGCTATGCTTGTAGACATGGAATGGGTGAGTGTATCCATGACATATGTGATCTTGTTAATTAATAGTTAACTTAAGGTGGCAACTTTAATTCACATCTGGGTGGATTGAGGCACCTAGGGAACCCAGTGTTGCCTATATTTTTGGAAATCCTAGGGTTCCGTGTGATTCTCCTATGGACCGCCACCCAAGCTCAAAGGGGATCATAAGATTATTTCATGCTAGAAACTGAAGGAAATATGCCCTAGAGGCAATAATAAAGTTATTATTTATTTCCTCATATCATGATAAATGTTTATTATTCATGCTAGAATTGTATTAACAGGAAACATAATACATGTGTGAATACATAGACCAACATAACGTCACTAGTATGCCTCTACTTGACTAGCTCATTAATCAAAGATGGTTATGTTTCCTAACCATAGACATGTGTTGTCATTTGATTAATGGGATCACATCATTAGGAGAATGATGTGATTGACATGCCCCATTCCGTTAGCTTAGCACTTGATCGTTTAGTATATTGCTATTGCTTTCTTCATGACTTATACATGTTCCTGTAACTATGAGATTATGCAACTCCCGTTTACCGGAGGAACACTTTGGGTGCTACCAAACATCACAACGTAACTGGGTGATTATAAATGAGTACTACACGTGTCTCCAAAGGTACATGTTAGTTGCCGTATTTCGAGATTAGGTTTTGTCACTCCGATTGTCGGAGAGGTATCTCTGGGCCCTCTCGGTAATGCACATCACTATAAGCCTTGTAAGCAATGTAGCTAATGAGTTAGTGACAGAATGATGCATTACGTAATGAGTAAAGAGACTTGCCGGTAACGAGATTGAACTAGGTATTGGATACCGACGATCGAATCTCGGGCAAGTAACATACCGATGACAAAGGGAACAACGTATGTTGTTATGCGGTTTGAGCGATAAAGATCTTCGTAGAATATGTAGGAGCCAATATGAGCATCCAGGTTCCGCTATTGGTTATTGACCGAGAATAGTTCTAGGTCATGTCTACATAGTTCTCGAACCCGTAGGGTCCGCATGCTTAACGTTACGATGACAGTTTTATTATGAGTTTATAAGTTTTGATGTACCGGAGTTTGTTTAGAGTCCCGGATGTGATCACGGACATTACGAGGAGTCTTGAAATGGTCGAGACATAAAGATTGATATATTGGAAGCCTATGTTTGGACATCGGAAGTGTTCCGGGTGAAATCGGCATTTTACCGGAGTACCGGGAGGTTACCGGAACCCCCCGGTGACCTAATGGGCCTTAGTGGGCCTAGTGGAGGAAGAGGAGAAGGGGCCAAGGGGCAACCGCGCGCCCCTCCCCCCCCCAAGTCTGAATAGGACAAGGAGGGGGCGGCGCCCCCCCATTTCCTTTCCCCCCTCTCCTCCTTCCCCCCAAGTCCTAGTCCAACTAGGGAAGGGGGGGAGTCCTACTCCCGGTGGGAGTAGGACTCCTCCGGCGCGCCTCCTCCTAGGTCCGGCCGCACCCCCCCCCCCCTTGCTCCTTTATATACGGGGGTAGGGGGGCACCCTAGACACAGAAGTTGATCTACGGATCGTTCCTTAGCCGTGTGCGGTGCCCCCCTCCACCATATTCCACCTCGGTCATATCGTCGCGGAGTTTAGGCGAAGCTCTGCGCCAGTAGAGCATCATCATCGTCACCACACCGTCGTGCTGACGAAACTCATCCCCGAACTTTGCTGGATTGGAGTCCGGGGATCATCATCGAGCTGAACGTGTGCTGAACTCAGAGGTGCCGTACGTTCGGTACTTGGATCGGTCGGATCGTGAAGATGTATGACTACATCAACCGTGTTGTCATAACGCTTCCGCTTACAGTCTACGAGGGTATGTGGACAACACTCTCCCCTCTCGTTGCTATGCCATCACCATAATCTTGCGTGTGCGTAGGAAATTTTTTGAAATTACTACGTTCCCCAACAGTGGCATGCGAGCCTAGGTTTTATGCGTTGATGTTATATGCACGAGTAGAACACAAGTGAGTTGTGGGCGATACAAGTCATACTGCTTACCAGCATGTCATACTTTGGTAAAGCGGTATTGTTGGATGAAGCGGCCTGGACCGACATTACGCGTACGCTTACGCGAGACTGGTTTTACCGCCGTGCTTTGCAAACAGGTGACTAGCGGGTGTCTGTTTCTCCAACTTTAGTTGAACCGAGTATGGCTACGCCCGGT
Organism: Triticum aestivum; assembly: GCF_018294505.1. NCBI lineage: Eukaryota > Viridiplantae > Streptophyta > Magnoliopsida > Poales > Poaceae > Triticum > Triticum aestivum. The sequence continues at coordinate 492,972,608 of NC_057813.1, forward strand.
CCTTGTGAAGGTTAAAACAGCACTAACTTGACGAACTATCATTGTGGTTTTGATGCGTAGGTAAGAACGGTTCTTGCTAAGCCCATAGCAGCCACGTAAAATTTGCAACAACAAAGTAGAGGACGTCTAACTTGTTTTTGCAGGGCATGTTGTGATGTGATATGGTCAAGACATGATGCTATATTTTATTGTATGAGATGATCATGTTTTGTAACCGAAGTTATTGGCAACTGGCAGGAGCCATATGGTTGTCGCTTTATTGTATGAAATGCATACGCCCTATAAATGCTTTACTTTATCACTAAGCGGTAGCGATAGTCGTAGAAGCAATAGATGGGGTAACGACAACGATGCTACAATGGAGATCAAAGTGTCGCGCCGGTGACGATGGTGATCACGACGGTGCTTCGAAGATGGAGATCACAAGCACAAGATGATGATGGCCATATCATATCATTTATATTGATTGCATGTGATGTTTATCCTTTATGCATCTTATCTTGCTTTGATTGACGGTAGCATTTTAAGGTGATCTCTCACTAAATTATCAAGAAGTGTTCTCCCTGAGTATGCACCATTGCGAAAGTTCTTCGTGCTGAGACACCACGTGATGATCGGGTGTGATAGGCTCTACATTCAAATACAACGGGTGCAAAACAGTTGCACACGCGGAATACTCAGGTTAAACTTGACGAGCCTAGCATATAACAGATATGGCCTCGGAACACGGAGACCGAAAGGTCGAGCGTGAATCATATAGTAGATATGATCAACATATTGATGTTCACCGTTGAAACCACTCCATCTCACGTGACGATCGGACATGGTGTAGTTGATATGGATCACGTAATCACTTAGAGGATTAGAGGGATGTCTATCTAAGTGGGAGTTCTTAAGTAATATGATTAATTGAACCTAAATTTATCATGAACTTAGTACCTGATAGTATTTTGCTTGTCTATGTTTGTTGTAGATAGATGGCTCGTGATGTTGTTCCGTTGAATTTTAATGCGTTCCTTGAGAAAGCAAAGTTGAAAGATGATGGTAGCAATTACACGGACTGGGTCCGTAACCTGAGGATTATCCTCATTGCTGCATAGAAGAATTACGTCTTGGAAGCACCGCTGGGTGCCAGGCCTGCTGCTGATGCAACTGACGACGTTAAGAACGTTTGGCAGAGCAAAGCTGATGACTACTTGATAGTTCAGTGTGCCATGCTTTACGGCTCAGAACCGGGTCTTCAACGACATTTTGAATGTCATGGAGCATATGAGATGTTCCAGGAGTTGAAGTTAATATTTCAAGCAAATGCCCGGATTGAGAGATATGAAGTCTCCAATAAGTTCTATAGCTGCAAGATGGAAGAGAATAGTTCTGTCAGTGAACACATACTCAAAATGTCTGGGTATAATAATCACTTGATTCAACTGGGAGTTAATCTTCCTGATGATAGTGTGATTGACAGAATTCTTCAATCACTGCCACCAAGCTACAAGAGCTTCGTGATGAACTATAATATGCAAGGGATGGACAAGACTATTCCCGAGCTCTTCGCAATGCTAAAAGCCACGGAGGTAGAAATCAAGAAGGAGCATCAAGTGTTGATGGTTAACAAGACCACCAGTTTCAAGAAAAAGGGCAAAGGGAAGAAGAAAGGGAACTTCAAGAAGAACAACAAACAAGTTGCTGCTCAAGAGAAGAAACCCAAGTCTGGACCTAAGCCTGAGACTGAGTGCTTCTACTGCAAGCAAACTGGACACTGAAAGTGGAACTGCCCCAAGTATTTGGCGGATAAGAAGGATGGCAAAGTGAACAAAGGTATATGTGATATACATGTTATTGATGTGTACCTTACTAATGCTCGCAGTAGTACCTGGATATTTGATACTGGTTCTGTTGCTAATATTTGCAACTCGAAACAGGGACTACAGATTAAGCGAAGATTGGCTAAGGACGAGGTGACGATGCGCATGGGAAATGGTTCCAAAGTCGATGTGATCGCGGTCAGCACGCTACCTCTACATCTACCATCGGGATTAGTTTTAGTCCTAAATAGTTGTTATTTGGTGCCAGCGTTGAGCATGAACATTATATTTGGATCTTGTTTGATGCGAGACGGTTATTCATTTAAGTCAGAGAATAATGGTTGTTCTATTTATATGAGTAATATCTTTTATGGTCATGCACCCTTGAAGAGTGGTCTATTTTTATTGAATCTCGATAGTAGTGATACACATATTCATAGTGTTGAAACCAAAAGATGCAGAGTTGATAATGATAGTGCAACTTATTTGTGGCACTGCCGTTTAGGTCATATTGGTATAAAGCACATGAAGAAACTCCATACAAATGGGCTTTTGGAATCACTTGATTATGAATCACTTGGTACTTGCGAACCATGCCTCATGGGCAAGATGACTAAAATGCCGTTCTCCAGAACTATGGAGCGAGCAACTGATTTGTTATAAATCATACATACTGATGTTTGTGGTCCAATGAATGTTGAGGCTCGCGGCGGGTATCGTTATTTTCTCACCTTCACATATGATTTGAGCAGATATGGTTATATCTACTTAATGAAACACAAGTCTGAAAATTTTGAAAAGTTCAAAGAATTTCAGAGTGAAGTGGAAAATCATCGTAACAAGAAAATAAAATTTCTATGATCTGATCATGGAGGACAATATTTGAGTTACGAGTTTGGTCTACATTTGAAACAATGCGGAATAGTTTCGCAACTCACGCCACCTGGAACACCATAACGAAATGGTGTGTCCGAACGTCTTAATCGTACTTTACTAGATATGGTGCGATCTATGATGTCTCTTACTGATTTACCGCTATCATTTTGGGGTTATTCTTTAGAGACGGCCGCATTCACGTTAAATAATGCACCATCAAAATCCATTGAGACGACTCCTCATGAACTGTCGTTTGGCAAGAAACCAAAGTTGTCGTTTCTTAAAGTTTGGGGCTGCGATGCTTATGTGAAGAAACTTCAACTAGATAAGCTCGAACCCAAATCGGAGAAATGTGTCTTCATAGGATACCCAAAAGAAACTGTTGGGAACACCTTCTATCACAGATCTGAGGGCAAGATTTTCGTTGCTAAATTCGGATCCTTTCTAGAGAAGGAGTTTCTCTCGAAAGAAGTGAGTGGGAGGAAAGTAGAACTTGATGAGGTAACTGTACCTGCTCCCTTATTGGAAAGTAGTTCATCACAAGAACTGGTTCCTGTGACAACTACACCAATTAGTGAGGAAGCTAATGATATTGATCATGAAACTTCAGATCAAGTTTCTACTGAACCTCGTAGGTCTACCAGAGTAAGATCCGCACCAGAGTGGTACGGTAATCCTATTCTGGAAGTCATGTTACTAGACCATGACGAACCTACAAACTATGAGGAAGCGATGATGAGCCCAGATTCCGCAAAATGGCTAGAGGCCATGAAATCTGAGATGGGATCCATGTATGAGAACAAAGTATGGACTTTGGTTGACTTGCTCGATGATCGGCAAGCCATTGAGAATAAATGGATCTTTAAGAAGAAGACTGACGCTGATGGTAATGTAACTGTCTATAAAGCTCGACTTGTTGCGAAAGATTTTCGACAAGTTCAAGGGGTTGACTACGATGAGACATTCTCGCCCGTAGCGATGCTTAAGTCTTTCCGAATCATGTTAGCAATTGCCGCATTTTATGATTATGAAATTTGGCAAATGGATGTCAAAACTGCATTCTTGAATGGATTTCTGGAAGAAGAGTTGTATATGATGCAACCAGAAGGTTTTGTTGATTCAAAAGGTACTAACAAAGTGTGCAAGCTCTAGCAATCCATCTACAGACTGGTGCAAGCATCTCGGAGTTGGAATAAACGCTTTGATAGTGTGATCAAAGCATATGGTTTTATACAAACTTTTGGAGAAGCCTGTATTTACAAGAAAGTGAGTGGGAGCCCTATAGCATTTCTGATATTATATGTAGATGACATATTATTAATTGGAAATGATATAGAATTTCTGGATAGCATAAAGGGATACTTGAATAAAAGTTTTTCAATGAAGGACCTCGGAGAAGCTGCTTACATATTGGGCATCAAGATTTATAAAGATAGATCAAGACGCTTAATAGGACTTTCACAAAGCACATACCTTGATAAAATTTTGGAAAAGTTCAAAATGGATCAGGCAAAGAAAGGGTTCTTGCCCGTGCTACAAGGTGTGAAGTTGAGTCAGACTCAATGCCCGACCACAGCAGAAGATAGAGAGAAAATGAAAGATGTTCCCTATGCTTCAGCCATAGGCTCTATCATGTATGCAATGCTGTGTACCAGACCTGACGTATGCTTAGCAATAAGCTTGGCAGGAAGGTACCAAAGTAATCTAGGAGTGGATCACTGGACAGCGGTCAAGAACATCCTGAAATACCTGAAAAGGACTAAGGATATGTCTCTCGTATATGGAGGTGACAAAGAGCTAATCGTAAATGGTTACGTCGATGCAAGCTTTGACTCTAATCCGGACGATTCTAAATCGCAAACTGGATACGTGTTTTTATTAAATGGTGGAGCTGTAAGTTGGTGCAGTTCTAAACAAAGTGTCCTGGCGGGATCTACATGTGAAGTGGAGTACATAGCTGCTTCAGAAGCAGCAAATGAAGGAGTCTGGATGAAGGAGTTCATTTCCGATCTAGGTGTCATACCTAGTGCATCGGGACCAATGAAGATCTTCTGTGACAATACTGGTGCAATTGCCTTGGCAAAGGAATCCAGATTTCACAAGAGGACCAAGCACATCAAGAGACGCTTCAATTCCATCCGGGACCAAGTCCAGGTGGGAGACATAGAGATTTGCAAGATACATACGGATCTGAATGTTGCAGACCCATTGACTAAGCCTCTCTCACGAGCAAAACATGATCAACACCAAGACTCCATGGGTGTTAGAATCATTATTGTGTAATCTAGATTATTGACTCTAGTGCAAGTGGGAGACTAAAGAAAATATTCCCTAGAGGCAATAATAAAGTTATTATTTATTTCCTCATATCATGATAAATGTTTATTATTCATGCTAGAATTGTATTAACCGGAAACATAATACATGTGTGAATACATAGACCAACATAACATCACTAGTATGCCTCTACTTGACTAGCTCATTAATCAAAGATGGTTATGTTTCCTAACCATAGACATGTGTTGTCATTTGATTAATGGGATCACATCATTAGGATAATGATGTGATTGACATGACCCATTCCGTTAGCTTAGCACTTGATCGTTTAGTATATTGCTATTGCTTTCTTCATGACTTATACATGTTCCTGTAACTATGAGATTATGAAACTCCCGTTTACCGGAGGAACACTTTGGGTGCTACCAAACGTCACAACATAACTGGGTGATCATAAAGGAGTACTACAGGTGTCTCCAAAGGTACATGTTGGGTTCGCGTATTTCGAGATTAGGTTTTGTCACTCCGATTGTCGGAGATGTATCTCTGGGCCCTCTCGATAATGCACATCACTATAAGCCTTGCAAGCAATGTAGCTAATGCGTTAGTTACAGAATGATGCATTATGTAACGAGTAAAGAGACTTGCCGGTAGCGAGATTGAACTAGGTATTGCATACCGATGATCGAATCTCGGGCAAGTAACATACCGATGACAAAGGGAACAACGTATGTTGTTATGCGGTTTGACCGATAAAGATCTTCGTAGAATATGTAGGAGCCAATATGAGCATCCAGGTTCCGCTATTGGTTATTGACCGAGAATAGTTCTAGGTCATGTCTACATAGTTCTCGAACCCGTAGGGTCCGCACGCTTAACGTTAAGATGATAGTTTTATTATGAGTTTATAAGTTTTGATGTACCAAAGTTTGTTCGGAGTCCCGGATGTGATCACGGACATGAGGAGGAGTCTCGAAATGGTCGAGACATAAAGATTGATATATTGGAAGCCTATGTTTGGACATCGGAAGTGTTCCGGGTGAAATCGGCATTTTACCGAAGTACCGGGAGGTTACCGGAACCCCCCAGTGACCTAATGGGCCTTAGTGGGCCTAGTGGAGGAAGAGGAGAAGGGGCCAAGGGGCAGCTGCGCGCCCCTCCCACCCAAGTCCGAATAGGACAAGGAGGGGGGAGGCGCCCCCCCTTTCCTTTCCCCCCTCTCCTCCTTCCCCCCAAGTCCTAGTCCAACTAGGGAAGGGGGGAGTCCTACTCCCAGTGGGAGTAGGACTCCTCCGGCGCGCCACCTCCTAGGGCCGGCCGCACCCCCCCCCCCCCTTGCTCCTTTATATACGGAGGCAGGGGGCACCCTAGACATAGAAGTTGATCTACGGATCGTTCCTTAGCCGTGTGCGGTGCCCCCCTCCACCATATTCCACCTCGGTCATATCGTTGCGGAGTTTAGGCGAAGCTCTGCACCGGTAGAGCATCATCATCGTCACCACGCCATCGTGCTGACGGAACTCATCCCCGACACTTTGCTGGATCGGAGTCCGGGGATCGTCATCGAGCTGAACGTGTGCTGAACTCGGAGGTGTCGTACCTTCGGTACTTGGATCGGTCGGATCGTGAAGACGTACGACTACATCAACCGCGTTGTCATAACGCTTCCGCTTACGGTCTACGAGGGTACGTGGACAACACTCTCCCCTCTCGTTGCTATGCCATCACCATGATCTTGCGTGTGCGTAGGATTTTTTTGAAATTACTACGTTCCCCTTTTTGAAACTTCCGTGTGCAGCCACAAGCTCTTATGGGCTCTAGCATAGTTGAATACGTTGCAAGACCTCTTTCAGTGGTGGGCTAGAAGATGTAGGGGAAAGTAGGTGTAACTGTCCACCCAGAGTAAAGAGTTATTGTTTCAGAAAGACTGTGTCTCGTTTCTCCGACCATGGATGTATTCGAGTCTTGTGGGAAAAGTGTGCAAACCTTTGCAGAGTGTACAAACTAATCATGGTTAGCCGTGTCCCCGGTTATGGACATTTTGAGTATCTAGTTCTTGGATTATCGTCTTGATCTCATCATGCTACTTAAATTAATATGATTGGGTTTAATGATGATGCTTAATTGGGATTGAGTTGGAGGAACCTTCTCAATGTTTAACAACCACCATGATAGTTAAATAAAATTTATTCCTTTGTTGTAGGGAAAAATTGGCTTTATGCAAAACTGTAACCATAGAGCTTTCCACCAGCCATATATGCATGTAGTGATAGCATTTTTCCTATTCATACTATCTATCTGTTACAGGCCAGCATATTCCATGTGGTGACCCATTTCGGGCTGCAACATTCATGTCGCAGACTTTTCAGATGACGAGTAAGGTGCCTTAGGTCGTGATCTCTCACTCAGTGATACCGTTGGGTTGATGGACTCACTTTATCTTCTAAGCCTTCCGTTGTTATCATTTTAGATGGCCTTAAGCCATATTTATTGTAATAAGTTCTCTTTTGAGACATTCGATGTAATAAGTGTGTGATTGCTACTCTGTTATAAATCCTTCAAGTACTATGCGTGACAGCATTACCGATCCAGGGATGACACTGATGCACAGAGATTAGACTATTTGAGGTCTGGTCGCTACATTGTGGAGTTGAACCAAGGAGTTTGTAAGGGCAAGGAGATCGCCTACTTCGTGAAGATCTACCCTAGTGAGGCAAGTCATTCGTGGGCGATGGCCATGATGGGATAGACAAGGTTGCTTCGTCATGGACCCTTTGTGGGTGGACCCCTTAGTGGACTCGCGCAACCGTTACCCTTCGTGGGTTGAAGTATCCATGAACGTGGATGTACAATAGCACCACCTAGCGAAACCACGCCAAAAATCTTTGTGTCTCCAATTGCGTTTGCATACTCCAATCCCATCCCTTTACTTTCTTGCAAGTTGCATGCTTTACATTCCGCTGCTCATATACTCTTTGCATGCTTGCTTGAATTGTATTGTGTATGCTTGAAATTGTGTTAATCTACCACCTCAACTTGAAAAACTTAAAACCTGCCAACTTTGTTTGTTGAGGGTCTAATCACCCCCCCCCTCTAGACACCTCTTCTCGATCCTTTCAGGATACTGTCAGATCCAACCCTGGAGCTGGTGTTGGCACAATTATGTCACACACAAAGAAGAAGTTTGGTGTCGATGTGCCTAAAAGCTTGGCATATAGGGCAAGGAAGAAGCAGATGAGGTTGTGCAAGGAGATTACAAACTCCAGTATCACAGAATAAGGAACTACCTACAGTGTGTGCTAGATACTAACCCTGGCAGTAGGTGCATAGTAACAACACAAGAGGACCCACTAAACCCAACTCCTACCCCAAGGTTTCACTATATGTTTTACTGCTTGTTTCCATGCAAGGAGGTTTTCCTAAATGGATGCAGGCCATTTATAGGCAAGTATTCATACACATAGATGTATAATTTGCATCCATGTAATTTGGCACTAATGTGATCATGTTAGCAGGTATGGATCGTTGCTTCATCAAGCTAAGCACTAGTCAGCGGATATTGGCAGCTACAGGGAGGGATGGCAACAATAACATCTTTCCAATAGCTTTTGGTGTTGTTGATAAGGAAGAGGCGGACAGCTGGACATGGTTTCTCACACAGTTGAGATTAGTCATTGGAACTGGTAATAAGTTTGGCAAATACACAATTATGTCTGACAGGTAGAAGGTATTATTCTCTACCTAGTCTTTACATTTGCCATGCTTAATATGTTATTCAGTAGTAACACTTAAGATTACACTACACTGAACAGGGATTGTTGAATGCAATAGATGATGTATTACCTAACTCTCCACAGAGGTTTTGTCTTTGACATATTTATGCCAATTTCCAATCTGCTGGTTTCAAAGGAGAGGAACTCAAGAGACATTTAGATCAGGTTGCCTATTCCTATACTAAACATGGTCATGATTTAGGCATGGAAAATTTGAAAAAAGAAAGTTTAGAAGCTTGGTAGTGGTTGTCACAAATACTAGAGCATACATGGGCTAGATATAAAATGGACACTGTGTGCAAAACAGACCTGGTAGTAAACAACCTTAGCGAGGTTTTCAATAGAATGATATTGGATGTTAGGAACAAGCAAATTAGGACTATGTTAGAGGGCATAAGAACAAAGCTAATGGTTAAGTTTTAGAAGATCAGAGAGAAGATCAAAGAGAAAACAGAGACATGCATATGGGAGATCACACCTACTTATTCAGAGATTTTAGAAGAGGGGAAGAAGTGGGCTAAGTATTGTGAAGCATACATGGCAGGTCTAGGCATATGGCAAGTGACAAGTAGCTCTAAAAACACATATTGTGTTAATTTCAACAACCAGACCTGTGACTGTAGGAGGTGGGACATGACTGTTGTGCCCTGTAGCTTCACGAATATGATATTTTTTGGACATTTCTAATAATAGCAAGCCTTATTCCTGTTTTGTCATTTTTTATTTCGGGACATGCCATTGCTGCAATGTAGAATGTGAAGATACATCCTGATGACTATGTCAATGATTTCTTCAAGAAACCCATGTTTGTGAAACATATAAGCACATAATGTTCCCTATGTCAGGTCCTGACCATTGGCCTCATACACCTGGAGATGACATTTCTCCACCTATTTTTAGAGAAAACAAAGGTAAAGAACAAACTGCCAGGAGGAAAGGCATATTTGAGGTGCCAGCTAAAAAGATAGTTCTAGGATTGGTACAGTGACTTGCAGCAACTGCAAGAAGCAAGGGCACAGGTTCAACAATTGTGGTCACCCCTTGAAACCTAAGTTGCAAATGAGGATGAACAAGCACCAGGTAACTCCTTCAGTTCCATTCATTGCATTGTTACATTCATTTCATGTGTAGGAAAATAGAGCTAATTACTCTGAGGCTGGTTCTTCAATGGCTGCAATAGCACAAAGGCCACCAAGGGTACCTTCTGCCTCTGCACCAATAGAATGAGCCAACACAGACAGCTTATAGGTCAAGGAAGAGGGTTTCTTCCACATTAGTAGCAGCACCAGGTACAACCGCTGCAAAAGCATCAGCCTCCAAGAAGAGCAGGACCAACATTGAGGCTACACCAGCAGCAACACCTCTCAAGAAGAGTAGGACCAACACCTCTTCAGCAACACCAGTACCACCTCCCAAGAAGAGGAGCACAACCATTTCTTCAGCAACAAATAACACCAGGTCATCAAGGTCTTCTCCAGCAAAGAACACTAGGTCAGCTTCTGCCAATAGAGATGGCTCTGGATCTTTCACTGAACCTAGACAATCTGCTAGAAGTGTTGTGCAGGATGGGTTAAAGAGGGTCAGGAAGCCATCTGGGAGGTTGAAGGATTATTTTTATGCAAGTGGTAACTAGCTGAAGTGGTTGCATGTGAACTGCTATGTTTTCCTTGGTTCTGCATGCAAGTGAATTGTTGGATTTGGTTTGTAATAACACTGCTTCACTAAGTACTTGGTCCTGTATTTAGTTACTATGTGGATTCAGTCACTATGTTGTAATATGATTCTGTCACTATGTGGATTACATAGCTTCTCGTCCTAATCTTACATAGATTCAGATAAATTGACATATAGATAGAGTCATTCAGAGTAGCATACATTCATTCTCATCCAAATCTTACATTGATCCACATACTTACAGATAGAAAGATAGAAAGATGGAAACATACATAGATAGATAGATATAATGAGATCACTACACATCAGTCATAACGCTCGAAGAAACAATCCCAGTTAGCCCTAGTAGATGGATGGGGAGCCATGAATGCTCTTCTCCTAGCCTAGCTAATGATCTCCATGAATGTCATTCCCCTGCCACCAAGGAAAACTAGCTCAAGTTCTTGAGCATTGCATTTCTCCAGCACCTTGTCGGAGAGGCGACGGTTGTATTCATGTTCCTGCTCATCCTGTGCCGCCTCATGTGCCCTCTACCTATGCCTCCTCCTCCTCCTCCTCCTCCTCCTCCTCTGTGCTGCTGCAGCCCTAACGTCCACAGCCTCCCCCTCCTCCTCTGTGACATCTCTCATGTCAGGATCCATCTCTAGGGTTTGATTTTGGTGGCGGTTGGTGGAGTGACTAGGAAAGGGTGGGGGGTGGGGAGAGGTTTATATTGACAGAGGGGGTTGGGTTTTAGTAGGCCTAGGGTTGCATTTGGTCAGAGACTAGTGGCCCACTAAGCCCAATTACCTACACAGATAATATATGTAGGCTAACCCAAAGACATACATTACTAAAAACCATAGCATAGAAGATCCATTACAACACTTAATAGCATTGGAGATCCATTACAACACTTAATAGCATTGGAGATCCATTACAACACTTAATAGCATTAGAGATCCATTACAACCTTAAGAACATAGCAAATAAGGTTCTTACATAAGAAACTAAAGTTCAAATGTAGTGCCAAACACTAGGTTAACTTCACATTCCCCCAAAATGTACACCCATATAATCACTTCAGATAGTTAGGCCACATCCTTATATATAGTCCTTGGATGTACTTACTTCACCAACATTTCACAGCAACTTCATGACTCAAGGATGGCCTTGATTTTCTCTAACTTCTCCTTGCTGCCATACCCATTTTTCAGCAGCTCAGCAACAACTTGCTCAAGCTTTGCCTTCTCCTTCTTAAGAACATCTCTGTCAACTTCAACATCCTTCATAGCCTTCCTGGTGCTCTTGATGATATCATCTTGGCTCTGCAAAATGCACCTCTTCTCATTTGCAAGTTTAAGCTTTTCCATCTGCACATCCAACCCCGCTTTCTCCTCTACCTATTTCTTCTTTGTCTTCTTCTTCTCAAGTTCTTCCTCCTCCACTAGTTTCTGGTTCACCTTCTTGTCGACCCTACCATCCTGCCAATCAAACATCTTGGCTACATCATCAACAAGCTTGGTGTACTAATGCAAAGCTTGTCATTTTCAATCTTAAGGTTGACTAACTCCCTTTCATGTTCACTTTTAACCTTGGCCAACTCCTTCTCAAACTTCTCCTTGTCAAGTACCCTTCCACAGTTCTGCTCATGGAACATTTCCCATAGCTTGGAAAAACATCTCTCAAGAACAGGAGGCCAAGGCCCATCAACCCACTCTACAATACCACAATTCATACCATTTTCTTGCATTTGTAAATGTAACAAGTTATTACAAGTGGAGTAGTAGCTTATTTCAATGCCATGATTAACTTAAAATTTTCTAACAACGAATAAATAAATGAGATATGATAAGTTATTACAATGCCATTATTAACTTTGCAAAGTAACAAAGAAAAGCATAAGTGAAATAACAACTACTGTCATATCAGTTACAAACTGCTGCATCATGTGAGTAACAAATTGCTACATCATGTGAGGCCAGTGAACATCCATATGTAACAAACTTAATTGACATCTAACCTAGACTAGGAAGACATAGAAACGTCTTCCTGTTACAATGTCTTCAAAAGCAGCATGCTTAATAGGCCTCATGTGGTGTAGAATGCACTTGGGTTTAGCAAGCTCAAGTTGCCCACAAAAAAGGGGCTCCACAATGGTGTCTGGTTCCTCCTGCAACCAAAAAACCCAAAATAACACTAGTTTCAATCACCACTCAAAAGCACAATCAACTTGCACTGTTCATAACCCTAAACACTCAACAAATCCCCAAATCAGCATGAACCCTAACACTGTACACAGATGAACCATAAGTTAGCTCAATCCTACAACCAACCCCCACCCTCACTAATCAAGAACCATATCACAGAGACAACAACAACCCTAAACTAAGCAAGATCCATGGCTGTATCCTAGGCCTAATAGCATTTAACCCTAACCCTAACCCTAGGTGGCAAGGAGAAACTTACCATAAGTCCCATGTCCATGCTGACGACCTCCCAGTCATCGTTGAAGCTCGTTTCCTTGTCATTCCACGAAGGCCTGGCGGCAAGGAGGTTGACGGTGACCAGCCTCGAAGACGGCGAGCGGCCGCAAGCTCGTAATGGAGCAGGGGAGTGGGAGAAGGAGAGTGGGAGAGTGAGAAAGCAGAGTGAGTGAGCAGGGGACGGCCCGACCAACAGGGGGTATTTTCCCTGTTCCGACCGGACCGGTCAGGCTAACGGCCGTCAACGGCTGCGCCATGAGCGCGCATGGCCACGTGGCCTGACCGGTGGGTCCAACACGTTAGGAAAATGGTTAAAACGCTAGTCAATGAGGTTTTGGTTTTTTTGAAACAACCGACCGCGCGTTTGGTAGTTTTCTGAGAAAAAATAAAATGTTGTAGTTTTTTGGAACCCTAGCCTATAAACTAGTGGTTTTATGCTATTTACTCAAAAACACGCAGCAAGTTGCTCACAATCAATAACGACGGGATGTAGTGTTGGGAGGCTTAGTTTGTGTGCAAAAAGAATCTGTCTGCACTTTCATAACTTCATATCAGCAGCGGGTCATTTAGTAGATGTGTGTGTTCTAGTTCTGATAGTAAAATATGATTTACTCAGGAGAGTGCACTTTTAATTTGCAAAAAGATTTTAGAGTAGAATTAAATGAAAAAAAGATGATGAATTAGTGGACATGAATGGATGGATAACGTACCTAGGAGCAGAGGATGACCTCTCCATGGTTCAGGAATAGCGTCAAGCGGCTGGTCAGGTACTTCCAGCTCGGCGCCTCTGCTGCTACTCCTCTCCTCCAGTGCAGTGACCACGTCAGAAGACCGCCGTATTGGAAGTGACCCGCTAGTCATCACCCACCGCGTATGTCCCTGAACAGCCCCTGTCGGAGTAATGGGCCACGAGTAGGCTAACCCGAGCCCCAGAGCCTTTCAAGACATCGGGGCAGGCTGCGCCCCTCAAGCCGAGTCCCAGACGCGACTCCAAGATAAGCCGAGTCCCAGACGGCGACTCCAACATAAGCCGAGTCCCAGACGGCGACTCCAAAATAAGCCGAGTCCCAGACGGCGACTCCAAAATAAGCCGAGTCCCAGACGGCGACTCCAAGATAAGCCGAGTCCCAGACGGCGACTCCAAGATAAGCCGAGTCCCAGACGCGACTCCAAGAGAAGCCGGCTATGGAGAGTCGCCCTGCGATTCCATTCATCACCTACCCTCGTCACGATAGGCGAGGCGGGGTACGGCCACGGCGTGGCCGTCACCCCCTGCTTAGAAGGGGCTGGCATGGCTACAGTAAGTCGTATCGCTGGAGATCTCCAGCGAGGCACGGCACTATGGCCACGACGGCCTACCTGTACGACTCAGAGACAGCGGGCCCGCCCATCAGCGAGAGCACAGAAGACGGCGGATACGCCCCGAAGATGGACCCGTGGGAGTCAGCTCCCCTAGAGTCGGCCGGCCCCTCCCACGGGCCCCACACGCTATCACCGAGACAAGATGGGGAATGGCGACAGTGATCGTCCGCTAGACGGCGGCACTATTGCCACGACCCCATGACCAAGCCTGCGTCATTAGAAGCACGGCTACAGTACCGGACCCGTTGGCGGGGCCCACCAGTCGGCGGGCCCTAGCAGTCGGCGGAGAAGACGGCGGCCTGAGAGACAGACGGCTGGGACCCGCGCCCAGCCGGATTACCATTGTACCCCCGGGGGTAGGCCTATATAAACCCCCCGGGACACCCATGCAAAGGCTTGGAATCCATTAGCACTAGACCAGATCATATAGGAAGGAGAGAGCTAGCCTCGCCTTCTCCTACCTCCAGAATACAGCTCTAGGAGCAACCTTGTACTCACTTGCCTTAGTGATCATGCAGAGACCCCGCAGAGTAGCAGTAGGGGTGTTATCTCTCCAGAGAGCCCCGAAGCTGGGTAAGATCCGCCGGCGTGCATGTCTTTGCCTCATTCCGTTTCCTGGCACCGGCGACATTCTACTCGCTCCCACCATGATAAGCCATCCTTTGGCATATGTCGCACCCAACCCCCGACAGCCCCACACCCACGCATCTGTTGACATGTGCCTCTCCTGATTCCTCCAGCTTTTGCACTAGCCGCTGCATGGTCGATGTCACCACCTAGATCCTAAGAGTGTGTTCGTCGTCCTATTCGTGTGGGGAGGTCGTGGCCGGCACCGCGCCGGTGGAGATTGTTGGCGGCACATCACATGGGAGTCGGCAATGCTTGAAGAGGAGGATCAAGGAAGTTGTCGCCCTTAATATTGTTGTGACTCCGCCTTGACCGTCCCCACGCATCCTGCTCTTGCACCACTGCTGCTGACATACTGGCCCTACCAGGATATGGACAGATCTTCCTCCCCTGGGTGTACAGCTCACGAGGCTTCCAAGAGCCTACCCTCGCTCCAAGACAAGGCGGGTGCCAACCTGGGCCAGTCTCCCCCGACCAACAGGCAGACAGCGGATCAGGAAGGCGCTGATTCCCCTCCCCTCAATTCGCTGGATGCAGGAGCTGATCCCGAGGCCACGAACTACGAGCTCGCCCCTCTCTCCCCTCTCGTGCCGCGACAGATCGAGACGGATCCCGAGTTCTCCCTTTGCACGCCGGCCCCACCATCACCTGCTGCCTGCACGCACTCCCCCAGCCAGCTTTTTGTGGCGGCCACCCCTTCCTGCCAGGTGTCCGAGCCTCGCTCGCCCCGGCCTTGTTGGACCATGCAGGCACTGCTTCGGCTACTCCCGACGACTGCACCTTGCAGGAATTCCTCCTTGGGATCCAGCGTCGTGATGCACCGGTGCTCCCCACCCCCGTCCCCAAGAGGAAGAGAAAGGAGCTCCCCCCAACTTCACCCCTAGAAGGAGCCATCGGATCGCGAAAAATGATCAGGGTTTTGACTCGGAAGCAAAATCCAAGAGGGTGCTTCTTCTTAGGCTCAGCCTAGTCCGTGAGGGCGAACCCATCTCCACAGCGGCCATGGAGCGATACTGCAAGCTTTTTGAGCAGCCCCTTGTGGAGGACGTAATCCATGCCTTTGTGGACTACTACGGATGGCACGCATCCCCGCCAGCACCCTTTATGACC
The DNA here is from genome assembly GCF_018294505.1 of Triticum aestivum. Lineage (NCBI taxonomy): Eukaryota > Viridiplantae > Streptophyta > Magnoliopsida > Poales > Poaceae > Triticum > Triticum aestivum. The sequence goes on from NC_057813.1 coordinate 492,988,577, forward strand.
GCGACAATACTCCCTTGGCGGCACGTGACATTGCCGCGAACTAGCTCCGCTCTGCCACTCCCCTCGAACACCCCTCCTTCCTATGGATTGTAATCTTAAGATAGTTTTCTGGAACGTCCGCAGTCTAAACTGTAGGGCTAAACATAACGTTGTTCGCTCCGTTATCACTTCCGTCTGTCCCAACATCGTGTGTCTTCAAGAGACCAAGCTGGACTCGGTCTCCTTGCCGCTCACCATCGAGACCCTTGGCCCCTGCTTCGCAGACTACTTCTCCTTACCGGCTACTGGCACCCGTGGTGGCATTTTCCTTGCCTGGAGCCGCAACAAGATCTCCATCTCTAGCTCCTACATTGTGCAGCACCACATCACTGCCCTTATTTCTACCACCACCAGCATGCACCCATGGTGGATCCCCGGTGTTTATGGCCCGCAAGAGGATGACAAAATGATTATGTTTTTCCAAGATCTGCAGGAGACCCGAGAGACCTGTGCCGACCCTTGGATGCTTGGCGGTCATTTCAACCTTGTGTCATCACGGAGGATAAGAGCAATGGGCGCATCAATAGGCGCACTTTGAGCCGCTTCCGCCGATTCATCACGGATATGGAGCTACGGGATGTGTACATGCATGGTCGCCGCTACACCTAGTCCAACGAACAAGACTCTCCAACTCTTGTGCGCAATGGCCAATTTTTTTGCACCTCCGATTGGGACATCTCGCAGCCCCATTGTCACTTTCGATGCCTCGCCACGACTGTCTCCGACCATTGCCCGTTGTTCCTAGACTACTCCCCGCTCCATGCAGGCCCTAAACGATTCCACTTCGAGTGCTTCTGGATCAAGCTCGACGGCTTCCAGGAGACGGTGGCAGATGCTTGGGTCGGCATCCACGAACCGAACCCTTTTTGGTGTGTCTACCTCCGCCTCAAGCACACTACGCACCGCCTCCAGAGTTGGGGTGCGCGTACCATCGGCCACATCTCGCTGCAGCTCATGATCGCACGCGAGCTCACTGCACGGCTGGATGCGGTGCAAGACTATCGTCCCCTCCCCCCTCGGAAGCCTGGCTGTGCAGCAATCTAAAGCGCGCCTATTTTGGGTTGGCCTCTCTCGAGAGATCCATCGCCCGCGAGCGAGTCAGGTTCAGTTGGCTCAAGGAGGGCGAAACCAACACTGCGTTTCTCAAGATCCATGCAGATCACAAGCGCCACAAAAACTGCATCTTTTCCCTGCAGCTCGAGAACAAAATAGTCCACGATGAGCAAGGCATGGTTGAAGCTGCATTCCACCACTTCTCCTCCCTCTTTGGATCATATTCACCCCGTGAGTTCTCCATCGACCTCGACCAGATCGACGACCAGTCCTTCGACTTAGCCGATCTTGAGCATCCATTCATGGAAGACGAAATCCCCGGGCGGTGAGGGCACTCCCCCGCGGCAAAGCTCCGGACCCCGACGGCTTCACCTCGGAGTTCCTTGTTACCTATTGGGACATGATCAAGGCCGACATCTATGAAATCTTTGAGAAGTTCTACTCCATGAACGGGCGTAGCCTGCAACGCCTCAACGAGGCCCTCATCACCCTCCTTCCAAAGAAACAAGACGCCTCCGCCCTCTCTAACTACCGGCCCATCATCTTGATCCACCTTGTTTCCAAGCTCATCGCCAAAGTCCTCTCGCTCCCACTCGCTCATCGGCTGAGCCAACTCGTGTCCACTAACCAGAGTGCATTAATAACCAATTGATGTTTGCATGACAATTTCATGTTTGTCCAGCAGACCGCCCGTCAGTTGCACAACTTGCGGCTCGGGTGCTCCTCAAGCTCGACATCGCGTGTGCTTTCGACACGGTCTCCTGGCCCGTCCTCATCGACGTCTTACGACACTTGGGTTTCGGAAGGTGTTGGATCGAATGGATCACTATCCTCCTATCCACCTCTAGCACGCGAGTCCTCATCAATGGATCCCCAGGGCCCCCGATCACCCTCGCCTGCGGCCTGCGACAAGGAGACCCTATCTCCCCGATGCTCTTCACGATGGCCATTGATGCCCTCAACTCCTTCTGGTGCATGCCCATCGACATGGACTTCTACAGCGACTCACCGCCCATCATGCTGCCCCGAGCATATCCCTCTACGTTAACGATGTCGTCGTGTTCTGCCATCCATCCACCCGCGACATTCGAGTCATCCGCGAGCTGTTGCGAGTCTTTGGGATGGTGTCCGGGCTTTGCACTAACTTTTCTAAGTGCTCGGCCATACCCATCCAGTGCGGGAAGATGAGCTTGCTTGCATCTAGAGTGAGCTTGCTTGCACTGTGGTTGGCTTCCCCATCATCTACCTTAGCATCCCTCTGTTAGTGCGGAAACCATCAACGTCATCTTTGCTGCCCATCGTTGAAAGGTTGTCTAAGAAACTCTCCACTTGGCGTGCGACTCTCCTCTCCCGTGGCGAACGCCTCGGCCTGGTCCATCACGTGCTTTGTGCGATCCCTTCCCACATCATGGTTGCCATCGCCATCTGCTCCCTGGTGCTCAAGCAGGTCAACCGCATCATTCAAGAGTTCCTTTGGCATGGTAGGAAGGACACCCGGAGTGGGCATGGCCCTGTCAACTGGCAAGAAGAAGGTTGCATAGTAGACATCAAGCTCTTTTCTGGTGCCAGTGCCGGGGAGGTGAGTGCTTGAATGTATATCTTCAGATCTTGCAATCGAATCTTTTAGTTTCTTGTTTTATCACCAGTTTAGTCTATAAAAGAAAACTACAAAAAATGGAATTGAGGTTGCCTCATATGCTTCATCTTTTTAATGTCTTTCATGAAAATAAGGATTCCGATAATTGTGCTCAAGTGCTAGAAGAAGAATGCATTAAAATGTTTGACATGAAATCTTTGTATAATGAGCATGATTGCAATGTTGTTAGTATGAATTCCTTGAATATCCATGATGCTAATGATATGCAAATCCACAAGCTTGGGGATGCTACGTTTGATGAATATGATATTTTTAGTCCCCCAAGTTTTGATGAGGAAATTTATTATGATGAAAGCATGCCTCCTATCTATGATGATTATATTGATGAAAGTGGGTTTGGAAGAGTGTCAACTTTAAGAAGTAATGATCCCACTATTTTGGAGGGTGTTGAATCTTATTATAATGATAAAAGTGGATTTGGAGAGGTCATGACTTTATTTAGTGATGAATCCACTATTTCGGAAGAGGTTCCAATTGATTATGAGAACAAAGTTGCTATCTATGATGATTATTGTGATGACATGTATGCTATAAATAATAATGATAACCATGAAACTTGTCATCATGATTTTAATTTTCAATTGGATTATGCCTCACATGATAGTTATTTTGTTGAGTTTGCTCCCACTACTATTCATGAGAAGAAATTTACTTATGTGGAGAGTAATAAAATTCCTATGCTTGTAGATCATGAAAACAATGCTTTATGTGATGGTTATATTGTTGAATTCATTCATGATGCTACTGAAAATTATTATGAGGGAGGAATATATGCTTGTAGGAATTGCAATAATATCAAGTTTCCTCTCTATGTGTTAATTTTTTTGAAGTTATGCTTGTTTTGTCTTCCTATGCTAGTTGATTCTTGTTCCCATAAATTATTTGCTAAAAAAATCCCTATGCATAGGAAGTGGGTTGGACTCAAATTTCCTTGCCACATATGTTCCATGATGCTCTCTTTGTGTTTCAATTCTTATATTTTATGTGAGCATCATTGAAATCATCATGCCTAGCTAAAAAGGCATTAAAAAAGCGCTTGTTGGGAGACAACCCAACATTTATACCTACTATTTTTGTGTGTTCACATGATTAATATACTGTAGTAATCATGTTTTATAGCTTTTGTTTCAATAAAGTACCAAGTAATGCCTTTGGGGTAGTGTGGATGATAGTTGACTTGATTCTGTGCAAAAACAGAAACTTTTGTGCTCAGCCCAGGAAATTAGAAAATTCACTGGAACGTGCTTTTGATCTAAATTTTTTACACAAGATTGATATACAAATTTTTTAGATTTTCCTATTTTTTCAGAATTTTTGGAGTTACAGAAGTATGGAAAGTTTCCAGATTACTACAAATTGTTCTGCTTTTGACAGATTCTATTTTCATTGTGTTGTTTGCTTATTTTGATGAGTCTATGAGTAGTATCAGAGGGTATGAACCACGGCAAAGTTGGAATACAGTAGATATAACACCAACATGAATTTAGAATGAGTTCACAACAGTACCTAAGTGGTGATTTGCTTTCTTATACTAAAGGATATCATAATATTTTTTGTTGAGTTTTGTGTTGTGAAGTTTCCAAGTTTTGGGTAAAGATTTGATGGACTATGGAATAAGGAGTGGCAAGAGCCTAAGACTGGGGATGCCCAAGGCACTCCAAGGTAATATTCAAGGACAACCAAGCCAGTAAGCTTGGGGATGCCCCGAATGGCATCCCCTCTTTCGTCTTCGTCTATCGGTAACTTTACTTGGAGCTATATTTTTATTCACCACATGATATTTGTTCTGCTTGGAGCATCATTTTATTTTGTTTAGATTTTCTTGCTGTTATTCAGAGACATATTTTATATATTTTAGTTCAATAAAAAGGCGAGTATAGCCTTTACCATGCTTATTTTACAAGTCTATGCGTTGCTGTTTCGAAAACAGAAAGTTTGTTGTTATGTTTTGAATATTGGTGAACAGTCAAAACATGATAAAATATTGAAATTTTGACACAATGAGTAACAGTGAATTTTCTACAGTGTGGCAATTTTTCAGAATTTTTGGAGTTAGGGAAGTATGATTCTTCTTGCATTCTTTACAGATTGTCCTGTTTAGACAGATTGTTGTTATGTTTGCATATGTTTGCTTGTTTAATGATTCTATTTGAGGATAGGAGTGTTAAATATGCAGAGGCATTTCGTAGGAAATATCGAATAATAATTTTAGTGATTTTCTATAGTATGGAATGATAAGGTTATTGCGTTGATTTATTCTAACTTATCTCACGAGTTCTTGTTAATTTTTGTGTGGATGAAGTTTTTAAGATTTAGGGAAACCGTGATATAGAAGGAATTAAGGAGACACAAAAGCTCAACCTTGGGGATGCCCAAGGCATCCCTAATTAATATTTCAAGAAGTCTCAAGCATCTAAGCTTGGGGATTCCCCGGTTGGCATCCGACCTCTCTTCTTCAACAACTATCGGTCAGTTTCGGTTGAGCCTAAGTTTTTGCTTCTTCACATGATATGTGCTATTCTTGCAATGTGATTTTATTTTGTTTTGCTTGCTGCTTGAATAAAATATTAAGATCTGAAATTCTTAAATGTTAGAGAGTCTTCACATAGTCACATAATTATTCGACAACTTGTTGATCTTCACTTTTACCTTTTGGGGTAGTTTGTCGTTTGCTCTAGTGCTTCACTTATATCTTTATAGAGCACGGCGGTGGTTTTATTTTGAGGAAATAGATGAGATCTCATGGTTCACTTATATTATTTTGAGAGTCTTAAACAGCATGGTAATTTGCTTTGGTTATTAATTTAGTCCTAATATGATGGGCATCCTAGAGGGATATAATAAAAACTTTCCTATAAAGTGCATTGAATACTATGAGAAGTTTGATTCCTTATGATTGTTTTGAGATATGAGGATGGTGATATTAGAGTCATGCTAGTGGAGTAATTGTGAATTTGAGAAATACTTGTGTTGAGGTTTGTGATTCCCGTCATGCACGTAGGGTGAATCGTTATGTGACGAAGTTGGAGCATGAGGTATTTATTGATGTCTTCCTTATGAGTGGTGGTCGGGGACGAGCGGTGGTATTTTCCTAACAATCTATCCCCCTAGGAGCATGCACGTAGTACTTTGTTTCAATGACTAATAGCCTAGAGATACCCTTGTGCTCCCGGAAGTGATCCTGGCATATACCGGAAATCAGAGTCCCGAAATAGACCAGATCTGACTCGCATAATGGTCATCATAGAGTAGGCGGCGTCCTGCACAGTCATCTCAATAGTAACCCCGAGTCCATAGGAGCAGTGAAGGGGCTCGGTGGATCCAGGATAAGATGGAAATATCCTGACAGTGCAGAGATACTGGCTTTGATTGAAGTCCTGGAATTGCTCTTCGACCGTGTACTCAGGATACCAGCGGTATCCAGCCTCAGTCATTACCCTGACCAACTTAGCAGTATGGCCGGGTACATCTAGGCATCGAGTCAGGCGAACCACTTGATTGAGGTCGCGAGTGGCCATCTGAAAGCACAATCATAATGCAAAGGCATTAGAATTTCTAGCAAAATTTCGGCAGCATAACAGCTGTAAATGCTCAAAAAGGATTTTGAGACATTTGACAAAGGATTTCGTACATACTCAACATCATCATATCAAAGTTCTGAAACCATTCTAACAACATAGGGTGGTAGTAGAACTGAACTAGGCTTGTATCCATCAAACCTATAAGGTACTACTGATTAGTAACACGTGATCCTGATAGAGAGAACAGATCCTAATTCCTTAGTCCCCGGTGGAAGAATAGACTGACTCAGATCAGAATGTCATAAGATAAGGAGTAAAAAGAGCCTTACATTCCATCCCACAAACAATTCCCCTACATATAACTAAAGAATTTCTAGACTCAACATCGACCAGTTTGGCTTGGAGAACCTACAGGCAGTCCGGCTCTGATGCCAACGCTGTCAGGACCCCGACTCGATGTCACATCGATCTAGCCGGTAACACCTCATATCACTTTGCGGCCTCACGCACGGTATCCCCACGGGTGTCGCCTTACCTTCGCCCGGGACCGTTTGCGCCTTTTGGCTCACGTATATGATAGTGTCGCTAGCATCCATATGATAAGGAGCCCGGGCTGACATGACTAGTCGTAAACCCAAAGTGGCACAGACTTACAGGGACAGGCATCCATGACCCAGCTTCGAACGTGTCGGTCATCAGCAAGTGGGTCCGGGCTGTAGCACTGGGCTAGCAGGACTCCGGTAAACCGGGCTGTAGCGGGCTAACAGGACTCCGGTACTCAAAGCGTGACATTTCCCCGAAGGGACAGACACAGGAACGAAGAAGGACACATGCCGGCCAGCCTAAGTGTTCCAGAGCAGTAGCAAGCTACCATGGCTCAGCGGTAACACTAGGAGACATTTCCCGGTAAGAGAGGCTACTAAAGATAAACAACTAGATGGTCAGATCCCACACATACCAAGCATTTCAGTCATACACACAATATGCTCGATATGTGCGAATACAACGAAGCATCACAACATGACTCTATGACACAAGTACTTTATTTAAGGCTCAGGGAGCCATACATAACATACACAAAGGTACGGGTCTCACGACCCAACATACAAGTCATACAGTCATACAAACCAGCAGCGGAAGTAACTTGTCTGAGTACAGACAACTAGTAAAATAAAGGAGGCTTGGAAAGCCTAGCTATACTACGTGGTCCTTCACAAGCTCAGGGTCACCACCTGGGTCTTTAACCTACTCGTTGATGTCAACGTCTACATAGAACCCATCAGAAGGGGTTGCAGCGTCTTCTGTAGAAATGTAGATTATAGCAACATGAGTACAAAGGTACTCAGCAAGACTTACATCAGATCCTACATACATGCATAGTATCAAGAAGGGTTGGTGGAGTTATTGCAGCAAGCCAGCTTTGACTCTTGGCTAGGCTATCCTACGATACTCCAACTTGAAAAGGTTTTGCGCACACGAGTCCACTACTCACCACTTCAATACACTACCGAGGATCCACCTCCATCTTCCTACGGAAGAGCCATCCTTGGCACTCACACTTATCTTGAGGCTTTTAGTAGTTTCCATTTACTTGTCTATGAACTATATAGGCAACCAAGTAGTCCTTTACCGCGGACGCGGCTATTCGAATAGATCATTTTAACCCTGCAGGGGTGTACTTCTTCATACATGTTTCCACCACTTAGCGTCTGCACACGTCATGTGCTCGGCAGACTTCAAGCGAAAGCCGACGTGGGTGTAGACCACGACCTACCTAAACACTTAAGCCTCTAGTCCAGGTTTATCGCCTATTCAGGTTCCATCCGCAGGGAGTCCGGCCGAGGTTTCCCATACGGCCCCGAACGATGTGAACAGGGTTCCCGAGATACCTAACGGGTATTCGGTACACCCGGCCACGTACCTACCGCATCACAGCCCACCCCTACGGTCAGCGCTGTCCACGGCCTCCAGTAGGCTACAAACACCAGAAACTACTTGCAACTCCTGGACAGAGAGCTAGGGTGAATAAGAAGTCGAGCGGGGTCATATTTCAGGGCCCAATGCATGGTAGTAGCTGTATCTTAAATCACATATACAGATCTCAGTGCTTAAGGTCAGCTTCAATGAAACAACCCACCATGTACTCCTACATGGCCTCTCATCGATACCTTTACCAAATCGTGTTCACCACACCACTCTCATTATCGACATTAACATTTCACTCTAGCCCATCACCCAGATGAACCAGACCTGACACGACTCTAAGCATAGCAGGCATACCAAGGTAGGAACAACACATACACATGGCTCAATCAACTCCTACACATGCTAGTGGGTTTCATCTAGTTACTGTGGCAATGACAGGTCATGCAGAGGAAATGGGTTCAACTACCGTAGCACACAGCAGTTTGAAACGCGTTGTCTTAATGCAGTAAAAGAGAGCAGGAGCGAGAACATGGGATTGTATCGATATGATCAAATGGTTGGTTGCTTGCCTGATGGTTCGATGCACTGATACGGTTCTTCGTTAGGGTAATCACGGTACTCCTCGGAGGCAGAACCTGTCGCAAAGGGCATCGATACACAAGCATCACCAAACAATGTGCAACAATATGATGCATGCATGAAACATGGCAATATGAGTGTGTTGGGCTAATGCAACTAAAACCAGAAGGGTTTGAACAAATTTGAATCATAGATTCAAATTTCAAACTCAAACATGGCCTTTTAAAGTGCTTTTCCTTGTTCTGCTTAAACCATCAATTTAACTTGTTTGATCATGCATGAAAATAGTACAGATGGATAGATTGGATTTTTCTGATCATTTTTCATATATAATTTGTCTGATTTGGAGTTACAGAATAAAAGTTATGAATTTTTGAAGTTTAAATAATATTCTGGAATTTCCTGATTTAAATTAAATCCAGAAATTCAATTACTGCGTCAGCCTGACGTCAGCATGACGTCAGTGGTCAACTGCGGCTGGCTGAAGTCAAACCTGACGTGTGGGGCCCACACGTCAGTGACAGGGGGGTTAAACAGGGTTAAATTAATCCTAATTACTAATTAGTGGCGCTGGGGCCCACTAGTCAGTGTCAGGGGGTTAACTAACAGTGGTTAGCGCTAATCCTAATTAGCTACAGGGCTGGGCCCACCTGTCAGGGACTCAGGGGGGGTTCCTGCCGTGGTCAAAGTGGGTCAACCCCACCGGCGACGTGACGCCGGCGAGGCCCGAGACGGCGGCGCGATGCGGAATCGCGCTATAGGGCACGGGAGAGGCCGTGCTTGGGCTCGTTGGAAAGCTCTTGCTCCCGCGCGTCGAACGGTGGCCGTGGCTGGCCCTGGGGTGGCCGGAGTCGACGGCGGCGAGCTCGGCTGCGGCTGCCGGAGTTCGGGTGCGGTCGGGATCGGTGTTGCAGGGGGTTAGGGGAGGTGTTGGTGCGTGCTACGTGCTCCTGGTGAGGTGTGGAGCACGATAGTGTGCTCGGTTGGGTGCTACGGTGACCGTGGCCACGACGGCGACATCGCCGGCGGCGTGGAGCTCTCGGCCAAGGTGGGGCTAGGGCCTAGAGGTCGAAAGAGACCAGGGGAGAAGGGGGAAACGATCCGGGGGCTCACCGCGGAGCTGCAGGGATGGTTAGCGGGCTCGGGGACGCGCTGGAGACGACGAATTCGACGGCGACGATGGTCGGAGCCCGAAGAGGGGAACGGCGACGTGGCGGCGATGCAGGGCTTCCGGGGAGCTGTGGAGCGGTGGGGAGGAAGAGGGGGTCGTGGCGGAGCTTCTGAGCTAGTCGGGGGAGCGAGGGGTGGCCGGAGACGGCTGCTATGGCGAACGGCGGCGACGGTGGTGTTCGGCCGTGTGAGAGAGAGAGCGAGGGAGAGGAGGGAAGAGCCGGGGGAGAGTGAGAGAGAGCAGGGGGAGAGGCGTGGCGCCGTCCAGGGGCATCGAGGCGAGGAGGGGAGGGCAGGCAGGCAGGGAGATAGGTGGCGTGGCGCGGTGGCGCGCGCGCGCGCCGGCCACACTCCCCTCCCTCTGTCGGGACGAAGACGACAGAGGAGGGAGACGGGCTGGGCCGCCTGCTGGCTGGGCCGGCCAGCTGGCTGGGCTGCACAGGGAGGAGCCCAGGTAAGCTTCTCCCTTTTATTTTTTTCTGTTTTCTAATTTCTGACATTTGTTTTGATTTAAATAATATATTAAATCATTTATTTAACTTATGCCAATTTTTGCAGGGGCTAGATATATTATTCCAGAGCTCCTTTATAATTGGCATAATATTTGGACATATATTAATATATATAGAAATATATTTCCAATGCAAATATTTATGCATTAATTCCAAATGCCCAAAATAAATGTCCATGAGCCACTAAAAATATTGGTTTGATTTTTATCTCTGTCCAATATTTTCAGAGGGCATCATGAGCATTTTCTTGGATCCTTTTGGAGAAATTTTTATTTGGGTCATTTTCATAATGATTCTGAGGGTTTCACAGATCCCCATTTCAAGTTTCTGATGAAAGAGTAAACATGATGCAACACTCTAATGCATGACTAGCTAGGGTGTGACAACTCACCCCCACTCAAAAGAATCTCGTCCCGAGATTTGGGTTCCTCCGAGAAGAAGGCGGGGTACTCAAGTCGAAGACGATCCTCCCTTTCCCAAGTTGCTTCATCCTCAGAATGGTGCGACCATTGAACCTTGAGAAACTTAATATTATGACGTCGGGTGGTACGTTCGGCTTGATCGAGGATACGAATGGGGTACTCTCGATATGTAAGATTATCTTGGAGATCAAGCGTTTCGTGGTCCACTCCACGGATAGGATCCGAGAAGCAACGCCTGAGTTGAGAGACGTGGAAGACATCGTGAACTCTGGAGAGGTGCGGAGGTAGTTCCAACTGGTAGGCAACTTCTCCTCGTTTGGCAAGAATGCGAAAAGGTCCAATGTAACGAGGAGCCAATTTGCCTTTGATACCGAAACGATGGGTTCCCTTCAGAGGGGTGACCCGAAGATAAGCCTTCTCGTCAACCTCGAAAGTCATAGCTTTATGTTTTCGGTCATATTGACTCTTTTGACGAGATTGGGCTGTTTTCAACTTTTCACGAACGATACGAACTTGTTCTTCTGCTTCCTGAATCATATCCGGGCCAAAGAATTGTCTTTCCCCGGTCTCTGACCAGTTAAGGGGTGTTCGACATCGTCGTCCATAGAGAACTTCAAAAGGGGCTTTACCCAAGCTAGATTGATAGCTGTTGTTATAAGCGAATTCGGCAAATGGAAGGCACTTCTCCCAGTCCATTCCGAATGAGATAACAGAGGCTCGAAGCATGTCTTCTAGAATCTGATTGACGCGTTCCACTTGACCACTCGACTGAGGGTGGAAGGCGGTGCTAAAGGAGAGACGGGTTCCCATAGCATTTTGGAAGCTTTCCCAAAATCGAGAGGTGAAAAGACTTCCTCGATCCGAGTTAATTTCCAAAGGAACACCATGGAGGGACACTATTCGGGAGATGTACAAATCTGCCAGCTGACTAGCGGTTATACTCTCACGAACAGGTAAGAAATGGGCTACTTTGGAAAGACGATCGACCACGACGAAAATAGCATTATTCCCTCTCTTGGTCCTGGGAAAACCGGTAATGAAATCCATACCAATTTTATCCCATTTCCATTCAGGAATAGCTAAGGGTTGAAGGGTGCCAGCAGGCCGTTGATGCTCTGCTTTTACACGACGACAGACGTCGCAATTAGCAATATACTGAGCAATTTCTCTCTTCATCCTAGTCCACCAGAACCTCTGGCGTAGGTCCTGATACATCTTAGTACTACCGGGATGAATAGTGAGAGGAGATTCATGAGCTTCTTTAAGGATCAACTGCCGTAGATGCTGGTTCTTGGGAACCACTAGACGGTTCTCAAAGTACACAACACCATGATCATTTGTGGAGAAACAACTAGCACCTCCGCTAGCAATGTTCTCTTTGATTTTAGATATTCCCTTATCTCGCTTTTGGGCAGCGATGATTTGATCCGTAAGAGTAGGTTTTGCCACCAAGGTGGAAAGAAAACCTTGAGGTACAATGTGAAGGTTAAGCTTCCGAAAGTCCTCATGGAGAAGCGGTTGACTTTGTTGTAACATCAGGTTGTTACAATAAGATTTACGACTTAGCGCATCAGCCATGACGTTGGCTTTCCCTGGGGTGTAGGTTATTCCTAAGTCGAAGTCTGTGATCAATTCAACCCAACGTCTCTGCCTGAGATTCAAATCCGGTTGGGTGAAAATGTACTTCAGACTTTGGTGATCAGTGAATATTTCGCAACGATTACCGAGGAGGTAATGTCGCCAGGTCTTAAGTGCATAGACTACGGCTGCAAGCTCTAGATCATGAGTAGGATAATTCTCCTCATGTGGGTGCAATTGCCGTGAAGCGTAAGCAATTACGTGTCGATCTTGCATAAGAATGCAACCTAGTCCTTGTCGCGAGGCGTCGCAGTAGATAACAAAGTCCTTGGAAAAGTCTGGCGGTACCAGTACGGGAGCAGAAGTCAGGCGTCTTTTCAGTTCCTGAAAGCTGTGCTCACATTGTGGAGTCCACTCGAACTTCTTATCTTTCTTGAGGAGTTCGGTTAGAGGTTTAGCAACTTTGGAGAAGTTCTCGACAAAGCGACGACAATAGCTCGCTAAGCCTAGAAAACTCCGAACTTGCTTGACCGATTCAGGTGGAGTCCAATTAAGGACGGCTTGAACTCGCTCAGGGTTAACAGCAATACCTTTACCAGATATTACATGACCCAGATAGGTCACTTCTGACAACCAGAATTCACATTTAGAAAATTTGGCATAAAGGCGATGCTCTCGAAGTTTCTTCAACACTAGCCTTAAATGTTCGGCATGTTCTTCCTCGTTCTTGGAGTAGATGAGTATATCATCGAGGTAAACCACGACGAATTTATCCAAATACTCCATGAAGATTGAGTTCATTAACCGAGAAAAGGTGGCTGGAGCGTTGGTTAAACCGAAGGACATGACGGTGTACTCGTATTGGCCATAACGAGTAACAAAGGCCGTTTTAGGAATGTCCCCGTTTCTGATTTTGATTTGCTGGTAGCCCAACCTCAAATCCATCTTGGAGAAGACTGAGGATCCAGCGAGCTGATCATACAGATCGTTGATCCTGGGAAGTGGATATTTGTTCTTGATTGTGACCAAATTGATAGGTCGGTAATCTACCACCATCCGGTCCGTACCATCCTTCTTCTTAACGAATAGAACGGGGCAAGCCCACGGAGATGAGCTAGGTCGGATGAAACCCTTTTTCAAGGACTCATCGAGTTGTTTCTTAAGCTCGGCTAGTTCTAGAGGTGCCATCTTATAAGGTCTTCTAGCAATCGGAACGGTTCCTGGGATGAGGTCTATTACGAACTCAACATCCCTGTCAGGTGGAACACCTGGCAATTCCTCTGGAAAAACATCCGGGAAGTCACGGACTACCGGAACGTCCTCAAGGTCTGGCAAAGGGCTGGCGTTAAGCGAATATAATTGTCGCTTGGCTATTCGGGTCAAGACATTGACTATCTTCCCCGAAGGATGGGTGAGTTGAACAGTCCTAGAGAAGCAATCAATTTGGGCATGATGAGCTGACATCCAGTCCATACCCAGAATGATATTAATATCTGAAGATTTAAGGGCTATCAAAGACGCAAGGAAAACAAGTCTGTCGACTTGGATTTCATTTCCATAACTTACCCTAGAGGTCTGCCATCTAGACCCGGGAGTAGAAATTTCCATAGTGGATGGCATGTCACAGAATGCAACGTTATGCAAACGAGCATAATTTTCGGATATAAAAGAATGAGAGGCTCCTGTATCGAAAAGAACAGATGCCGGGTGGCAATTAACAAGAAGCGTACCGAGAACGACGTTGGGATCCTCTTGAGCTTCTTCGGCAGAGATACAGTTGACATGGCCACGTGAAGCGGTGACCGGCTTGGCGTGGAATATTTTTCCTGTCGGCTTGCCACGGCCAACAGCTTTAGCAGATTGGTTGGGGTTGGTCTGGGGACACTCACACATATAGTGACCAGATTCCCCACACTTGAAACAAGTCACGGAACTGGTACGTGGAGGAGCATTATTGATTGGACCCCCATAGGGCTTGGCCGGTGCAGACTGTTGAACGGGGCGAGGCGCCTGGAAAGATGGCCTCGGTGTGAACCTGGGTGGCAGGGCGGTGTTGGGTACCCACACGCGACGCTTCTGAGGACCAGCACCGGATGAGGAACCCATGTCACGGCCATGCTTGCGTGTTGCGTCATAGTCAGTCTGACTAGTTTCAGCACTGATGGCTTTGTTGACAAGTTTTTGAAAAGATGTGCACTCATGCAGACGGAGGTCGCGGCGAAGCTCGGGACTAAGGCCCTTACGGAACCTTGCTTGCTTCTTGGCGTCAGTAGAAACTTCCTCAGTTGCATATCGGGCGAGATTACCAAACTCCCTGCTATAGGCATCCATAGAAAGTCGGCCCTGGGTGAAACTGCAAAATTCTTCACGTTTACGGTCCATGAGACCCTCCGGAATGTGATGTTCACGGAAAGCCTCGCTGAACTCAGCCCAAGTAGTGACATGGCCCGCTGGGCGCATAGCTCCATAATTCTCCCACCATAGACTGGCGGGGCCTTCAAGATGATATGCAGCAAAGGTGACCTTGTCAGCCTCAGCTACTAGCGCGGAACGCAGCTTGTGAGAGATACTGCGAAGCCAGTCATCAGCGTCGAGAGGCTCGACGGAGTGGTGGAACGTGGGTGGATGCAATTTGATAAAATCACTGAGTGACACCACGTTAGCCCTCTGATGGTGTGCTGTATTCTGTTCAATACGCTCCAACAAACGGTTGGTCTCCCGCTTGTTTCTCTCAGCTTCCATCATAACCTCGGCTAGTGAAGGAGGATGAGGCAGATTTTCATTCCTGCCTTCACTGCCTTCGGCCTGCTCTTGAGAAGCAGGGTTAGCGCGCGTGTTGACCATCCTAGGTAACAAGACAATGATTTAGTCAGAACGATAAAATTCCGACATAGGATACAGAATGTAAGGAATAATTCGGAAATGCAAGATGATCATCCGTATGACATGGTAAATACAGAAACTGCTTCTTTATTCCATCGTCATACACACCATACAGGGTTTAGTACAAGACCAAACAAAGTACTATTACGGTGAAAAAGGATTACATCTCATCGGAGGCATTCCAAGCTCCTATACATTATTTTTCTACACCTCCGGAAGGAGTACAAACTAGGTCATATCCCACGAGTCACGCGGGACGATAGACGACACAGCTAGTGCGAACTAGTGATACTACCACTAACTCAGACCGATCCGTAGTAGTCCTCGTAAAAGTCACCTCCATAGCCTGGAAGCTCAACATGATCATCCGGAAACAGACGGTCTCGCGGAGCTTGTGGACCATAAGGGCTAGGATGAGGCCTTGGACCAACAAACGGTGGCCTACGGGGACCGCGAGGTGGGGTGATGCCTCCTACATCACGCCAAACCATCACGTCCGGCAGAGCAGATCTCACAGGATAGAGATCGCGCATATCCGAATATCCAGCTTGCACCGCCGGTGCGAACCGAGTCAAAGTGGCCCAGTGGTCAGCACGGGTATTGAAGAGCTCTAACCTCAAGGCCCGATTTTCACGGTCCTTATCCTCGAGCATCTCAGCAGTGGTGCGAGTCCGTGAATCCTCCTGAGTGGGGTCAGCATAAATAGCCTGGAGATACCCTTGTGCTCCCGGAAGTGATCCTGGCATATACCGGAAATCAGAGTCCCGAAATAGACCAGATCTGACTCGCATAATGGTCATCATAGAGTAGGCGGCGTCCTGCACAGCCATCTCAATAGTAACCCCGAGTCCATAGGAGCAGTGAAGGGGCTCGGTGGATCCAGGATAAGATGGAAATATCCTGACAGTGCAGAGATACTGGCTTTGATTAAAGTCCCGGAATTGCTCTTCGACCGTGTACTCAGGATACCAGCGGTATCCAGCCTCAGTCATTACCCTGACCAACTTAGCAGTATGGCCGGGTACATCTAGGCATCGAGTCAGGCGAACCACTTGATTGAGGTCGCGAGTGGCCATCTGAAAGCACAATCATAATGCAAAGGCATTAGAATTTCTAGCAAAATTTCGGCAGCATAACAGCTGTAAATGCTCAAAAAAGGATTTTGAGACATTTGACAAAGGATTTCGTACATACTCAACATCATCATATCAAAGTTCTGAAACCATTCTAACAACATAGGGTGGTAGTAGAACTGAACTAGGCTTGTATCCATCAAACCTATAAGGTACTACTGATTAGTAACACGTGATCCTGATAGAGAGAACAGATCCTAATTCCTTAGTCCCCGGTGGAAGAATAGACTGACTCAGATCAGAATGTCATAAGATAAGGAGTAAAAAGAGCCTTACGTTCCATCCCACAAACAATTCCCCTACATATAACTAAAGAATTTCTAGACTCAACATCGACCAGTTTGGCTTGGAGAACCTACAGGCAGTCCGGCTCTGATGCCAACGCTGTCAGGACCCCGACTCGATGTCACATTGATCTAGCCGGTAACACCTCATATCACTTTGCGGCCTCACGCACGGTATCCCCACGGGTGTCGCCTTACCTTTGCCCGGGACCGTTTGCGCCTTTTGGCTCACGTATATGATAGTGTCGCTAGCATCCATATGATAAGGAGCCCGGGCTGACATGACTAGTCGTAAACCCAAAGTGGCACAGACTTACAGGGACAGGCATCCATGACCCAGCTTCGAACGTGTCGGTCATCAGCAAGTGGGTCCGGGCTGTAGCACTGGGCTAGCAGGACTCCGGTAAACCGGGCTGTAGCGGGCTAACAGGACTCCGGTACTCAAAGCGTGACATTTCCCCGAAGGGACAGACACAGGAACGAAGAAGGACACATGCCGGCCAGCCTAAGTGTTCCAGAGCAGTAGCAAGCTACCATGGCTCAGCGGTAACACTAGGAGACATTTCCCGGTAAGAGAGGCTACTAAAGATAAACAACTAGATAGTCAGATCCCACACATACCAAGCATTTCAATCATACACACAATATGCTCGATATGTGCAAATACAACGAAGCATCACAACATGACTCTATGACACAAGTACTTTATTTAAGGCTCAGGGAGCCATACATAACATACACAAAGGTACGGGTCTCACGACCCAACATACAAGTCATACAGTCATACAAACCAGCAGCGGAAGTAACTTGTCTGAGTACAGACAACTAGTAAAATAAAAGAGGCTTGGAAAGCCTAGCTATACTACGTGGTCCTTCACAAGCTCAGGGTCACCACCTGGGTCTTTAGCCTACTCGTTGATGTCAACGTCTACATAGAACCCATCAGAAGGGGTTGCAGCGTCTTCTGTAAAAATGTAGATTATAGCAACATGAGTACAAAGGTACTCAGCAAGACTTACATCAGATCCTACATACATGCATAGTATCAAGAAGGGTTGGTGGAGTTATTGCAGCAAGCCAGCTTTGACTCTTGGCTAGGCTATCCTACGATACTCCAACTTGAAATGGTTTTGCGCACACGAGTCCACTACTCACCACTTCAATACACTACCGAGGATCCACCTCCGTCTTCCTACGGAAGAGCCATCCTCGGCACTCACACTTATCTTGAGGCTTTTAGTAGTTTCCATTTACTTGTCTATGAACTGTATAGGCAACCAAGTAGTCCTTTACCGCGGACGCGGCTATTCGAATAGATCATGTTAACCCTGCAGGGGTGTACTTCTTCATACATGTTTCCACCACTTAGCGTCTGCACACGACATGTGCTCGGCAGACTTCAAGCGAAAGCCGACGTGGGTGTAGACCACGACCTACCTAAACACTTAAGCCTCTAGTCCAGGTTTATCGCCTATTCAGGTTCCATCCGCAGGGAGTCCGGCCGAGGTTTCCCATACGGCCCCGAACGATGTGAACAGGGTTCCCGAGATACCTAACGGGTATTCGGTACACCCGGCCACGTACCTACCGCATCACAGCCCACCCCTACGGTCAGCGCTGTCCACGGCCTCCAGTAGGCTACAAACACCAGAAACTACTTGCAACTCCTGGACAGAGAGCTAGGGTGAATAAGAAGTCGAGCGGGGTCATATTTCAGGGCCCAATGCATGGTAGTAGCTGTATCTTAAATCACATATACAGATCTCAGTGCTTAAGGTCGGCTTCAATGAAACAACCCACCATGTACTCCTACATGGCCTCTCATCGATACCTTTACCAAATCGTGTTCACCACACCACTCTCATTACCGACATTAACATTTCACTCTAGCCCATCACCCAGATGAACCAGACCTGACACGACTCTAAGCATAGCAGGCATAGCAAGGTAGGAACAACACATACACATGGCTCAATCAACTCCTACACATGCTAGTGGGTTTCATCTAGTTACTGTGGCAATGACAGGTCATGCAGAGGAAATGGGTTCAACTACCGTAGCACACAGCAGTTTGAAACGCGTTGTCTTAATGCAGTAAAAGAGAGCAGGAGCGAGAACATGGGATTGTATCGATATGATCAAATGGTTGGTTGCTTGCCTGATGGTTCGATGCACTGATACGGTTCTTCGTTAGGGTAATCACGGTACTCCTCGGAGGCAGAACCTGTCGCAAAGGACATCGATACACAAGCATCACCAAACAATGTGCAACAATATGATGCATGCATGAAACATGGCAATATGAGTGTGTTGGGCTAATGCAACTAAAACCAGAAGGGTTTGAACAAATTTGAATCATAGATTCAAATTTCAAACTCAAACATGGCCTTTTAAAGTGCTTTTCCTTGTTCTGCTTAAACATCAATTTAACTTGTTTGATCATGCATGAAAATAGTACAGATGGGTAGATTGGATTTTTCTGATCATTTTTCATATATAATTTGTCCAATTTGGAGTTACAGAATAAAAGTTATGAATTTTTGAAGTTTAAATAATATTCTGGAATTTCCTGATTTAAATTAAATCCAGAAATTATAATTATTGCGCCAGCATGACGTCAGCATGACGTCAGTGGTCAACTGCGGCTGGCTGAAGTCAAACCTGACGTGTGGGGCCCACACGTCAGTGACAGGGGGGTTAAACAGGGTTAAATTAATCCTAATTACTAATTAGTGGCGCTGGGGCCCACTAGTCAGTGTCAGGGGGTTAACTAACAGTGGTTAGCGCTAATCCTAATTAGCTACAGGGCTGGGCCCACCTGTCAGGGACTCAGGGGGGGTTCCTGCCGTGGTCAAAGTGGGTCAACCCCACCGGCGACGTGACGCCGGCGAGGCCCGAGACGGCGGCGCGATGCGGAATCGCGCTATAGGGCACGGGAGAGGCCGTGCTTGGGCTCGTTGGAAAGCTCTTGCTCCCGCGCGTCGAACGGTGGCCGTGGCTGGGCCTGGGGTGGCCGGAGTCGACGGCGGCGAGCTCGGCTGCGGCCGCCGGAGTTCGGGTGC
This sequence comes from Triticum aestivum, assembly GCF_018294505.1. NCBI lineage: Eukaryota > Viridiplantae > Streptophyta > Magnoliopsida > Poales > Poaceae > Triticum > Triticum aestivum. The sequence continues at coordinate 493,008,396 of NC_057813.1, forward strand.
GGTCGGGATCGGTGTTGCAGGGGGTTAGGGGAGGTGTTGGTGCGTGCTACGTGCTCCTGGTGAGGTGTGGAGCACGATAGTGTGCTCGGTTGGGTGCTACGGTGACCGTGGCCACGACGGCGACATCGCCGGCGGCGTGGAGCTCTCGGCCAAGGTGGGGCTAGGGCCTAGAGGTCGGAAGAGACCAGGGGAGAAGGGGGAAACGATCCGGGGGCTCACCGCGGAGCTGCAGGGATGGTTAGCGGCTCGGGGACGCGCTGGAGACGACGAATTCGACGGCGACGATGGTCGGAGCCCGAAGAGGGGAACGGCGACGTGGCGGCGATGCAGGGCTTCCGGGGAGCTGTGGAGCGGTGGGGAGGAAGAGGAGGTCGAGGCGGAGCTCCTGAGCTAGTCGGGGGAGCGAGGGGTGGCCGGAGACGGCTGCTATGGCGAACGGCGGCGACGGTGGTGTTCGGACGTGTGAGAGGGAGAGCGAGGGAGAGGAGGGAAGAGCCGGGGGAGAGTGAGAGAGAGCAGGGGGAGAGGCGTGGCGTCGTCCAGGGGCATCGAGGCGAGGAGGGGAGGGCAGGCAGGCAGGGAGAGAGGTGGCGTGGCGCGGTGGCGCGCGCGCGCGCCGGCCACACTCCCCTCCCTCTGTCGGGACGAAGACGACAGAGGAGGGAGACGGGCTGGGCCGCCTGCTGGCTGGGCCGGCCAGCTGGCTGGGCTGCACAGGGAGGAGCCCAGGTAAGCTTCTCCCTTTTATTTTTTTCTGTTTTCTAATTTCTGACATTTGTTTTGATTTAAATAATATATTAAATCATTTATTTAACTTATGCCAATTTTTGCAGGGGCTAGATATATTATTCCAGAGCTCCTTTATAATTGGCATAATATTTGGACATATATTAATATATATAGAAATATATTTCCAATGCAAATATTTATGCATTAATTCCAAATGCCCAAAATAAATGTCCATGAGCCACTAAAAATATTGGTTTGATTTTTATCTCTGTCCAATATTTTCAGAGGGCATCATGAGCATTTTCTTGGATCCTTTTGGAGAAATTTTTATTTGGGTCATTTTCAAAATGATTCTGAGGGTTTCACAGATCCCCATTTCAAGTTTCTGATGAAAGAGTAAACATGATGCAACACTCTAATGCATGACTAGCTAGGGTGTGACACCAACTTTCATACTTCTTTCATACATGTCACTCTTGATTCATTGCACATCCCGGTACATCGCTGGAGGCATTCACATAGAGTCATATTTTATTCTAAGCATTGAGTTGTAATTTTTCGAGTTGTAAGTAAATAGAAGTGTGATGATCATCATTATTAGAGCATTGTCCCATGTGAGGAAATAAAAAAAATAAAAAAATAGGCCAAAGAAGCCAAGAAAAAAAAGGAGAAAAATAAAAATAAAAAAAGAAATAAAAAAGAAAAAATGAGAGAAAAAGAGAGAAGGGGCAACGTTACTATCCTTTTTTCACACTTGTGCTTCAAAGTAGCACCATGATCTTCATGATAGAGAGTCTCTTATTTTGTCACTTTCATATACTAGTGGGAATTTTTCATTATAGAACTTGGCATGTATATTCCAATGATGGGCTTCCTCAAATGCCCTAGGTCTTCATGAGCAAGAAAGTTGGAAGCACACCCACTTAGTTTATTTTTGAGCTTTCATACACTTATAGCTCTAGTGCATCCATTGCATGGCAATCCCTACTCACTCGCATCGATATCTATTGATGGGCATCTCCATAGCCCATTGATACGCCTAGTTTATGTGAGACTATCTCCCTCTTTTTGTCTTCTCCACAACCACCATATTCTCTTCCACCATAGTGCTATGTCCATGGCTCACGCTAATGTATTGCGTGAAAGTCGAAAAGGTTTGACAACATCAAAGTATGAAACAATTGCTTGGCCTATCATCAGGGTTGTGCATGATTTGAGTATCTTGTGTGATGAAGATGGAGCATAGCCAGACTATATGATTTTGTAGGGATAAGCTTTCTTTGGCCATGTTATTTTGAGAAGACATAATTGCCTTGTTAGTATGCTTGAAGTATTATTGTTTTTATGTCAATATTAAACTTTTATTTTGAATCTTTCGAATCTGAACATTCATGCCACAATAAATAAAATCACATGGATAAATATGTTTGGTAGCATTCCACATCAAAATTTCTGTTTTTATTATTTACCTACTCGAGGACGAGCAGGAATTAAACTTGGGGATGCTTGATATGTCTCCAACGTATCTATAATTTTTGATTGTTCCGTGCTATTATATTATCCATCTTGGATGTTTTATATGCATTTATATGCTATTTTATATGATCTTTGGGACTAGCCTATTAACCTAGAGCCCAGTGCCAGTTTTTGTTTTTTCCTTGTTTTTGAGTTTTTACAGAAATGGAATACCAAACGGAGTCCAATTGACCTGAAAATTTACGGAGATTATTCTTGGATCAGAAGAAGCCCATGGAGCATCAGAGATGGACTAGAAGAGTCCCGATGCCACCACGAGGGCAGAGGGCGCGCCCTACCCCTCTAGGCACGCCCCCCTACCTCGTGGCTACCTCGTGGACCCCCCGTGACTTGTTCCCGGTGCCAAAACCTCTTATAACCTCCAGAACAGAACCAAGATCGGGGAGTTTTGCCGCCGCAAGCCTCTGTAGCCACCAAAAACCAATCGGGACCTTCTTCCGGCACCCTGCCGGAGGGGGGAATCATCACTAGTGGTCATCTTCATCATCCTGGCGGTCTCCATGACGAGGAGGGAGTAGTTCACCCTCGGGGCCGGGGTTATGTACCAGTAGCTATATTTTTGATCTCTCTCTCTCTCTCGTGTTCTTGATTTGGCATGATCTTGATGTACCGCAAGCTTTGCTGTTATAGTTGGATCTTATGATGTTTCTCCCCCTCTACCTTCTTGTAATGGATTGAGTTTTCCCTTTGAAGTTATCTTATCGGATTGAGTCTTTAAGGATTGAGAATATTTGATGTATGTCTTGCATGTGCTTATCTGTGGTGACAATGGGATATTCACGTGATCCACTTGATGTATGTTTTGGTGATCAACTTGCGGGTTCAGTGACCTTGTGAACTTATGCATAGGGGTTGGCACACGTTTTCGTCTTGACTCTTGGGTAGAAACATTGGGGCCTCTATGAAGTTCTTTGTGTTGGTTTGAATAGATGAATCTGAGATTGTGTGATGCATATCGTATAGTCAAACCCGCGGATACTTGTCGTGACATTGGAGTATCTAGGTGACATTAGGTTTTTGGTTGACGTCTGTCTTAAGGTGTTATTTTAGTACGAACTCTAGGGATGTTTGTGACACTTATAGGAATAGCCCAATAGATCGATCAGAAAGAATAACTTTGAGGTGGTTTCGTACCCTACAATAATCTCTTCATTTCTTCTTCTCTATTAGTGACTTTGGAGTAACTATTTATTGCACGTTGAGGGATTTGTTATATGATCCAATTATGTTATCATTGTTGACAGAACTTGCACTAGTGAAAGTATGAACCCTAGGTGATGCGGAGCATCCTACGATCATCCCCATGTACACTACAACTACTCCCCAAGCCCCAAGTTCCCACATGTTGAGATCTCAAGCATACGCCATTGAACACAAGGTGAACCTGCTCATAAACACCTCCCCTTTCCTTTCTGGCGAGACATGGTTGCTACCTCATGCAAAGACACTACATGTGCTTAGGGACCAAGAAGACCCTCTAGGAGATGCTCGGGATCACGGACAAGTCCCCAAGTACATGGATGAAGGAGCACGAGGAAAAGCAGCAGAGAAGGCTCCCAGGACCCGGACATCCGGCCCCATCCCCGGGCATCCGCCCCCTGGAGACTACAGCAGCAGCCCAGCGGACGCCAGGCAACTGTACAGCGGCCGGACATCCGACCGACCCCCGGACAGCCGGCGCCCCGCGATAGGCCGGACATCTGGCGCCTGCCCAGAAATCCGGCGCCCCATAACAGAAGCTGGACCCTGCCAGCCCGGACATCCGGCCCCAGCGCCCAAACATCCGACGTCTCGGGAAGGCTCGGGCATCCGGCCCGACGCCCGCACATCCGGCCCCCTGCCTGCGTGTAGAGCATCTGGGCCGAGGCCCATGTACCCCTTCGCCCCTTAGACTATATGTACTCCCCCTCCACCTACGTTTTAGGGTTAGCATTGTGATAGCTCATATTTGAGATAGAGCTTTGCTCATCCATACAGATCTACTCCTTGTGAGAGACCGCGGTCTCTTCGGAGAAGATCCATCTTGGATTCAAGACCCCATTGATGGGATGACCCTTAAGACCTCCTCATGGAGATGAACTAGCCACTTGTATCGTCCTTTGTTGGATTTGAATCGTGTATCTCTTTGTGTTTTGAGTATCTAGCACATGTGTGGCCATATCTTGTTGGTTTGAGTGATTCTCTCGTGTTTCCCCTCGTGATCTCTCCTCGTGTTCTTCGTAGGATCCCCTCCAATCGTGAAAGATCGGGAATATAGGGTTCTACCCTACATCATCTTGGATCAAAGCAACGTTGATCACAAATTTGGAGCCCCTACCCCTTGTTTCTAGCCTTCTTTTGCTTGATTTTGTCCTAAATTCAAAAATCCCCACCAAAAATAGTCCCTAATTTTTTTTGTGATTTGTTGGTTTAATGATGTTTTGTTGATTTTGATCCAGGGATCTAGCATCTCCCAAGTTTCCCCACTTTCCATCCATGAAATTCGTCAAATTGTGCGCCCGACATCATCAATTTCCGCCCCCAAATCGAGTTTCGAAGCCAAATCCCGATCTGGAATCGTCGGGCTGGACATCCGGGCCACAGGCCAGACATCTGGACCATCGGGCCGGACATCTGGGCCCCAAGCCGGACATACGGCTCCTGGAGCACAAATCCACATGGTTCTGGACATCAGCCCCCGGATATCCGGCCCCCAGCCCCGGATGTCCGGCCCCTGACATTTCAGCCTTTAGTGTTTCACCGTTTTGCCCATAACTTTCACATCCGGAGTCCTATTTTCGCATTCTTTAGCTCGTTGAGAAGCTATTGACATCCCCCATCCCATAAAAATACTTCCAACATCATTTGACTCCATAAAAGTTTTGGAACTTTGGCATCTTTGCCTAGGGCCACCACCATATCATCCATATTACCACCACCGACTTCCGCAACCTAACCCATTTCGTTACCCATAGCATTAGTGGTTGCTTGAGTAGTGATCCGAGTCTCCTAAGGTTTTAGGATACTTAGGGACGACTACTTCTTCATCAACCACCACCACCACTTCCGCATAACTTTGCCCACCATACGTTTCGCCACCCCAACTTAACCCAATTTTGTTTGAGCTTGTTTTGAGTTGTGGCTTGTGTCTCCTAAGGTGTTTAGGCTACTTAGGGACGGCACAACTTCGAATCGCAAATCCCATCATTCCACTTCCACATTGCCGAGTGCAAACCACCACCGCTTTTCGCTACCACCATTTGACTTTTGTCCTTGAGATTTTGAGTTGTGGTTTTTCCGTTTCCTAGGGTGTTTCGGCTAACTAGGAACGGGTGGACATCGACAACACCGCCTCTCATTATCGCCAAGGACGGTAACCTCAACGACACCATTCTATATTCCCCTTGCCATTGCATTGATAACCCCTAGCCCATTTTGCGTCACTTTCCTATCGAGACTAGCCATTGAGTATTGCCAGCAATGTTACTTGTGCACATTAGTGATCATCGATCCGCCCCTCCATTGCATACATACCATATCATATTGGTATCATCTTGGTATCATATCATCTCTTGTGTCACAAGATTGTTCCCGCATATACACAATTGCTATCTTGGTTTGTGCATTATGCAAAAGTGGCCATACAAAAAAACAAAGAAATAAAGCTTTTAAGCAAAAGAAAGAGAGCAAAGAAGCTTGTAAGCAAGTGCCATAGAATCATACCACATTGCACATAAGATTGTCATATCCGATCATCTTGGATCATCTTGAGAGAAACACCGGGAACCATATATACATAGCATAATTGGGATAGAAGTCGTTGCATTTTTTGTCTCCTATAGGTTGTGCACAATGTCGTATCCGCCTATTGAGCAACAGTGCTAGCATCTCTCTTGAGTTGTGCAACACGAGCGCTTTCCATGGATTCCACATTTTGTGCTCATTCCTTGTTTGCACGACCCCATTTATCTATCCATATGTGCTTTTCCGTGTGCCATTCATTGCTATTGGTCTACTTGTTTCGCTTGCTAATTTGTGAATCTCTTTCAACATTATTGACTCTTGCTAACATTTTGCATCAAATTTTTGTGCCACTATCCTCACCGGGCTCCACCATAAGCCTTACTTGTAGTAGGTGTGAGAAATTGACGAGATTGGTACAAATTGTGCTATTTCCTTGTTACATCATTGAGTGATCATTGATCCATTTTCAACATCGGTCAAGGTACATTTGGTATAGTTCTCTCCTTTCCTCCACTCATATTCGCTCGAGTCTTGTGATGGATAGGAAAGGCATTTCATCTCCGGTCTTCGACAACAACGATGGCATGAACAACTACATCACCAAATCGTCAATCTTCAATCTACAACGACAAATGCAAGGCGCACAATCAAGATTGCGAGAACGCATCGAGAACCTCTCCATCGACATTCGTCACTCCGAAGAAAGGAAAGGGACTACATCGACAACAAGCTTTCCGCACAAAAGGAGGAGCAAGATGCAAGGATGGAGGGGATTCGGGCCTTAATCAATTCCACTTCCCCTTCGTCATCATCATGGCGGCGGCGACCAAGTCAATCATCTTCGGAGCGCCCAAGTGATGCAAGTGCAATTCGTCCACGTCCACATATCCATGGTGAACACCATCACGTTCATGATCAACATCGTCATGAAGGGAAACTCACCTCCAAGCAACATGTGCATGACGACGACGAATGACATCTGCTACGAGCTCAAGCACGACAGCGACATCATAATCATGAAGATGCTCCACAAGCGCAAATGCACAAGTCCCAACAATCCCTACTTCACGCCAAGTAGAAACTTCATGAGCAAAAGACAAGACCGTGAGACGAGCACCGCCAAGATGGATCTACGGCCACACCAACCACTTCGGCATCTTCGCCAAGTGTTCTCAATGCATCTTCCCCTTTGGACGTACGACATATTCGCCTACTTCTCATGAGTTCGCCTACATCAACATCTTCAACAACAAGGCGACCAACTACGAGCGAGGGTGACCCTTCCATCTTTGGAAGCCCCTCAAGGAAGATGCCCGAGCATTGGAAATTACCTCCAGTCAAGGAGATGAGCTACGAGGTGCCACATCATATGGGACTCCTACAACAAGATGATGACAAGAAGGTCGAGCAAGGGCCATCCCCTTTGGCTACGGCAACAAGCACGAACCTCTTCAACAACATGAAGACGGCGCCCATATTGGACTCATACTCCGAGTCAAGCTACAAGACCACACATGAGACTTTATCTTTGGTCTTGGAGGAGAGTGATGTTTTGCCACATTCTACGGCATTCATCTTTGGAGGCGTTATGGATGAGGAGCTTGAGCATGGGACTATCTATAGCGACCAGACCTCAAACAGTCTAATCTCTGTGCATTAGTGTCATCCCTGGATCAATAATGCTGACACACATAGTACTCGAGGATTTATAACAGAGTAGCAATCACACACTTATTACATCGAAATGTCTCAAGAGAGAACTTATTACAATAATTTGGCTTAAGGCCATCTAAAATCGATAACAGCGGAAGGCTTGGAAGATAAAGTGAGTCCATCAACTCCAACGGCATCACTGAGTGAAAGACAACGACCTATGGCACCTTACTCGTCGTCTGAAAAGTCTGCAACATGAACATTGCAGCCCGAAATGGGTCAGCACATGGAATATGTTGGCAATGTAACACATAGAGTAATGAATAGAATAATTGCTATCACTACATGCAAATATTGCTGGTGGAAAGCTCTATGGTTACAGTTTTGCATAAAGCAAATTTTTTTCCTACAACAAAGGAATAAGTTTTATTTAACTATCATGGTGGTTGTTAAACATTGAGAAGGTTCCTCCAACTCAATCCCAATTAAACATCATCAATAACCCAATCAAATTATATTTAGAGTGATGAGATCAACATGATAATCCAAGAACTAGATACTCAAAACGTCCATAACTGGGGACACGGCTAACCATGATTAGTTTGTACACTGCAGAGGTTTGCGCACTTTTCCCCGCAAGTATCGAATACATCCATGGTTGGAGATTCGAGACACGGTCTTTCTGAAACAATAACTCTTTACTCTGGGTGGACAGTTACACCTACTTTCCCCTACATCTGCTAGCCCACCACTGAAACAGGTCTTGCGACTTAATCAAATATGCTAGAGCCCATAATAGCTTGTGGATGCACACGGAAGTTTCTAGCATGAATAATCTTATGATCCCTTTGAGCCTGGGTGGCAGACCGTAGGATGATCACATGGGTACTCTGGGATATCCTAGGACAACACTGGATTCTCCAGGTGCCCTGACAACCACTGGGTACTCCAGGGTGCCTTAAGCAATCCACCCAGATGTGTATTAAAGTTGCCACCTTAAGTTAACCATCAATTAACAATACTCACATTTGTCATGCATCACTCGAACCAAACCATGTCTACAAGCATAGCATAGCAATATAAGCAACATAAAAGTAACTCCCAAAGGTTTGATAATAAACAGGTAAATAGGTACTACCTCATCTACTTCCCAAAACCCACATGTTAATCAAATCCTAACCATGCAATTGTTTGAGGATTTATCTAATGCAATAAAACTGGGTAGTAAAGAGGTATGATCTAAGTGTTACTTGCCTTGCTGATGATCCCTGTAACCTAGAGACTCATAGTAGCAGCTTCGCACTCCAGGTACTCTATCGCAAACAAACAAGCATACAATAAGCACTCAACTAGAAGCACGGGTAAAACTCAAATAAGAGATCTAACCAGAAAGTTCAACTGAAGAACTCCGGTTTGCAAAAAGAATCAAATCAAACGAAGCAACGAAACTCAAACTGCGAAAGAAACAAGATCTGTTTACTAATCTGGACTAAAGTCAAATTTTACAGTACCAAAATCTTGTTCAAGTTGACTAAACAAAAAGAGGGCTTCGAGACGAAGATCTAGGTGCTTGAATCGCCTGATTATGATAAACGAGCAAAAAGATAAACTAGAACGAAAATCAGGGCAGAAATCGCGATCGAAAATAATCGCGGAAAAACCTTGGAAAAAGAAAAACTGACGAATAGGTTAACGAACGAACGTTCGCTGTCAGAGGCTAACGGTTGAAAACCATTCGTTAAAATGAACATACGAATGGGCATTCGCTAAATAACCAAACCAAAAAAACGATCTAAAAATTAAAGCGAGGGTTTCTAAAAAAACATGCGGTTTTCTAACGAAAACCGGCGGTTACCTTGGGACGTGTGACGGTGGCAGCGGCCAGCAACTCCGGCGAGGCGGCGTCCGGAGGCGTCGGCACTCCGGCGGCACTACGCAGCAGCGAGACGGGAGGTGGTGGCGTCGGCGTGAGGCGGCGGCGTCGACGTCGGTCGCGGCGGCAGCGCTAGGGTTAGGGTTTGGGGCGGCGCGGCGGGCTGGTGGGCTGTGGGGTCGGGGCGTGGGTTATAAAGGCCGGCCAGGCGAGTCCTAGTCGGGCATGGCCCGGCTAGGTCGGTTGATTTTCTTATATATAATTTTGCGTGTAGAAAAATAAAGAAAAGAAATACTAAACGGACTCCAAAAAACCTGAAACAAATTTCCCCCGTCCTCTAAAAATATAGCGGACAAAGTGAACATTTATTTGGGCCTCTAATGCAATTTTGAAAACGAATATTTTTCCTAATTCAAATAAAATAGCGAAACTCTGAATAAAATTCTTATTTGATTTTTAATACTTAACCTCCAATATTTCTTTATTTTGGGGAATTCATTTTATCCCCTCTCTTTTATTTTCTTATATGAAATATTTGGAGAGAAAATAATTAAAATCAAATGATCCTCTTTTCAAAATTTGAGAAAACTCAAATATGATAATAACGAAATCCACAACTCTCTCTATGGGTCCTTGAGTTGCGTAGAATTTCCAGGATCAAGCTAAAAATGCAATAAAATATGATATGCAATGATGATCTAATGTATAACATTCGAAATTGAAAATTTGGGATGTTACAAACCTACCCCCTTAAGATGAATCTCGCCCTGGAGATTCGGGTTGGCTAGAAAATAGGTGCGGGTGATCCTTCCGTAGGCCTTCCTCTCGTTCCCAGGTGGCTTCATCCTCGGTATGGTGGCTCCACTGGACTTTGCAGAACTTGATAACTTTGATGCGTGTGACTCGGCTCGCAAACTCGAGAATCTTGACTGGTTTCTCCTTGTAGGTCAAATCGCTATCCAACTGAATCGCTTCCAGCGGCACTATATCTCTCAGAGGATATCGGCCATCTCTACGTGGCACTTCTTCAACTGGGAAACATGGAACACATCGTGAACTCCAGACAATCCTTTGGGCAATTTCAACTTGTAGGCAACTTCCCTATATGTTCCAAAACTTTGTATGGTCCCACAAAACATGGTGCTTACTTTCCCTTAACTCCAAATCACTTAAATCCTCGAAGTGGGGACACACGAGGATACACTCTGTCTCCGACTTCGTAAATGGTCTCCTTGCGTTTAGAATACGCATAGCTCTTCTGCCTGGATTGGGCTACCTTGAGTCTATCACGAATCAACTTAACCTTCTCTTCAGACTCCTTAATCAAATATGGTCCAAACAACTGACGGTCTCCAACTTCATCCCATAACAACGGTGTCCTGCACCTCCTTCCGTAGAAAGCTTCGAAAGGGGCCATCTTCAAACTGGCTTGATAGTTGTTGTTGTAAGAGAACTCTGCATATGGCAAATTATCGTCCCAACTAGATCCATAATCTAGCACACAAGCTGTCAACATGTCTTCCAGAATCTCATTAACTCTCTAGGTTTGTCCATATGTCTGTGGATGAAAGGCTGTACTGAACTCTAGCCTGGTACCCAAAGTTTTGTGCAACTGATTCCAGAACTTTGAGGTAAATCGGGTTCCTCTATCTGATACAATGGTCCTCGGAACTCCATGGAGACATACGATCCTGGTCATGTATATCTTTGCCAACTTAGCACTAGTGTAAGTGGTCTTCACTGGGATGAAATGAGCTACCTTCGTCAAATGATCGACTACAACCCATATCGAGTCATAGCTTGAACAAGTCCTAGGTAATCCCTTGATAAAATCCATGCCTAGCTTATCCCACTTCCATTCGGGTATCGGCAATGGCTGTAACAATCCAGCTGGCTTCTGATGCTCTGCCTTCACTCTCTGACATACATCACAAACTGCTACATACTCCACAATATCCTTCTTCATCTCGGTCCACCAGAAACTGTCCTTCAAATCCAGATACATCTTGGTATTTCCTGGGTGAATCGAATACGGCGAATCATGGGCCTCTTGCAGAATCAACTTCCTAATCTCTGGGTCATTAAGCACATATATGCAGTCCTCGAACCAGAAGGTATCGTTCATCCTCATGAAATCCCTTAGCCTTTCCTTTGCTCATCCTTTCCTTTATCTCAGCAATCTCCTTGTCCGTCTTCTGAGCTTCTCTGATCTTATCCATCAAAGTAGATTGAATCTCCAATGCTGCTACATAACCTCTCGGAACTATTTCCAAACATAGCTCGCGAAGATCCTCTGCTAACTCCTTGGGTAACTCTCTGGTCATGAGTGTATTGACATGGCTCTTGCAACTCAACGCATCAGCTACTATGTTAGCCTTTCCGGGATGATAATACAATCTCATATCATAATCCTTAATGAGCTCCAACAATCTCCTCTGCCTGAGATTCAACTCCTTCTGCGTGAAGATATACTTCAAACTCTTGTTATCCGTGTACACCTCATAGTGGTTTCCGCTGAGAAAATGTCTCCACATCTTCAACGCATGCACTACGGCTGCTAACTCCAAATCATGTGTAGCATAATTCAACTCATGGGGTTTAAGCTATCATGAGGCATATGAAACAACTCTTCCCTCCTGCATAAGCACTGCTCCAAGTCCTCGACGAGAAGCGTTGCAATACACTTGATAATCCTTGCGCTGATCTGGAAGAATCAACACTGGAGCTGTAACCAAGCGTTTCTTCAACTCCTGAAAACTGGCCTCACATTCCTCAGTCCATTTGAACTTGGTGTCCTTCTTCAACAACTCTGTCATGGGCTTTTCAATCTTCGAGAAATTCTCAATGAACCTCCGGTAGTATCCTACGAGTCCAAGAAAGCTCCGAATCTCCCCAACTGACGTGGGTGCTTCCCAATTTGTCACAATGATAACCTTGGTGGGGTCTACTGCTATTCCTTCTCCGGTATAACATGTCTGAGGAATCCAACTTCCTTCAACCAAAACTCACACTTGCTGAACTTGGCATATAACTTATGTTCTCCGAGCTTCCCAAGTACCAAACGCAAATGCTCCTTATGCTCCTCTTCATTCTTCGAGTAGACTAGTATGTCATCAATGAACACCACAATGAACTTATCCAAAAACTCCATAAACACCTTGTTCATCATGTTCATGAAATAGGTAGGTGTGTTATTCAGACCAAATGACATAACGGTATACTCATATAGCCCGTACCTCGTGGTAAAAACTGTCTTAGGTATATCCTTCTCTCGAATCTTCAACTGGTGGTATCCTGATCTCAGATCGATCTTGGAAAATACTTTAGCTCCTTGCAACTGGTCATACAGGTCATTGATCATCGACAGTGGGTACTTGTTCTTGATCTTTACTTCATTCAACCCTCGATAATCAACAACCATCCTCAACGATCCATCCTTCTTCTCCACTAGAAGCACTGGTGGTCCCCAACATGAAGAACTTGGGAGAATATACCCTTTATCCAGTAACTCCTCAATCTGCTTCTTAATTTCCTCCAAATCATTTGTCGGCATCCTGTATGGGCTCTTAGATATTGGCCCTGTGCCCGGCAAAAGCTCAATAAAAAACTCAATGTCTCTATCCGGTGGCATTCCTGGCAACTCTTCTAGAAATACATTAGGGAAATCCTTCACCACTGGTACTTCCTCCTGTACAATTCTTGATAAGGAATTCACTTGAGTTCTCTTTGGCACATGTCGGGATACATACTTAATCCTCCTTCCTTATGGGGTGATGAGCATAATCGACTTGCTGGTGCAATCGATGTTTCCTTCATACATCGATAACCAATCCATACCCAAAATCACATCCAAACCTTGTGACTTCCACAAATATCAGGTCTAAGGGGAAAACATGCCTACCTATGGTCAACAGCATCTGAAAACATCCTTGGCTTGCCATATGCTCCGCTCCTGGCGAGCTTACAATCATAGGTGTTCTAAGAACTTTGGTGGGCAGTTTATACTTATCCACAAATACCCTTGATATGTATGAATGCAATGCACCAGTATCACAAGAACGATTGCAGTAAATGACTTAACCAAAAACTTACCTATTATTGCATCTGGCTGGGCTTCAACCTCCTCCATGCTAACGTGGTTCACTTGTCCCCTGTTGAAAGGGTTGGGATTCTTCCCAGAGCTTCCATTGCCATTTCCATTCTTTGCTTCAAAACACTCTGTGGCATAATGTTCGTTCTTCCCGCACTTGAAACAAGTAATGTGACTTAGATCCTTCTTGGCGGGCGTTGCTGGTTTGGAATGGTTCTGGCCGTTGCTTCCTCCATTCCCATTCCCATTCTTGGGGCCATTATGGTTATGAAAACTCCCTCCATTGTGATTGTGACTTCCATGGTTATGGTGAAGGGGTCCTCCCAAGTTATGGGTAAAACGGGGTCTCTGCTGAGCTCCTGAATTGTACTTCCCTTGTCCATACTTACTTTTGCAGTTGTCAATCTACTGTTGCTTCCCTTCAATCATGAGAGCTCTATCTACCAATTCATAGTAGTTGTTGAAGGTTGGCACCATCAACTGCATGCTTAGCTCATCATTCAGTCCTTCCAGAAACTTCTCCTACTTAGTTGCATCTGTAGCGACGTCATCTGGGGCATCACATTCTAACTTACTAAAATCATCCACATACTGGCCCACTATGCGTCCTCCCTGGCGCAAGTTGTGAAACTCGCGCTTCTTCATGGCCATAGCTCCTGCTGAAACATGGGCAGCACGGAAAGCTTGCTGAAACTGGTCCCATGTGACAGTGTCGATGGGGTAAGTGGCTGTGAAATTCTCCCACCATGATGTTGCGGGTCCATCAAGCTGATGTGCGGCAAATGCACTCTCTCAGCATCTGTGCATCCTGCGGTGGTCAACGCCCTTCCAATCTTGCGGAGCCAATCATCTGCAGCTATCAGCTCGATGCTACTAGAGAACACTTGCGGATTCAGCCTTAGAAAATGGGTTAAGTGATCAACAGGTGGTGGTGGTGGTGGTGGGTTGTTGTTGTTGTTCCCCTGATTCTGATTCTGGACTAGTAGCTGCATGAGGCTATTCTGCTACTGGATCAACTGAGTGAGCTCCGGCGGGAAAGCGAATCCATTGTCACGTCTCGGAGGCATCTGATGGGTTTAGAAGGGATGAGAAAACAGAATAGAATGAGATCTAGAGGGAAACACTACCCATCACATGAGACAAACACAAACATATCACTTCAATCAATTCAAACAAGGGCATATATCGATCTAACTATCGTTACAAAAGTGCTCAGACTATACTATATACATGGGGGAATACTACTACTGATATGGTGGTCGACTAGAAAAATTGCTCGGTGGAAGACTCCATGATATCTGCTCCAGTTTCATCAACAAAGTCATCATCGCTATCGTCGGGGTCCGAGTCGGTGTCGTCGATGATGATGTAGTTCTCCGGGTAAGTGGAATCGTCGTCTTCTCCTCTTGGCGCAGGGTCTCCCATGAATACTCCTAGCTTCCTCATCAAGTCGTCATTCTTCTCCACGAGTATCGTCATTTCCTCCTCATATCCATCGCGTGTAGACTTGAGTTCTTCCTCCAGCTCCGTGATCCTTGTTATTGCCTTCTTCAGATCTACCATGCTTGTGCACATATGGTTCTCCTGGCGACGAATCTGCTGGTTTAACTCCTGGATGAAAGTTGCAATTGATCTATCCTTCGTGGTGGTGATCATCTCCCATTGCTCATCTCGGCGCCCACAAATCTGGTAGATAGTATCCTTAAGATCCTTGTGGTAAACTTCTCCAGTGCGTCCCATAGTGTTGTGGGCTGCCATGCTCTTTCCTAGACTCCAGGTTGGTGCATCAAAGGAAAACTCTATGGGCTCAGTGACTGGCATGAACGTCCTTCATGGAACTTGAACTCGAATCATCCGACGCTCCTCTTCTGGTAAAGTGGCGATGTAGGTCCCGATGAAGCTTGGTATTCCGATGTTCAGGTATCTAGTAACTTCCTTCAAGTGTCGTCCAAAAGGACTGTCTTCATCCGGTTGCGTGAACTTGTTCCTTGCATCTGCCATCCTAAAGAGTAGAAAAGGGAGAGGAGTCAGAAATGAGAAGAGGGTAGTGATCTAGGGCTTTAGCTTAGTGGTCGTGTCCTATAGTCAGCATGTGCTCTGATACCATCTTGTAGCGACCAGACCTCAAACAGACTGATCTCTGTGAATCAATGTCATCCCTGGATCGGTAATGCTGACACGCACAATACTCGAGGATTTATAACAGAGTAGAAATCACAGACTTATTACATTGAAATGTCTCAAGAGAGAACTTATTACAATAATATGGCTTAAGGCCATCTAAAATCGATAACAGCGGAAGGCTTGGAAGATAAAGTGAGTCCATCAACTCCAACGGCATCACTTTGTGAAAGACAATGACATATGGAACCTTACTCGTCGTCTGAAAAGTCTGCAACATGAATGTTGCAGCCCGAAACGGGTCAGCACATGGCATATGCTGGCAATGTAACACATAGAGTAATGAACAGAATAATTGCTATCACTACATGCAAATATGGCTGGTGGAAAGCTCTATGGTTACAGTTTTGCATAAAGCCAAATTTTTTCCTACAACAAAGGAATAAGTTTTATTTAACAATCATGGTGGTTGTTAAACATTGAGAAGGTTCCTCCAACTCAATCCTAATTAAACATCATCAATAACCCAATCAAATTATATTTAGAGTGATGAGATCAACATGATAATCCAAGAACTAGATACTCAAAACATCCATAACTGGGGACACAGCTAACCATGATTAGTTTGTACACTCTGCAGAGGTTTGCGCACTTTTCCCCATAAGACTCGAATACATCCATGGTCGGAGATTTGAGACACGGTCTTTCTGAAACAATAACTCTTTACTCTGGGTGGACAGTTACACCAACTTTCCCCTACATCTGCTAGCCCACCACTGAAAGAGGTCTTGCAACTTACTCAACTATGCTAGAGCCCATAATAGCTTGTGGCTGCACACGGAAGTTTCTAGCATGAATAATCTTATGATCCCTTTGAGCCTGGGTGGCGGACCATAGGACGATCACACAGGTACTCCGGGATATCCTAGGACAACACTGGATTCTCCAGGTGCCCTGACAACCACTGGGTACTCCAGGGTGCCTCAAGCAATCCACACAGATGTGTATTAAAGTTGACACCTTAAGTTAACTATTAATTAACAATACTCACATATGTCATGAATCACTCGATCCAAACCACGTCTACAAGCACAGCATAGCAATATAAGCAACGTAAAAGTAACTCCCAAAGGTTTGATAATAAACAGGTAAATAGGTACTACCTCATCTACTTCCCAAAACCCACATGTTAATCAAATCCTAACCATGAAATTGTTTGAGGATTGATCTAATGCAATAAAACTGGGTAGTAAAGAGGTATGATCAAAGTGTTACTTGCCTTGTTGATGACCCATATAACCTAGAGACTCGTAGTAGCACGCTTCGCACTCCGGATACTCTATCGCAAACAAACAAGCATACAATAAGCACTCAACTAGAAGCACGGGTAAAACTCAAATAAGAGATCTAACCAGAAAGTTCAACTTAAGAGCTCTGGTTTGCAAAAAGAATTAAATCAAACGAAGCAACGAAACTCAAACTGCAAAAGAAACAAGATCCGTTTACTAAGCTGGACTAATGTCAAATTTTAAGTACCAAAATCTTGTTCAAGTTGATTAAAAAGAAAGAGGGCTTTGAGACGAAGATCTAGGTGCTTGAATCGCCTGATTCCGATAAATGAGCGAAAAGATAAACTAAAACAAAAATCAGGGCAGAAATCACGATCGAAAATAATCGGGAAAAACCCTGGAAAAAGAAAAACTGATGAACAGGCTAACAAACAAATGTTCGCTGTCTGCGGCTAACAGGTGAAAACCGTTCGTTAAAACAAGTGTTTGAACTGGCGTTCGCTAAATAACCAAACCAAAAAAAATAAAAACCGATCTAAAAATATAATGGAGGGTTTCTTAAAAAAACATGCGGTTTTCTGACGAAAACCGGCGGTTACCTCAGGACATGTGACGGTGGCGGCGGCGAGCAACTCTGGCGAGGCAGCGTCCGGTGGCGGCGGCACTCCGGCGACGAGGCTCCGGTGGCGCGGGGCGGGGCGGCGGCGAGACGGGAGGCGGCGGCGTCGGCGGCGGTCGCGGCGACGGCGGTGGCGGTGGCGCTAGGGTTAGGGTTTGGGGCGGCGGGGCGGGCTGGTGGGCTGCGGGATCGGGGCGCGGGTTATAAAGGCCGGTCGGGCGAGTCCTAGTCGGGCACAGCCCGGCTAGGTCGGTTGACTTTTTTTATGTAATTCCACGCACAGAAAAACAAAGAAAAGAAATACTAAGCGGACTCCAAAAATCCTGAAATAAATTTTCCCCGTCCTCTAAAAATATAGCGGACAAAGTGAACATTTATTTGGGCCTCTAATGCACTTTAGAAAAACGCATATTTTCCTAATTCAAATAAAATAGCGATAAAACTCCGAATAAAATTCTTATTTGATTTTTAATATTGAACCTCCAATATTTCTTTATTTTGGGGAAGTCATTTTATCCCCTCGCTTTTATTTTCTTATATGAAATTCGGAAAGAAAATAATTAAAATCAAATGATCCTCTTTTCAAAATTTGAGAAAACTCAAATATGAAAATAACGAAATCCCCAACTCTCTCTATGGGTCCTTGAGTTGCGTAGAATTTCTAGGGTCAAGCAAAAAATGCAATAAAATATGATATGTAATGATGATCTACTGTATAACATTTCAAATTGAAAATTTGGGATGTTACACTATCCCTTCAACCAAGGCGGCGATAGGAGTTGAGCATGGAGACATTTGCACCTACATCTCTCTGACACCCAAATATGTCGAGATGACCCAATTGCCATGTGAGGAGAGCCACTACCACATGAGTGACATGAGTGACTCCACCATACGTGACATTGAGAGTATTTCCTATGAGAGGATGAGTGTGACCAACACTAGCCCCACACATGAGAGCATGCCACACATCCTATGTGAGGTTGAGAGCCATTTGAGTGACTCCACCAAACATATGAGTGAGTGCATCCTTGAGGGAGTGAGTGAGCCACAACACTTAGTGAGTGAGGTAGTTGACACACCATGTGAGGCCACTATGATTTCTAACGACTTAACCTCTACTCCGAGTGTGTTTTGTTGTTCGGTGCTAGGTCTACTACATAACGACATGCCTATCCTCGACGAGTCCATCCCTCCAATGGAGACGACGATGGCCATGGTGGATGATGATGCACCCCCACATGGTTCCATCAAGATGAAGATGACAATGAGTGGATCTTCGACACCTCGCCTACAACACATGAGCGACGCTCCAAAGGTAACATAGGTGATGGTGCTTCTCTTGTCCCACTAGCGGACTATCTTACTAATGATTGCTTGCATGATGTTGACCCACCTATTCCCATGCTTCATGCTAGTGCGACTTCCTCGTGTCATGACTTACCTATTTATGATGAATATGATGATGAGCATGTTGAGTTGCCTAGTTGTGATGCTATGCTCCATAGGATATCATGTGAAAATTATTTTGGTCACATCATGTTTGATAATCCTTTAAACTTGTCATATGCTATGAGTGTGATCTCTCATGTTGCATCATTTCAACATAGTAACTATGCATGCCCCATTAAAATAAATCCCATTTGCACTTATGGCATAGATGACGAGATGATGGCCATTGTATTTCGCTTCTCTTGTGATGATATTGACATGCTTCCTTTACATGATTTGCGTAATTCATCTACTATGACATGCCATGATCACATTGTTTCGAATATGCAATGTTTTGGATGTTGTCAATATTCTCCATGTGATGTTTCCAGTAATGCTCATGAGGAGACCCCCATAGTGTCCTCCTACATGTTTGGAGATTTTGATTCATCCCATCCTTTGCTTGCTTCCCATAGTTGTGTGCACCATATGCATTCCATGCATAACAATGCTCTACATATATCTCATGATGCATTACATCCTTTGAGTCTCCATTATGCCATACATAATAACAAACCTCTCATGGTGAATGACATGTTTCTATATCACGCATCTCATTTATTTGAGCATTGGATATTTTGTCCTAACCAACACAAGCACGTGCGCATCATGATGGATGACGTGTACATATACCACACACACACAATTTTTCCTTTGCCTTTGTTTTGTGTAGGTACTTATGAACACTCGTCAACCTCACAATCCCATGAGTTGACGAAACGAGCTCTTGAGAGCAACGATGACTTGGGATCCCGTGGACTATCCTTAACACTGTTCCCTTCGCGCAAGGACTACGCGTTGCATCAACACCTCCATATTTGTTGATTGTGCTCCCACATGTCATGCTCGATGGACATATCATACTCACCGCAAGTTTTCACCCTATGCATGTATTGACTCACATTATGCTTGCCTTGTTGCATCTATTTCCATGTCGTCCATGATATATGAGCTTTTGCATTTCCTTAGCAAATTTTTTGTGATATACCTCGATGGCATATTCATCCATAATTATCACATTGCCCACTATCAATTGCATGTTCACATACTCACATTGAGCACCAATTACCATGTTCATGCTTTTGATACACCGTCCCTTTATGACATCATTTTGCACAATGGTAGAATTTATAGCTTTGTGCACCATGCGCCCATGAATGCTTTGCATATCATTTTATATCATCTTGATAAGCTTCATGTGCTTTGTTGTGAACAATCTTGCCGAACGTACTGATACTTACTTGATGGACACCTTGTGTGCGCTAACCATTGTATTTCTAAGTGTCGCTTGTGTTTGCTCTTTTCGCATGTATACCACTTCGGAGACATCTTGGATTACTTGGCTTGCGCAATGTCTTCAACTCCATCCGACTACAAGTCTGTCCACGACAACCGTTTCCATGGTGATGAGGATTTTGATCTGAGGTCGGATCTTTCCCAAGGGAGGGGAGATGGTGTGGAGCATCCTATGATCATCCCCATGTACACTACGACTACTCCACAAGCCCTAAGTGCCCACATGTTGAGACCTCAAGCATACGCCATTGGACACAAGGTGAACCCGCTCCTAAAAGCCCCCCCTTTCCTTTCATGCGAGACATGGTTGCTACCTCATGCAAAGACACTACATGTGCTTGGGGACTATGAAGACCCTCTCGGAGATGCTCGGGATCACGGACAAGTCCCCAAGTACATGGATGAAGGAGCACAAGGAAAGGCAGCGGAGAAGGCTCCCAGGACCCAGACATCCGGCCCCAGCCCTGGACATCCGGCCCTTGGAGACTACAGCAACAGCAGCAACCCAGTGGACGCTAGGCAACTCTACAGTGGACAGACATCCAGCTGACCCCCGGACATCCGGCGCCCCGCGACGAGCCAGACATCCGGCGTCCCATCACAGAAGCTGGACCCTGCCAGCCCGAACATCCGGCCCCAACGCCCGAACATCCGGCGTCTCGGGAAGGCCCGGACATTCGGCCCGACGCCCGAACATCCGCCCCCCGTGCGTGCATGCAAAGCATATGGGCCGAGTCCCATGTACCCCTTCGACCCTTAGACTATATATACTCCCCCTCCACCTATCTTTTAGGGTTAGCATTGTGATAGCTCATATTTGAGATAGAGCTTTGCTCATCCATACAGATCTACTCCTTGTGAGAGACCGCGGCCTCTTCGCAGAAGATCCATCTTGGATTCAAGACCCCATTCATGGGATGACCCTCAAGACCTCCTCATGGAGATGAACTAGCCACTTGTATAGTCCTTTATTGGATTTGAATCGTTTATCTCTTTGTGTTTCAATGATCTAGCACATGTCTGACCATATCTTGTTGGTTTGAATGATTCTCTCGAGTTCCCCCTCGTGATATGTCCTCGTGTTCTTCGTAGGATCCCCTCCAATCGTGAAAGATCAGGCATCTAGGGTTCTACCCTACATCACTAGGCCTTATTTCAAAGCATTGCAATACCATTCTCGCTCACTTCTGTTACTTGCTACCTTGCTGTTTTATATTTTCAGATTACAAAAACCTATATCTACCATCCATATTGCACTTGTATCACCATCTCTTCGCCAAACTAGTGCACCTATAGAATTTACCATTGTGTTGGTGTGTTGGGGACACAAGAGGCTCTTTGTTATTTGGTTGCAGGGTTGTTTGAGAGATACCATCTTCATCCTACGCCTCCCATAGAATGATAAACCTTAGGTCATCCACTTGAGCGAAATTTGCTACTGTCCTACAAACCTCTGCAATTGGAGGCCCAACAATGTCTACAAGAAGAAGGTTGCATAGTAGACATCACAGTCGCCTCGACGGCCCCCACTAGCACAGCCGCCTCGTCGGACTTCTCGGACGGTTCCTTTCCGAGCGCTTCCTGCTTGCCGCTCGGAGGTCCTGGCTCTGCGACGGGCTCGCCACCACCATCACCCGTCACTCCCCCCGCTCCTACGGCGGCTCCACACCACATGATGTCTCGTGCTCGTGCTGGTGTACTTTGTCCCAGCAAGCGTTATTCATCCAATGAGTACGCATGCACTGCGTAAACCTCGTCACCTTAGTTAGTTCCCTCTTCAGCTCATGACGCTCTCTGCGACCTTCACTGGCTAGCCATGATGCAAGAGGAGTTTGACATGTTGTAGTGCAGCTCCACGTGGCAACTTGTGCCGCGGCCTCCCCATGCCAACGTCATCATCGACAAATGGGTGTTCCGCAACAAGACCCGCCCTGACAGCTCGCGGTGTCTCGTGCATGGCCCGTGCATTAGTTGGATGTCTCAAATGCATCTGTTCAAGACCATCTCACCGAGCAGGTGTTCTGCTAGTAGCTCACCGGATTTGTCGACACCACTCATCCAAATCACGTGTGCTTTCTCTCTCTATCCCTCTATGGGCTCAAGCGGGCACCACACACGTGGTACTAGCGCATCGCCGCCTTCCTACAGCGGCTTGGTTTTCGATCCACCCTATAGGATCGAAAGTATGTCTAGAGGGGGTGATTAGACTACTTGACCAAATATAAATCTAGCCTTTTCCCAATTTTAAGTCTTGGCAGATTTTAGCAACATAACACAAGTCAAGCAATCAACCTACACATGCAATTCTAAGAGTATAGGAGCAGAAAGTAAATCATTGCATATGAAGGTAAAAGGGAGGAGTTTGGAGGGAGCAAACACAATGTAGACATGGAGATTTTTGGCATGGTTCCGATAAGTGGTGCAATCGTACATCCACGTTGATGGAGACTTCAACCCATGAAGGGTAATGGTTGTGCGAGTCCACAGAGGGCTCCTGTAACGCCCCGGATTCGATGCGCCAGGTGTCTGCCAGTTATTCGCCGTCATTGCCATGTCATTCGCTTGCGTGTTGCATTTTATCATGTCATCATGTGCATCTCATTTTGCATACATGTTCGTCTCATGCATCCGAGCATTTTCCCCGTTGTCCGTTTTGCAATCCGGCACTCCTATGTCCTCCGGAGTTCCCCTTTTGTCTCCTATTGTGAGCGGGTGTTAAACTTTCTCAGAATGGCCCGAGGTTTGCCAAGCGGCCTTGGTATAGCACCGGTAGACCGTCTGTCAAGTTTCGTGCCATTTGGAGGTCGTTTGATACTCCTACGGTTAACCGCGTAGCCCGAAACCCCTCTCTCTTTGCAGCCCAGCCCCTCTCACCACAGCCCATAAACCCATCCAAACCCCCTCCATGCTCTCGGTCGTTCGATCATGATTGTGTGGGCGAAAACCGCCCCTCATTTGGAGTCTCCTAGCTCCCTCTACCTATAAAATAGCCTCCTCCCCCAAAATTCGCGGATCAAATCCACCCCTAACCCTAGCCTAATCCTCCCCGCCGCCACCGGACACGTCCGGGCGCAGCCGGACACGTCCGCCCCCGCCCCCGCGCCAATCCAAGCTGGCCACGTGTCCCGGCGCCGCCTCAATCCTCCGCGAACCGCCACGGGCCCGCCGAGCCCGAGGCCGGCCCGCTCGGCCCGTCCCGCAGCCGCCGCGACCCGCGGGCGCGCCCCCGCCACCGCGCCCCGCGGCCGCCCGCCTCCAGCCGCCGCCGCCGGAGCTCGCCGGCTCCGCCACGCCATCCTCCGCCCGACGCCGCCGCGCCCCTGCGCGTCCCGCGCCGGCGCCGGCCGTCCGCGCCGCCCCAGCGCCCGCCTCCGCCCCTCGTCGCCCCGCGCCCGAGGCCGCCGGTCGCCGCCCCGTCGGTTCGCGCCGCTCCCGGTCGAGCTTGCTGCCCGCGCGCCGCGGATCCGGTCGGGCCGGACCGGATCCGGCCGCCTCGACCTCGCTGGCCGCCTCCCCGCGCCTCCCCGTGCCTTCCCGGATCTCTCGACCTCGCCGGAGACTCCCTCCGTCCACTCCGGCGAACTACTCCGGCGAACTCCAGATCCACATCCGAAGAGGTTGACCCCGTTTTTTCGTCTAAGTCCCTAATAATTTTGCATTTTCTGCCCATGTTCATCGCATCATAACTCTACATCCGTAGATCCATTTTGCAATGATATATCAAAATGTTCATCATGAGATGCTATTCATTTAATTCCATTGTGCCATGCTTTTTTGAGCTCATCTTGATGCCCGAATCATCTTTGCAAGAGTGCTATATGATGTTAATCTGCTGAAACTGTTATAACTTGATGATTTGTTATTTTTGTTGCATTTGATGTGTGCGTCCTATGAGCATGATCTCTACTTGTGTTTTGTACTTCATCATGTCATCTTTGCAGTGGTGCCATCCTTGTATTTTTGTGAGTCTTGTACTGAGTGCATCGAGCTCATGAAGTAGGGTACTTGTTGTTACTGTTTTGCTAGGCTGAATCTGTTATTTCGTGATGCTATGTAAACCTGCTGCTACTAGTCATTCTATGCATAATCTGGAGATGCTCACTAAGGATGATTTGTTATACATGTCATGATCTATCCATCCATGCCTTTGGTTGCATTTATAGCCTGTTGTAGCTTGTTGTAATCTTGCTCTCAAACTGCTAAATAATGTTGCTGTCAGCCTGTTAACATTAAGTTCAGTTTTTCCATGAACTTTGCTAGTGATCCATGCACCCTATGAACTTGCTCTTGACATGCCTAGCTTCATAAACATGTCTTATTACTTTTGGTTGCCTTTTCATGCCATGTATTGCTCTGAGGTGTGTGGTTCAAGCTCACCAACATGCCTACTTATTGTTGTTCCTGCCATGTATGAATCTGTCATATCACTTGCTATGTTTACATGGGTGCCATCATATTTTCTGTGCCCTTTTGGCTCATGGTCAGTAAGGGACTTTTGTTCTATGTAGTTAGTAGATTCATTCCATGCCTTTGTTCTCCATGATAAGTTCATGTAGCATGTTGTTTGATAGATATAAACATTGCAACCTGATGTTATTTCTGCCAAGTCTGTAAACTGTTATTATATGCAATCTAGCCATGTGTTTTTGAGCATGTTATAGTGATTTCTGGAGATAGCTCAGTGTTCATGTTTTGTTATGCTTTACCTGTAAATCATGTTCATGCCTTGTGTTTTCATATTGTGGTACTTTAGCATGTTGTTTTGGTGCTTGCAATATGCTTAGTTGCTGTTTTGGACAGCTTGTCCTTTAACCTTGTATGATGTGTATGTGTTGAACCGTTGCTCCGTTTTGAGTGTGCTCTATATGAAACTTGCTTAGAATTGCATGTTCTTTCATATTATCATGTTGCATCCTTGTTTTGAGGTGTTTGCTTGATGTTTGGGTGCATTTTGCATCAATTCCATGTTTAACTTGTGCTGCTCATATCTTCTAGGCCGTAGCTCCAAATCTAACGAACTTTATATGTAACTTGACTAGAATCTCGTGTAGATCATCTTGGTGCATTTTAACTTGATGTTTAACAACTTGAACATAAGATTTATTCAGATCTGGACCAATTTCGAAAATTGCATATGAGGACTTACTAGAATTGTTATACGTTGTTTCCGGCCTCATTTAAACTTGCTTTGATGTGTTGCTCTTGTATGCATCATCTCTTGCCATGAGTAGCTTCATGTATCTTTGTCATGCATCATGCTTGTTGTGCATCATGTCTTTTCTATGTGTGGTGTGTTTACCATGTTGTGTGCTTCTTCTCGATAATTCCTGTTTCGTTGCGATCGTGAGGTTCGTTCGTCTACGCTTGGTTCGTCTTTGTGGCCTCATCTTCTTCATGGACTCGTTCTTCTTCCTTGCGGGATTTCAGGCAAGATGACCGCTACCCTGGATCTCACTACTATCATTGCTATGATAGTTGCTTCGTTCTATCGCTTTGCTGCGCTACCTATCACTTGCTCTTCAAGCCTTCCAAATTGCCATGTCAGCCTCTAACCTTTTTCACCTTTCCTAGAAGGCCATTGCTTGGCTATGTTACCGCTTTGCTCAGCCCCTCTTATAGCGTTGTTAGTTGCAGGTGAAGTTGAAGATTGCTCCATGGTGGACAGGATTATGTTGGGATATCACAATATCTCTTATTTAATTAATGCATCTATATACTTGGTAAAGGGTGGAAGGCTCGGCCTTATGCCTGGTGTTTTATTCCACTCTTGCCACCCTAGTTTCCGTCATACCGGTGTTATGTTCCCGGATTTTGCGTTCCTTACGCGGTTGGATGATTTATGGGACCCCCTTGACAGTTCGCTTTGAATAAAACTCCTCCAGCAAGGCCCAACCTTGGTTTTACCATTTGCCTCACCTAGCCCTTTTTCCCTTGGGTTTCCGGAGCCCGAGGGTCATCTTTATTTACCCCCCCCCCCCCCCCGGGCCAGTGCTCGTCGTGAGTGTTGGTCCAACATGTCAGCCGCCGGTGGCCACCAGGGGCAACTCTAGGATGGCCTATCGGAAGTTTGGACAATCCGGTGTGCCCTGAGAATGAGATATGTGCCGCTCCTATCAGGATTTGTCGGCACATTCGGGCGGCTTTGCTGGTCTTGTTTTACCATTGTCGAAATGTCTTGTAAACCGGGATTCCAAGACTCATCGGGTCTTCCTGGGAGAAGGTATATCCTTCGTTGATCGCGAGAGCTTATCATGGGCTAAGTTGGGACACCCCTACAGGGTATAAACTTTCAAGAGCCGTGCCCGCGGTTATGTGGCAGATGGGAATTTGTTAATGTCCGGTTGTAGATAACTTGACACCTGATTCGAATTAAAACGCATCAACCGCGTGTGTAGCCATGATGGTCTCTTCTCGGCGGAGTCCGGGAAGTGAACACGGTCTTTGGGTTATGTTTAACATAAGTAGGAGTTCAGGATCACCTCTTGATCATTGCTAGCTTCACGACAGTTCCTTTGCTTCTCTTCTCACTCTTATTTGCGTATGTTAGCCACCATATATGCTTAGTCGCTGCTGCAACCTCATCATGTTACCCCTTCCTTTCCCATTAAGCTTTGCTAGTCTTGATACCCATGGTAATGGGATTGCTGAGTCCTCGTGGCTCACAGATTACTACAACAACAGTTGCAGGTACAGGTTTTGCGATGATCCTAACGCGAGAGCGATGTTTGCTTGCTTTGGGGTTCGTCTTCTGCTTCTTCTTCAATCAGGGGATAGGTTCCAGGTCGGTAGCCTGGGCTAGCAGGGTGGATGTCGTTTGAGCTTCTGTTTGTGTTTTCATCCTTAGTCAGATGTTGCTCTTATGTAAGATGATGTTGTATTTGCGTGGCATTGTATGCCTCTTGTATGTATCCCCATCCATTATGTAATGTTGATGTAATGATATCCACCTTGCAAAAGCGTTTCAATATGCGGTTCTATCCTTGGTGGGACCTTCGAGTCTCTTTAGGATAGTATCACATATTGGGCGTGAAAATTTGGTATCAAAGCCTCGACCGACCATAGGAGCCCCCTTGTTTGATCGTGTAGTTTGGTCGTTGTCGAGTCTAGAAGAAAATTGTTTTCGGAGTCTAGTTATATGGGAGAGTAGGAATTCTTTTTACTCCTCAGCCCCTTCGTTGCTCTGGTGAGGAATCTTGACGTAGGTGTTTTGAACTACCCCTCTTCCCGTTCAAATTTTTTCTTTAGTATCACGCAGTTGGTTTTTCGATTGTTGGTTCGCAGCTCTTTTTCATCCGGTGCATTTCTTGTCAAGTTGACTCGAGCCTCTTTGTCTTGCCAAGTTCAATCCTCAGTTTCTTTATTTTTCCACCCGCCCACCCCTTTTTCATCCCGGAACCAGAGTCCGTAATCGAGTATCCATCCTACTCGTGTGAAGTATTTGCTTTCTTTCCTCAACTATTTCAACCGGTGTTTTTCTCTTCAAGTTATTTATCGGTTCTCCCCTTCAAAGTTGCCTTTGTTTTCCTGCCCTCCCACCCTCTTCTTCCCGGAGCTTGAGTCTGTAACGACCATCAATTTCATTCGTGCAGAGCTTTTTCAGTCTTCCCTCAATTATTTCAACCGGTGATTTCTCTTTTGTTAGACATTCTTCATCTCTTTTATTCTCCGGTGGATTCAATTCCAAATTTTGGTAGGGATTATATTCTTTCCCTCGAATCAAGTGTTCTCCTTGCTCGTTTGCCTCTCGCCATTCAATCATTCCGGAGCTCGGAAGACATCTCAGGAGATTCGTCTGTGTTCCAATTAATTCGAGGTTGTCACCTCATTCAAATATTTCAATTATTCCGGTGCATCATCTATCTGTTCAATATTCCTTTTCAATGGTGTTTTCTTTTTAGTGGGCCCTTACCCACAGGTCTTTTCCCAGGATCTTACCTGACTCTTCTAATTATTTCGGAGCTATTCCAAATTCTTTTCGGAGTTTGACATAAGAATGAATTTCATCAGTCAGATGCCTTTCCAAGATCGATTTCAAATCATTTTCATTGTTGGCTCAACCTCTTTGCTTGCCATTCTCCCGGAGTATCTTAGTAATTTTCATGGTGTTTCTCGCCGTCATTCTCAACATTTGAAGACCGAAGAAGAGTTTCGCTCTAAATCTTGTCTGTTCTTGCGAAGTTTCATGGTTCCAGCTTCATGTTATCCTCTCGAATTACCCCATTTGTCAGAAACTCTTTTCACCCATCCGGAGTTTGTCAGAACTTGTTTTTTTTCCATTTCTTTTCACCGGAGGCCATCATTCCAGTTATCGTTCTCTACTTATCCCGGTGCTTCATTCAAGTGTTCTTTAATCAGCTCATGATCTCTTTGTTCTCGTGCATCTAAATCTCCTCTAGTATATTTGTTCTTCTAATTCTTCCTGGTGATTCATTCTCTTTCGTCAGTCATTTCCGAATTCTAACGGTGGTTCTTTCAGATTATTTTCTTTGTTTATCATATTAATTCATTCGTTCTTTCCAATCCTACCGGTGGTTCATGAAGACTTTCTCTAGTTTGGTGCTATACCCCCTTAATACTTTTCAAGAAGAATAAGTTGCATGCAAAATCCATTGCTTGTCATCAATTTAATTTGATGAAGGATAAGCATACAATAAATCTTATTCTTATTTCCTCAAAGTGATTAATCCCTTCTTTCAGAGTTCGTTCTTGATGAATAAATTCTAGTTCTAAGTGTTTTCATCTTTTCTTTTCTGGAGCTCAATTTCCTTGGCCTTTTCGTCGAAACCTCCATCTAAATCACCGCAAGGTTTAATCTTATTCTTTTCAAGCTTCAATTCGATGTCACCATCCTTTTATTACCGGAGTTATTCATGGAGGCTCTACATGGTGGTTCATCAAGGATTCTTTTCATTCTTCAATTGTTCTTTAAGATTTCTCTTGAAGTTATGACCCGCCAAGCTATACTCTAAAATAAACATGGTGCCCAACACATGTTTTGTTTTGAGGAGTTCAAGTATTCTTCATCTTGCATTCCAAAGTGCAATTCTTTCTACCTTATCTTTTGAGGTGGTGTTATGTCACTCTTGACAATTTCCTTCATGTTTCGCGATTCACATGTTGTCAAGAATGAGGTATTTTAAATCAATCAACCACTTCGTTGGAGTTATCTTGCTATAGATTTCACCTAAAGCCTTCCCTAAGGAATGTTGCTATTGTGGTGCTTAACTAAGATCCAAGTTTCCTCCTATCCCCTCGATGAAAGAAGTTTTCATCTCTTTGTTGCTCTCAAGCAATCAATTTTTTTTCACTAGTGGTCGGATATCACCTCATAATTTTGAGATGTTATCCATAATTCCACGACAAGCTTATTCTTTTCATTGTTGATTTTCTCAACAACTCCGTTTAAACCTTCCTTCTAAAGATGCTTTCAATTTCATTCGTGGCACAAGTTATCATTTTTCTTCTCCATTCTTTTCATTCAATTCTTTCAATTCTTCCGGAGGCATTGCATTGTTCATCTCGTCAAGTGCCATCTCATTGGGTGAAGCTCGTGTTCTATTCCTCCATGTTTCAGCCAGAGTTCTGCCTAAATCCTTTCAGTCTTATTCGTTTCTTATCTCATTCTAACCGGAGTGGTTTCATAGTCCATCTGATTCCGTGAGCTTTCGATTCCTGTCATTCTCGTCGTTCCTCTCTTCTTCTCGAGTGCTCTCAATTTTTTTTGCTTCTTCTCTTGAGTTCTTGTTTCCCTCATCCCTTTTCCCTTCCGTCTCGGTCCTAAGATCTCGGGGCGAGATCTCTTGTTAGTGGAGGAGTGTTGTAATGCCCCGGATTCGATGCGCCAGGTGTCTGCTAGTTATTCGCCGTCATTGCCATGTCATTTGCTT
The DNA here is from genome assembly GCF_018294505.1 of Triticum aestivum. Taxonomy (NCBI): domain Eukaryota; kingdom Viridiplantae; phylum Streptophyta; class Magnoliopsida; order Poales; family Poaceae; genus Triticum; species Triticum aestivum. The sequence continues at coordinate 493,038,703 of NC_057813.1, forward strand.
GCATGTTGCATTTTATCATGTCATCATGTGCATCTCATTTTGCATACATGTTCGTCTCATGCATCCGAGCATTTTCCCCATTGTCCGTTTTGCAATCCGGCACTCCTATGTCCTCCGGCGTTCCCCTTTTGTCTCCTATTGTGAGCGGGTGTTAAACTTTCTCGAAATGGCCCGAGGTTTTCCAAGCGGCCTTGGTATAGCACCGGTAGACCGTTTGTCAAGTTTCGTGCCATTTGGAGGTCGTTTGATACTCCTACGGTTAACCGCGTAGCCCGAAACCCCTCTCTCTTTCTAGCCCAGCCCCTCTCACCACAGCCCATAAACCCATCCAAACCCCCTCCATGCTCTCGGTCATTCGATCACGATCGTGTGGGCGAAAACCGCACCTCATTTGGAGTCTCCTAGCTCCCTCTACCTATAAAATAGCCTCCTCCCCCAAAATTCGCGGATCAAATCCACCCTAACCCTAGCCTAATCCTCCCCGCCGCCACCGGACACGTCCGGCCGCAGCCGGACACGTCCGCCCTCGCCCCCGCGCCAATCCAAGCTGGCCACGTGTCCCGGCGCCGCCTCCCTCCTCCGTGCGCCGCCGCGGGCCCGCCGAGCCCGAGGCCGGCCCGCTCGGCCCGTCCCGCAGCCGCCGCGACCCGCGGGCGCGCCCCCACCGCTGCGCCCCGCGGCCGCCCGCCTCCAGCCGCCGCCGCCGGAGCTCGCCGGTTCCGCCGCGCCATCCTCCACCCGACGCCGCCCCAGCGCCCGCCTCCTCCCCTCGTCACCCCGCGCCTGAGGCCGTCGGTCGCCGCCCCGTCGGTTCGCGCCGCCTCCGACCTTGCTCGCCGCCCGCGCGCCGCGGATCCGGTCGGGCCGGACCGGATCCGGCCGCCTCGACCTCGCCGGCCGCCTCCCCGCACCTCCCCGTGCCTCCCCGGCTCTCTCTACCTCGCCGGAGGCTCCCTCCGTCCACTCCGGCGAACTACTCCAGCGAACTCCAGATCCAGATCCGAAGAGGTTGACCCCGTTTTTTCGTCTAAGTCCCTGATAATTTTGCATTTTGTGCCCATGTTCATCGCATCATAACTCTGCATCCGTAGACCCGTTTTGCATGTATGATATATCAAAATGTTCTCCATGAGATGCTATTCATTTAATTCCATTGTGCCATGCTTGTTTGAGCTCATCTTGATGCCCGAATCATTGTTGCAAGAGTGGTATATGATGTTAATCTACTGAAACTGTTATAACTTGATGATTTGTTATTTTTGTTGCATTTGATGTGTGCATCCTATGAGCATGATCTCTACATGTGCTTTGTACTTCATCATGTCATATTTGCAGTGGTGTCATCCTTGTATTTTTGTGAGTCTTGTACTAAGTGCATCGATCTCGTGAAGTAGGGTACTTGCTGTTACTGTTTTGCTAGGTTGAATCTGTTATTTCGTGATGCTATGTAAACCTGGTGCTACTAGTCATTCTATGCATAATCTGGAGATGTTCACTAAGGATGGTTTGTTATACATGTCATGCTCTATCCATCCATGCCCTTGGTTGCATTTATAACCTGATGTAGCTTGTTGTAATCTTACTCTCAAACTGCTAAATAATGTTGTTGTCAGCCTGTTAACATTAAGTTCAATTTTTCCATGAACTTTGCTAGTGATCCATGCACCCTATGAACTTGCTCTTGCCTTGCTTAGATTCATAAACATGTCTTATTACTGTTGGTTGCCTTGTCATGCCATGTATTGCTCTGAGGTGAGTGGTTCAAGCTCACCAACATGCCTACTTATTGTTGTTCCTGCCATGTATGAATCTGTCATATCACTTGCTATGTTTACATGGGTGCCATCATATTTTCTGTGCCCTTTTGGCTCATGGTCAGTAAGGTACTTTTGTTCTATGTAGTTAGTATATTCATTCCATGCCTTTGTTCTCCATGATATGTTCCTGTAGCATGTCATTTGATAGCTCTAAACATTGCAACCTGATGTTATTTCTGCCAAGTCTGAAAACTGTTATTATATACAATCTTGCCATGTGTTTTTGAGCATGTTCTAGTGATTTATGGAGAAATCTCAGTGTTCATGTTTTGTTATGCTTTACCTTTACATCATGTCCATGCCTTGTGTTTTCATATTGTGGTCTGTAGCATGTTATTTTGGTGCTTGCAATATGCCTAGTTGCTGTTTTGGACAGCTTGTCCTTTAACCTTGTATGATGTGTATGTGTTGAACCGTTGCTCCGTTTTGAGTGTGCTCTATATGAAACTTGCTTAGAATTGCATGTTGTTTCATATTATCATGTTGCATCCTTGTTTTGAGGTGTTTGCTTGATGTTTGGGTGCATTTTGCATCAATGCCATATTTAACTTGTTTTGCTCATATCTTCTAGGCCGTAGCTCCCAATCTAACGAACTTTATATGTAACTTGACTAGAATCTCGTGTAGATCATCTTGGTGCATTTTAACTTGTTGTTTAACAACTTGAACATAAGGTTTATTCAGATCTGGACCAATTTCGAAAATTGCATATGAGGACTTACCGGAATTGTTATACGTTGTTTCCAGTCTCATTTAAACTTGCTTTGATGTGTTGCTCTTGTATGCATCATCTCTTGCCATGAGTAGCTTCATGTAGCTTTGTCATGCATCATGCTTGTTGTGCATCATGTCTTTTCTATGTGTGGTGTGTTTACCATGTTGTGTGCTTCTTCTCGATAGTTCCTGTTTCATTGCGATCGTGAGGATTCGTTCGTCTATGATTGGTTTGTCTTCGTGGCCTCATCTTCTTCATGGACTCGTTCTTCTTCCTTGCGGGATTTCAGGCAAGATGACCGCTACCCTGGATCTCACTACTATCATTGCTATGCTAGTTGCTTCGTTCTATCGCTTTGCTGCGCTACCTATCACTTGCTCTTCAAGCCTTCCAAATTGCCATGTCAGCCTCTAACCTTTTCACCTTTCCTAGCAAACCATTGCTTGTCTATGTTACCGCTTTGCTCAGCCCCTCTTATAGAGTTGTTAGTTGCAGGTGAAGTTGAAGATTGCTCCATGGTGGACAGGATTATGTTGGGATATCACAATATCTCTTATTTAATTAATGCATCTATATACTTGGTAAAGGGTGGAAGGCTCGGCCTTATGCCTGGTGTTTTGTTCCACTCTTGCAGCCCTAGTTTCCATCATACCGGTGTTATGTTCCCGGATTTTGCGTTCCTTACGCGGTTGGGTGATTTATGGGACCCCCTTGACAGTTCGCTTTGAATAAAACTACTCCAGCAAGGCCCAACCTTGGTTTTACCATTTGCCTCACCTAGCCCTTTTTCCCTTGGGTTTCCGGAGCCCGAGGGTCATCTTTATTTACCCCCCCCCCCCGGGCCAGTGCTCATCGTGAGTGTTGGTCCAACCTGTCAGTCGCCGGTGGCCACCAGGGGCAACTCTGGGATGGCCTACTGGAAGTTTGGACAATCGGGTGTGCCCTGAGAACGAGATATGTGCAGCTCCTATCAGGATTTGTCGGCACATTCGGGCAGCTTTGCTGGTCTTGTTTTACCATTGTTGAAATGTCTTGTAAACCGGGATTCCGAGACTGATCGGGTCTTCCTGGGAGAAGGTATATCCTTCGTTGATCGCGAGAGCTTATCATGGGCTAAGTTGGGACACCCCTACAGGGTATAAACTTTCAAGAGTCGTGCCCGCGGTTATGTGGCAGATGGGAATTTGTTAATGTCCGGTTGTAGATAACTTGACACCTGATTCGAATTAAAACGCATCAACCGCGTGTGTAGCCGTGATGGTCTCTTCCCGGCAGAGTCCGGGAAGTGAACACGGTCTTTGGGTTATGCTTGACGTAAGTAGGAGTTCAGGATCACCTCCTGATCATTGCTAGCTTCACGACCGTTCCTTTGCTTCTCTTCTCGCTCTTATTTGCGTATGTTAGCCACCATATATGTTTAGTCGCTGCTACAACCTCATCACTTTACCCCTTCCTTTCCCATTTAGCTTTGCTAGTCTTGATACCCATGGTAATGGGATTGCTGAGTCCTCGTGGCTCACAGATTACTACAACAACAGTTGTAGGTACAGGTTTTGTGATGATCCTAACGCAAGAGCGATGTTTGCTTGCTTTGGAGTTCGTCTTCTGCTTCTTCTTCGATCAGGGGATAGGTTCCAGGTCGGCAGCCTGGGCTAGCAGGGTGGATCTCGTTTGAGCTTATGTTTGTGTTTTCATCTGTAGTCGGATGTTGCTCTTATGTAAGATGATGTTGTATTTGCATGGCATTGTATGCCTCTTGTATGTATCCCCATCCATTATGTAATGTTGATGTAATGATATCCACCTTGCAAAAGCGTTTCAATATGTGGTTCTATCCTTGGTGGGACCTGCGAGTCTCTTTAGGGTAGTATCGCATATTGGGCGTGACAGCTCCACCCACGAAGGATACACAAAGAAGCAACCTTGTCTATCCCATCATGGCCATCGCCCACGAAGGACTTGCCTCACTTGGGTAGATCTTCACGAACTAGGCGATCTCCTTGCCCTTCCAAACTCCTTAGTTCAACTCCACAAACTTGACAGAGGCTCCCAAGTGATACCTAACCAATCTAGCAGACACCACTCTCCAAAAGGTAATAGATGGTGTGTTAATGATGAATTCCTTGATCTTGTGCTTCAAATGATAGTCTCCCCAACACTCAACTCTCTCACACAAATTTGGATATGGTGGAAAGATGATTTGAGTGGAAAGCAACTTGGGGAAGGCTAGAGATCAATATTCTTGTGGTAGGATTGGAATTTCTTGGTCTCAACACATGAGTAGGTGGTTCTCTCTTAGAAAATGAGTAGTGGAAGTGTAGGCTTGTTCTGATGGCTCTCTCTCAAATGGAGAAGGGGGTGGAGGGGTATATATAGCCTCCACACAAAATCTAACCGTTACACATAATTTACCAAACTCGGTGAGACCGAATAGTGAAACTCGGTCAAACTGATCTCGTTCAAAATGTGAATGTTAGGGTTTTCGGTGAGACCGCCAATATCAAATCGGTGGGACCGATGCGCTAGGGTTAGGACAAAACCTCATCTCGGTGAGACTGATCACATGAACTCGATGAGACCGAACTGATTAGGGTTTCTGGCTATGGCTATGTCAAGTGAACTCGATGGTGCCGGGTAGATCAAATCGGTGGGGCCGAGTTTGACTTTAGGTTTATAGGACATATGTGGAAATGAGAAAGTGGTTGAGGGCTTTTGGAGCATATCACTAAGCATTTTGAGCAAGCAAGCCATTAAGCAACACCTCATCCCCTTTTAATATTATTGGCTTTTCCTATGGACTCAATGTGATCTTGGATCACTAAAATGAAAATGAAGAGTCTTGAGATTTTTCCAATATGTGTCCTTAGCATTTTGAGGGGTTCACATCTCTAGTCCATGCCATGCCAATCATTGAACTTTCTGAAACATTAATCTTGAATGGATATTAGTTCAATGAGCTATATGTTGTTATGAATTACCAAAACCACCCGGGGATTAGTTGCACTTTCAATCTCCCCCTTTTTGGTAATTGATGACAACATATAGATCAAAGCTTCAACAAATGATAATATAAATGAAATACATCGTCGCTTTGAGAAGTATGTGATAAGCAAGAGCTCACCCTAAATTTGTGCATTATTTAAAATTTACTTTTGAATGCAAATGCACAATCGATTAGGATCATGGGTTACTCTTCCATGTCACATACATCTTGGTGGAGCGCTCAAAATGATAGAATATAAATAGCATGCACTCATCACCAAGACAAAATATGAATGATCATACATAAGAGACAAGATATCATCATTCAAGCACACATTAAAGCATAATATGATCAAACACATGATCATAGGAGTATCTCGCACACAAGTACAAATAATGTAGCAACCAAACAAGCAAGTAACAAGGTAGCAAGACTGGCAAATAAAGCAAAACACTCTCTCTCTCTCTTGAAGCCTATAATCTATACACTTTCTCCCCATTTGGCAACAAGTTACCAAAAATCTTGAAAATGCATAGTGCTATGTGGATATCTAAGCACAATCTCCGGAACCTCCATTGTGTGAAGATGGAGTGGAGAGGAGTCATGCAACAAAAGCATCTGAAGAGGTATGTGGAGCTGGTGGAGTTGCAACTGGAGGAGCAACTGGGCTGTAACTGCAGGTGCTGAAGTGGTAGCTCGAGTGTCACTGGCTAGCACCGCTGCAGATCTTTGTGCCCTTGGTACTATCTAAAAAGCATCAGTGGTAGCTCTCCCTCTTCTCTCCTATGCTTCTTCCTGGAGTTGCTCAACTGTAGTCTGGATCTCTGTGACCTTCAAGTCTAGATCATTAAACTTTGTCTCGATGATCCTCTCAAGACTCTCTTGCTTTTGAGTTAGGGTTGCTAATACTTTCTCAATTCTCATTGTGGCTTCAAGTAGATAGCTAAGTCGATCCTTCTTGGTCTTGAGGTGTATAGCTGAGGCATCTAGAATTTTTGAAGTTTGTGCTGCCTTCTCTGCCTTTGCTTTCTCCCTTTTCTCCTGCCTCTACTGAAGTAGGATGTTATACATCCATGACAACCTCATTGTCCTCAAACTCAGGCCTCAGGAGAAGGTGCTCCTTGTCCAAAAGATATGTGCATGTGCCCATCTTAGAGTTGATGAGCATCTGAATGTGTGGAGCATAGCCACATGATCTCTTCTGGTCAGCAGCAGTCCTCTTAACTTTCTCAACAACCAAGGTCATCACCTTGAACTTCTCTAGAACATCAAACATATGCAGCAAGTTGATTGTATGCCCTCTGATCATTCTGTCATCTCTTGATTTGGTCAACAATGTGTGACTCAGAATGGTGTTGATAGTGGGCAGCACAGACAGCATATAGTATATGGAGCCATATTTGTGAGTCTCCAAGGCAGCATCAGGAATCTCCTTGTACATGTGTGCCATGGAGTTGTGTCCTTTCCTAGGCTTGGCATATACATCTGTGTCATCTTCATGTTCTTTAGGGGCATTGATTAGCTTGGCCCACTCAGCAACAGAAGATTGGTACCATGTACCCTTAGTCATCCAGACAATCTTTCCATCTGGGTAGAAATGTGCAGTGGAATAGAATTGCATCACCATCTCATCATTCCATTTTGTGAGTTTCTGACCAACAAACTTATCAACTCCATTCAATCTGAAGTTGTCATGCACTCCTGGGAAATAATATGCATTGTTGTCAATATATTTCCAATCAACCCACTTCCTATCACTGACAATGGGCTTCTTGTCCAATAGAACTGTCTCATAGAAGTCATGCTGCTCCTTGGTGTGGAACCTGTAATCCACAATAGTCCTTCTCCTAGTGGCATATGGGTCTGTCTGTCTCCATAGCCTGAGACCTGCATCTTTCCTCAGCTTCATATTCTCTGCAACCGGATGTGTATCATCATGATCTGGTATCTTTGGCTTTAGCTTCCTAAGCACTTGGGCTTCTCCTTCTTCTTCAACTTCCAGCACTGGGGCCTTGTTCACAGCTGGGATGTTTCTTGTGGATCTCTTAGGTGATGTTGGCTTAGAAGCTTGTGCAGCAGCAACAGCAGCCTTGGGGGCAGTCTTGGGCTTGGATAGAGCAGCCCTTGACTTGATTGCATCCCCCATCAGCTTCTGGGTTTTGGCAGGAGGTGTAATAGGCTCTTCCTCATCATCATCATTAGATTCCCTGACCATAGATGGTCTTCCAATCACTCTGGCCATGGTATTCTTGACCCTTTCCTTTCTTTTCTTGCCCCCAGCAGCCTCCTCTTCCCTTGGTTCAGTAGCAGCTTGAGTTGAGGCTCTGGCTTTGGACATTGGAATCCTCCTGGCATGTGCCTTCTTCTTCATTCCAGGCTTGGTTGAAGCTGCAGTGCCAAACTCTTTCTTGACAACTTTCTTCTTTGAGGTGACTTCCTCATCAACCACAAAGTCCTCATCTTCTGTATCTGATGTTTTATTCTTTCTTTGCCTGGTTGTATCCTTTGGAAGATTGCTTGGGATGCTTTTGCTACCCTCCTCAAAACTGTTGTTAGAGGGACTAGTGCCCTCACTCAGGTTGGCATGTTCCTCAGATCTGTTCTGGCTATCACTATTGTCTGACATGGCTGACACTGAAAGCTAACCCTGTGAATAGATAGGTTGAGATAGAGTGGATGAGCATCACAAGCTACAGACATTTTGCAAAACAAATGAGTCAAAAACTTAGTTTCAGTTTTCTAAAGAAAGTATTTCAGAGCTACCGATATGTCAAACTCGGTGACACCGAAGCAACTTTAGAGTCTAAACATGTGAAATCGGTTAGACTAAGGCACAGTTTGGTGACTCCGAGATTGCTAGGGTTTCATAGAGAAATGAACTCGGCCACACCGATTTGTATGTATCGATCATACCGAAAAATACATGTGCAATGCCTGGGCCAAATCGGTGAGACCGAATTCTCCAAATTGGTCGGTCCGAGATGAGTTCGGCGGAAACCTAACCCTAAGTTTTTGGATCAAAACTAATCTAGAGGATGTTCTGGTTGGATAGAAGGATTTCAAACATGGCAAGAATCATGCCAGTGACCTTAGTGCAAGAACCAGAGGTAAAGATTGCACAAGGGGTCGAGTTCATACCCTAACTTGGCGGTGAACTAGCTACGGTGACAACGGCAACGAAGATTTCCGTTGACGGCGGCCGAGACCAGTGGCAGGAGGTCGCTGGCGACAGCGGAGATGATCCGGAGACCACGAGTCGGCAAAGCTGGACAGGCGCGGGCGAAGAGTCTGGAGAAATTTCCAAAATTTGGCCCGTGGGTATATATATCCAGACCCTGTCCGTGTGACCGAGTGGAACAACTTGGTGAAACCGAGATGCAGAATCGCAAGCGGTTGCTGCAACTCGGTGAGATTGAAAAGTTCAAATCAATTGCACCGAGATTGAAACCGAGATCAACTTAATGAACTTGGTATGACCGAATGGAATGAATCGGTCAGACCGAAATACACTAAGAGGTTTTGGAAGTTTAAGTCTATGACGAATCGGTGGCTCCGAGTACTCCTCACTCAAAGGGTTCGAATTTGACTTGATCAAACTTTGTGATGTAGAATGAATAGAGTTTGAGACGAGAAAAGCATAGATAGATAGAGGGAGTAGTTAGGCATTCTTGTCCATCCATTTGTCAAAAGGAAAAAAACAATCAAAGCAACAAATGGATGTCCCCGAATGGAGAAAATTATGCAACCAACATGCTCACACAATAAGATAGCAAATGAAATATGTGGCAAAGCATGCACAAACACTCTAGCATCTATCAAGCAATTGGCAATGACTAGGTCATCTATATGTGAGTATATTGACTTAGGAGTAAACCCGGGCATGGGCAGCCTGGCCTGACGACCCGGCCCGAGCCCGGCCCGAAAAACCCGGGTCGGGCTTGACATTCGGGTTGGGCTCGGGCTTTGTTTTGCAGCCCAAAAGATAGTTTGGGCCGGGCTCGGGCTTCAATTTTTCCCTATTTCGGGCTTGTTCGGGCTCCGGGCCAGGCTTGCACATGCGCGTACTAAAAATAGCATTCGGGTTTCGGGCTTGATTTCGGGTCGGGCTTGGGCTTGAAAATATGGAGTATTTCAGGCTTCGGGCCGGGCTCGGTCTTGAGAAATGAAGGTGGGGATTTTACAAGCCCGTCCCGACGTTTGCCCGGGTTTACTTAGGAGTCAAATGAGAACATTTGATCATAGGTCATACTCATCGTTTAAGCACAAGTGGGGTTACCACTTTTACATAAAGCATTGTTGTGTTCACACCATTAGAGTTGCTTTAGCTAAATTCTTAGAGTAAAGCTCCCCCTAGATGTGATATCCCCTTTTAGAGGGATGAACTAACCTTGGGTTTTGTAGATGATGACTTCATGTAGATGTTGAAGATGTGAATGCTCAATGTTGATGTAGATCATTTGGAGCAATCCATTAGAGTGAGTTGCACTTTCAATACCTACATGGGTTAGTCCCACAAGGAACAAACAAGCATAGACATAAAGTGAAGTACACATATGATGATGTCCATGAAAGCATTAGGTTACCTTGTCCCTTGACTTACTATCAAGAGGGGTTGTGAATCCTTGAACTAGTGCAAGATGTGGAAGTTGATTGCACTTGTCCTTGCCAATATGAATATGACTAAAGTATGTTGGCGGAGTCACCCTCAAGAACTCTCTAGTTCTTCTTCTTTGGGATCCACATCAACTTGATGGGAATCCTTGGAGTTGTAGTCGTACTTGATGAAGTAGAACTTGAAGTAGTCTTGGGAACCCACTTGACCAAGGCCTTTGGAGCTTCTTCAAATGCATCAATCTCCTCTTGAAGCTTGTCCTTGCCTTTTAGCTTGTTGTCTTGTGGTAGAAAATCATCTTGAGCTTGTGTTCCCTTGAAGGAAGTAGGATCATACTTCTCTTGTTGAGGAACAAACTTCGTCTTGGGGTATTGATCTTCTTCCCACTCAACTCCATTGGCATTGAACTTTCATTCAAAACCAACACCTTGATTCTTCCGGTGCCTTCCTTGCTTGCGTACAATTTCCTCAAGTTGCTTACTTCCGGCAAGGCTCTTGTAAACACCTTTCTCTATAATTCCCTTCAATAAGCTATTTTCTTGCTCAAGTGTGACCTGGCTAAGAGAATCATTAGTGGAATCAAGAGAACTACTAGAAGCAACAGTATTGGATTTAGCATGATTATTGTTACTACTAGAAGAAGAATCTTTCTTACTCTTGTTGCTAGATTTTACTTGTGGCATGTAAGTAGACAATAGTAAACGCTTGGCAATGTAAGAAGAACTTTTCTTCCGAAGATCGTCATTGATTGCCTTTAAGAACCCATGCTCTTTCTCTAAGTTAAGCTTTTCAAAGCGTTGAAAGGATCGAGATGGACCTAGAGGGGGGTGAATAGGTATAATTACAAATTTTAATTATTACTAAGCAATTTTAGGCAATCATGCGGAATATGAGAGTGAGCCTAACAATTGCGAGAGTAGTACTAAGTGCTAAGCAAGTAACACGAGTAGTAAGTAAGCAAGCACAATATGATATAAGTAAGTGCTAAGAGACAAATAACCACAAGTAGAAAGTTAGGGTTAGGAATAACCGCAACTCCGGGAGACGAGGATGTATGCCGATGTTCACTTCCTTGGAGGGAAGCTAGTCACCATTAGAGAGGTGGATGTTACCATGAAGGCACACCAACGCCACGAAGGCTCACCCTATTCTCCCTTTGAGACAACACCACGGAGGCGTTTCTCAACCAGTAGTGGTAGACCTTGGGGTTGTCTCCAAACCCTCACAAACTTTTCCGGGCGTAATCACAAAGGTCGATTACTCTCCGAAAGACTCCTACCGCCTAGGAGTCTCCAACCTCCAAGAGTAATAAGAACGATGGGGAAAAGCTCAAGACTTGCTCAAATCACGAATTCCTTTGGTGCAAAGAAGGAGAAGGAGTGGATCTATCACTTGATTGGACAACTTCTCTTAAATGCTCTCAAATCCCTTGAGGATCTAAGATTTGGTGTGGAGGAGTGAGAGAGAGAGTAAAATGTGTTCTAGGGTTTGTTCAAACTGAGTGGTCAGCCCTCCCCCATGGAGAAGAAGGGATATATATAGTGTGAGAACAAATGTGGCCGTTGTAGCACAAGTGAACGGGCAGGCCGGACATCCAGGCAGGGTGGCCAGACATCCGGGCTGGCGAGGCACTTGAAGAACAGAGGAGAAGCGTGGATAAAAGCAGAGGGGCTGGACATCCAGGGCAAGCCGGAACATCCAGCAATACAGGAAAGCCCCGACATCTGGGGCGAAGCCCGGACGTCTTGCAACAACGTGTAAACCTACTGGAGTCGGGATGACAGGGAGCCGGACATCCGGGGAAAAGTCCGGACATCCGGCGTGGCTGGGGGTCCCGGACATCCGGGGTGCAGCCCGGACATCTGGCATGAACGTGCAGACCTACTGGTGTCTAAACAGCAGTGAGCCGGACATCCGGATGGCAGTCCGGACATCCGGCATGGGAGAAAAAAAACATGTGCACCAAAGTATTTTTCTGTGACCCTAAGTTTTTATTGAAGCTAGGAATTATTGTAGCTTGAGCAAGTCTTTCACTAACCCTACCAATCCCCTCTTAATAGTATGGGATCCTATACTCAAGAAAACAAATATGAAATCAATTTTTATGCTTCATCCTTGAGTAAAATCACTTTTTATGCTCTTGATCCACACACTTCGATGAACCGGGGACTAACACCTGAGATTTACTTAACAACCATTGTTAGTCCCCTACATGTATATTGTCATCAACATCAAAACATGATGTAAGGGCATGATTGCTCTTTCAATCTCCCCCTTTTTGTTTGTTGATGACAATCACACATGTAGTATCACAGTTGCAATAAATAATCTTAGAATTGACAAACATGAGAGCAAGAATACAAAGTATGTTGATGTTTCTATTTGTATTTGGCTCCCCCTCATTGTGAGCATGAGATTAATATGTTAGGATGCATATGTATCTCCAGGAGATATATATGTGAGATACATGCACATATGAAACATTTATAGCCACAAGGTAACAACATAGTCTCACATGATCAAGATAATAAGATAACAACATAGTCTCACATGATCAAGATAATAACACAACATAGTCTCACATGATCAAGATAATAAGATAACAACATAGTCTCACATGATCAAGATAATAACATAGGTAGCAACATAACAAGTTTGAATAATAGTAGAGCTAATACAAATAGCCAATACATCATAGTATGACCACACTAAGATACTACTTCTCCCCCTTTGACAGCAACAAGTCAAAAAGGGGCGAAGGACTAAACGCACTCGGTCACTCCTGGCGGATGTCATCATGATCATCAAAGAACTCGGGATACTCGTCATGAGACGGGAAACCGAAGGTAGAGGTGGACGGAGCCGCGGGAATAGGATCATCATCGCTCATGAGACTCCCATGGTTACGGAGGCGTTGCTTGAGCGGATTCTTGGAGATGATGAGGCACTTTTGAACATCATGATTCTGCTGACAGCTGAAAGTGGTTGATCTCATGAGAGCAGATTGAGCCTTGCTGATGAACATGGCAAGGTGTCCACGAGGAGCCGACGAGGAAGATGGAACAAAGGAACCAGTGGGCTGAGTCCCACCAGCAGACCTCCTAGGCTGAGTAGGAGCAGCGGTCTGAGCAGCAATCACCATGCGCATATGAGGAGCAGGCTTCCACATAGAATGAACAGCAGTCTTAACCACCTTAAAGGGAGCAGCATGATCAATCAGAGCCTGAATGAATGGAGCATGAGGAAACTGGCGCGTCTGAATGAAACTGCAAAGACGGATCTCATGCCAAATGAAATGGGTCGTGTCCAGAGGCTCGGTGGGTTTGTCATGCATACGAACCATCAAGTCAATGCAATAGTTGTAAGCCCTCGAGCGATCTCCCTTCTTAGGATAGAGAGTGTGAAGCACACACTGATAGAGGATGTAGTAAGGAGCACGGAAGATAGATACCTCATTGGGTGGATATGCAAGTTCTTCTTGAGTGAACTGAGGGGTAGGTTTGACAAGTGGCAATCAAGTGTCAATCCCTTTGGGCTTGTGCTTAGGATCCATACCATGGACCCAATGGCCAACACCAGAGAGACCCAAAATCTGAAAAAACCTATCATAGGTGATGCTCAGAGTAGTGTTAGCAGTCATCCAGGTGAGAGTGTTTTTCGGACCAAAGAAACAAGTGGCATAGAACTGTAGAATGGCGGCTTCATTCTAATCACACCTGAAGGTCATTGCGGGACCAAGAGTCATATCATCAATGATCTTGACCGGATTGTTAGGAAACATGTCAGGATGCTCACGCGGGAAGTTGAGATCCAAGCATGAGTGAGGAGCAAGTCCACGCCCATGGACGAAACTAGAATAGAGATCCTGCTGCATACGAGTCCAGAACCGAGGATCCTCGGCATCAGCCACCATCTCATATTGATTAACATCCCGATGAAACACAAGATATTGAGTTTCCCCCACAGTTTTGAAGTTGTGGGGGGCGATCCCCATTGTCAGGAAGCTCCTTGGAGATGCGACAACCATGGACAACGGGCATTGCAGAACCACGAACTTGAGGCACCGGTGCCCTCCTAGTACCAGGCTTGGACTGTATAACAGAGTGTCGTGGTGCAATGTCATCCTCTTCCTCCCCAACATAGTCCACATCATCTGGATCCGAGGCCGACGGACTAGTGGATGGTGCCCGCTTCTTCTTCTTGGTGGAGGTCTTCTTCTTCTTAGGCCGAGCATGCTCATCGGAGTTGGTTGAGCCTTGCTGGCGAACAACTGGAATGGATAATGAGAGATCCCGATGAGATGGAGCCAACAAGTATGAACATGGATAAAACAAATTAAACAATGGGATGACCATTTTTGAGCATGACCATAGAATAAGTCCAGTGGTAGATCAAAAATGTGACATGTCCATGATTTAAATTGATTAGCCGAGTTCATTGACAGAATTTTAGGCTTGGGCAAGAGACACCAACACTCAAGAGAGCCATAGATGCATGAGAGAGTGAAACCCTAAGATTTTTCGGTCACCATAGAAGTAGAATGGAGGAGAGATAGAATCCATACCCCGGGAAGAAGGCTCGGGGCGTTGGGGCCTTAGTTCTTGGTACGTGCCATGAGGAACTCCGGCGAGGAATCCGGTCCACCCCGATGGATTCACACCACAACCCAGGAAATGGATTGGATAGAATCATAGATCAGGAGGAGGAGAATCCATGGGCAGGAGATCGGGGCCGGAGGTCGGAGGAGAGGGCTGGGGCAGCGCCGGAGCGATGGCCGGGCGACGGCAGTAGTGTGAGGTGAGATGGTGATATGAACGGGAGTGGGAGAGGAACTGCCCCCAAATCCCACGCCCCACCCTAGTTATATGTGGCTGCGGGCGACGGGCCGGACATCCGGGGCACAGCCCGGATATCCGGCATGCGGAGGTCAGAGAACAGAAGCAGCTGCGCCAACGGGCCGGACATCCGGGAGTGAGCCCGAATATCCTGCGTGCGGGGGTCAATGGGCAAAATGTTCAGGGCCAGGATGTCCAGCAAAAGCCCAGATGTCCGGCCACTGAAGGTGCAAGATGGCAGTTTGAGCCACAGAATGATTTTGCTCCAGGGCCCGGATGTCCGTCTGAGGAGCCGGATGTCCGGTCATAGGACAACAAGACCAGGTAGGGGAGAGATGTGGAAGGGGCCTACAAATATGATTTGATATAGACTCCGCCAAGGAGTTTTGTTGAAAATTATGGGGAAAGGAAACCTTGAGAATCTAAGGTCATACTAAGGATTAGTAACAACCCAACCAATAATAAGAAATCAAAGGTCCACACAAGCAAATGCACAAGCGGTGACCGAGGTCACCATGTTTGAGCATATGGAATATAATGCCGCAAAGATGTAGACTTTGGGCACATAGTCACGACTCCATCATGCTAAAGTACCATACTTCGAGAACCATGACAACTTTGAGAGTGTTTTATATTTATGCATTATGTAGGGTGAGAATACTCATGAATTGAATGTCTCCCCCTAAATATATGCCTACATCATGACAAGACATTAAGTTCATGCATGAATGGGTACTAGATTTCACATAATATTGTCAAGCTCCAAGATACTAAGTTCACGCCTAATCGACAAAACCTTGCTTCATCCAATGGTTTGGTGAAAATATCTGCTAGTTGCAAATCTGTACCAACATGATCAATGTGAATATCACCCTTTTCCACATGATCTCTCAAGAAGTGATACCTAATATCAATGTGCTTAGTGCGGAGATGATCCTTGGGGTTTTCAGCAATATTGATGGCACTTTCATTATCATAGGAGAGGCACATGTCTATAAGTGATACCGTAGTCCTTCAAGGTTTGTCTCATCCATAGTAATTGAGTTGCACAACTGGCGGCTGCAATGTATTCAGCTTCTGCGGTAGAGAGGGCAATACAATTTTGTTTCTTTGAGGACCAACTTACCAAGGAGCGTCTGAGGGAGTCCTGGACTAGGGGGTGTCCGGATAGCCGAACTATCATCATCAGCCGGACTCCAAGACTATGAAGATAGAAGATTGAAGACTTCGTCCCGTGTCCGGATGGGACTTTCCTTGGTGTGGAAGGCAAGCTTGGCGATACGGATATGTAGATCTCCTACCATTGTAACCGACTCTGTGTAACCCTAGCCCTCTCCGGTGTCTATATAAACCGGATGGTTTAGTCCATAGGACAACAATAATAACAACAATCATACGATAGGCTAGCTTCTAGGGTTTAGCCTCCTTGATCTCGTGGTAGATCTACTCTTGTAACATCCACATCATCAATATCAATCAAGCAGGACGTAGGGTTTTACCTCCATCAAGAGGGCCCGCACCTGGGTAAAACATCGTGTCCCTTGTCTCCTGTTACCATCCGCCTAGACGCACAGTTCGGGACCCCCTACCCGAGATCCGCCGGTTTTGACACCGACATTGGTGCTTTCATTGAGAGTTCCTCCGTGTCATCACCGATAGGCTCGATGGCTCCTTCGATCATCAACAACGACGCGGTCCAGGGTGAGACTTTTATCCCCGGATAGATCTTCGTATTCGGCGACTTCGCACTACGGGCCAATTCGGTTGGCCATCTGGAGCAGATCGAAAGCTACGCCCCTGGCCGTCAGGTCATATTTGGAAGTCTTAACTTCATGGCTGACATCCGCGGGGACTCGATCTTCAACGGATTCGAGCCACAACCGAGCGCGCCGCACTGTCATGATGGGCATGATTTAGCTCTGCTGCTGGACAGTGCCCTGGAGGCCGCACATGAAACCGCTCCGACCCTTGATTCGGAGCCGGTTGCGCAGATCGAGGACGGGTGGTTAGACACCGCCTCGGGGGCTGCAACCTCTACGGCGATAGAGCCGAATACTGACTTTGTCCCTTCTGAAGCTCGTGACTCCAAGGCGCCGGACTCCTTACTGGACTCCGAACCTCCTGCGCCCCCTTTAATCGAATCCTATTGGGCGTCGATCATAGAGTTCACCGCCGTGGACATCTTTCAACACTCATCTTTTGGCGACATCCTGAGTTCGCTAAAGCATCTCTCGTTATCAGGAGAGCCCCAGCCGGACTACGGTCAGGACGATTGGGATGTGGACGAAACTCAAAGCCCACCCACCACCCACTTAGTAGCCACTGTCGAAGATTTAACCGACACACTAGACTTCGACTCCGGAGACATCGACGGTATGGACGACGATGCCGGAGACGACCAAGAATCAGTGCCTACTGGGCACTGGAAAGCCACCTTAACTCACGACGTATACATGGTGGATACACCAAAAGGAAGTGATGACGAGGAACAACAGGATGCGGCGAAGGATAATTCCCCCGAAAAACAAAAATGGCAACGCAAGCGCCGCCCGAAGTCCCGCCTCGATAACAGCGGCACCATACTGACCCAGCCATCGAGCAGGGCGAACCAGTGGACAAGCAACCCATTCCCGGCGAAAACAATAGTCCAGACGATCTCACGCCGGACACATCACCGGAGCATAAGAACCTTCACAGAAGGCTCGTCGCCACTGCAAGGAGTTTGAAGAAGCAAAAGCGGAAGCTCAAAACGGTGGAAGACGTACTCAGAATGAGATGGAGCAAAGTACTCAAGACCGTAGATAAATACGGTGATAGTCAACACGCAAAGAGCTACCCGAAGCGCAAACTGTTGCCCGAATTTGACGAGGAGGCCGTAGAGCCCCCACAGTCAAAAAAGAAAGAGGCCGCCTGGCCGGATAGACGACCAGATAACAGGCTAAGAGCGGCAAGTGGCGCCACACATAATCCGGCACATTTCCCAAATAAGGATCCTAGCAAAAAGGATGGCCCAGTCAGGTCCATCTATGGGCCAAAAAAGAAGGCTCCAGGAAGCAACACAACCCGCCGAGTGTGCGAAGATAACGGCACACCTAAATACAGGGGCGCCGCACACCCAGTATGCTTCACCAACGAGGTACTGGATCATGAATTCCCAGCAGGATTCAAGCCCGTAAACATAGAGGCATATGACGGAACAACAGACCCTGGAGTCTGGATTGAGGATTATATCCTACACATACATATGGCTAGAGGAGACAATCTCCACGCCATAAAATACCTACCCCTCAATCTCAAAGGGCCAGCTCGGCATTGGCTCAAAAGCCTCCCGGAAAATACCATTGGAAGTTGGGAAGAGCTTGAGGATGCGTTTCGAACAAATTTTCAGGGAACTTATGTCCGCCCCCCGGACGCAGACGATTTAAGTCACATAACTCAACAGCCCAGGGAGTCAGCACGCAAATTCTGGAACAGGTTCCTCACTAAAAAGAACCAAATAGTCGACTGTCCGGACGCTGAAGCCTTAGCAGCCTTTAAACATAACGTCCGAGACGAATGGCTCGCCAGACACCTCGGCCAGGAAAAACCTAGAACAATGGCCGCACTAACAAGCCTCATGACCCGCTTTTGCGTGGGGGAAGATAGCTGGCTAGCAAGATGCAGCACCAGCGACCCGAGTACATCCGAGGTCAGGGATGGAAATGGGAAATCACGACGCAGAAAAGATCAGCGCAGGAATAAAGAAAGCGGCCCAAATAGCACGGCGGTCAACGCCGGATTCAAAAGCTCTCGGCCGAACAACAAAACAATGCCCCTTAAGGACAACAGTGACGAACTATCCAACCTAAACAAAATCATGGATAGGATATGTCAAATCCACAGTACCCCCAGGAAGCCTGCAAACCATACCCACAGAGATTGTTGGGTCTTCAAGCAGTTCGGCCGACTTAACACCGAACACAAGGGGCTCGACACACCAAGCGAAGACGATGATGAATCCCACAGGCAGCAGACTGGAGCACAGAAGACTTTCCCACTAGAGGTCACAACAGTGAACTCACTTCATGTGATAAACTGTGCGGAAGCGATATAAACCTGCTATACCAGGACACCATCCACAGAATTGGGATAGACCCTACCAAAATTCGCCATAGCAACACTTCCTTCAAAGGAGTGACGCCAGGCCCTTATGCCAAGTGTACAGGCTCTGTACTACTAAAAGTTGTGTTCGGTTCACCCGACAAATTCCGTTGCGAAAAGCTAATCTTCCTTATCGCCCCATTCAAAAGTAGCCATCAAGCACTACAGGGACGCGAAGCTTTCGCCCGCTTTAACACAATACCGCATTTACGCGTCTCTTGCACTCAAAATGCCCGGTCCACGCGGCATCATCCCATTAAAGAGAAACTCCGAGTGTTCCTCGACCACGAAAAACGTGAGACTGCCTTGACAGCTGCACATTAATCCAACATTGCTGATGAAAGCACCTAAAAACAGGTCATTTAGACCTCGGACACGGTTAGGCGAGTCCGACATAAATAAACAAGGGGCTTCCCAGCCGCACAGCTCTTTACAAGGGGCTGCACGTATAAACAATGAGAGCCAATAAAGCTCAATCTTTCCAAATCATACTCTGTTTTAAATACATCTTTCGCATGATATTTTTTCCAAACTAAGTTCTTATCTTTTACAGATGAATCACGTGTTACACCCGTCCAGGATACAGCACAACGGAGACACGGGCGCAGACGTGCAGCAGGGACCCGTTACAAGGATTCTTTTTAGATTAAGACCCTGCGTAAACCTTTCTTACTGTCTCTTGTTGATACTCATCCCCCGGTTTCCTACCATAACCGAGGAGGAGGCTGGCGTTTTGCCATCGGCCGCGTCAGAAGTTTTCGCCTGTGCCTAGACATTAGGGGCTTAGGGCACTGTTCTGCCCGTTATCATAAAGTCTGAATACCTTAGGGAGTGTTCAGCGTCTCGAGTTAGGCCTTATATGCATCAGCTCCGAATCATGTCTTTGGTCAAATGTTGGGTTTGCCCGGCTCCTATGTTTTGCTGCCTTACGTTCCGCTCCATCGGCTAACGCGGCACCAGGAGAACTACTGCGATTGTGCCCCGGTTCGGCCGGGCGAGCACCTCAGTAGAGAAAGCCGAAAACTGACTGTCATGATACAGCGAGAGACTGGTCAACCACTCGATCGACTATTGGAATGTTTAGAATTCCTCCGCTTTGACGAAGGACCGCTTCCCGGTCAGGCACACACGCGCCCCGAGTTCGGAGAGCGCGGTGCCTCTAGGGGCTATATCGTAGCCCCACCATCGAGCTCCTATGGCTAAGTGAAAGTGATAAAGCATTATAGTCCGGTTGCCTAGTTTGCTATGCTATCACCTCCTTCAAAGGACCAAGACGTTGGATTAAGTGTGAAAATGCCCTTTTTTTGCAAACACCCCCGCACTATGTGCGTGGGGGCTGAAGCCAAAGACTGCCATCTTTCAGGTTATACATACATATACATTAACGGCCGCACAGGAGATATTTCAATACTTGAATGCACAAGTATAAAAAGTCGTTATATTATAAATATGATCCCACAAATCATACACGTCATTTGAACATGACATTCTTCGAGCACTGCGACTCTATTAAACGAGCGCCCTGCAGGACTTCCTCAAAATAGTGCTCGATGGGTAATCGGCTCTCGTCCGAACCCCGGGACGCAATATCGGTGGCATTCATCTCCGCCCAGTATGTCTTAACACGGGCAAGAGCCATCCGTGCACCCTCTATGCAGGCCGACTGCTTCATCGCCTTGATATGCGGCACCGCCCCAAGGAATTGCTGCAATAAACCAAAATAACTTTTCGGCTTGGGCCTTTCCGGCCACAGATGAGCCACCACATCCGTCATGGCTAGTCTGGACAATATATTCAGCTCAGCCCACTCAGCTAACTGATCAGTCAACGGCAGTGGACGCTCCGGACTATGGAATTGAGACCAAAACAGCTCTTCCATTTGATGATCCTTCTGACTTCGGAAGTGCCGAACTGCGTCCGCCGCACTCACCGCCAAATCCAGATAAGGATCCTCCGCACTCCACAGCTGGCCCAACTGAGCATACCTCGGATCCGTGAGTTTCCTATGCAACAGGAAGGGCTTTCCAGCCACCATGTCTCCGTCCTGACGCAGTTCCTCCTTTATAGCCCGGATTGCAGAATGGGCATCCTTGGGTTTGGCAGTGGCCTTCTTCAGGTCCTCTTGCTCTACTTGGCGTTCTCTTTCAAGAACCTCATAGCGGTCGGTAGCATCTTTTAATTTCACGGCCATTGCAGCCATTTCCTCCCTGCTTCGGCAGTGAGCAGCCTTCTCGGCTTTTAGCTCCTCCGCTGCCTTCAAGGCAGCCGCATCACTTTTTCTGGCTTGGTCCTTGGCTCGAGCAAGCTCCGCCCGAAGGTCTTCCATAGCAGCGGCACCATCTGCATTAAGCATACACGTTGTAAGGAGTGGGTGTCAGCTCCCTTACTAGGTGACCGCGGAAACACCATTTACCTTGCGACTCGTCAAGTCGTTTATTGACCAGCGTGATGTCCGCATCCGCAACGTCGAGTTGCCGCTTTAGTTCGGCAACTCTATCAGTCCGGCTGGCCACCGAACGCTCCGCCACCTGCATAGGAAAGGCGACATTTCATAACTAAGATTATGATCCTCGGCACGCTGTCGCTTTCGACAACATACCGAGTCTCAGGGGCTACTATCTATACAGGGCGCACCCTATGTGCAGCACTGTCACAAGGTATGTCATTTTTTTGTGTACCTCAAACCCCTTCAGTAAACTTTCGACGGCCTCATGTAACCCACTTTCGGCGGATGAGATCCTTTCAATCACCGCACTCATTAATGCGCGGTGATCTTCTGAGAGAGATGCCCTCTCGAGCAAACCCAGCAGCTCCACCGGCCGCACTCCAGTGGGTGCCGAACTCCCAGGCCCCGCCGGACTCGGGGAGACCCTCCGTGACGACACCTCAGGGTCGTCCGCCCCGCCTGATGGGTCGGTAAATGGAGGCGTTTCGCTCTCCATCATCTCCGGATGAAGGTCCCCCGAGGATGAGCTCTGCTGGGAAGGGCTGAGATCCGAACTACAAGGTAAAAACTTCGGTTATCCTTAGAAATAAAATAGGGTTGCCTTTTATTGTGAAACTTCCCTTTTTTCTACTTACGGCTTGCTGGAGGGCTGATTCCTTTGGGGAGACTGTACGGCCGGGACTCCTCCCGGCGCAGGACCTTCCGGTGCAGATTTCTTTCCCCGCTTCGAGGCTTTGGCCTCCGGGTTTTCGGAAGCGGTCCTCTTCTCCCCCTGAAGGGAGGGATTCTTGATTCCCCCCTTGCTGAGAGCCTCCTTAACAGAGGTGGTAGCTTCCCTGTTCCCCCTTCACCTTCCTCCGAAGGCGCAACCTCCAACATTTTGATTAACACGGGATCCGACGCGGTCTCAGGGAGGGAGGCCGGACACCGTATCAGTTTCACTTGCGCTATCCACTCCTGTTCAAGGGATAGCTGCTTAAAAGGCAAGTCCATGATAAATAAATGGATGATATGTCCGGTCACAGGGCTACTTACTTGAGTATCCGGGCGATTGCAGCTTAGGTCAGCGTCCTCGGTCAAGTCCGGACACACTTCTTGTGGTCCGAAGAACAGTTTGTACATCTCCACGGGTTTTGTACCCATAAAGTGTTGGAGAGCTCGTAGTCCCTCCGGATTGAACTCCCACAGGCGGAGGGGGCGACGTTTGCAGGGCAGAAGACGCCGAATCAGCATGACCTGCGTCACTACGACCAGATTGATCTCCTTCTCTTGGAGATCTCGAATCCGGCCATGCAATAGGGGTACGTCCTTGGACGGCCCCCAGTCGAACCCTTTGTTGACCCACGATGTCAGCCGTGGTGGAGGGCCCGGCCGAAAGGCGGGCGGCGGCCTCTGCCTGCTGCCCCTGGGAGCGGTGATATAGAACCACTCCTGTTGCCACGAACCGAGCTCCTCCTGAAAAGAGCCCTCGGGCCATGGAGCATCGGCCCTCTTGCTTATAATCGCCCCTCTGCACTCTGCCTGACGCCCCTCAATCATCTTCGGCTCCACATTGAAGGTTTTGAGCCACAAACCAAAGTGAGGGGTAGTGCGGAGGAAGGCTTCGCAAACAACAATAAATGATGAGATATGGAGGATAGACTCCGGAGCCAGGTCGTGGAATTCCAGCCCATAGTAAAACAGGAGCCCCCTCACAAAGGGATCCATCGGGAATCCTAAACCCTGACGGAGGTGAGGCGCGAACACGACGCTCTCGCCAGGCTCAGGGGTGGGAATGACTTGCCCTTGGGCAGGCAACCTATGCGAAATCTCGTAGGTTAAGTACCTGGCGTCCCTAAGCTTTAGCACGTCCTCTTCCGTGACGGAGGAGGGCATCCACCAGCCCTGAAGGTCGGAGCCGGACATTGTCGAAGGTCCGAAGTACCCGAATTTGGAGCCCTGGGTGTTGGAACTCAGGGCGAGGGGCGGATTCGATTGAGGATTGAAGAAAAGAACGGGCCTTGGTCTCATTATAAAGGGGGAGAATACCAAGAGCCGTCTCCGTGACCGTTTAGAACTCGCCCTCGATGGAGGGGGCGTGGCAACGGGCACGGTTGGATTACCCACGCCCGTATTGATGAGAATCCCGGAATAAGGGGAACACGATCTCTGCTTCGACACGACATGCCAAGGAAACCGCTTCGCTAAACGCGTTGAGGCGATATAATAAAAATGATTCGAGTAAAGGCTTGGTTGTGGTGTGACGTCACGCCACGAAATACATCAGCAGATTGAACTTGTGTAAATATTATTCTCTCTACGGTGGAATGTGGAATTTATTTTGCAGAGCCGGACACTATCCTGGTGTTCACAATCTTCTACAAATTATTCGGAGAAGGAACCCGCCTTGCAATGCCGAAGACAGTATGCGCGCCGGACTCGTCGTCATTGAAGCCTGGTTCAGGGGCTACTGAGGGAGTCCTGGACTAGGGGGTGTCCAGATAGCCGAACTATCATCATCAGCCGGACTCCAAGACTATGAAGATAGAAGATTGAAGACTTTGTCCCGTGTCCGGATGGTACTTTCCTTGGCGTGGAAGGCAAGCTTGGCGATACGGATATGTAGATCTCCTACCATTGTAACCGACTCTGTGTAACCCTAGCCCTCTCCGATGTCTATATAAACCAGATGGTTTTAGTCCGTAGGACAACAACAATAACAACAATCATACCATAGGCTAGCTTCTAGGGTTTAGCCTCCTTGATCTCGTGGTAGATCTACTCTTGTAACATCCACATCATCAATATCAATCAAGCGGGACGTAGGGTTTTACCTCCATCGAGAGGGCCCGAACCTGGGTAAAACATCGTGTCCCTTGTCTCCTGTTACCATCCGCCTAGACGCACAGTTCGGGACCCCCTACCCGAGATCCGCCGGTTTTGGCATCGATAGCGTCCAAGAAACTGACATGCGCCAGAGGTGGACTTACGGTCCACTTTGTCTCCAGCCCAATCCGCATCTGTGTACCCAATGAGATCGAACTTGGCATCCTTGGGTTACCATAAACCCAACTTTGGGGTGTGAGCAAGGTATGTAAGAATATGCTTAACCGCCTTATGATGACTTTCCATAGGGAAAGCTTGAAATCTAGCACACATGCATATACTGAACATGATGTCTGGTCTAGATGCACAAAGGTAAAGCAATGAACCAATCATAGAGCGGTAAATAGATGGGTCGAAAGGAATACCATTTGTGTCTTCAGTGAGTGCAATTTTGGTTGGCATGGGTGTCTTGCATGGACTAGCATCAGACATGCCAAACTTCTCTAGGATATCCTTGAGGTATTTTTCTTGAGACAAGAAAATTCCTTTTTGAAATTGTTGAATTTGAAATCCGAGAAAGAACTTCAAATACGCATTGAGTGACATTTCAAAATTCTTGGTCAATATTGAAGCCGCAAACTTCTTGCACAAATGAATGTTAGGAGAACCAAAAATGATATCATCTACATAGATTTGGCATAAGATCAAATCACCCTTGTCCCTCTTAGTAAAAAGAGTGGGATCGATCACCCCTCTCACAAAACCATCATCGAGTAAAAACTTCGTAAAATGATCATACCAAGCACGAGGTGCTTGTTTGAGGCCATACAAAGCCTTGTGAAGTTTATACACATAGTCTTCGTGATCGGGATCAATGAACCCAGGTGGTTGTGACACATATACTTCTTGTAGAGGACCATTAAGGAAAGCACTCTTCATATCCATTTGATGTAAAGTAAAACCATTGAAAGCGGCATAAGCAAGTAAGATGTGAATGGATTCAAGACGGGCAACGGGGGCAAAGGTCTTACCAAAGTCCAAACCTTCAACTTGTGAGTACCCTTGTGCCACTAACCTTGCCTTGTTACAGATGATTGCACCATTCTCATATTGCTTGTTCTTGAAAACCCATTTTGTTCCAATGAAGTTTTTCTTGGTAGGTGGCCTCTTGACTAATGACCACACTTGGTTGCGTTCAAAACTGTTCAACTCTTCTTGCATAGCAACGAGCCAATCATTGTCCATCAATGCATCTTGTACCTTGAGGGGCTCAACACTAGACACAAAAGAGAAGTGAGCACAAAAGTTTGTCAAATGTTTACGAGTGACTCTACCTTCTGATATGCCAGTGAGAATTTTGTCAACATCAACACGACCGGTGACTCGAGGCATGATGGAGGTTAGGGTTTCTGGAGGTTCAACTTCATGTCCATCATCCATGTCCTCAACATATGGATCATTAATGTGTGGTGGAAGATCTTCTTGTACATATTGCATTTGGTGAGGTTCATCATCAATGATTGGACTTTCTTGTTCTTTCCCTTGATGATGATCTTGTTCTTGAAGATTCTCGTGAAGAGGAACTTGATCATCTTCTTGTACTTGGACTAAGGGCATCGGTTGAACAATAGGAGTTTGTAGTGGTATGGGTGTTGAAGTAGTTTGGTGATGTGTGAAACTTCCCTCTTCTTCTTCATAATCATGAGGTTCTTGTTCCATTGGAAGAAGTGCACCAACACCCATGGTCAAAATATCTTGAGAGGAATCTTCTTCACCTACATCACTTAGATCAACTTGCTCCCCATGGGAGCCATTAAATTCATCAAACACGACGTCACAAGTTTCTACAACACATCCATTGGATTTTTTGTAGACTCTATAGGCGTGAGAGTTTGATCCATAGCCAACAAATATGCCCTCAATTGTTTTGGATTGAAATTTTCCTAACCGTTCTCTTTTGTTGGGGGTGAAACATTTGCACCCAAATACACGAAAGTATTTGACATTTGGCTTGTTCCTAGTTAGGAGCTCATATGGGGTCTTTTCCAATATAGTACGGAGGAAGAGCCAGTTTGATGCATGGCATGCAGTGTTGACAGCTTAGGCCCAAAAACTATGTGGTGACTTGTATTCATCCAACATGGACCTTGCCATCTCCACAAGTGTACGGTTCTTCCTTTCGGCTACACCATTTTGCTGAGGAGTGTATGGGGCTGAATATTGATTCTCAATCCCTTCATCACTAAGGAATTCTTCCAAGGTATAGTTCTTGAACTCAGAGCCATTGTCACTTCTTATTGCCAAGATCTCTTTGTCAAACTTGCATTGTGCTTGCTTGGCAAAATCAATGAAGGTGATCTTTGTCTCATCCTTGGACTTGAGGAAAAACACCCATGTATATCTTGAGTAAGCATCAACAATGACAAGTCCATACTTTTTCCCACCAAGACTATCCCATGAAGGAGGCCCAAAAAGATCCACATGAAGGAGCTCCAGGGGCCTTGAAGTAGACACAATGTTCTTGGGTGGGTGCTTTGATTGATGTTGCTTCCCGGCTATGCATGCACTACACACACGATCTTTCTCAAAAGAGACATTGGTTAGTCCAAGGATGTGATTCCCCTTTAAGAGATCTTGAAGATTTCTCATGCCGACATGGGCTAGCCGGCGATGCCATAGCCACCCCTTGTCGGCCTTGGCCATTAGACAAGTTGCATGGAATGTGCTCTCTTTCGAGAAATCAACTGTGTAGAGGTTGCCATCCAACTCTCCAACAAAGGCCACTTCGAGAGTATCTCTCTTAAAGACTTTCACATTCGTTAGTCCAAAAGGTGTATCATAACCAACAGAAGCCAATTGGCGAACAGAAAGAAAATGGTATTTAAGGGATTGGACAAGCATGACATTTGCAAGAGACATGTCATTTGTGATAGCCACCTTGCCCAACCCGAGTACCTATCCTTTTGAACCTCCACCAAACATAATGCTCATGAATGGTTTAATAGCTTCCATGAAATCTAGAGTAATTTTCTATCTCCGGTCATATAATTTGTACATCCACTATCAATCACCCATTTCACTCCACCGGAGAAGGCAACCTACACACAATTATGACTTGGTTAGAGGCACCCATTTTGCAATGGGGCCTCTCAAGTTAGTCACAAGGGTCTTAGGGACCCAAATAGCATAGAATCAGAAAGCATTTCGATGACCAACAAATTTTTCATAAACTTCTCCATCCTTAGTCTTACGAAGTACATAGGATGGAGGCATGAACTCTTTTGGCTTGTTGAGAGTGGGCGTGCCCCTTGTGGCCTTCCCACTAACAACCTTACCCTTCTCCTTGTGCCCTTCTCGTACAAATGTTTCCTTCAGAGGAGTTGTGCACAGAGGACGTCTTCTTCCTGCTTGTTCTTGGGTCAAACCTGAGTCCCTCTTTGGCAAACACCTCATTGTGTTGGCTCAATACCTCGTTAAGGTTCTTTTGCCCTTGAGCACATGTCATGAGAACCTTCTTGATTTGAGCCTTGAGAAAGCGATTTTCCTCAAGAATAGATGCTAGATCACTACTAGTGTTAGTAGTACAAGCATAAACATTGATAAAAGGAGAAGAGTAAGCCTTGGCTAGAGTTTCAAGATAAGTAAGTTTAAGCGTCTCAAAACTCTTTGTAAGAAGGGTGGGCTCTTCTTCCTTAGTCTTGAGGGACACAGATAGAAGCTCACAATCCTTAGAGAGAGAAGCATGAGACCTCAAAAGCTTACTTTTATCATTCATCAACTCCTCGCAAGAGTCAATAGCCTTTTTCAAGGAGGCAAGATCTTTAGTATGAACATCAATGTTTGCACCAATTTTTAAGCATAGTTCATCATTTCGTGCTTCCTCATATTGGACTTTCTGCTCAAGGATTTCACATTTTTCCTTTTCCTCGGTGACGAGGGTTTCGAGTTCCTTAATGGTGATGGTGTGCTTACTCACCATCTCCATAATCATACGAAACATAGTGAGCTTCTTTCCTTTGAGGGATCACATGAACTTATTAAGTTTAGCAAGCATAGGATCATCTAGATCATCATCCTCATAACTATCCTCCACATCAAGATACTCATCACTAGGAGTAGACGGAGTGAAAAGAGGAGGATTTGATCGTGGGGTTACCTTGACCTTGTCAGGGGAACTTTGCCATTAGACACTTGTGAGCGTTGCCCTTGTAGTCTTTCATGTAGTTGTAGGTGACCACATCACCACTCTTGTTCACTAACCTCAAAGTGTTTTGAGAGTCTTGAGAAACTCCGGCAACACCACTAACATCATCCGGATCGGATTATTCTTGAGCAACCATTGCTTTCCCATCTCTCTTCTTGAGCTTGGAGTTCAAAGGGTTTGGAAACTTCTTCTCGGAAAAGTCTTGGGAAATATTGGTTTAACCTCTCTCTTCTCATAGGGGCACTCATTTGAGAAGTGGTTGGTTTCTTCACAGTTGTAGCATTTTCTTACTTTCTTCTTTTGAAATCTTCCCTTGAATTTTCCCGCGCTAAACTTCTTCACAAAGAGATCCATGTCTTCATATGAAGGGCCCTCATTGGATTCAATCTCATCACTATCTTCATCATCTTCATATTCTTCTTCTTCTTCACTTTGCTCATCTTCACATACATGTTTGGCCTTGAATGCAAGATTGATCTTTGATGTTGGATTACCATGAATGGCAAGATGTTTTGTGGCATTTGCCTTTGACTCTTAAAATAGTTGGAAGGTGGATATGATGTCATCTGTAGTCATTTCCTTGAAGGCATGGTGTTGTCTTATGTCCCGCACCATTCGATGGTGATATGCGGCAAGAGCATGAAGCAACTTATCCACAAGGAATCGCTTAGTCATGTTGAATCCATCTTGTGTCTTCTCACACTCACACGACTCAATGTCAGTGGTGAGAGTCATGAGATGCTCAAGGAGTTGATTGGGAGTTTCACCTTTCTCCATACAAAAGTTTTGCAATTGCCCCTTGGCAATTTCATATTGAGCACTCCGGAGGGTGGAGGTACCGGTCTTGGATCTTATAATGCTTTCCCATAGTTCCTTGGCACTTGTGATGTGTATGAACGGTCTCCTTTGCTTTTCAACCATACCTCTCCTTATACACATGATTGCAGTGTCATTGAGATTCTTGTCATAAATTTCTCTTGGTGTAGGATTCTTTGGATCAACCACATGGTACCCATACTCCAAGATCTCCAGCATCTCATCGTT
Organism: Triticum aestivum; assembly: GCF_018294505.1. NCBI lineage: Eukaryota > Viridiplantae > Streptophyta > Magnoliopsida > Poales > Poaceae > Triticum > Triticum aestivum. The sequence continues at coordinate 493,068,304 of NC_057813.1, forward strand.
TCCATATCGAAGATGATCCTACATAGCAACTCTCCACAAGGGAAAATCGGAAGTAGCATCAAGTAAAGGAGGCTTGCCCTGAGGGTTATATTTCTGTTTCTCAACTTGGGGTCTTGCATAAAGCCAAGGAACACCAGAGTGATCATTGCTAGGAGGTTGTTGACCAAGTGACGGAGCAGTCACAGTTGGCCTCGAAGCCACACCACCCGAAAGTGGTGCAGGCACCGTGGACAACGTGGATAATCTCATTTGGACCAAGGCCTCAAGAGAAGCATCATGCTCCTATTTTTTATTAGCAAGGGCCCGTTCTAGATCCTCAGAAGTAAAGGACTTGACTTCAGAAGAAGCCTCGCCTTTATCCTTCGGATCTGCAACAAGGGGAGTCCCATCGGGGTTCATCTCGCTCTAGGGCGGTTAAGCCACAAGAATACAGCACGAGGATCTCATACCAATTGAAAGGATCGAGATGGACCTAGAGGGGGGTGAATAGATACAATTGCAAATTTTAATTATTACTAAGAAATTTTAGGCAATCATGCGGAATATGAGAGTGAGCCTAACAATTGCAAGAGTAGTACTAAGTGCTAAGCAAGTAACACGAGTAGTAAGTAAGCAAGCACAATATGATATAAGTAAGTGATAAGAGACAAATAACCACAAGTAGAAAGTTAGGGTTAGGAATAACCGCAACTCCGGGAGACGAGGATGTATGCCAATGTTCACTTCCTTGGAGGGAAGCTAGTCACTGTTAGAGAGGTGGATGTTACCACGAAGGCACACCAACGCCATGAAGGCTCACCCTATTCTCCCTTTGAGACAACACCACAGAGGCATTTCTCAACCACTAGTGGTAGACCTTGGGGTGGTCTCCAAACCCTCACAAACTTTTTTGGGGGTAATCACAAAGGCCGATTCCTCTCCGAAAGACTCCTACCGCCTTGGAGTATCCAACCTCCAAGAGTAAAAAGAATGATGGGGAAAAGCTCAAGACTTGCTTAAATCACGAATTCCTTTGGTGCAAAGAAGGAGGAGTGGATCTATCACTTGATTGCACAACTTCTCTCAAATGCTCTCAAATCCCTTGGGGATCTAAGATTTGGTGTGGAAGAGTGAGAGAGTGAGTGAAATGTGTTCTAGGGTTTGTTCAAAGTGAGTGGTCAGCCCTCCCCGTGGAGAAGAAGGGCTATATATAGTGTGAGCACAAATGTGGCCGTTGTAGCACAAGTGAACGGGCAGGCCAGACATCCGGGCAGGGTGGCCGGACATCCGGGTTGGCGAGGCACTTGAAGAACAGAGGAGAAGCATGGATAAAAACAGAGGGGCCGGACATCCGAGGCAAGCCCGGACATCTGGGGCGAAGCCTGGACGTCCGTCAACAATGTGCAAACCTACTAGAGTCGGGATGACAGGGAGCCGGACATCCGGGGAAAATTCTGGACATCCGGCGTGGCTGGGGGTCCCGGACATCCGGCGTGAACGTGCAGACCTACTGGTGTCTAAACAGCAGTGAGCCGGACATCCGGATGGCAGCCCGGACATCCGGCATGGGAGTAAAAAAACATGTGCACCAAAGTATTTTTGTGTGACCCTAAGTTTTTATTGAAGCTAGGAATTATTGTAGCTTGAGCAAGTCTTTCACTAACCCTGTCGATCCCCTCTTAATAGTGTAGGATCCTATACTCAAGAAAACAAATATGAAATCAATATTTATGCTTCATCCTTGAGTAAAATCACTTTTTATGCTCTTGATCCACACACTTTGATGAACCGGGGACTAACACCTGAGATTTACTTAACAACCATTGTTAGTCCCCTACATGTATATTGCCATCAACATCAAAACATGATGTAAGGGCATGATTGCTCTTTCAAGCGTAGCTTCTCATGAGTTTTTAAAAGTTCTCGATGATCCTCTAAAGTAGTTTCATGAGCTAACTTAAGAGTGTTTAGTTCTTTCGTTAGACGCTCAATCTTCTTCTTATCATTGTCATTCGTTTCATGTTGATTAGCATGATTAATAGCAGTTTCATCATGGTTTTCAGCACTAGCATTGTCAACAAGTAACTCATCATCTCCTAGCAAATCATCTTCATCACTATTGAAATCAATATACTCAGGGTGTGATACCTTAGGGCCTTTAGCCATGAAGCATATTCCAATTCCTTCATTTGGTGAGTCAAATTTGTCGTAGGAGTTGGTTGACACAAGTGCAAGACCGACAACACCTTCATCTTGTGTATATTCAGAATCAGAGTGATAAATTCTCTCAGAGTCGGAACTAGATACCCATTCACCAACATGAGCTTGATGTCTTCATTTTGTGTAGCTCCTTGATGACTTGTCCTTCCTTTCCGAATCCTTGCTTCTGCGAGAGGGTCTTCGTTCACAATGATAATCTCTACTCCTTCTCTCTCTTGGAGGTGATTCTTCTCTTCTACTTCTCCTCTTAGGTGAGTCTTCTTTTCTTTTGTAAAGAGTCGTACACTCATTGGAGTAGTGTCCAGTTCTTCCACAATTGTAGCAATTGCGATCACAACTAGAAGATCTTTTGTCATGGTAGGATCTTGACTTGGAGCTTCTCTCTTTGCTTCTACTCTTGTAGAATTTGTTGAAATTCTTCACCATTAAGCTTAATTATTCATTGAAGACTTGTTTTTCACTTGATGTGGTGGGAGCATCACATGAAGCTTTATAAGCTCCACTAGACTTGTTGTGAAGCTCTTCCTTATCCTTGAGTGACATCTCATGAGCAACAATTCTTCCAATGACTTATGTTGGCTTGAGATCTTTGTAATTGGGCATCATTTGGATCAATGTGCACACGGTATAATATTTTCCATCCAAGGCTCTTAGGATCTTCTTGATGATGAATCTATCAGTCATCTCTTCACTCCCTAAGCCGGCAATCTCATTTGTGACGAGAGCAAGCCTAGAGTACATTTCAGCGACACCTTCACCATCCTTCATTTTGAACTTGTCAAGCTGACTTTGAAGCAAATCCAACTTGGATCCCTTTATGGACTTGGTACCTTCGTGCATATCAATCAAAGTATCCCAAATTTCCTTTGCATTCTCAAGACGGCTGATTTGGTTGAATTCTTCAGGGCACAATCTATTGAAGAGGATATCGCAAGCTTGAGCGTTGTATTGCAGCATCTTCAATTCTTCCTCAGTTGCTTCACGATTTGGTTCCCTCCCATTGGAGAATTCACCTTGCAAACCAATACACACAATAGCCCAAACGGTGGGGTTATGTCCAAGAATATGCATTTTCATCTTATGCTTCCAACTAGCAAAATTAATACCATAAAAGTAAGGACCTCTACGGTGGTAATTTCCCTCACTAGACGCCATACTCTCCTAGGTTGTGAAACCAAGCCTATGATCACCAAAGCTATGGAAATCAAGGCAAATGGAGACCAAAGCTCTGATACCACTTATAGGATCGAAAGTATGTCTAGAGGGGGGTGATTACACTACTTGACCAAATAAAAATCTAGCCTTTTCCCAATTTTAAGTCTTGGCAGATTTTAGCAACTTAACACAAGTCAAGCAATCAACCTACACAAGCAATTCTAAGAGTATAGTAGCGGAATGTAAATCATTGCATATGAAGGTAAAAGGGGGGAGTTTGGAGGGATCAAATGCAATGTAGACATGGAGAATTTTTGGTGTGGTTCCGATAGGTGGTGCTATCATACATCCACGTTGATGGAGACTTCAACCCACGAAGGGTAACGGTTGCGCGAGTCCATGGAGGGCTCCACCCATGAAGGGTCCACGAAGAAGCAACCTTGTCTATCCCACCATGGCCATCGCCCACGAAGGACTTGCCTTGCTTGGGTAGATCTTCATGAAGTAGGAGATCTCCTTGCCCTTACAAACTCCTTGGTTCAACCCCACAATCTTGACAGAGGCTCCCAAGTGACACCTAACCAATCTAGGAGACACCACTCTACAAAAGGTAATAGAAGGTGTGTTGATGATGAACTCCTTGCTCTTGTGCTTCAAATGATAGTCTCCCCAACACTCAAATCTCTCACATAGATTTGGATATGGTGGAAAGATGATTTGAGTGGAAAGCAACTTGGGGAAGGCTAGAGATCAAGATTCTTGTGGTAGGATTGGAATTTCTTGGTCTCAACACATGACTAGGTGGTTCTCTCTCAGAAAATGAGTAGTGGAAGTGTAGGCACGTTCTGATGCCTCTCTCTCGAATGGAGAAGGGGTGGAGGGGTATATATAGCCTCCACACAAAATCTAACTATTACACACAATTTACCAAACTCGGTGAAACCGAATAGTGAAACTCGGTTAGACTGATCTGGTTCAAAATGTGAACGTTAGGGTTTTCGGTGGGACCGATAGTATCAACTCGGTGGGACCAATGCGCTAGGGCTAGGGCAAAACCTCATCTCAGTGAGACCGATCACATGAACTCGGTGAGATCAAACTGATTAGGGTTTCTGGCTATGGCTATGTCAAGTGAACTCGATGGCGCCAGGTAGATCAAATCGGTGGGGCCGAGTTTTACTTTAGGTTTAGGACATATGTGGAAATGAGAAAGTGGTTGAGGGCTTTTGGAGCATATATATCACTAAGCATTTTGAGCAAGCAAGCCATTAAGCAACACCTCATCCCCTTTTAATAGTAATTGTTTTTCCTATGGACTCAGTGTGATCTTGGATCACTAAAATGAAAATGAAGAGTCTTGAGCTTTTGCCAATATGTGTCCTTAGCATTTTGAGGGGTCCACATCTGTAGTCCATGCCATGCCAATCATTGAACTTTCTGAATTTAATCTTGAAGGAATATTAGTTCAATGAGCTATATGTTCTTATGAATTACCAAAACCACCCAGGGATTAGTTGCACTTTCACACCCGCTCTGGCGCATCATTGTTCGTCTACCATCAGGGTGCTGCTACCGCCTATCTCCTGCTTTATGTCGACGACATCATCCTGACGGCATCCTCCACCAAGCTTCTTGAACAGGTCACTGCTCATCACAGAGATGAGTTTGTAATACGTCTCCGTTGTATCTATAATTTTTTATTGTTCCATGCAAATATTCTACAACTTTCATATACTTTTGGCAAAATTTTATATTATGTTTTGGACTAATATATTGATCCGATGCCCAGTGCCAGTTCATGTTTGTTGCATGTTTTTGTTTCGCAGAATATCCATATCAAACAAAGTCCAAATGCGATAAAAATTAATGGATATTTATTTTGGAATATATGTGGTTTTTTGGAAGAAGAATCAACACAAGACTGTGCCCAAGGTGGCCACAAGGCACCTGGGCGTGACCATCCCCCTGGCCATGCCCAAGTACCTTGTGGGAACCTCATAGGTCGGTTGATGCCCTTCTTTTCCGCAAGAAAGAGAATATTCAGAGAAAAATCCTCTCAAAATTTCAGCCCAATCAGAGTTATGGATCTCCGGGAACATAAGAAATGGTTTTCAGCCAGAAAACGGGATCACAAAACAGAAGAGAAATAGAGAGATAGATCCAATCTTGGAGGGCTCCTGCCCTCTGGGAGCCATGGGAATCATGGACCAGAGGGGAAAACCTCCTCTCATCTAGGGGGGAGGCCAAGCAAGAAGAAGAAGGAGGGTGGCTCTCTCGCTCGGTGGCGCTGGAGCACCGCCAAGGCAGCCATCATGACAGCGATCTACACCAACAACTTTGCCATCATCAACACCAACTCTCTCCCCCTCTATGTAGCGGTGTAACACCTCTTCTACCCGCTGTAATCTCTACTTAAAACATGGTGCTTAATGCTACATATTATTATCCAATGATGTGGTGCCATCCTATGATGTTTGAGTAGATTCGTTTTGTCATATGGGTTGATTGATGATCATGATTGGTTTGAGTTGTATGTTTTATTTCAGTGCTATCCTATGGTGCTCTCCGTGTCGCGCAAGCAAGTGGGATTCCCGTTGTGGGGTTTTTCAATACATTCATGATTCGCTTATAGTGGATGGCTAGAGTGACAGAAGCTTACAACCGAGTAAGGGGTTGTTGCATATGGGAGTAAAGATGACTTGTTACTTAATGCTATGGTTGGGTTTTACCTTAATGATCTTTAGTAGCCGGGGATGCTTGCTAGAGTTCCAATCATAAGTGCATATGATCCAAGTATGGAAAGTATGTTAGCTCATGCCTCTCCCTCTTATAAAATTGCAATAATGATTACCGGTCTAGGTACCAATTGCCTAGGGAAAAATCATTCTCTTGTGTTACAAAATGCTTTATACTAAACAACTAACTTTTATTATCTTGCAAATTATTCGTAGTTTTATTCTTGCTAAGTACTTCTAGTTTTATCCTTGCAAACGTACCCTTGCACCTACAAAATAGTTTCATACTTGTTCCAGGTAAAGCGAACGTCAAGTGTGTGTAGAGTTGTATCAGTGGTCGATAGAACTTGAAGGGAATATTAATTCTACCTTTAGCTCCTCGCTAGGTTTGAGGCTCTTAATTATCGAGAAAAGCTACAATTAATCCCCTATATTTGTTGGGTTATCAGTTTTCCCTCAAGGATTTGGGGCCTCTTCACTACTTCCTCAGCATCGAGGTAGTATGGCATGCTGACGGGTTCTTTCTTCATCAGCAGCAGTATGCTCATGAGCTTCTCGAGCGCACGGGCATGCTTAACTGCAAGCCTGCCACCACGCCCATCAACATGAAGGCCAAGCTCTATGCACTTGACGGATCGCCTGCACTGGATGCAACATTTTATCGCTCCATCATTGGTGCGATGCAGTACTTGACGCTCAAGCGCCTCGATCTCCAGTGTGCCATGCAGCAGTGTGCCTTCACATGCATGCTCCACGTGACTCCCATTAGACCCTGGTGAAGTGGATCCTTCGTTACATTCACGACACCATGGCTCTTGGGCTCATGTTGAAGGCGTCCTCCTCCATCGACCTTGTGGCTTATTTGGACGCCGACTTGACTGGCTATCCGGATACTCGATGCTCTACATCGGGCTATTGCATCTATCTCAGGACTTCGCTGATCTCGTAGTCATCTAAACGACAACCCACGGTTTCCTGCTAGAGTGCTAAGGCGGAATACCGTGTCACCATTCTGGGAACGGGGGTACCCAAACCTGCCTACCTACGGCCCACGGCGTGGCTCCATCGGCATCCTGGTACGGCCCAGCTTCGACATTGACAACTCAAGACCCTCGTGAGGGGCCAAGCCTCGTGGGACGGACGACACCAAGACCTCCAAAGGAGCAGCCTCCTCAGGCTAGCTCCCGAGGAGCGGAGATTTCCATGCAAGGCTCACCTCACGAAGCTCGGGTGACGTGAGCCATGACGACCAAGGCCAGGCGGGCGCGAGCGGGTGCAGTGTAGCAGTTTCCTCTTTGGTGCTAAGGAGGCAAGCGTAGGCGCGGAGCCCTGAGGGATCAGCTAAAGGTTTCCATTCCCGTGCAACAAGACCAAGACCGCCAGGACGGAGGTCATCACCGAGCCCACCACAGCGTCACGATTAGAGGCTTTTGCAGGCGAAGACTACTTTCGTCAGGATAAGATGCACTAGTTGTCTCCCTTCAAATTTGGCTGTTGTGGGATCCCTTCCCGCCTTCATTTAGGAAGAGGACCAAGGCCACTAAAAATAGGACCTAGCCACACCACCTTAGGAGAGGGATCGAATCCATTCCACCCTCACCCTCACCATCTCACTTAAGCTCAAGAACACACCTCCTAAGGTTGTTCTCCATTGTACTAGTTCATCCTCAGCCCCTCGAGGCCAATCCACCACAAAGCAGGAGTAGGGTTTTACACCGCAAGGTGGCCCGAACCTAGGTAAACTGTTGTGTCCCATTTCCTTTGAGTTCGACGAGCTAGGCTGTGAAATTAGCGAGTAGGCAGCCTAGGGAGGTTGAGATCTCCGCACGCACCCCAGAGTTCGAACCTCTCAAGGGTTTGCGGAACCCGAAATCCGACATTTGGCCCGCTAGGTAGGGGTACGTCAGAGCCTCTCTTCCGTCGATCGATCTGCCACCACGCTGCAGTCCCATGGCTGACGCTCCGAGGGCTCACGTTGAGCACTGGGTTGTTCGGCCCGCCCAAGCAGCAACGACCAAGAGGATCTCCACGCCACGCTACTCGAGGCCCGCATGCCGCCCGGGTGCTGTTGGTCGCGGCCGGCGCGGGCCACCACCGCCCTCCCTTGTGCCACGCCACAATCGCGCCGCCACGTGATATTTGAGCTATGCCGCGACGACGGCACCACATACTCACCGGGAGCAGGTGAACATGCGAACCGCTCTCATCGTGGCACGGGAGCTGTGATGATGCAGGTTGGTGGAAGGCGTCCATGATGCCCTGCTGGAACGGGTCACCGAGCTGCTGAACGCTGCATGCAGGGCCGCGACACCATTCTGCACCCTGCCTACGTCACACGTTGTGGCGGGGGTGAATGCTCGCCACCGCTATGCCCCCCTGGAGCACCTGGGGGACCCCTCGGCATCAACCCGGCCCGCAGCAACGCCCGAGCTACCCTGACCGTGTTGTCTGAAGGCGGGGCAGATCTGGACGGTCTCTCCTGGGGCCGTGCTCGGGTGCCAACCCGCAGCCCTTAGGACCCGGTGCCAAGCCTGGAGGCCAGCAACGCGGGGCACCTAGGCGACGACTCTGGAGCGGCAAGTCCAGAGGCCTACGTACCACCCACGATGGACCTACAGTACATGTCAAGAGAAGGCCCCGGACGGTTCCCCCAGGCTAGGGGTTGGGGCGCATGAAGCTGAGGCCCTCCGCGAGCCGCCCTGAAGCTTCGCCGACACCTTCAGTGACAATAGCCATTGGGTACAACCGATGTCTCAAGAGCACGATTTTGCTAACCATGGACCACAGGTAAACCAAGCCACAGCTGCCGCCGGGGACCCCAGGGCGATGGCCTTGTTGCAGGCGTGCGGAGAGCCCTGGGGACTGCGCGGGGGGAGCCCGGGGCCAGGGCCTCCCCCGCGCCGCATGGAGCAAGGCGCAACGCGGAGGTAGGTCCTTTGCTGAAGGCACCGGCTAGCCCTCCCCTCCCCCTCCCCCCTGATGGAGGGCCTGCGGTTGCCGAGGGCACCGCCAGCGTCCCCCTTGCTCCTTGGTCTCGTCCTGGTTTCTGGATGACCCAACAATGGTCGGGGGTGGCGCAAGGCGGGGCCCTCGTCTGGCGACATGAAGCAAGGCCTCGTGCCTGTGAAGGTCTCCGCTCGTGACACTCTCACGTAATAATGAATGTGGATGTACACGCCTTAGACTCTCCTGAGTGCCGCCCTTGGGCCTCACGGGGGCTCCCACCCACGTCCAAGTGGAAGCACCATGCTCCACGCTGGCCATCGACACTGTTCCCCAATGACTATGCCCACGCCCAGTGGAAGTACTTAGCTCCGCACTAGTGAGAAGACAAGAAGACTAGCTAGGTGTCGGACGCGGCTATTTGCTTTTGCCCTCCTTTTATAACCCAGTTATCGTCTTCTTGGAATGAATTTGAAGTTTCGTGTGCTTATCAAAAGAAGAACGGGGGGGATTTTTCTTGGCTCGAGGTTGTTTCTTGTTTTCTAGCTTCATGTTTCAAAGTGAAGTTCACGCCTGCTGCCCCCCCCCCCCACGAGCGCTGAGTATGGTACGCGCGCGCTGAGCACGTCTGGACCAGCCCCAAGACATCAAGCCCCCCCCCGGGGGGGGTCAGGAGTACGGCCACCACACGCGTACCTTGTCGTAATCCGGCAATTGGCTCCTCGCGAGGACCTCTAGGGCAGGTCAGCAGGATCCTCGGGAAGCTCAGAACCTCGCGAACCCACAGAGGGCTCATCTTAGGAGAAGAGCACCACTGCGATGTCAGGACCCGCTTGAGCCCGCGAGCTCGCTGCGACACACTCCAAATCCTATTTCCAAGGGCATATCTTCATTTCATACATTATAAGGGGGGCCCTTCAAAAAATGCTTTCACACCCCACAAGGCCGTGTCTGGAGGTTTTTGTGTACAGGTCAAAGCAAAAAGAAATGCAGGCCTAGCTGGATGCGCCGCCATGGGGACGGTCTTCATCATCTCCATCTGAGCCGCCCGGATTGCCGCGGTCACCCTCCTCATCGTCGACATCCGCATCGTCCTCTTCAACAGCCATCACGATTGCGTCATCCTCGGGAGCGAACTCTGCGACCAGGGCGTCCACATGGTCGTCCATGCAGCCGGCCAGGTTGTCCTGGATGACCTCGGGCATGAGGGCTATCGCGGCATCGAAGTCAAAGTGAGGATCAAGGTTGAGTAGGTGGCTGAAGACACGTGAGAACACGCACCCGAGAAGACCTTGACTTCTCTCTTCAACAAGCTTATGAGCCCTCGCGGCCCGATCCTCCAGGAGGGTCACGACCCCAGTGAAGAAGCAGAGGTGGCTAGCATAGTCATCCTCGTGCAGGTGAGGGGCGCTCTACTTGCAAATGGCGCCCAAGGCTCGGTTGGCCCTGACTCTGAGGGCCTGGAGCATCAAGGCATGCTCGCGCTGCATCGTCCGGCGGTGGTTCGCTTCATTCGCGGTCTTCTCCGTGAGGGACATGACGCCCTTGATTTGCTGCTGAAGAGAAGATAGGTCGGCGTGAGCAGAGGCCAAGGCGGCCTCGGAGGAGACCTGAGCTTCTTTGGCCGCCGTCTCGTGATGCTCCACGGCGTCCAGCTTCGTCCTCAGGGTAGTGGTCCTGCCCTTAAGCTCGAACTTCAGGAGTTCCGACTGCAGGCGGTACTCGTCGACGAGAGCCGCGTGGATCCCCGCCACCTTCTGGTCGACCTCCTGCTGGAACCTGGCCTCCTGGGCAGTGACGACGTCCTCAGCCGTGGCTGCTTGGAGCTCCCTCACTTCCAACCGTTCAAGCTCCAGGCTGCATTCCAGGGCATCCAGCGCCAGTCCTTCCTCACGTTTCTGGATTTCTGCCTCATCAGAAGGTACTTCACCGAGTGATGCAGCCAAGGCGGCCCTGCGCGCTTCGAGCTGCTGCTCAAGGGCAGCGTTCGAAGCCTGGAGTTCCTGCTCTTGCTCCTTGGCCACCTCATGACGGCGGTGAGAAGCCCTGGCCTCCTCCAGGGTGTGAGCGCAAGCCACGCGAGAAGCTGCAAGGGACATCGCAGCACTTGCGCTGGCGCGCTCGTGCTGAAGAGGCCTGAGGTTGATGGTGACCTTCAGCTGGTGCCACTCGCACGCCAAGCGGAGGTCCTCCATCTCGAGGCGGGCATCAACATCGGCAAGCTCTCTCCAAGACAAATCAGCGCGTGCATCGCCTCGCTGAAAAGCTCATGGCGGACGGCGTTGCGCCCGCGTGCGAACTCCAGCGTGTGGCCAAGCCCATCCTCCGTGTCGAGGGATGTTAGAGGGACGCGGAGCGGATCGCCTGCCTCTGGTGGGGGGCTGGCCAACATGGTCTTGCCACTTGAAGATGAAGCCGGCGCTGGGAGCGCCCAACCATCAGTGATGACCAATGGAAGAGCCCTCGGCATGCCTCCTGCGCCCCTGGACAGGCTGCGAAGGAAGGATGTCGGAAGCTCAAGGTCACGGCCCCCTAGCAGTGCATCAGCCGCTCGGGTTGTCCCCGTGCCTAGCGCGGGAGTCGGGTGTGGGGGGCTCGAAATCAGGAGCGGGCCAAGGACTTCCGGAGGACGCCTCTCCTGAGGTTTCACTGCCGCGGCCGAAGGGATCCTATGGAGCCTAGGTCAGGAAAATATGCAACACGCGGGAAGTCACTAAGATAAGGTACTTACTCGTCTATGGCTATGTACCTCATCTGCTTCAGCGGCCAGTAGGCGTCACCATTGCAGCTCGGAGGCCCTTTCCTCTTGCGGAGTGCTTCAAGATTTAGGTGAAGCTGGCCGGGCTTCACGGAATGATCCGCGGCACTTGGAACACTCACCGGGGTTTCTTGGGAAATAGCCTCAGGAGTGCCAGACGGCACCTGCTCACTAGCCACCGCCTCAAGACAACTCGCCCGTGCTTCGGTGGCGGTCACCTCAGGGGCGTCGGTCCGTGCCAGCCCCCCAACGGCTCCTTCAAGGGCTCTCGCCAGGACCTCAGGAGCGTCTGCCTCATGAGCGCCCGGCGACGCCCGCTCCTTAGCAGTAGTCCCGGTGGCACCCGGTGGCACCCACCAACCTGCATCCACATTTAGGGCATGCGGGCCAATAAGCAAGGGAGCCATGAGGATGGGATTCTCGCAAGGCCCTTCAAGGCCTGCCGGGCGCAGCCCCCACTCATCAAAGAGGGGCATCTGCCTCATGAAGTCCCCCTTGTTTGAGCACTAGTACAGGAGGCAGCCCTCCTCCGGAAGCGCGGCTGGCGCTGGGTCGCCCGACAGAAGCTCGAGCACCATGCACAACGTCTTGGAAGGAAGTGCAGGCATCTGAAGCCTCATGGGGTCCTTGCTGCCGATGAAGGCCCACATTGAGCGAGAATGGTGCTGGAGCGGAGCGATGCGCCATCGGATGAATTCCTTCACGACCATCGGCACTGTCACCCCGAGCTTCTTCAACCTGGTCAGCCGGGAGCAGACATGGGCAAGCCGATGGTCGGCAAGCTTCACGTGCCCCAGCCGGAGCTGTGCACTGCTGGCGCCCGGGGACGCAGAAGCAGGGGGGTAAGCACGCCAGCATCCACGAACAACCACTGTTTCCAGAACCCACTCACATCTGGCGAAAGCTCGAAGTCAATCCTCATGCCAGCCGTCGCCGCTACGGCCTGGAAGGCCATGCGCCCTGAGCGCTGGCGGACGTCGACTAGATGAAGCGAGAAGAAATGACAAAACAGGGCTACGGAAGGAGCGATGCCCACCATAGCTTCACAAAGGAAGGCAAAGACGGCGAGGGGGGTGATGGATTGAGGGTATATGCAGCGAATGGATTTGGTAGTGCAAGAGTATGGCGTTGAAGAAATTGGAGAAAGGGGGAATAAGGCCCGTGAAGAGGGCGTGAAGATGGATGGGGATCTCAGTGGCACTCATGTCGAACGAGGCCCAGGAGGCAGGCCAAGCAATCATCGCCTTCCACTCATTGGAATCGGCGGCAAGAGCGTGACGGACCTTGTCCAACCCCTCTCGATTGATCACCATCGACCACTCAAGAGCAGTCTCCAAGACCGGCGGGGATTCGGCTAGAGCGCGGGACTTCCCCTTCTTCTTCAGCCACGGAGCCATGGTACAAGAAAAAAGGGGAGGGGACCACTGGTGTCGAATCCGCAAGAGGGGCTCCGAGCTTGAGGAAAGAGGAGGAGCCAAGGCCAAGCATGACAAGCAATGGAGGTAGGACTGCGCTGGCAACGGGTGACTGCCAAGCCTGGCGGATTTCAAGGCTGCGTGGGGAAGTGGAGACACCCACATCCCATCAATCGCCACGCTTCGCCCAAGGCCGCAGGCGGTTAGGGCCCGCGGCGCTCCACACTTGCCCTTTGGCTTCGCCTTGAAGCCAAGTCCGAGCGTGCCTTGGGACCGGGGGCTACTGTCGGCGTTCTAGGAACGGGGGTACCCAGACTTGCCTGCCTACGGCCCATGGCGTGGCTCCATCGGCGGTCTTGTACGGCCCAACTTCGACATTGACAACTCAAGACCCTCGCGAGGGGCCAAGCCTCGCGGGGCGGACAACACCAGGACCTCCAAAGGAGCAGCCTCCTCAGGCTGGCTCCCGAGGAGGGGAGATTTCCATGCAAGGCTCACCTCGCGAGGCTCAGGTGACGTGAGCCATGACGACCAAGGCCAGGCGGGCGCCAGCGGGCGTAGTGTACCCGTTTCCTCTTTGGTGCTAAAGAGGCAAGCGCAGGAGCGGAGTCCTGAGGGATAAGCTAAAGATTTCCATTCCCGTGCAACAAGACCAAGACCGCCAAGACGGCAGGACGGAGGTCATCACTGAGCCCACCACAGCGTCACGATCAGAGACTTTTGTAGGCGAAGACTACTTTCGTCAGGATAAGATGTACTAGTTGTCTCCCTTCAAATTTGGCCGTTGTGGGATCCCTTCCCGCCTTCATTTGGGAAGAGGACCAAGGCCACTATAAATAGGACCTAGCCACCACCATAGAAGAGGGATCAAATCCATTACACCGTCACCCTCACCGGCTCACTTGAGCTCAAGAACACACCTCCTGAGATTGTTCTCCACTATACTAGTTCATCCTCAGCCCCTCGAGGCCAATCCACCACAAAGCAGGAGTAGGGTTTTACACCGCAAGGTGGCCCGAACCTGGGTAAACTGTTGTGTCCCATTTCCTTTGAGTTCGATGAGCTAGGCTGTGAGATTAGCGAGTAGGCAGACTGGGGAGATTGAGATCTCTGCACGTAGCCTAGAGTTCGAACCTCTCAAGGGTTTGTAGAACCCGAAATCTGACATACCGGGCAGTGGCTAACATTATCGCTGAGTGATGTTGGCTTCGCCAACTCCTTCAAGAGTTGCTTTGTGATGTCCATAAGGCCACGATCTTGTACTGTGACAACGTCTCCTTCGTCTACCTATCTGCCAACCATGTTTACCATTGTCGGATGAAGCACATCGAGCTCGACATACACTTTGTTCGTGAGCAGGTTGCACTTGGGAGGATACGAGTTTTGCATGTTCCTACTGCTCAACAGTTTGACAAGTCGACCTCATGAACCCTTGTACCTATATCTTGCACGTGATCAATCAATTGTGTCGCATGCAACAATCTTTCCTAACAACAATTTCATTTTTGGGGACATGAAGAAGTCCTGCTCTATACATTCGGTGATTCTTGGCAGGACCATATTCCTTAATTAGTGGAGAATTAACGATCTAATACTAGATTACCAAATTACCCTCGAAGTGGTGGTACTCCCCAAACTTTTAATGGTAGTCCTCCAAGACATCTATAATGGAGTGCCAAACAATCATATCCATCAGATAAGAGCAAATGGAGGGCTTATATTCTACCAAGGCTACCCCATAGATGGAGCATACAAGAAAAACTAATGGCCTTTCATGAGCGTATTAGAGAGTTACCCGATCTCATATACTGCAAAACTAGTAGTCCAGCTCATATAGGTGTTTTCTTTAAAGACCGTCTTATACTATGGGATGTACCTTCTCTTAGAGCAACTCTAACTGATCCCCTATCCGGCGCAAAGGGGGGATAAATTCGATTATCCTCCCTGACGATGCACCTAGCCGATCCCCTAAAATGGATAGTGAAGGATAAATTATCCCCCCCCCCTGTGCCGAAAAAGGGATGATAAAGTTTGTCAAGGGTTGCTCTGTGAGATAGTGGCCCATTTATATATATATATATATATATATATATATATATATATATATATGGATGGTTGTGTGAGACAGTCTAGTGTGAGATGGTATGTTCAATTATTATAGTAGACCACTATTATAAAGGTAGGGAATGTTTTTCATGCAAATTGGAAACCAGCCTTCCACCAAATGTGTGTTATTCATGTAAAGCCAATCCCGGTGAAGCTTACCGATACATTCAGTATATTGACCCTTATGGCCGCAATGTATCATGTTGCAGGGCTACCGTGTCGAGGGAGAGATACGAAGTAGGTTTACGACGCTATACTCAGCTCTTGCCTGTTGGTGGATGGACACTACAAGACTAGAATATTATCTCCGCTGCATGACTTTATTATAGCTAGCCCATGGGCTAAGTTGGTGTGTATTGTAAAGCATTGCATCCGCGATGTAATACTATGACATGTGATGTATTCTTGGTATTTTATCATCAACTGTGTGTGTCAGCTATTGATACATGGACTGACATAGAAAGCACAGAGACTCAGGGCCCCTCTCGGGACTGGGTCGTGATAGTCTAAGCACTGAGAGAGTTTGGGTCTTGAATAATCCCCCATCATTGTTTTGACAAAAGAGCCAAATTGAACAACTCCCTTTGCCTGAATCCCATCCCCCCTATGTACTTTGGTTAGCACATGTCCTTCCAAGATATCCATGTCGTTTTCCACTTTCCTTCTTTAGCTCCCCACCAAAACTTTCTAAGGGATGAGTCAATATGTTGATACAGTCCCTTGGAAGCTTAAAACATCCCATGGCATAGGTGAGAAATGTTTGTGCAATTGACTTTATAAGAGCCGCTTTACCAACAAATGATGGTAGTTGTTTAATCCACCCCTGAATCCTCTTCCATAATCTGTCCTTCAAATGCTTAAAGACCCCGTTCTTTGATCTTCCCATGTCAGTGGGCATTCCTAAATATTTTCATGAACGCTTCTGACTAGACCTCTAACAGATGCTTCACTTCATCCTTGAGATCACTGGGGCAATCTTACTAAACAATACTGAAGATTTCTCCAAATTAACCCTTTGACCCGAGGCATTACAACAAAAATTTAGTACATCTCTAACTTCCATTGCAGCTTGTGTACAAGCTTTCATAAAGAACATTCTGTCATCAACAAAAGAGGTGAATCGCCCTTGGGGCAGTAGGGAGACACCTTCAGTCCAATCAACTCGGTATGTGTGCTTCTCTCCTTTAACAAAGAGAAATAAACATGCAGGCGCTAGCAGAAACAAATGCAGTGAGATAGGATCTCCCTCACGGATTCCTCTCATGGGTTTAAAATATTCAAGTTGGGCACAATTCAAAAGAACTGACAACGAGGCAGTTCTTACACATTTCATGACCAACAAAATGCACCGAGGATTAAACCCCAGTTTCCCCATAATCGCCTCCAGATTGTCCCACTCCACGTGTTCATACGCCTTCATCATATCAATTTTCAAAGCGCAACTCCTGCTTTTTTGTCTTATTATTTTTCATAAAATGCAAACTTTCAAATGCCGATATGATATTATCTTTAATTAATCTTCTTCAAACAACCACATATTGCTCCAAAGATATAATTTCCAAAAGAACAACTTTAAGCCTATTAGCCTGCACCTTCAAAACTATCTTATGGTTTACATTACACAAACTTATTGACCAATTGAGACAATAAAGTAGGTGTATTAATCTTTGGGATAGGGACAATAAATGTGTTATTAATTACTTCGATACTACCCTTCCCCCTAAAGCTGGTTGTAATGGGAGTATCATAACTAATATCATGTATGCCAACTAGGCAATTTTGATAAGGTGGCATAGAAATAGATGAAGCAAGAGATGGTTGAGTATCATATTATGATACTGTATCATAATAAATTTTATGCTACTATGTGTCATGCATGACAATAAATAAAACCACTTAAGATACTAGTCTATCCATGATACTATGCTTCACGGAGGTAGTATCATATACTAGTATCATATGCATGATACTAGTATATGTTACTCCCCACTACAACCATCCTAAGCACCATTTGGGTGATCTCATTGCATTGGTCCGATCCATGGGGCTTTGTTGGGAACATGTTTTTCCTATTCCGCGTGTAGCGCACGTTACTCATCGAGCAAATGTGCACCCAAAGCGCTACTAGGCCAGCCCATATAGACAATGTTTGTACCAATTTTGGGAAGCTTCCGACTTCTTTTTCTGTGTTTTTCCTAGTTATTTTTTGGAGTTGTTCTTTGTTTTAGTTCTTATTAGTTTGCAACGGGAGAGAAAATTGACATATCATCAAAACTTTTGTTGTTACAACTATATTATATGCAATTGTGCCAACGACACGGTTGTCGCTAGGCCGTAAGCTGTAGTCGACTCCGAAGAAGAAGTTTGTTGCAATAGTGGCATCCGACTTTACAACAATGATGGTCAACAAATACGGTATAGACGGGCCTCGCCGATAATGAGGTTGAGGAGGCACTCAAGAGAGGGTGCCTCGTCTTTGAACATGATGTTGTTCCGGTGCTTCCAAAGAAGCCGGGCACCAAAAATAGCAACGAGGAGAGGCCTTTGCAGGATGGAGATGGCGCTGCAACGCAGGAGGTCATGCAACAATCCTAGAACCAGCCGTTGAGTGTCGGAGGCCCAGATGTGCAACGACACCAAGCAAGGAGCTCCTGCGAGAGCTGCATCGAGAAAGAGCAGCCGACAAGGAGGTGGTGCATGCTCTCGGGCTCCAGCCAGTGATCCGACCAGAAACGACATCTCGAGCCATCGCCCAGGACCCAAGATGTGGGGGCGCGCAAAATCACCAGAGCATCAGGGTCGTGCGGGTTCGGGAGATGGGAATTTATGAGTTTAAATTCCTTTGTTTCTATACGCATGCACGTTCTTCTTTTATTGGGCGACACAATCTTTATTATGCACAAATTCACGGAATTAAATTCCTTCATTTCCATTAGCACATTTGTCCTTCCTTTATTAATGGACACCTCACCCTCAACCTTTCATGCAAAGCCGCATCTTTTCAGTTCTCTCGAATAGGCGCCAACCTTTTTAGGTTCTTTCCTTTCTTTATTGAGTATCGGTTCTCTCTCTTTGCTTAATTCCTTCCCGTTCAACCCACTTCTTCGCACGACTTACTGAATTCGCGTCACGGAGGTATATAAGTTGATGCAATAGAGTGTGATGAGGCGAGGTGGTCCTATTAATCAACAGACGAATTCATATTTGTGCAGATTAACATGAGCTAGTTCAGGTGGTAGTGCCTTTTGTGTTTGGTGGTGAGATTGGGAGTTCGATTCCTAGTACTCGCGATATTATTTTTGCCTCTGATTAGGGCCGCGTCTCATTTTTGCCTCCCATTAGGGCCTGGTCCGCGGCGAGGTGGGCCTCCTTCCTGGGCCAAGTTCGGGGCGAGGTGGGCTGCCTTCTTAGATCACCTAAGCGAGACGAAAAAAATCTAAGAATAATCTAAGCGGGACGAAACCAAACCAAGAATACCTATTCCCTTTAATAGTAACTAGCACATATGCCCGTGCGTTGCAACGGAAGAGAAAATTGACATATCATCAAAACTTTTGTTGTTACAACTAAATTATATGCAACTGTGCCAACGACACAGTTGTCGCTAGGCGTAAGCTGTAGTCGACTCCGAAGAAGAAGTTTGTTGCAATAGTGGCATCCGACTTTACAACAATGATGGTCAACAAATACGGTATAGGCGGGCCTCGCCGATAATGAGGTTGAGGAGGCACTCAAGAGAGGGTGCCTCGTCTTTGAACATGATGTTGTTCCAGTGCTTCGAAAGAAGTCGGGCACCAATAAATAGCAACGAAGAGAGGCCTTTGCGGGACGGAGAGGGCCCTGCAACACAGGAGGTCATGCAACAATCCTGGAACCAGCCGTTGAGCTACGGAGGCCCAGATGTGCAACGACACCAAGCGAGGAGCTCATGCGAGAGCTGCATCGAGAAAGAGCAGCCGACAAGGAGGTGGTGCATGCTCTCGGGCTCCAGCCAGTGATCCGACCAGAAACGACATCTCGAGCCATCGCCCAGGACCCAAGATATGGGAGCGCGCAAAATCGCCAGAGCATCAGGGTCGTGCGGGTTCGGGAGATGGGAATTTATGAGTTTAAATTTCTTTGTTTCTATACGCATGCACGTTCTTCTTTTATTGGGGGACACAATCTTTCTTATGCACAAATTCACGGAATTAAATTCCTTCATTTCCATATGCACATTTGTCCAACCTTTATTAATGGACACCTCACCCTCAACCTTTCATGCAAAGCCGCATCTTTTCAGTTCTCTCGAATAGGCGCCAACCTTTTTAGGTTCTTTCCTTTCTTTATTGAGTATTTGTTCTCTCTCTTTTCTTAATTCCTTTCCGTTCAACCCACTTCTTCGCACGACTTACTGAATTCGCGTCACGGAGGTATATAAGTTGATGCAGTAGAGTGTGATGAGGCGAGGTGGTCCTATTAATCAACAGACGAGTTCATGTTTGTGCAGACTAACATGAGCTAGTTCAGGTGGTAGTGCCTTTGTGTTTGGTGGTGAGGTTGGGAGTTCGATCCCTAATACTCAAGGTATTATTTTTGCCTCCCATTAGGGCTGCGTCTCATTTTTGCCTCCCATTAGGGCCTGGTCCGTGGCGAGGTGGGCCTCCTTCCTGGGCCAAGTTCGAGGCGAGGTGGGCTGCCTTCTTTTAGCCGAAACAGTGCAAACAGGTCCTAGAATTAGTACCACCTCGCGTGTATATATTTAAATCACCTAAGTGAGACGAAAAAAATCTAAGAATAATCTAAGCAGGACGAAACCAAACCAAGAATACTTATTTCCTTTAATAGTAGGTATAGATAAGGTATAGATTAGTTTTTTTATTTTTCTTCTGTTTTTTTACTTTTTAATTCGTGGACACTTTTACAAAATCTAAACATTTCAAAATTCATGTTTTTTTATTTATAAATATTTTTTAATTCATAAATATTTTTCAAATCCGTGAACATATCTAGAATTTGTGAACATTAGCTAAAATAAGGGAACATTTTTAAAAAATTGAAAGTTTTCAATATTTATGATGTTTTTAACTGAGGATTTTTTTAAATCATGAACATTTTTAAAATTTGTTGTATCTTTTAAATCCTGAAACATTTTTAAATCAGTGAACGCTTCCAAAATTCATGAATATTTTTCATATTGGTTAACATATTTTGTTCATAACCATTTTTCAAATCCTTTACCGAATTTCACGTTCTTGAATATTTTACAAAAGATGCACGAGCACTTTTAGAGGAAATAAACCGGGGCCACGCCTTTGCCCAGATCGGTCATGCAGATGGATTGTTACGCCAACTGGATTGGGTGGAGGTTTTGCTAAACAAAGACAACCTTGCCCGTTCTAATTTTGAAAAAGCAAGAAGTGTAGATTTTGTACTCGAGATGAAACAAATCAAACGCCTCTTTTTTCAGTGTAGTTTGCGCGCTTCATGTGATCAGTCATCCAAATAACGTCCAATTTATATCCACTCACAAGTATTGTCAATATTTATGTTCACTGATTGGATGAAATTTCAAATAGATTTAGTACCCTAATAAGGCTGGGAGCGTCTACCGTATTATGCTCGCTATGGTTATGAGAAATGATTTTGTTTTTATGAGTAAAACAATTTCTTCTTTGCATGTTATTTTTCATTGTATGTACTGGTTTCGTACTTCGTCTACGCTACATCGAACAGAGTGCCAACCGTTGTTTAAAACAGTGTGTATGTACTTGGAAAGGGTGCCCAAGGAGATTGTTACTCAACATGGGTGACATTAATCTCCACATCGGACCACCACCTCCCTCAACATAGGCATAAGAGCATCTCCAGCCGTTTGGCCCCCCAGGGCGCCGAAAAAGAGCGGCCTGGGGGTGAGCCGGCGGTATACTCGGCGCTGGGGCGGTTGGGCACCCAGCCGTCGCCCCCAGGCGTCGATTTTGGCCCAGTGTTCGGCCCAATTGTGTCCAAAAACGGTCTGATATCTGCGTGAATCGGCCCATATTCGGCGTGATTCGGCGTGTTTCGGCGTGAATTTTCGCATACAAATAGAAATCAATTAGTTTGTCACATAGTTCGGCATGGTTCGGCGTGTTTCATCACATAAATCAAATAGTTCAACAAATAGTTCAATACAAATTATATAGTTTAACAAATAAAAACTCAAGTTTCATCACACGTCATTCCCGCGTCGCCCCGGCCTTGCCCTTGAGCCTCCATAGGTGCTCCACCAGATCGTGTTGCAGTTCTTGATGCACCTGTGGGTCTCGGATCTCCTGACCCATATTGAGGTAGTCAGTCCAGGTTGCCGGTAGCTGGTGATCAACTTGGGCAAGAGGACCCTGCCTGTAATATGGTTCAATGTCAAACACTGGCTCTTCCTGCTCGCTCTCAATAATCATGTTGTGCAAGATGACACAGCAAGTCATGATCTTCCATATTTGATCTTTCGACCAGGTCTGAGCAGGGAATCGGACAACAGCAAATCGAGATTGGAGCACACCAAATGCCCACTCGACATCCTCCCTGCAAGCCTCCTGAACCTTCACAAACTAGGTGTTCTTGCCTCCTGGCACAGGGTTTGAGATGGTCTTCACAAATGTCGACCATCTCGGATAGATGCCATCAGCTAGATAGTACCCCTTGTTGTAGTGTTGCCCATTGACCTCGAAGTTCACCAAAGGAGAATGACCTTCAACAAGCTTGGAAAAGACAGGGGAGCACTTGTGACGCCCGTATAATTAAGCTACAGCGATCCCCCGCTAATGATGCCACGTCACCTCGGTTACTGTTGATAAACTCTAGATAATTCAAAACCGAAACAAATTCAAAATTTAATTAAAGGAAAACAATGAAAGTTTTCAAACATTAAAATAAAAATGTTCAATTTGTACTAAATATTACATAGATAATTATGGTGTAGAGGACACAGCTTTATAAAATGCATAAATATTTTAAATTGAATTAAAACAGTAGAGAAAATAAAGAAAAAGGGAAAAGAATAAAAACAGAAAACCAAACTACAAAATACAAATAAAAAGAGTAGAGGCCCCTGGCCAACTAGGCCAGACGGCCTAGCTGGCCGACCCGCTGGCCCACTCGGCCGGCCCACTCGCCCTGGCCTATATGGCCTCGTACCCCAAACCCTAACACCACGTCGCCCACTCACCCCACTCCCACTCGCTTCCCCCCCCCTCCCTACTCCCCTCGATTGGATCTGGATCGGGAGGAGAACCCGATCCCCTCGCCCCTCCACCCCAGACGCCGGCGGCCGGAGCGCTCCATCGCCGGCCTGCCTCCTCCAACGTCGACGCCGTCCCCGTCCTCCTCCACAACGGACCTCCTCGAACTCCCTCGCGCCCACTGCCCCGTTCCCTACAGACACCCGGTGAGGTCCCGGCCTCCTCTCTCTCCCTCGCCTCGACGTGCACCCCGCGCCACGCGCGCTCACCGTGAGCGCCGCATTTGCCGCCGCACGCGGGAAGCCCGCGCTGGCTCACCGCCCGCGACCCCCCTTGCTCCGACCGACTCCGGCCGCGCCCTGGCCGTTCTGCGCGCGTGACCCACGCCCTCCTGGCCTGGCCCTGGTCGGCGTTCGCGGTTGCTTCATAATAACATGCTTAACGAGATCTTGGTATTTGATCTGAGTCTGGCTACTGGCCTATACGCACTAACCAACTATGCGGGAACAGTTATGGGCACTCGACGTCGTGGTATCAGCCGAAGCCTTCGTGACGTCAGCGACTGAGCGGCGCGCGCCAGATTGGACCGCGTAACGTGACTTCCTTAGTAATGGAGGTTGCTAGGTCTGCTTCCGGCCGCCCACGCAACGTGCAGGTGTGCAATGGGCGATGGGCCCAGTCCCCTGCGCGCATAGGATTTAGACCGGCGTGCTGACCTCTCTGTTGTGCCTAGGTGGGGCTGCAACGTGTTGATCTTCCGAGGCCGGGCATGACCCAGGAAAGTGTGTCCGGCCAAATGGAATCGAGTGTGTTGGGTTATGTGGTGCACCCCTGCATGGAAGTTAATCTATTTGAATAGCCGTGATCTTCGGTAACAGGACGACTTGGAGTTGTACCTTGACCTTATGACAACTAGAACCGGATAATTAATAAAACACACCCTTCCAAGTGCCAGATACAACCCGGTGATCGCTCTCTAACAGGGCGACGAGGAGAGGATCGCCGGGTAGGATTATTCTATGTGATGCTACTTGGAGGACTTCAATCTACTCTCTTCTACATGCTGCAAGACGGAGGCTGCCAGAAGTGTAGTCTTCGACAGGATTAGCTATCCCCCTCTTATTCTGGCATTCTGCAGTTCAGTCCACTGATATGGCCCTTTACACATATACCCATGCATATGTAGTGTAGCTCCTTACTTGCGAGTACTTTGGATGAGTACTCACGGTTGCGTTCTCCCCCTTTTCCCCCTTTCCTTTCTTTCTGGTTGTCGCAACCAGATGCTGGAGTCCAGGAGCCAGACGCCACCGTCGACGACGACTCCTAGTACACCGGAGGTGCCTACTACTATGTGCAACCCGCTGACGACAACTAGGAGTAGTTAGGAGGATCCCAGGCAGGAGGCATGCGCCTCTTTCGATCTGTATCCCAGTTTGTGCTAGCCTTCTTAAGGCAAACTTGTTTAACTTATGTCTGTACTCAGATATTGTTGCTTCCGCTGACTCGTCTATGATCGAGCACTTGTATTTGAGCCCACGAGGCCCCTGGCTTGTATTATGATGCTTGTATGACTTATTTATGTTTTTAGAGTTGTGTTGTGATATCTTCCCGTGAGTCCCTGATCTTGATCGTACACGTTTGCATACATGATTAGTGTACGATTGAATCAGGGGCGTCACAAGTTGGTATCAGAGCCGACTGTATGTAGGAATCCCCCTTTCCAACTCCTTGGCCGAAGTTGAGTCTAGTCGATGAAAATTGTTTTACTAACTTGGCTGTGCGGCCCATGGGCCCACGTCGCCATTGGGTGGTATTAGGATCTTTTACTCCTTGTCTATACTCAGGGACTCTGATCTCTCTTCTATTCGGGTTAAATGATTTTTGCTAAATCTAACATTAGGATCTCGTTATCACTTTCACCCGGAGAGCCCCTTATTACTGATGATCGTCTGTTGCACGTGAAGACCCTGAAGATACTCTCCGCTGTTAACCCGAGAACTTGTGTTCATCTCATTTGCAATTCCCCTTCCACCGTCAACCCTTATGGATAACTACTTACAGTTGTTATTCTAACATTCATCCCCAGTTGGTCTTGTAATTACCAGATACCCCGAAACACTCGTCGTTGTTTTGATAATCCTTTGAGCTTACCGCCTTGCTGTTCTTTGTCACCTGAATACCCCTATGGATAATTCTCGCACTTATCGAGTATCTGCTCATCCCTCAGTTGTTCATGTGTTTCACAATGGTCTTCGAAATACTATTCGATCCTCCAAAAATCCTTAGTAGCTTATTGCTCTGCCATACTTGTCTACTTGCATGATGGATGTTTTCCATATGTCTGGCAGTATTCGTTAGTATCCTTAGGCATCGTCATTTTTATCCTTTTGATTCAACATGAGTGCGAATGCACGCAATCATCAGTTGATCCTTTTAAATTATCTTTCCGGCTCAGACGTCATTTTAAACATGAGCTGGTTCTCAACCAATCCAAATGTCGTCGATAGTACCCCTAAGGCTATTCAACTTATCCACCCCTAATCAGAACATTGCTTCTGTTCCCTTAATTTGGAAATCATAATTCCTTTGCATTTGAGCTCCGGATTAGTCAATTGTTTCTATAATCCAATGCCCTTGCATTGTTACTTCCTCTGATTGTGTGCCGATGCTCACATCAGCTCTGTTATGGACCGACAGATCCTTTAATGGATTTTATCCGACATTGTCCTTCATATTCAATAACCTTGTGAGCCTTCCCTTGGATACATAATGCCTTTGGTAAATTGTATCATCTACTTTCTCAACCTTGCTCTACTTTCGAGCTTGTGATATTTACTCTTGAAACTTGTGGTATATGTTTCTAAGAAGCCCCTACGGGTTGAACCTATGCCTTCCTTAATATGTGTGAACTCGAAAGTTTTCACGAGTCATACTCTTCTGGTATTTTGCTAGATAAAGTTTCAACACTACGACTTCTTCAAAAGTGAGAGGTGAATGGAAGGTTATACATTGAAGAAGTGGGAGTCGACCTTGAACATTGTGTTCATGCCCATGAAAATGATGTAGACCGTCTCTAGAGCTTCTTGCAAAATGATTATCTAGCTGATATAATATCATCTGGTATCTGTGAGTTGATCCTATGCAATCGTGGTTCCGACCATATTTTCTCTTTGATCCCATTTCTCGGACAAGTTAAAGCACTTGTCTTTTGCAAGTCAATACACCAGTCCAACCTCTCCCTTGATCTACCGTCGAGTATTACCCTCTGGTATCTCGAGAATATCTAAGAATTGTGTTGCATCTTATGAGTCTTCATCATCTATTATTTCTCATTGATTCCAATTTTTCAGGGGTTCTGAGTTGCTAGTCGCTCAAGAACACCGGTAAGTCAACCGATTCCGCACTCTGGTTCGATAACTCTAAGTAATCTTCGTTGCTTATGAGTTTAATAATCCTTCAAGTCATTCCTAGCCTGATCGACTATATCATTATTGTGCTAAATTTTAACTGTGCTACCTGGTCCTTCTTTCCGGAGCACAAATTTTCGACGATGAGCTAAACTTACGTCGATCTTCCTCCTCATATAATTTTGCCTTAAAAACAGCGAGCTTGATTTCGAGTTTGTGTCGTATCTGTGGCTCCAATAATCTTTTGTTGCATCAGTCGTTTTGCTTGATGCAGTCGCTGTTCAATTGCTTCTTCGTGGATCCTCTCGATGACAAATTGTCGTGATCATCATCAACATTTTGACTCCTTCCAGGATATCAATTGAATTCATGATGAGAAATACCATCCTTGTCCTTGATGATTTGTGTTATTATCGACCACTTTATTGCCTTCCGTTCAACACAAACTTGTTCGTGTTTTGTGTTATACCTTGAGATCCTTGCTATCCAGCATTTGTTCTTCTTTAACTTGGAGTATTAGCATCTTTTATGTCAAGAATGTCGTGAGAATTTCACCACCTCTTAAGAATTCTTGATATAGGTGATACTTCTTGCCATATCCGTTCATTCCTTGGTCCCCGTGTTGCTTCCAACCGGAATACCAATAGTTGAACGGTGCTGCTTGAATTCTGCACTTCTAGCAACCCTGTTGCTTTGAAGTTAATGGACGACCGTTCATTCTTAGACTATTGGTTATTGAATCACCATTCTAACATAGATCAAGCTACCTACGCCCATATTTCGGGGTGCACCTTTCAACTGTTGTTTATTTGGGTATGTTTTCCTCGAGCATATCTCATTATATCATTTGATCTGACAAATGTTATCTCCTTGTTCACATAATTGTGGAAATCCATCCTTTGAAATTCTCAATGAATTGTTGCTGAGTCAATCAGCCACCTCCTCACCTCTCCTTGATTTAATGATGAACTCTTGTTTTGGAACTCGCTTCCATAGTTCAATTCCCGAGAATCTTACAATGTCATCTCGACAACTTGTGTTGCACCTTCCTTCTCAGGCATCATGAGTCTGAGGTATCCTGACACCAATCAGAACTGAATCTCGGTCAGATATGATGGTTGGAACATATTTCCATGAGATATAACATTGGCCTTTATATGACCCGTTAAGGTGATGTCATGTCTAGCACACCTGGCCGAAGGACCTATTGTTATAAGTTCCATTTTGGCAAGGTTAACCATTCTTCCATGAGGAAATTATAAGACTTATTCTATGAGTTGTTCCTGATGGATTCTTTGTGTATCCAAAGTCTGACCCTTGCTTGAAGACCATGTCAATGCTATCTCAAAGCATGTCTATGGCACTCTGACTTTCAGTAAGAACATTTAAAGCACAAATGCTAAATTTTCCTTATCAATTACCCTAACACCGTTGTATGGGTAATGTCATGAAATTTCTCTCACCTTATCTAAAGAGTTTTATACATTATATCCTGTCATGGATATCATGCTCTGCTTGTCCTTGGGAAGGATATACCCTTGAAATATGTGTTTAAACACATTTTCCTTTCCATTGTTATGTTTAATATGAAGATCACCTTCTCCTTTCCATTGTTTTGTTCAACCTTTCTCGTGATCTATTTGATCTAAGCAGTAATGTTCTTCTGCTTATGTAAACACCTTGGGGTACAACCGTGTCAGTAAGACCCTGTTGCTTTTGTTGATAGCATTCCGGTAACCATTGATGGACGAGAACTTTGCCTATTGGTCCGCCTCGTTCAACGAGCAGGAAAATGGTTCTCTTCGTCCCTCACCCTTGGTACCGACATTGTTGCCAACATAACTGATAGCCTACCCTCTGACATGTCTTGCTATCATGACCGTGCAAGATGTCCACGCCCTTCTTACTTTAACCCACATGGTGGGCCCATAACCCACAGTTCCACAGGATCAAAACCTGACTCTCCGGTAAACCCCCTGTTGCCAAGGTTGTTCCTCGCGCGTGGCCTCGTAAGTAATTTACGAGCCACCTTCCGAGTGATCACCAGTTCTGCTATCAGACGCAATACTACTTATTCCCATTGCTCTGAACCCCTTTCACACTTTGTTTCAGGCAACGAACGATTGCCTATGCGCTTGAAACTTCTATTTTGCACCTTCTTACTTTGCTCACGATATTTTCTTAAGTTTCAATTCGAGAGTTGCTATCCGCCACCCTCCCCGATGTTATCGACCAGATAGTCGACCTTGCAGAGGTCTGTTCTCCCGGAATGCCCACTCTTTATTCTTTTGTAAGTACGATGGAGTTCCTGAAGAAAGGACGCCGACTTCATCATGATGACCTAAAGCAGAGAAACGAAGACATCAATATATTGGACCGGCCTCTTCGAGAAGAGCAAGCCAGGATGAGAAGACCCGCTAGATTCGTTACCAAACCTTCCCCCCTTTCACTACCTCTTAACTCTCGGGGCGAGATTTCTTGTAGTGGAGGAGAATTGTGACGCCCGTATAATTAAGCTACAGTGATCCCCCGCTAATGATGCCACGTCACCTCGGTTACTGTTGATAAACTCTAGATAATTCAAAACCGAAACAAATTCAAATTTTAATTAAAGGAAAACAATAAAAGTTTTCAAACGTTAAAATAAAAATGTTCAATTTGTACTAAATATTACATAGATAATTATGGTGTAGAGGACACAGCTTTATAAAATGCATAAATATTTTAAATTGAATTAAAACAATAGAGAAAATAAAGAAAAGGGAAAAGAATAAAAACAGAAAATCAAACTACAAAATACAAATAAAAAGAGTAGAGGCCCCTAGCCAACTGGGCCAGACGGCCCAGTTGGCCGACCCGCTGGCCCACTCGGCCGGCCCACTCGCCCTGGCCTATATGGCCTCGTACCCCAAACCCTAACCCCCCGTCGCCCACTCACCACACTCCCACTCGCTTCCCCCCCCCCCCCACTCCCCTCGATTGGATCTGGATCGGGAGGAGAACCCGATCCCCTCGCCCCTCCACCCCCGACGCCGACGGCCGGAGCACTCCATCACCGGCCTGCCTCCTCCAACGTCGACGTCGTCCCCGTCCTCCTCCACAACGGACCTCCGCGAACTCCCCCGCGCCCACTGCCCCGTTCCCTATAGACACCCGGTGAGGTCCCGGCCTCCTCTCTCTCCCTCGCCTCGACGTGCACCCCGCGCCACGCGCGCTCACCGTGAGCGCCGCATCTGCCGCCGCACGCGGGAAGCCCGCACTGGCTCACCGCCCGCCACCCCCCTTGCTCCGACCAGCTCTGGCCGCGCCCTGGCCATTCTGCGCGCGCGACCCGCGCCCTCCTGGCCTGGCCCTGGTCGGCGTTCGCGGTTGCTTCATAATAACACGCTTAATGAGATCTTGGTATTTGATCTGAGTCTGGCTACTGGCCTATACGCACTAACCAACTACGCGGGAACAGTTATGGGCACTCGACGTCGTGGTATCAGCCGAAGCCTTCGTGACGTCAGCGACTGAGCGGCGCGCGCCAGATTGGACCATGTAACGTGACTTCCTTAGTAATGGAGGTTGCTAGGTCTGCTTCCGGCCGCCCACGCAACATGCAGGTGTGCAATGGGCGATGGGCCCAGACCCCTGCGCGCATAGGATTTAGATCGGCGTGCTGACCTCTCTGTTGTGCCTAGGTGGGGCTGCGACATGTTGATCTTCCGAGGCCGGGCATGATCCAGGAAAGTGTGTCCGGCTAAATGGGATCGAGCATGTTGGGTTATGTGGTGCACCCCTGCAAGGAAGTTAATCTATTCGAATAGCCGTGATCTTCGGTAACAGGACGACTTGGAGTTGTACCTTGACCTTATGACAACTAGAACCAGATACTTAATAAAACACACCCTTCCAAGTGCCAGATACAACCCGATGATCGCTCTCTAACAGGGCGACGAGGAGAGGATCGTCGGGTAGGATTATGCTATGCGATGCTACTTGGAGGACTTCAATCTACTCTCTTCTACATGCTGCAAGACGGAGGCTGCCAGAAGCGTAATCTTCGACAGGATTAGCTATCCCCCTCTTATTCTGGCATCTGCAGTTTAGTCCACTGATATGGCCCTTTACACATATACCCATGCATATGTAGTGTAGCTCCTTGCTTGCGAGTACTTTGGATGAGTACTCACGGCTGCTTTCTCCCCCTTTTCCCCCTTTCCTTTCTTTCTGGTTGTCGCAACCAGATGCTGGAGTCCAGGAGCTAGACGCCACCGTCGACGATGACTCCTACTACACCGGAGGTGCCTACTACTACGTGCAGCCCGCTGACGACAACCAGGAGTAGTTAGGAGGATCCCAGGCAGGAGGCATGCGCCTCTTTCGATTTGTATCCCAGTTTGTGCTAGCCTTCTTAAGGCAAACTTGTTTAACTTATGTCTGTACTCAGATATTGTTGCTTCCGCTGACTCGTCTATGATCGAGCACTTGTATTCGAGCCCTCGAGGCCCCTGGCTTGTATTATGATGCTTGTATGACTTATTTATGTTTTTAGAGTTGTGTTGTGATATCTTCCCGTGAGTCCCTGATCTTGATCGTACACGTTTGCGTGCATGATTAGTGTACGATTGAATTGGGGGGCGTCACAGCACTGCAGGACATTGATGTCATTGTGAGTTCCTAGCATCCCAAAGAAAGAGTGCCAAATTCAGAGATCATGTGTGGCCACTACCTCAAGTACCACACTGCAATCGCCTTTGGCGCCTTTGTACAACCCCTGCCAAGCAAATGGACAGTTCTTCCATTTCCAATGCATGCAGTCGATGCTTCCAAGCATCCCAAGAAATCCTCTTGCTGCATTCTGTGCTAGGATCCGAGCAGTGTCTTCTGCACTGGGTGTTCGCAAGTATTGTGGTCCAAACACTGCCACCACTGCCCTATAGAACTTGTATAAACACTCAATGGTGGTGGACTCGACCATGCGCCCATAGTCGTCGAGTGAATCACCGGGAGCTCCGTATGCAAGCATCCTCATAGTTGTCGTGCACTTCTGGATTGAAGTGAATCCAAGTGTGCCGGTGCAATCCATCTTGCACTTGAAGTAGCTGTCGAACTCCCGGATGGAATTCACAATCCTGAGGAAAAGCTTTCGGCTCATTGGATAACGGCGCCAAAATGTTTTCTCACCGTGCAATGGAGCGGCGGCGAAGTAGTCGGAGTAGAGCATGCAGTAGCCTTCTAGACGATGTCGGTTCTTTGCTTTCACCCACCCAGGTGCCGAGCCACCTCGCCGTGGCTTTTCACTGCTCGCGAGCAGGCCGGTGAGGGTGGCGAGCACCATGAGATGCTCCTGCTCCTGGACGTCGGCTTCGGCTTCCTCCTCCAGCAACGCCGCGAGCGCCTCCTCATCTTCGGAGTCCATCGCCGGGCCGGGCAAATCACCGAACACCTTGCGGGCGAGGTGGGCGCAAACCTGCCGGTGTACAGGCCCTAAGTGGCCGGAACGCCGGAAAAGTTGCTCGGACGGCGGCGGAGAGGCTGCCTCGGCGAAACCTCTTCTTTTTCCCGGCGGGAAATGATCTACCTAGCTACGGTGGGCAGTGGACGGCGTCGAGATCGGCATGGTGGCGCAGGGTGGCGGCCGAGCGCGGGGGGTCGGAGGCAAATCTAGATGGGTGGCTTGACTTTTCGCCTGACAATGTGTCCCCAGGAACGCTTTTCCCTTGCGCCGGAGCCCCCGAGCGCCCCCAGTGCGCCGGGTTCGGCCTGCGATCGACGGGCGCAAAAACGGGCCGAGCCGGCGGAATTCAGCGTCGTGGGGGCGCGACTGAGGCATTTTTTCGGCGTCGGCGCAGAAAAAACGCCTGGGGAGGGCCTGTTGGGGGCGCGGCTGGAGATGCTCTAATGTCGGTCGTATATGACTTTACTGTTGCTCATCATGATGTTTGCCGATATGTCGGTTTTCTTTTCTTTCGTCAAACTGTTCGTGTTTTGGCTATGTGCATCCTAAATATGCAGATGCCAGATGCCATGTGTTGCTCATCATAATTGTATCTGTTTTATTCTATATTTTAAGTTAATAAAAGCGTCATTTATCAAAAACAATGCGGTCATGGTCTTTACTACAACGGCATACATCAGGGTACAAGAGCTAAGAGCATCTCCAGCCGCGCCCCCAACAAGCTCCCCCCACCCCCAAGGCCTTTTTTTATCGCCGGCGTTGAAAAATCGGTCCAGTCGCGTCCCCAGAAGCCCACTTTTCACCGGTTAGGGCCGAATTTGGCGCGGCAGACCCATGCTGAACCCGGTGCCGGGGGAAACAGTTATGGCGCGAAAGCCTGGCGGGCCCGCCGAGTCAGCGACCGGCCGCGTTCGTCGTCCTCATCGCCTCGGTTTCCTGCGGAGAATCAATGCCAAGGCTGTCGCGCCGGTCAGCCTTCCATTGATACCTCATGGGCGACACAGTGAAGGCGCAGCAACGCGCGTCCCGCCATGCGTACACACGGCGGCCGCCCTCTCGCCGCCCATGCATGGTTATAAAAGCCGCCCCTCCCTCGCCGATGAGCGCACACTCCATCGCCAAAGAATCCTCTCGCCCCTCTCGACCTCTCACCGCCGACGCGTGTCTCTCCTCTATCCCCCCAACGACGAGCATGGCCGAGTGCTACCTAGGTGATGGTGCGGCGGCCAATGGCTTCGGCCGCCGCATCCTGCATGAAGACGAGGCACGCCTCCTCTACGAGGCCAACTACCCGGCGCCGCCGGACATGCGGGTGCCGGGCTCCTAGAGGCTCAGCGGCGACGGCGGCCCGGTGCCTCCAGCGCCCACCGGAGCTAATCGGCGCGCCAAAATCGCGTGCATCCGGTCTTCACTGCCGGAGCAGGCGCAGAACCAGCCGAGGTACGCCCCCGAAAGCAACACGTTGTGGACGGCGTACTTCGACCGGCGCCACGAGGAGCAGCTCGCCTCAATCAACGGCGTCGAGCCCCGCGGCCGCCTCAACTCCGACGGGCGGCGCCAATGGTGGGGCGTCCCCAGCCGCACCCTCGAGGTTGTCCTCAAGTACATCGAGGCCGCCAACACGCCGCGCCTGGAGTACCCGGTGCCCCCTCCTTCTATCGCCGCCGCGACAGCTCCTGGACGCCGCAGCGAATGGAGACGGCCACCACCTCGTCATCGGGCTCCCTTTCCTCCGGGTCGCCGGCGCTACGCCCCGTCAAGCCGGAGCCACAGGAGACGCCGCTCAGGCGCCGCCACCCGCGGCGGCACCCTCGTCATCAACGAGGGTGACTGTGGCCCCTCTCCTCCCTCTTCCCGCCTCGTCAAGCCAAAGACTGACCGGGGCTGCTCCCCGTCAAGAAGGAGCACGAGGCCATGGCCGCCGACGAGACCGCCCTCAAATGGGCGCGGGAGGACTACGTCCGCGAGGAGATGGCGTGCCGGCGCCGCGCCCTCGAGGAGATCGCCGCTAGGCTCCGCGGACGCGAGGAGGGCGGCGTCGTCATCGTCGACGACAACGACGAGGAGGCGCCCGGGCCGTCCATGCTTCGGCAACGCTGGTCAGGGGTGTAGCAGGGACGGCGGTGGCACGCAGAACGGCAGCGACGACGACTACACCAATTTGTGTTCCGTCTGGCCGAATTTCGGCCGAGTTTAGTTTTCAAGAAACGGCGTCTGGGGCGGCGGTTGGGAAACCAACCGCCCCATGCCAATTTTTTCGCCGACGCGCCCCCAGACGGCGCTATTTCAAACCCCTGGGGGGCGAAAGAATGGAGATGCCCTAACGGTCATGCAGTGTCCGTGTTTGATGACATGATCTAATTGTGTACGAATATAGATACAGTAAGAATGTAGTACGTACATGATTAGTACCATTATACAGGGTTGAAATATGATTATTAAAAAAGCCACATGGGTTGTATCTATTGTCCGAAATTGATGGGAAGTTTTATTGCTTCTGATTTTTTGGTTGAAAAAATAAAGTACAATTTGCATGTGTATGGGTGTATCCAAGTATGTAGCACAATTTCTATCTAGAGGTGAAAATGACCCGGTGTGAGCAGTAGAAAAAAAGGTCTACACAGCCGCTCAAGAACATAAAAGCACGTGTTGTTGCCCTCATCTATTTAAGACATGCAAAATATTTGAAAAGTTATAAATGGCACAAGTATCTCTAAATAATATATTTTACCTAAGAAATACTCCCTCCGTCCGGAAATACCTGTCGGGAAAATGGATGTATTTAGATGTATTTTAATTCTAAATATATCCATTTTCATTCATTTTCGTGACAAGTAATTCCGGACGGAGGAAGTAATAAAATATTTCAGTCTTCTACCGTCGACCTCAGTAAAGTGGTTGTTCAGAGACCTTGGTGAACGACAACAGTAAAAACGAAAATAAGTCATCTCCAGCATAATAAGCTGAAGTCAAAACTCCATTATTTGCTCGTGTTTGGTATCAGGATTACTTGTGCCAATGCAATACGGCTCTAGATTCATTCTGATTTTTTATTGATCAACATGTAGTACAACACTCGTTGTCTCTTGATTGATTGTTTCCTCTTTGGTATCTTTGTAGTATCGAACATGCATTTTCTGTAAAATAGCTACATGTTAACTCTTCGGCACCATAATAAAACTTTAGCAAGATAGTTCTTAAATTTACCAAAGGGAGCAGTACAAAATTTTCAGTTCAAACTTAAGAAAAATATCTAAGACAGGTCCAGTAAGGCAGTTCTTGAATTTCAGTGGAAGCCTAAGGGGGAAAAAATCTAACATACTATCAAAAGTGACACAAAGGAAAAGCACTCTTTGAGTACGACCGAAAAGCACTATTTGACAATATTTAAAGTGTGATCGGTGCTTTATCCTCTTTGTTGCGAGGCCGGGGTTGGATTTTGCGATCCACCTGCATCAACTTCCCATGGAGGCATGGAGCAGCATGAAACTCGTCTGGAGGTGTCCATGCGCAGCCCCTGATCCTGACACAACCTACAGACCAAGAGAAAACAAAGCAGAATGGATCAAAACCAATCAGATTGTGGAGACAGATTGAGGCCGGGAGTAGCACTTTGAGAAGCCGCAACATTTTTCGGCCTGATGCCAAATCCAATTCCAATAGAGCAATTCGCACCATTGGGCGACAAGTTAGCTGGCTAAGTAATACGACGACAGTGACAAAACATCATCGATGAAAGAGGAGGGCGGTCAGCCGCAAAATCAACCCTAGTAGGCAAGAGATAACCGAAGTCCAGATGAAAGAAACGAAGCAAAAGGAAGTAACAATACGCACCTCCACAGTGCGGCAACGAAATCAGGCTTTACAGAGCACAGCGGCTTATGTGGTCAAAATAGGCCCAGTTCACGTGACGGCTCCCAGGTCGTTCTTCGGAGCAGCAACCCAAGAATATTGGGCTGGACGAACATATGGAGTGGCACGGTTGTAAAGTTACAGCGTCGATCAGCGGGATGACTTGACAATCTAGGACGTACAACAGTACAATCTAACGGCTGTGAACAGCAAAGCGCTGTCGTGGCTCGATGGTCGCTCCGTTGTACTGTTTAGTAATATTGCAATGGCTGTAACAATTTGTGTTGGATGCATCTTAGAATACCCAGGCAGAGAGAGATTTATCTTCAGCATCACAAAATTTAAAAAACAGCTAACTACATGCGAACTGAAGACACGAACAAATTGTTCAGGCAAACCATTAGACGTTATAAACCTGTATCATGCTGCCATCTAGTTTGGCCAAGTTTGTAAAAAGCAAATCCAGCACCTCATTACCAAACCAAAGCCGCCATTAATTCACTTCCTCCCTCTCGGCGAGAGATACACGTACAGGGGGTGGAGCTTGTAGCTGGTGAGCTGCACGGTGTCCACCTTGTCCTCGTCGCCCTCCTTGAGCCTCCAGGCGAAGTCCTGCACGAAGCGCGCCATGGCGGCGCACGAGATGGTCGTGGCCTGCAGGCTCCCGGCGCAGGACCTCCTCCCGGCGCCGAACGCCATGGTCTTGTACATGTCCGCGGCCTCGAACCTCTCGTCCATGAACCTCTCCGGCCTCCACTCCTCGGGTTCTTCCCAGTCCTTCTTGTTCATGTTACACCCGTACAGGTTGATGACTATCTGGAACAATTGAGCAGTTTTTTTCAGAGACCCACGGCCAGCAGCCGAAACTTCTTGCGCCATTAATTATTAGTGTTGCCAATTACCTCAGTGCCGGCTGGGACGTTGTAGCCGGCTAGTTTGGTGGTCTCATGGACGAACCTTGGAGGCACCAATGGGACAGGAGAATGGAGCCTGAGCGTCTCATGGAACACGGCGCTGAGGTACCGCAGCCATGGAACATGATCCTCGGTGACTGTCTCATCACCGCATACGTCCCGGATCTCTTGGTAGAGTCGATCCTGATGTGAACCGAACATTTCTGTTAACAATTTGGTTCCGGCAAGAGAAGACTAGATCAAACCACAGCAGAGTGGGAAACTCGCCTGTTTTTCTGGGTTTTTAGCAAGCTCGTACATTGCCCACTCGGTAGTCACCAAAGTAGTATCTGCAGCCTCGATGACTGCCTCCCACACCAGCATCATCAACTGTTCCTCTGTCAGTGCCTTCTCTGCCAGCAAGAAGTCCAGATAGGATGCCCTGGCCTGTATTTTATTGCATCAAGATGATCAAATTAACACATAGGAGAACTGCATCAGAATAAAACAGTTTACAAGCTATGTGCATTGGTGCTACCTCGCCATTCGCAATTCTCTTTTTCTGTTGATGGATCAAGGCTTGCATTACCACAGTTCGTCTAGATTCTGTGGTACGAACTCTTGTTTCGAAGCCCTTGTTTGGGATCCAGCTGAGGTATGGGAAAAAATCCCTCCAATCAACATCGATTGCACACATCATCATGTCAACCACGGTGATCTGGTAGATTTCATCCTTCGATATCTCCCTCCCAAACTCCTTCACATAAACTGAACCCACATCCTCGCCTAAACTCTGTAATTGTAGTGTGCACTCTCATTATCGCATATAATAAATGAAGCATCTGAAGACTGATTCAAATCAAGAAACTGATAGGAGCGTCACAATGGATGAGCACACTATTATGAAGCTTGTAGACTTACCTGGATCAAGGACAGGCGGAACAGCTCGTTCTTGAAAACTTCTCTGAAGTTCAGAGGACAATATGGGTCGTCGGTCACCAACGTATGGAAAGTGCTTAACATGTTGTCCATCATCATGTCTCTTGTGTCCCTAAATTGTCTCTACACATTTTGCAACCATTTCACCATGAAACGTTAATTAACTGAATGTGTAAACATATGCAAGTGGTGGCCACTGAACTGTATAATTTCCTAAGTGTTAAGACTTGTACCTGAGCAGAAGAGCCCAACATGCCCGACATAACTAAACGCTTGACCATTTTGTGGAAGTCACCGTAGTCACTTGTAGCAACCATCGTTTTATCACGAGTCAGCACTGACAATGCTTTAGGTAGCTTTCGAGTAGAAATGGATGAGTATTTCACAACCATAGCCTGCATATTGAGAAAAGAATAGATGTTCTGGTCAAGTGTGACACATTTGTGCAATGCTTCTATCATTTCTCAATTTTGCATCAGAGCATAAATCAAGAACTGTATGCGTATTTTGTGTATTAATCTGGGCTACCTTGTAGCTTAATAATTGTTTCCGGGTAGTTCTTGGGAGAAAAAGGTCAGTTCATAACTTGTTTGAATCCTCTGTTTTTTAAAAAGCTCGTTAGAATCCTTGGTTTGTCTCTAGCATGAGAAAAAGAGAGGTAAAAATAATGATTATATAAGCTTTGAAGTTAAATTACTGGGGTGAAAAAAGAACTCTTGTATCTAGGTTTGAATTATTATATTTTCCATTTAAAAGAAAATTCGCTGAGATAATGCCAACAAAAGCATACAGAGTAAATGCCAAAAATCAGTCAGAAGACTAAAGCCCAAGTTGCCACAATTACCCAAAAGTGCAAAAGGTGATATTTTGTAGTAGAACCTAAAAGTACATTAACAAGTGAATTATGAAAAAAAAAAGACGGCTTTATTACCTCCTTGGCTACTTCAGAAGAGTTGAGCACAGCTACTGATGAAGCCCCAGTCTTTATGGTGTATATTGGCCCGTAAATATCAGACCATTTTGCGAAGGTCTTATGGGGCTTCTTCTCTTTTAACTGGTGCAGATTTCCAATAAGAGGTAAACCAGGAACAGCTGTATGACAATTAAATTAACCAGAGGAGAGTTTAGTTTTTCCTTGCAGTAGAATTAGCAGTATTAATTTGAAGGGCCGAACTTATATTTGAAACAAGCCAGTTCGACAATTCATCTGCATATATGATTAAAAATTATATTCATGCAAATAAATTAAGTAGGTAACTGTTTTCTCTCTTTTTCTTAGGTATTTTCAGTAAGTATTGTCAGAAGGCGTTACAATCATACAATGATACAGCATATATAAAGTGTGTCGTTGATTATTCTAGCAGGCATAACTTTACTGGGAGGTCATGCAGACTTAAATAAGCTAGTATCAAAAGAAGGTGATTGTTGAACACTAGAATAATCCGCGTCACTAGTAAGGGTCAGCATGTAGTATCTAGGACAATATAACCGTCAAATTTTCGATATAGCAATTATTGCTTCCAGAATTTGGTAAAATTACTGTTTAGAACAATATATTGCGGTAAAACTACTTCTGTTCAGAATGCTCCTGTTTCATACCTACAGTAGCTGCCATTTGATATAAAACAAATAGTAATTGATTTGTGCGTCCTATGCATAACACGTATAAAGCAATTGTGCTGTCATATAGCAGGGAACATGCCTTGTCAAATACCCCGTCCGATCCAAAATAAGTGTCGTGGTTTTAGTTCCATGACACTTATTTTGGATCGGAGGGAGTAGCTATTATCAGATGTGTTTGATAAGCATGATTTCGAAATCTACTGTGACTGAGAGAGGAACCTCTCAACTCGTTGTTTTAACCAGTTGCTATCCGGGAACTTCACTCTCCAGGCCAAAAGTAAATAGGAACCGACAGAAACTGTGACAGTCAAGAGAAGCATTCCATTTCATACCCCCCTCCCGCCCAAATAAAATAAATTGTTTGCTGAACATGTATATGCATATATCACATTTATTTTGGAGAGGACATATATATCACACGAATTTGCAAAAGTTCAGAACAGTATGTGTTCCGTAGGAGTCGGGGAATTCCTTTTAGTTATTCCAAACGGGGCGGTCGAGTGCTTGCATAAAAGCACATGAAAATGAGAAAACGTCTCAAGTTGTTTCTATCGGGCGGATTTGTTTTCTCTTGTTTTAATAAAAATAGTAAAAGTTCACAGCTGTAGACAGCTCAGGAATATAGCTATAAGTGAACCTATCATTTATGACAGTAACATCTCATTGCTTCTTTTCAATCAATTGTGTAGCTTTCCATCTTTGAGCTTATGGAGCACTTTTCCATGTGAAAGTGCCAACCGGACTGCTCACAGCCCATGCATGGGGACCAAAAGGGGCTTGGAAATTGGATTAGAAAAAAAGGGATCTTCTTGGAATGGTGGGAAGTAAAAGATTCTTCATGTTGACATGTTCTTATGTCTAGGGAGTTGGTCATGAAAAGCTAGCAAGGTGTTATTTTCCAAATGACTTGTGCATAAATCTGCAAAAGAAATAAACAAAAAATAGTTCCTTCGTTCATAAATGGATGTCGTTTTGGACATTGACAGGATTTCCAGCATACACCTTTAACCGTTATTTTTTATATGTATATATTAGTATAGAGTTAAAACAATTATATTATGGAATTATCTTTCATCACAAATCTAAAAATACTGTTCCAGCCTTACAGCCAGTTTTTAATATTAGTATAGGGTGTGGCTAGATCTTAGTCGATTAAGACTTAACCAAGTCTTAGTCAAGTGATAGAACCTATAAAAAGATAAAAGAAAAAATTTAAAAGAAATTTTGCACGGAACTTCATGTAAGATCTTACAAATATAACATCGACTGAGACTTGGTTAAGTCTTAGTAGACAGAGATTTAGCAATCCCGTTTTGTTACAAAATTGCAGAAGTTTGACTGCACGCTTTCATACATCTACGAATGGAGATAATAAAAGATAAAAGATATAGCAAGTATTTAAAGGTTTTGCCCAGAATAAGAAAGAAGCATGTATAAGCATTAATTGCTTAAGATTCAAAATGTCTAAATTCGCAGATCACTTATTTGGAAGAGGTGATCATGCTTATCCAGAAGCCTATAAGAATTCAAAACCAATATTTGACAATAAGAAAAAAAAATCTTAGATCTTGTAAATTTGGTTGAGCTTGATCTTGAAGTTTTATGGACTTACGACAAGCTGTATATATTTTTAATAAAAGTTTATAAACTTCTACATGTGCATGATTTCCACGGTGAGGATCAATTCTCACTTGATAAACATCTACTGTACCTGAACACATACAAATAATTCAAGAATATCCTACAGGAACCTAAGGAAAATTGTGGCATAAAAAGCCCAAGTATGGCACGCTCTGCTACATGTATACGAGCATACATACAACATGGGAGAAAACATGATGCATTTAGACGATATTGGGTGGGAGGGTCTTCACCTGGGGGCGCGTTGGTGCGGCCCGTCCCGACGACGCCGGCCTTGGCGGCGAGCGCCGCAGCCGCGGCCAGCCCGCCGACGGCCGCGGCAGCGGCAGCGACCGCGCCTCCTCCGCCGGCCGGGAGCGCCGCAAGCAGGGACTCCATGGGGGTCGCTCGGGCGCGCGCGGCGTGGGGTGGGAGAGGAGGAAAGGAGACTCGGGCAGTGGCGGTGGCCGTGCGTTCGGCGTGCGCGCCTTGAGTTTTAGTAGGACTGTAGGAGTGAGGCGAAGGGGAAAGCGACAAGGGTCGGGGCAGAGGCATATGGGCGCGGAGCGGAAAAGGGATGCCGGCCGTCGCTCTATTTGTGCCGACGTGGGCGGATGGCACGTGGCCAATTCAGCTGCGACGTCTGGATGCAGTGGTGAGGCGGTCAATGTGGCAAGTTTTTTTTTAGGGAGTTATAATGTGGCGAGTTTTATTAGGCTGGTCACAATGGGTAAGAACATAAGCTAGTAACTTACACACTTTTCTAGATTATGTTACTACCTCAGGCTGCTCATACTGGGAGTAACATAGGTAGTAACTTAGATGCCACATAAGCAAAAATGATAAGGTGGCAAGTAGTTAATGAGGAAAGAGGCAAATAGAGTAACCTCACATAGCGCTTTCCAATGCAAAATGAGTCTACAGAATAATAAATAAAGACATCTATGTTACCACATATATGATACTACCCACTATGAAGGTAGTAACATAGACTAGTAACATATGCATGTTACTAGTCTAAGTTACTCTCCACTATGACCAGCCTCATAGTGGGTAGGAACATCTATGTAGTGTCATACAACAATGTATTTATTAGGTTATAGACTCATTGTTTATTGGAGTGTGTGATGTTCTGGTAACTTAGCTAGTTACCACAAGCACCTCTCTCTTCATTGAATACGTGTCACATAAGCAAATTGTATTGGAGTGTGTGATGTTACTCCTAAGTCCTCCTCACTGTGACCAGCCTTAGCATGGCAAAGAGTAACTTTCCAAGATTTTATTTAGGAAAAAATCCATTCTGTTAGCTAAATCAAACCCTCAACTCCCAATCCTGGTCGTTGGCACACTGACTTCATCATTTCCGGTCCAAATCAAACCCTTGAGTCGTTTGGTGCACCCGAAAAGTGACGATCCTGAAACTACATCTCTCACGTCACTCCTTAGGTGGGCCGGCTAGCCTAAAAAATAGTCACATTTCTAACCGATTTGAACAAATGGGCATGATTTTTAAAAACGTTCGTAAATTAAAAAAC
This sequence comes from Triticum aestivum, assembly GCF_018294505.1. Classification (NCBI taxonomy): domain Eukaryota; kingdom Viridiplantae; phylum Streptophyta; class Magnoliopsida; order Poales; family Poaceae; genus Triticum; species Triticum aestivum. The sequence continues at coordinate 493,110,126 of NC_057813.1, forward strand.
TGCTTGGAAATTAAAAAAATTATCAAATACGGAAAATCTTCAGGAGCTTAGAACAATGTCTGTGACCTGAAAAATGGTCGCCAATATGAAAAATGTTCAGAAATAAAATATATTCTCAAATACGAAAAATATTCAGGAGTTTGGCAAAATGTTCGCGAACTGTTTTTTTTATTTGAGAAAATACTCGGAAATAAAAAATATTCTGAAATTTTGAAATTTTTTAGGAGTTTGGAAAAATGTTCGGAAACAAAATATATTCTCAAGTACAAAAAATCTTCGGGAGTTTGAACAAATGATCGTAAACAGATTTTTTTGGCAAATTTGAAAAAAAGCACGGAAATAAAATATATTCTCAAATACGAAAAATCTTCAGGAGTTTGGAAAAATGATCGTGAACTGATTTTTTATTGCAAATTTGAAAAAAGCTCGGAAATAAAATATATTCTCAAATACCAAAAAATCTTCTGGAGTTTGGAAAAAATGATCGTGCACTGATTTATTTATATATTTTTGCAAATTTGAAAAACAAACTCAGAAATAAAATATTCTCAAATTTTGAATTCTTTTCAGGAGTTTGGGAAATGTTCGCAAATCTTAACAAAAATTCAGAAATAAAATACATTCTCAAATACGAAAAATCTTCAGGAGTTTGGAAAAAATGTTCATGAACAGATTTATTTTGGAAGCTTGAAAAGATGCTAGGAAATAAAAAATCAAATATTGAATTTTTTTCAGGAGTTTGCAAAAATGTTTGTAAACTCAAAAATATTGGATTTTGAATTTGAAAAATTGTTCATGAATTTGAAAAAAGATCACAACTCAAAAAATGATAAAAAGTTCACAAACTAAAAAATGTTGGTGAATTTAAAAAGTGTTCATGAATTAAAAAATGTACTGGCGGGAACTAGCAATGTCATTTGCATTCTACAATCCAGACAAATATGTTCTACCCTACAGATAACCATGGAAAACAGGAAAAATAAAACGAACCAAATGAGCACTACGAACGCAGTAACCAACAAATCCAACTACAAGAACTAAACAGAACGAAGAACATGCTTCAGATCTGAAAGGAAGGCACTTACCCAATCAGAGCGTCCATCGTTGGCGTTGTGTTCCCTTGTTGGTCACCGCCGCCACAACCATCGTCGCCCTCCATCCGCAGCAGTTGTGTCCTATCCGCGGCACAGCATCACACAGAGTCAGAACAATGGAATCTCCACCACGGCGGCCATTGATCTGGAGCTTTGCTTGTCGGAGATCGAAGGCTCTAGGGTTAGGGTTCCGCTGCGATTTGGGGGAAGAGAGAGCGTGCGGGTCAAGCGAGAGAATGAGAGAGAGAGAGAGAGAGTGCAGTGAACAGGTAAGTTTGGGCCCACATGTAAGGACGGAGGGGCAAATATGTCAAACTGGCAGCCAGTTAGCAGTCAAACAGCCTTGACTGAACGGAAACGACATGGAGGAGTATTTCTATAAGTGAAACTGGTGATCGAGGAGCAAATTTAAGCACCCTTCGAAATTAAAGGGCAAATCTGAGTAGTGAGAATGAGTTAGGGGCATAGATGTAAATGTCTCATACTATTATCATATGTATATTATACATTTAATAACCAAACACCACAAATCATTTTTTATTTCAGTTCTCATATTATTACTATGCATATTCATATTTCATACAAGCAATTCTCACTGATTATATATTTATATTGTACAATTAATAACCAAACACCACAAATCATTTTTTTAAGTTTTTGTTCTCGTATTATGACTATACATATTCATGTTTCATACAACCAATTCACACTGAATATATTTCAAAACATTCTCACAACAATGTGCGGGGTATCATCTAGTTTGCTATATGGTCGATCATATTTGACGCGCGTGTGCGTCAAGGAGCCACGGCTTCGCTGAAGCGAGTCCACTTGAGCCGGCTAATGCACGAATTTCGTGTGCTGTTTTCCTTCGCTGTGGGTTTCTTTTTTTTCGTAGTTTTTTGCTGCTAGTTTTTCATATTTTTTGAGGTTTCCAGTTGTCTTGTTCCTCTTTTTTTTTCTGTTTTGGTTCCTTTTTCTATCAATTTTCTTTTATGTTCCTTTTTTCTTTTATTCTCTTTGTTGTGATTTATATAAAAACTTCACCGCGTATTACAAAAAAATTCATCGTATTAAGAAAAAAATTCTATCATATATTGTGAAATAGCTCACCTTGCATTATAAAAATGATCATCGTGTTTTACAAAAATGTTCATCGTATATTATGAAATTGTTCAACATATTTTTACAACATGTTCAATGCGTATTCAAAAGTTGTTCAACGCATATCAAATTAGAAAAATGTTCATCGTATATTATAAAATGGTTCATCGTATCACACAAGAAAGTTCGGTGTGCAACCGTGCATTATTGAAAATCTTCAACATCTATTGAGAAAATGTTCAATGGATATTACAAATGTTTGGTGTATATTTCTCAAAAAAAATTCAAAAGAATACTATACTTAAATTACCTCGCCTCTAATCTACCACTAGAAGTTACCAGATTGATCGGTTAGTAGCACTCGTACACGAGAGAGAGGTCTCGTGTTCGATTATTATTATTTTACTTGTCTGGAGCTCGTTTACCTCCTAATGGGCCGGCCCATTCGTTCCGCCTTCTGCGATTGCTCAACCATTTGCCGCCCACGGCCGGCAAATAGGAGCTCTCTTCCTATATGATGTGTGTTGCGTCAAAGTGTCGACCAGGCAGCCGAGATATGGGCCAGACCTTTTGTAGAAGAGAATGAAATACAGGATCAGGTTTTGGGAACCTTTTGGAAAGTTTCCGACCAGTTTTGGAAACTATCAAAAAGGTTCTCGAACTGGGTTTCGTTTTTTGAGTTTTCTTTATTGGCATTTACAATTTTTGTCTTTTTCTTTTTTATTTTCTCTACTTTTTCTTTTATTTTTGATAAAATCAAAAACTAAATATATTCACATTTTCTAAAGAATGACTGGTTTTAAAAAATGTTTCCTTTTATAAAATGTTCTTGTTAAAAACTGAAATTTTTTAAAAAATTGTGTTTTCAGAAAATTCTCGCTATTCCAAATTATATTCGTGCTTTAAATAAATGTTTGTAATTTTAGAAATCACATTTGGAAAAGTTGCTCGTGTTTTCCCAAGAAATCTTCAAAAAAATCAAAAATAATAAGGATTTCAAATTTTGTTCATGTTTTCAAAAAACATTGAAATTTCAAATTTTGTTATTGTTTTTGAAAAAAGTGTTCATAAAATTTTATAAATAATTCAGTATTTTTGGAAAATGATTCGTAATTTTAAAAGGGAATTGTCTTTTCATACTGTATTCAAAATTTCCAAAATTGTTCTCATTTTCCAAAATTGTCTCAAAACTTTTGATAAAAATGTCCGCTGCAGTACTTTTTTGCTGCACTACTATATGGTTGCTGCATCGCCGGGTCGCTACAGGACGGTCTGCGCATGAACAGATTTTTCTTTTTGCAAATTTGAAAAAAGCTCGGAAATAAAATATATTTTCAAATACGAAAAATCTTCAGGAGTTTGGAAAAATGATCGTGAACTGATTTTTTTATTGCAAATTTGAAAAAGAAACTCGGTAATAAAATATATTCTCAAATACCAAAAATCTTCTGGAGTTTGGAAAAAATGATCGTGAACTGATTTATTTATTTATTTATGCAAATTAAAGAAAAATATTCTCAAATTTTTAATTCTTTTCAGGAGTTTGGAAAATGTTCACAAATCTTAAAAAATATTCAGAAATAAAATACATTCTCAAATACGAAAAATCTTCAGGAGTTTGGAAAAAATGTTCACGAACAGATTTTTTTTTGGAAACTTGAAAAGATGCTAGGAAATAAAAAATAAAATATTGAATGTTTTTTCAGGAGTTTACAAAAATGTTCGTAAACTCAAAAATGTTCACAAATTTGAAAAGGATTCATGCATTTGAAAAAAGTTCATGAACTCCAAAAATATTTTGAATTTGAAAAGTTGTTCATGAATTTGAAAAAAGATGACGAACTCAAAAAATGGAAAAATGTTCACGAACTAAAAAAATGTTGACGAATTTAAAAAGTGTTCATGAATTTAAAAAATGTACTAGCGGGAACTAGCATTGTCATTTGCATTCTACAATCCAGACAAATATGTTCCACCCTAGAGATAACCATGGAAAACAGAAGAAAAAAAAGAACCAAATGAGCACCACGAATGCAATAACCAACAAATCCAACTACAAGAACTAAACAGAACGAAGAACATGCTTTAGATATGAAAGTAAGGCACTTACCCAATCGAAGCATCCATCACTGGCGTTGTGTTCCCTTGTTGGTCGCCGCCGCCACAACCACGGCCGCCCTACATTCGTAGTGGTTGTGTCCTATTTGTTGGGGAACGTAGTAATTAAAAAAAAATCTTACGATCACGCAAGATCTATCTAGGAGATGCATCACAACGAGACGGAAGAGTGTGTCCATGTACCCTTGTAGACCGAAAGCGGAAGCATTTAGTAACACGGTTGATGTAGTCAAACGTCTTCACGATCCAACCGATCCAATTACTGAACGTACGGCACCTCCGTGTTCAGCACACGTCCAGCGCGATGACGTCCCTCGAGCTCTTGATCTAGTTGAGGACGAGGGAGAGTTCCATCAGCACGACGGCGTGGCGACGGTGTTGATGATGTTACCGGCACAGGGCTTCGCCTAAGCACTACGACGATATGACCGAGGTGTTAAACTATGGAGGGGGGCACCGCACACGGCTAAGAGAATAACTGCTATGCTTTGGGGTGTCCCCCTGCCCCCGTATATAAAAGAGGGAGGAGGAGGAGGCCGGCCAAGGAAGAAGGCGCGCCAAGGGGGGAGTCTTACTAGGACTCCAAACCTAGTAGGATCCCCCCCCCCCCTTTTCCTAATCCAAGAGGGGGAAGGAGGGAAGGAGAGGGAGAGGGGAAGGAAAGAGGGGGCCGCGCCCCCTCTCCCTAGTCCAATTCATGCTAGAATTGAATTAACCGAAAACTTAGTACATGTGTGAATACATAGACAAAACATATAGTCCTAGTATGCCTCTACTTGACTAGCTCGTTAATTAAATATGGTTATGTTTTCTAACCATAGACATGTGTTGTCATTTGATGAACGGGGTCATATCATTAGGAAAATGATGTGAAGAGAATTCCTTATTTGGCCCTTTCTTAAAATTTGCTTCCCTTTTTGGCCCTCAAAAATATATTTTCCCCTTTTTGACACTCAATTTTCATTTTGTTCCCTTCATGACACTTCCTTCAGTTTTGGCACTTCACAATGTTAAGTCTAACGTGAAAATACCGTTTAACCGCTGGTGTATTATGTGATCAAAATTATTTACAAGTCAAAAGCAGTGGTAATGTGATATGTTCTGTCTTTGACTACATGAGCAAATGAAAAAAAATCTACAATTTTACCACCGCGTAACGGATATGAATTAAATCATGCTCGAGTTCATATATCACATCTTGGGATCCCTCGGCGTGGCCTGCGGCCGCCAAAGACAGAGTCCGTGTTCGGCGCTGCTCCCTGATGTCTCTACGTCAAGAACTCGGCTCCCAGAATACACAGGTTAGCAGCTCGTCTTGTCGCGTCACACACCCACACACACTAAAATACAACAGTAGCTAGCATGCGCACGCTGCGCGAGCGGCAGCACACACACCCAGCGCGAGCTGCAACACACACAAGGACACATCACGCACGCACGACACGCGGCAGCACACAGACTAGCACACATCACACACGCACACGGTAGCACACGCATTGCATACCCTAGCGCTAAAAACATGCACGACGACGAGCATGAAGACCCTTCTCCGCCACTGCGCCACCATGGCCGTCGAGGCCGAGAACGCACGACCCTTCTCCGCTGCGCTACCATGATCGTCTATGGCTGCTGCAGGTCCGTGGCCCTCCTCCATCGCCCCTGCATGGCCGCCCGACGCCGATACCATATGGCCCAAGGCCGCTGCCCCGCCATGACCCTCCTCCACCTTTCCTCCATGGCCGCCCGACGCCACGCTGCACAGGCCGATGTCTGCCGTCAATCCGCAGCAACAACATCGGTCTTGCACTCCAATATATCACACCATCACTCTCTCAGCCTCGCGCCGCCGCCGTTTGCCTCGTACAACTACCACACCGTAGTCGAGAGAGAAGATGCGTTGAAGATTCTTTTTACCAATGAGCTAAAACAGGGGTAAAAACGACCTTTCATGTTGCACTTCACGGTGTTGGTGGTCAAAACTGACAAAAGTGTCATGGAGGGAACAAAACAAAATTTAAGTGTTAAAAAAGGAAAAATATTTTTTTGAGGGCCAAAAAGGGAAGCAAATTTTAAGAAAGGGCCAAATAAGGAATTCTCTCAATGATGTGATGGACATGACCCATCCATTAGCTTAGCATTATGATCATGTTAGTTTCATTGCTATTGCTTTCTTCATGACTTATACAAGTTCCTCAGACTATTAGATTATGCAACTCCCGAATACCGGAGGAACACTTTGTGTGCTACCAAACGTCACAACGTAAAAGGGTAATTTTAAAGGTGCTCTACAGGTGTCTCCGAAGGTGTTTGTTTGGTTGGCGTAGATCAAGATTAGGATTTGTCACTCCGTGTTTCGGAGAGGTATTTCTGGGCCCTCTCGGTAATACTCATCACTATAAGCCTTGCAAGCATTGTGACTAATGAGTTAGTTGCGGGATGAAGTATTACGGAACGAGTAAAGAGACTTGCCGGTAACGAGATTGAGCTAGATATGATGATACCGACGATCGAATCTTGGGCAAGTAACATACTCATGACAAAAGGAACAACGTATGTTATGCGGTTTGACCGATAAAGATCTTCGTAGAATATGTAGGAACCAATATGAGCATCCAGGTTCCGCTATTGGTTATCGACCGGAGACGTGTCTCGGTCATGTCTACATAGTTCTCGAACCCGTAGGGTCCGCACGCTTAACGTTCGATGACGATTGGTATTATGAGTTTATGTGATATGATGTACCGAAGATTGTTCGGAGTCCCGGATGCAATCACGGACATGATGAGGAGTCTAAAAATGGTTGAGACATAAAGATTGATATATCGGACGACTATATTCAGACACCGGAAGTGTTCCGGATAAGTTTCGGATAAAACCGGAGTACCGAGGGTTACCGGAACCCCCCCCCCCCCAGGAAGCTATTGGGCCTCATGGGCCTTAGTGGAGAAGAGAGAGGGCAGACAGGAGGTGGCGCACGGCCCCCCTTGCCCTAGTCCGAATTGGACAAGGGGAAGGGGCGGCGGCCCCCCTCTCCTTCCTTCTCTCCACCTCTTCCTTCCCCCTTCTCTTTGTTGGAATAGGAAGGGGGGGTGGCCAAACCTACTTGGAGTAGGATTGCCCCCCTTGGCGCGCCTCCTCCCCCGGCCGGCCTCCTCCTCCCTCCCTCCTTTATATACGGAGGAGGGGGGCACCCCAAAGACACACAAGTTGATTGTTTAGCCGTGTGCGGTGCCCCCTCCACAGATTTCCACCTCGGTCATATCGTCGTAGTGCTTAGGCAAAGCCCTGCGCCGGTAACTTCATCATCACCGTCACCACGCCATCGTGCTGACAAAACTCTTCCTCGAACTCAGCTGAATCTAGAGTTCATGGGACATCACCGAGCTGAACGTGTGCAGATCGCGGAGGTGCCGTACCTTCGGTGCTAGGATCGGTCGGATCGTGAAGACGTACGACTACATCAACCGCGTTGTCATAACGCTTTCGCCTTCGGTCTACAAGGGTACGTGGACACACTCTCCCCTCTCGTTGCTATGCATCACCTAGATAGATCTTGCGTGATCGTAAGAAATTTTTGAAATTACCGCGTTCCCCAACACATACCTAGTTCAATCTCGTTACCGGCAAGTCTCTTTACTCGTTTTGTAATACTTCATCCCGCAACTAACTCATTAGTCACATTGCTTGCAAGGCTTAGAGTGATGAGCATTACCGAGAGGGCCCAGAGATACCTCTCCGATACACGGAGTGACAAATCCTATTCTTGATCTATGCTAACCCAACAAACACCTTCAGAGACACCTGTAGAGCATCTTTATAGTCACCCAGTTATGTTGTGACGTTTGATAGCACACAAGGTGTTCCTTCGGTATTCGGGAGTTGCATAATATCATAGTCAGAGGAACGTGTATAAGTCATGAAGAAAACCATAGCAATAAAACTTAACGATCATTATGCTAAGCTAACGGATGGGTCTTGTCCATCACATCATTCTCCTAATGATGAGATCTCGTTCATCAAATGAGAACACATGTGTATGGTTAGGAAATATAACCATCTTCGATTAACGAGCTAGTCAAGCAGAGGCATACTAGGGACACTTTGTTTTGTCTATGCATTCACACATGTACTAAGTTTTTGGTTAATACAATTCTAGCATGAATAATAAACATTTATCATGATATAAGGAAATATAAATAACAACTTTATTATTGCCTCTAGTGCATATTTCCTTCACTATCCGCGGCACAACAACACATAGAGTCAGAACAATGGAATCTCCACCGCAGCCGCCATTGATCTGGAGCTTTGCTTGCCGGAGATCGAAGGCGCTAGGGTTAGGGTTCCGCTGCGATTTGGGGGGAGAAAGAGCGTGCGTGTCAAGCGAGAGAATGAGAGAGAAAGTGCAGCGAACAGGTAAGTTTGGGCCCACATGTAAGGACAGAGGGGCAAATATATCAAACTGGCAGCCGGTTAGCAGTCAGACAGCCTTGACTGGACGGAAATGGCATGGAGGGGTATTTCTATAAATGAAATTGGTGATAGAGGGGCAAATTTGAGCACGTTCGAAATTAAGAGCAAATATGAGTAGTGAGAATGAGTAGGGGCATAGATGTAAATGTCCCATACTATTATGATATTTATATTATACAATTAATAACCAAACACCACAAATCATTTTTTATTTTAGTTCTCATATTATTACTATGCATATTCATATTTCATACAAGCAATTTTCACTGAATATATATTTATATTATACAATTAATAACCAAACACCACAAATCATTTTTTTAGTTTTTGTTCTCGTATTATGACTATACATATTCATGTTTCATACAACCAATTCTCACTGAATATATTTCAAAACATTCTTGCAACAATGTGTGGGATATCATCTAGTTTGCTATATGACCGATGTATTTGATGCGCGTGTGCGTCAGGGAGCCACGGCTTCACTGAAGCGAGTCCACTTGAGCCGGCTCATGCACGAATTTCGTGTGCTGCTTTCCTTCGCTGCGGGTTTCTTTTTTCGTTTTCTGTTTTCTAGTTTTTTGCCTCTAGTTTTTCATATTTTGTCAGGTTTTCAGTTGTTTTGTTCCTTTTTTTTCTGTTTTGGTTCCTTTATCTATCATTTTTTATGTTTCTTTTTTATTCTGTTTCTTTTTCTTTTTCAGTTTTCTTCTCTTTGTTGTGACTAGTAAGTTTGCACGTGCAATGCACGTCTAAAAACGAATACTTAAAATGCCAACATAAAGACAATAATATATCAAAAAAATAGCTTGAAATCCGTTGCCACATAAAGACAATAATATATTCATGCACGTGCAAGCGTAAGATTATTTTCGTCTTAGGGCCAGTGCTTTCTATTGGACGAATTCATCCATAAGGCTGAGCATCAATTTATGCCAACAATATGTTTACAACATGGATAAATAAATCTTTGTGAAACACAATTAAGAAAAGGCGATGCGAACTACAAATAGTTCATACCCAGAAAGCTACATGTATTTTATACCCATGAAGAACTATTGTGCAATATGAGCATAACAAATTGTGGACAAATTGACAGGTTCATGCCATAGAAATGGAATTCCAACAATGTGCATGTGTCGCTCCAATTTAATCTTATAAAAAGTTAAGTACCAGAACCAATAAAAACTGAAGTGCTAAATTACCTAGAGTGATGCATAGGCGTACCTTATATTAGATCGTCGCAGAATATAAACAACATATGCCGCAGGAACAAAAAGGAGAAGGAAAATGGGTGTGTTTATTGTACTCGGGAAGAGATGATAGGTAAGAAAAATTGTGCAACGTTTTGAAATTAAGTGGGAAGACTTGGGTAGGAGAAGCACTGACCTGCAGTAAGCGGGTGGCAGACGGCTTCACGGCACCAAACTCGTTCACCGTGCGTTGCCCTGCGTACGTCCACGTCCCTACGGCAGCTCCGGTAGTCCTCGCCAGGCCATGACCTGATCCGTCGAGATGATGCGGGCCGGCAGCGAGATCAACATCTGGTCGGCCTGGCTGCACGTGCGATCACTATGTGTCGGGCGAGGCGAGGAGCGAGCAGGGCGTAGGGTCGGCGACGGTTGCCATGAGGACGCAAGAGGAGTCGACGATCCCGTGGTCAGGGCGCGAGCCGAGCCCCTGGAGCATTGAGCAAAGGAGATGCCTGGGGAAGATGATTACTTCCTCCGGCCGTGCAAGTCAACGGCTGTAAAACAGAAATTTCGGTGAGGTACGGGCGAGGCGAGGAGCGAGGACGGCGACTGGAGGGCAAGTGCATCCCTAGTTCCCGACCTAGGTGGCCATTAAGGCTGGTCACAATGGGCGAGAACATAAGCTAGTAACTTACACACTTTCCTAGACTATGTTACTACCATCATAGTGGGTAGGAACATCTATGTAGTGTCATGCAACGATGTATTTGTTAGGTTATAGACTCATTGTTTCTTGAAGTGTGTGATGTTCCGGTAACTTAGCTAGTTACCACAAACATCTCTCTCTTCATTAAATACGTGCCACATAAGCAAAGTTGTATTGGGATGTGTGATGTTACTGAGTTCCTCCCCACTGTGACCAGCCTAACTGTCCAGCGCTAAAATTACGTCCCTGAAACCAGCCAATCGGCTCCCTCCAAGCCGTAGCAAAAAGATCTCGTTTAATGCCATGTTTAATGCAAAATCGTTAGCCTGCATGCACCGCGCACGTCCCATGCCACCGGATCCTCAGCCCAAGAACTATATTAGCCAATGCAACGGATGACAAGAGCTAGCTGCATGCAGACGCTCCGTATTTCATGCAACAAATTAATTGCACGAGGAGAAGGCTCCGGTTTTCAAGAGATTAAATGTCCACGCGACGTACAAATCAGGAATATCCAGTGGAGCCGGTGGGCGTCTTGTGCTGAGAAGTCGCGGACGCGTGATGGGGCAGTTTTTCCTCTCGCGGCAGAGCGTCGTCCGCTCCAGGTAATTGCTATGCGCACATTTAACTCGGGATTAGTATAATCTAGACGGTCAGATCTAATCAAGTGGGTTGATCTGAGGGTGTTATCTCTGCTGTGTACGTTTTGTGGGGTGTTCCTAAGAAAGAAAATGTTTGCTTGTTTAATAGTAGTATAGATTTATATAAAAAGTTCACCGCATATTACAAAAATTTCATCGTATTAAGAAAAATGTCCATCATATATTATGAAATAGTTCACCTTGCATTATAAAAATGATCATCGTGTTTTACAAAAATGTTCATCGTATATTATGAAATTGTTCAACATAATTTTACTACAGGTTCAACACGTATTCAAAAGTTGTTCAACGCATATATTCAAAATTAGAAAAATGTTCATCGTATATTAAAAAAAGGTTCATCGTATCACACAAGAAAGTTCGGCGTGCAACATTGCATTCTTGAATGGCGTGTTGCAGATGTCTTGCTCCTGGTCATCGAGCCGCTGATTGCACAGATCCCTTGAGGTGCTGCCGCTGTTTGGAGAACGGCCACTGGGCGCGTGGGTGTCACAATGCTTGGCGTCCATTCAGCTCACTTGCATGCCTTCCCATGCCGCCACGATCTCGCCTCGACACCGAGCATTACCGAGCTCCAACTCCTTGTGATGGTCCGTTGGTATCCCAGCTCCCCTCCAAGGTGCTTCACCGCAGGTCCTGGGCATCGGTCGTTTCCGCTCACGCTGAGTCGGCAACCCCATCTGATGTGCTGATCCAGTCCACTCTAGCTGCCCAGGCTGAACTCCTGGTGTGCGTTGGGAGCTTTTTTGAGCGAGCGGAGGCTGCTCTGGGAAAGCTCTCTCTTGTGCCGGTTGTGTTGCAATCCGCTCCTGCACCACATTCTCCTAGTGAGGTTGATGTTGGTGGCTCAGTGGAGAACAGAGTTGGGGAGCTCTATGGTTGTTTCTCCCCTAGAGCTATGGACAACTCATCATCGCCGTCTGCCTTGCCCACTGTGATGTCTACCGTTGAGGGCGGGACCATTCCCGTGGTTGTGCCTCCGGTGCTGTAGGTGATGCCCGAGCTTCAAGTGTTATGCGCGAGCTCTGATTCGCCTTTATCAGTGGAGCATATGATGATGGACACGCAAGCAACCACGTGTGAGGGACATGATTCAACCTTGACATGTGAGTCGAGTGAGGTGAACTCGGCTGCGCACTCACATGTGGCTTCTGCACCCATTCCACCCCCGCCGACGGATAATTCCAATGCTCTCTTTGCAAAAGAGCTTTGTGACTTGCTCGCTAGCGTGGAGACTGTTAGCCCTGGAACTGGAAGGGCGATTGCTTGCCTCCTGACCGGAACGACATACAAGGGAAAATACAAGAAGGCGAGTGATTGCCCTCGGTCTGGTATAGTGAAGGAGAAGCCACCAAGGTGCAAAGGCAAAAAGAGTGGCGCCACACCCGCAGCTGCTTAATGGATGATTCCCGGTACCTCGGCTCATCCTCATGGTTTGGGTCGTCATATGTGGTTTCGGCGTGGTCCACTATCTTTTGTTGGGATGTTTTTGTCGGGTTCAAAATTGTGGTGTACACGCGTGAGGAGTTATTGCGTGTTAGGAAGGTTTGGCGGGTTGCACGAGTGCTTGTGGGGTCATGATTGATGAGTAACCTAATTATGATCGGATTGTATCGGTTTTAGCCTGGTTTTCCGTACATTAACCGGGCAATTCTCTTCTTCTTAATTAATCGACGAGGCAATTCTTTTGCCTCCGTTTTGAAAAAAAAATGTTCAACATATATTGAGAAAATGTTCAATGGATATTACAAATGCTTGGTGTATATTTCTCAAAGAAAAAACAAAGGAATACTATACTTAAATTACGGCGCCTCTAATCTACCACTAGAAGTTACCAGTTTGATCGGTTAGTAGCACTTCACTCTGTGCGTTCGGTTTATTCGGTTTACATGGTTCGGTTTATACGTTTTTTCGGTTTGTACGGTATTAATACTTCGGTAAATATGATATAAAATGAAAATACGGTTCGGTTAAGGTATATACCAAATTATTCCGGTATGGTTTCAGTATCTACCATAATAACCAAAGTTGACGCGAATTTGAAAATGACGTAATAAAATTTACAAATTTATGACTCAAAACACATACTATTTTACACAAATACTATATAACTAGATATATAAGTATATATGCATGAATGGATTCATCCCATGATTGTTATGGGCGTGCTTAGCATTTTTTAAAGAGAAAAATGACTATGTTACAAGAAAACTATACATGCTTGGTAGTGAATTTGACTCATGTACAAGAAAAATGATAACTTGTATGATTGTTTGCCTCAAGAAATATAAATTTATTTTTACTTCGGTTTATTCGGTTAACCGTTCAGTTTTTCGGTATATACCATAAAAACCGAAGTTCAAAACGGTATGAAAAGTTCATACCATACCAAAACCAGAAACCATAAAAATAGTAAAATTGGTTTGGTTCGGTTTATTTTCGGTATGGTTTTTCGGTTCGGTTTCAAAATGCACAGAGTGAGTAGCACTCGTACACGAGAGAGAGGTCTTGTGTGTTCGATTATTCTTATTTTACTTGTGTAGAGCTCGTTTACCTCCCAATGGGCGGGCCCATTCTTTCCGCCTTCTGCGATTGCTCAACCATTTGCCGCCCACGGCCGGCAAATAGGAGCTCTCTTCCTATATGATGTGTGTTGCGTCAAAGTGTCGACCAGGCGGCCGAGATATGGGCCAGCCCTTTTGTAGAAGAGAATGAAATACAGGATCAGGTTTTGGGAACCTTTTGGAAGGTTTCCGACCAGTTTTGGAAACTATCAAAAAGGTTCATGAATTGGGTTTCTTTTTTTGAGTTTTCTTTATTGGCATTTACAATTATTGTCTTTTTCTTTTTTTATTTTCTCTACTTTTTCGTTTATTTTTCGAAAAAATCAAAAATAAAAATATTCACGTTTTCTAAAGAATGTCTGGTTTTGAAAAATGTTTCCTTTTATAAAATGTTCTTGTTAAAAACCGATTTTTTAAAAATGTGTTTTCAGAAAATTCTCGCCATTTGAAATCATATTCGTGCTTTAAATAAATGTTTGTAATTTTAGAAATCACATTTGGAAAAGTTGCTCGTTCTTTCCAAAGAAATCTTCAAAAATTTCAAAAGGAATAAGGATTTCAAATTTTGTTTATGTTTTCAAAAAACATTTAAATTTCAAAAATTGTTATTGTTTTTGGAAAAAGTGTTCATAAAAGTTTTAAAATAATTCAGGTTTTTTGAAAATGATTTGTAATTTTAAAAAAGAATTGTCTTTTCATATTGTATTCAATATTTCGAAAATTGTTCTCATTTTCAAAAATTGTCTCAAAACTTTTAACAAAAATGTCCGCTGCAGTACTGTTTTGCTGCACTACTATATGGTTGCTGCATCGCCGGTCGCTACAGGACGTTCTGCTACAGTACACCTCATTACAGCCTACAAGCGATGGCTCGCTTTGTCACGTTCCAAATGGGTTGGCCCAGTCAGACCGCGCTTGGTGCGAATCGCGACTGTTTGCCCCAGCGAGCGTCCTATAGCAGCCCTCCGACATCATGGGCAAGAAATACCCAAGCATCTATTCTAGACAAGGTTTTTGCCTTGAGGTTTAGCCACTTGTATGAAAATAACCCATGGTGAGTTTTGGACATGGCACGTGCCCTTTTTTTGGTACCTGACTGTGTAGAAATGAGTGGTGTGTTCAGTTTTTTGTTTGAAATTTTTTGAACGTGGTTGCCTCATTGCCGTGTAGCTCTAGCGTTTGCATCCTGGTTTTGGAAGTTGTTCCACCGTGTAGTTTTTGGGTCTTTTAATCTGTCTATGTGCCGCTCTAGGGGTAGGCTGTTTGACCTTGTGGCATTTCACTTTTTCTTCTTTTCTATGTGCCGCTCTAGCTGGCAATGCGGCTTCAAATTTTCTTTTCCCTTTGTATGGGACGCTTTGGCATGCAACGTTTTGTGTATATATGCCCCGGAGAGTGTATGGTCGTCCGAGGTGTGCATGCGTGTACGTGGTCATTTCAGCGCTGCATGCGTACCAGCCGTTGGAGACATGCTGCGTGTCTGGGGAAGCGGTGATTTTGGGTATTCGGTCGTTGGTTCATGCGCAAAAAGACAAACCATATGATTGCAAATTTCTGTGTGGCTGGTTGGACGTCCAATGGGAACTGTTGTAGCCGCTGATCGAGAGATTCGGCTGTCTGTCTAGGCGCAAAAGGACAAGGGGAGATGGTTCAAATTATGTGACTACATGGGAGTCTGTTGCTTGCGTATGGGTTTAGCCAACTGCTGTCGGTCGAAGCGGCATGGGCGGTGGGGTGGTTCGCTTATTAATATGGGCGTGTCTTGGTTTTTGTTTATGTGTATTTATCTAGACTTGCCGTTTCTTGGCATGTCGTGTTTGATTTTGTGTCCTTCTACCCGACCCTTTCTCTGCTATAAATAGGTGTTTTTCCTTGTTGCTTTTCATCTACTTGCTCTGGTGTGTTTGTTCTTTCTTGTTTACGGTTTGAGTCCATGGCTCGACTCTCTTCTTGTCGTAGTGGTCCCTGTCGTCCGGGATGGCCTCCTCGAGTGCGTGGAGCTGCTGCTGGTCGTCGTCCTCCTGCATCGTCTGGTGTTTCTGCTCAGTCTGTGGGTGTGCTGGAGAATTCCATCCCTTCTGTGCTGGTGGTGCGATGCCGTACGTGGCCATTCTGGTGGGTGTTCTAGCCCCGGGTGTGTGGTGGTGTTTTCGGTTCTCAAGAGTTTTGTGCTTGCTACGGGGTAGAGATTGGTGTTGGTCTCATTCCTTAGATCGTTGTTGTTTTGATTGGCTAGGGTCTCCGTCTTTGGTGTCCGAGTCTGTTCTTGGTGGTCATTCCATGCGACGGAGGGAGGAGATTCGGCCGACGTTGTCCGCGACGTATGCCTATGTGTGCTCAGTCAGGTTCTCCGGCGAGGGTGAGGCCGATGCCGCCGCGACGGAGTATAGGAGGTGACCGAACTCCTCCTCGCGGGGCGGGGCAAAGGACTGGACTGGACGTGGGGGGAGCGTAGGACAATCTCGACGGTGGATATCTTCCAAAGCTGTCGCCATGCGTCGTGGTAGGACGCGGCGATTAGGCCCTCTGCATTGGCGTACGCCTTCTGCCGCATAAATGTCAGAGGCCTGGAGGACGCGAATGACGCGTGAGGACGTGTCGTGGGTCTTCATGATCTCGTGTGTGCCGTCAGGGGACGACCGCATCGAGCTCGCCGAGGTGAAGCATCATGAGCGGGTTGTGGCGTGAGCATGGTGCGGGGGCTGCGACTACGACAGGCATGCGGTGAGCCGGCGTTCTACTGGTGCATCCACGACGATGTCACTGTCGGCTTCCAATCCCCGGTCAGCCCAATCGAGTGCCCGTCCAAGAGATCCCCATCCCCGTCACCGTCCTGCCACCGCCATCGCCTCCTCCAAGCCCTGGTCGCCGCCTGGCTTCCTTCTTCCGTCCCAGCCTGATCTGATGTCTCTCTGTTACTAGCTGCTATTAATTAGAAGAAAGTGTACAAAGAAAAGTGTCATTGGACATTGATGGTTGGTTACGTGCGGGGTTTATGCAATGCAGGAGGAATTAGGAGTAGACGACAAGCGAAGGCGACGACTTCAGAGTTCAGAGGAGTAGGTTCCGTGGAAACTTCCCTTCTGTTTTTTGTCCCGTGTTTTGCTGGGTGGGATGTGTTGTGGTAATGATCTATTATGATAGGTGGTGCGTGTGTCTGGCCAGGCAATTCGGTCCTGACGAGTCCACAGATCGGGGCAACATCCCTCTGAAATCCTATTTCGTTTTCTCTTTGTCAATTAGTGTGTGTGGGAGAGACAGTGAGCTAGGATGATGGTTCATATTAATGGTTTTTGGTATACGGAAGTGGTGCATGAAGATGAATTTCAACATTAAGCTACAATTTTTTTCTTGGTTAACAACTACATTTCTAATATCAATGTAGTTTATCTAAACATCTTTAGCAATCAAGATTAGTTGTTGGATGTTCCCTCTAAGATTGGGCTAGAAGGAAGCAGTAATTATATGCCTCTCTCCATGATTCTGTAAATTACTCCATTTCTGGCGGCATTGCAATGTTGGTGGACATGCCTCTCAACAGTTTCTCTTCAAAAGTTTTCCAAGAAACTCTCAAACCTAAATGCTTTCCAGCCTTTTCTATATTTTCTGTAACTAACAGTGCCATTACTTGCATGTTTTATTAATAGCTAGATGCACTTGGTATTAACCATGTTTTATTAGTAGGTAGATGCAACTTGGTATAAGGTAAGTGACAGTGTGGAATGATTTCATATCATGGCAAACTAGCAGTGTTAATAGTTAGGGTAGTGAATTTATTTGATCAACTAGGGTTTCAACATTTTTTGTATGAACAATAATGCTTCATCCAAACCTGTGGACAAAAATGACTTTTGAAGGCATGGGAGCAAGGTATATAATCTGGATAATTTGTTTAAAAATCCGTGTAAGCGTGCACATTTTTAAGCAGAATCATAGCATGGAACCACCACTACTTAGAGAGCATATGCGAATTCACCATTTTTTTTACAAAATTTCTACAATTTGTCAGAGACATGGTCATACGGGAAAGTGTACTACACCTAGCATCATGATGGAGTGAGAAGCCCGCCGAGCTTGCGGGGGAGAGGGGATGTAGGAATATTTTTCCTCCAGACAGATTGTAACATTTGTTTTGAATACAAGAATTGTCAAGGGGTCCTATTCTACTAAAACACTCCAACACTTCTAGCGAGCATCTAGCCCAACAACATAGCCAAGGCAATATTTTAAGCTTTTGCTTCCTTCAACCAATATAAAGGAAATACGAACCAATCTAGCAAGAAAGAAGTACACGTTCAACAGTAGATACATACAAGAAATTGTATGCAATAACAAAACGAAACAAGGACTTGCATGTTTCTTTTCAGGTATATTGTGTCATCTTCTTTTACTACTTAGGCATTATTGCAACATTGAATACAAATTTGTGCACATATATTAGTTCTTTTGTATCCTGGAGCTCTTATTGTTGTTCGACGCATATTTAATTTCATAATATCAATTACCTTTCAGCAATTATTATGAGAAAAAAGGAGAAATAATCATATATATGATAAAGAGGTCTGACTTTTGAACAAACCAAAACATCACTCACCTATCTAGGTCTCTTGCTCTAATTGAGTTTCGCTGTAAACAATATATACAAACAACATATATAAACACAATAAATCGATGGGGCGCGGCGTGCCGCCGCGCGGGCATTGCTAGTAGGAATTAAAATGCACCATTCCTATATCAAATCGTCCCCAATGTTAACTTTGGTCCATGGACTCGAAAACGCGACAAACGGCTCCCCAAACTTGCTCGGCGCGCTCATTTACAAAACAAGCTAGATGCAACTGAGATGTTGGCGCGTCCATGTGCATTTTGTACTAAACTGAGCACTCTAGGCAAGTTCAGAGAGCTGTCAATTGCGCTTTCGAGTTCATGGACCAAAGTGAGCATTGGAGATAAGTTTTTTCTTTAAAAAGGGAGGAAGACCCCCGGCCTTTGTATCTAGACGATGCATGATCATTTTATTAATTATTCACACAAGACCTTATAAAGTCATACAACAGTAAGACTAAGGCCACCGTCTAGGCAACATATGTCGCTACTTCTATCCAGTTGATGAAGAGATGCTGATAGTGTGGGCCTAATACCAAATAGACCTCGCAGCCAAACCTAATATATAAGACCTGAGGTCCCAACCAGGACGCCTGCCGGATATGGGGCGCCTACCGGTCCGGCGCACTCCTCAACCAGGATGCCTGCCAGGTATGAGGCCGCTGCAGCTACCTGCCACCAAACCATCTTCAGAGCTGTATTGCTGCATCTACCTTGTCTGGTCTAGTTGCCGTCGACGCCACCATGATGCCAGATAGCGTCACCCTCCTGCGTGAGTCCATATCCGCACATCGGGCGCCGAGTCTCCAATGCGCCACGCCGCCGTGATCCGCCGTCCTTAGTGGGCAAGATGAAGCACAACTCCTCCTCTTGTCCCCTCCAGTCAGCACTTGCTCCAAAACGATGCCCCAGGGAGGAGAATGACACCGAAAGCGCCGTCATCGTCCAATCCGGTAGACCCAGATCTAGGGTTTCCCCTGGAACCTCCCGATCAGGTTGACGTGACCTGCAACGATGATGCCTCGAAAAAGGAATTGTTGGGGAACGCGGTAATTTCAAAAAAAAAACCTACGATCACGCAAGATCTATCTAGGTGATGCATAGCAACAAGAAGGGAGAGTGTGTCCACGTACCCTCGTAGACCAAAAGCGGAAGCATTTAAGTAACGCGATTGATGTAGTCGAATGTCTTTACGATCCAACCGATCAAGTACCGAACGCACGGCACCTCCGCGATCTGCACATGTTCAGCTCGGTGACGTCCCTCGAACTCTAAATCCAGCTGAGGCCGAAGGAGAGTTCCGTCAGCACGACAGCGTGGTGACGGTGATGATGAAGTTACCGACGCATGGCATCGCCTAAGCACTACGATGATATAACCGAGATGGAAAACTGTGGAGGGGGGCATCGCACACAGCTAAAGATCAACTTGTGTCTTCTTGGGGTGCTCCCCTCCCCCGTATATAAAAGAGGGAGGAAGGAGGCGGCCGACCTAGGGGGCGTGCCAAGCATAGGGAGTCCTACTAGAACTCCCAAGTCCTAGTAGGATTCCCTTTCCTATTCGGAGTAGGAGAGAAGGAAAGAGAGGGAGAGGGAGAAGGAAAGGGGGGCTGCGCCCCCACCCCTTGTCCAATTCGGCTTGGGCAGGGGGGAGGCGCGCGCCACCTCTTGGCCCTTCTCCCCTCTCTCCACTAAAGCCCAATAAGGCCCATTACTTCTTTCGGAAAATTCCCGTAACTCCCCGGTACTCTAAAAAATACCCGAATCACTCGGAACCTGTCCGATGTCCGAATATAGCCTTCCAATATATCGATCTTTACGTCTCGACCATTTTGAGACTCCTCGTCATGTCCGTGGTCTCATACGGGACTCCGAACAACCTTCGATACATCAAATCACATAAACTCATAATACCAATCGTCATCGAACGTTAAGCGTGCGGACCCTACGGGTTCGAGAATTATGTAGAAATGACCAAGACACATCTCCGGTCAATAACCAATAGCGGAACCTGGATGCTCATTTGGTTCCTACATATTCTATGAAGATCTTTATCGGTCAAACCGCATAACAACAAACGTTGTTTCCTTTGTCATCGGTATGTTACTTGCCCGAGATTCGATCGTCGGTATCATCATACCTAGTTCAATCTTGTTACTGGCAAGTCTCTTTACTCGTTCCGTAATGCTTCATCTCGCAACTAACTCATTAGTCACAGCGCTTGCAAGGCTTATAGTGATGAGTATTACCGAGAGGGCCCAGAGATACCTCTCCTAAACACAGAGTGACAAATCCTAATCTCGATCTATGCCAACCCAATAAATACCTTCGGAGACACCTGTAGAGCACCTTTATAATCACCCTTTTACGTTGTGACGTTTGGTAGCACACAAAGTGTTCCTTCGGTATTCGGGAGTTGCATAATCTCATAGTCTGAGGAACTTGTATAAGTCATGAAGAAAGCAGTAGCAATGAAACTAACACGATCATAATGCTAAGCTAACGGATGGGTCATGTCCATCACATCATTCTCCTAATGATGTGATCCCGTTCATCAAATGAAAACACATGTCTATGATTAGGAAACATAACCATCTTTGATTAACGAGCTAGTCAAGTAGAGGCATACTAGGGACAATATGTTTTGTCTATGTATTCACACATGTACTAAGTTTCTGGTTAATGCAATTCTAGCATGAATAATAAACATTTATCATGAAATAAGGAAATAAATAATAATTTTATTATTGTCTCTAGGGCATATTTCCTTCAGGAATGACGTCGGAGATGCCACCATGACCGCGGTCAGGCGCGGTTTTCACCGGAAGCCATGTCGTCCCGATCTCGCGGCTGGCTGAAACCGAACGGAACCTCGCCACAAAGACGTACGCCACCGTCGGTACTCCGGCGGAGATTCGTCATCTCCTCACCAGTCCCTCCACGCGCCGCTGGTCGGCGCGAGGCCACCCCGCGACAGATCCGATCGGGGCGTTGGATCCGCAGCCACCGCCGTTACCATCTCCACACAGACTAGCCAACCCCCCCGGATGGGCACTGCCACCACCACTGTCCATCTTAGGGCCGCCGCTCCGCCGGCTATGGATCTTCGGTCACCGCCGCATGGCATAGGGTCGCCGCCCTAGCCGCTGCCTTCGGACTCCCACAAGAGGTGCCGCCCCTCCGCCTCAGATGGGATCCCGCAGCATCCACCCGCCCAGGTGCCTTCGGCGCCAGGCCCGCCGCCACCGTGGCCCATGCCGATGGCAGCGTGGCAGGAGGAGGCGCAGGGGGTGGCCTGCGGCGCTAGGGTTCATGGGGCCCTGGCGTCACCCAGGGGGAGGCGTCGCGAGGGGTTATGGATGGACGCGGCGGTTTTGAGTTCTCCATTGGAGATAAGTTGATCTGTTGATGTATCAATGGTGCATTTAACTACAGTTTCCGGCAAGCCCATTCATGTCCAACATGGGATTTGTCTCAAAAAAGGGCCTTTGTCATGTTGGTTGGTCCACGAGGATAATTGGCCGAGTTCTTAGAGTAAATTGCATAAAACCACCACTTTGAAGGTTAGGTTTGCTACAATACATCTTTTTGGCAGAAAACATCATGTCTTTAGTAATCTTTTTGCAAAAATTAATGATCGGCGGATTAGAGTCGTCTGAGCGTGTTTATGACAGATGGGTCCCTGTTTTTGCTTATGTGGCATAACTTTTCATGCCAAATGGTTTTTTATCTATATTTACAAACTAGTCCCAACAATTTTTATGGACACCCCTTAATCAAAAAATGAAAACGCAATTAGGCCCCCGTGTGCACAAAACCAGCAGCACAGCGAGAGCAGAACGGGACGCTCGTCGCCGGCGAGAGGGTGGCCATCGGGGTATGGGAACAGAACAGGACGGACGTCCATGAGGGTTAGAGCATCGTTTGGAGCGCAACCACCTCAAGCTCCTCGGCCGGCCAACTGCAGCTCGTCGAGGACGCGGCCTCCACACGAGCTCTTCTTCGCAGGCGGCATGGCAACGCCGGTGCCTCTTCTTCGCGGGCAGGGATGGCCGTCGCGGGCGGCGTGGCCGTCGCAGGCCGGCAGAGATGGTCGCCGCGGCCTGGTGCCGCCCCATGACCGACGGGGATGTGGACGTTGTTGCCCCACGCGCTCACCACGCCGATCTGGCCGAGGCATTCCTGCTGGATCCGGTGCCGGGCGGGGGCGTTGGAGGCCGATTTGACCGGATACGGTCCCGAGCGACGACGGCGCACGGCGGCCAGCGTCCTGCGGAGGGAGCGGCGGCGACGGTCATGGAGGGAGTGGCGGCGGCCCACGTCCTGCATAGGGAGCGGCGGTGGCCATGGAGGGAGCGGCGGCGGCCTACGTCCTGCGGAGGGAGGGGCGGCGGCGGCCCGTGGAGGGAGCGGCGGCGGGCATGCTAGTCGGGTGTGGAGGAAGTATTGGGACTACCCCGTGGGGAGGGTCTGGGCTGCATGGAGGAAGAAAATTGAGGGACTTTTTTGCTTTAAACCCAAACCGTTACGCCACGTAAGCAAAAACAGGGACCCATCTGTCATAAACGCGCTCAAACGACTCTAATCCGTCGATCAGTGGTTTTTGCAAAAAGATTACTAAAGACATTGATGTTTTCTATCAAAAAAATGTTTTGTAGTGGTTTTCATAAATCTAACCTTTAAAATGGTGGTTTTATGCAATTTACTCGAGTTCTTAAGGCCCAACATCATCGTCCTCTCGCAGTGTATTCTTTCTTTCTTTCTTTACCTTCCTTTCAAAACATCAAATCTAGATTGTCTCAAAAATCCGACACTCTTTCGGAAAATATAATAGTAAAACCCAATACTCTTGTTTGCGTCGGAAGAAGGAAATATCACACATGGCCCTTTCTTTTAGGGCAGACACAGACGGCATTTTCAGAAGAAGAAAAAAAATCTAGCAAGGAATTGCCAAAGCGGTCTGAACGCATGCCGTAATAACAGTAAGACTACTGTTCACCTAAAGGTCCATGAAACAGACCACAGGGCTTCTTTGTTTCTTCGAAGCAACACTTTCCCGGAATGGCACACGACGTCTTCTCCTGGTCATCATGGTTCAACCCGCTTGATCTGTGTCGCTAGCGAGAAAGTAAAAGTTTTCCTGCTAAATTCTTCTGAAGTTCTTGCGAATAATCCACGTTCAGACTTCAGACTTCATATCCATTCGCACCGTATCTTAATTATTTTATATGTATAGATGTTTTTCGTCAACTCGTCGAGCAATTTATGCCATACTAGTCCAATCCGTGCTGTAAAATACGAGTAGCTGAAGTGGGAAAGTCTACGTAGTTATTAATCAGAGATGGAACGTCTCTGCCTTCTTTTTTACAGCGTGGAACATTCTACTTCTTTTTACAGCACAGAACGTTCCTACATGGTTCATAGGATAGACATATTATCGTTGGGAGAAAATAGACCGTGTAAAAACGATTATATTATGATTTTTTTGGATTTTCCGTGATTTTTGTTTTGACTTTTGAAAAGTTTTCACAAAGGAAGAGAGAAATATGTTGGAAAATTGGGGTAGTCCGCTGATATGGATGTCTCCATTTTTGCAACAAAAAGAAAAGATATGGATGTCTCCAGGTCTTATTTGTATAGTTGGAGCCTCGTACTAGCAACCGGTGAAAGAAGAAACAAAGCCTCGGTAAGAACCAACCATCTGTTGAGGCCATGAATCTCACATTATTTATCTTGGCCTCCACATCTTCGACTGGGCAATGAGTCTAAACATATCTTTCTTTGGAGAATTTCGGAAATGGGCCTTAAAACACAAAAGACTTAGAGCAACTTCAACGCGCCAATCCAAACGGACGGCGCTTTTGTTCGCTTTTTGTCCGTTTGAGTCGGCCGCCCACTCGGCGTCCGCCCACTTTTTTATTTGGGCCAGTAGTGCGTTCAACACGCCGACTCATATTTACCGATGTGGCCGGCTGGCCGCCCTTTTTCAACAAATATGCCATCATTTTGCATTATTTCACAAGCAAACATACAAAAAATAGCATAGTTTCACAACCAAATAAAGCATAGTTTCAAAACCAAATCAATTAAGCATAGTTTTACAAGCCGAATAAAAATTAAATTGTCTCAGATACATGTGAAAATAAGATACATCTATTGGTTGCCAACATGGGCCCACATATACTCAACCAAATCATTTTGCAGCTGCATATGAATTTCTCAATCACGCATTTCATAATGAAATTGGATGAACTGTTCAAACATTGCTGCTCCTCCATGCTCAGGCACACCATTCTCACCCTGAAACTGAAACCCTTGATTATAGATATGTTCTGGGTGCTCATCTTCTACGATCATATTATGCATGATCACACAAGCTGTCATCACCTCCCACAGCTTCTTGGTGCTCCAAGTCCTAGCAGGATACCGAACGATGCCCCATCGAGATTGCAAAACACCAAAGGCACGCTCGACGTTCTTCCTAGCACTCTCTTGCTCTTGGGGAAATCTTTTCCTCTTCTCTCTGACAGGGTTGGGGATTGTCTTAACAATAGTGGTCCACTGAGGATAGATACCGTCACCTAGGTAGTATCCTTTGTCATAGCTGTGGTCGTTGATGGTAACATTCACCGGCAGGTTGTTGCCTTCGGCAAGCCATGCAAACACCGGTGAGCGTTGAAGCACATTGATATCATTGTGTGATCTGGCCATGTCAAAAAAAGAGTGCCAGATCCAGAGATCGTGTGAGGCCACGGCCTCAAGTATGACAGTGCAAGCCCTAACATGGCCCTTATACTGCCCTTGCTAAGCAGAAGGGCAGTTCTTCCAATACCGGTGCATGCAGTCTATGCTGACAAGCATCCCTGGCCCTGGGAAGCCCCTGCTGGCATTCATCGCCAACAAGCGGGTTGTATCTTAAGGAGTCGGCTCTCTCAAGTACTCAGGGCCAAACACAGCAATGATGACGTGGGAGGTGACGGCATTGGGGGGAGGTGTGTCGGCACCGGGTACTGGCAGAGGCACCGGAAATGGGCGGCGACGCGGTGGAGGCGAGCGAGGGTTTGCTGTCGATATGGGGTGAGAGAGGATGGCAAATGTGCCACCAACTAGCGGGGGGAGTAGGTGAGCGCGCGCGCGTCCATTTTGTGTCCATGCCGACGCAAATGAGGCTCGAAATTGGGCCGAGAATGGGTCGCAGGCAGACAAAAAACGGACGTGCGTTCGTTAGGGTCGCCACGTTGGACCGATTTTTCTGTCCGCGCCGACCCAAACGGACGTGCGCAGACAAAATTGATCGGTGCGTTGAAGTTGCTCTTATTGTGTCAAGTAGCAAAATAGTGTCAAACTTATGATGAAGTATTGTTTCAATGTGAGTGGACCATGACTTGAACTCCCACGTAGAATAAACCTTTCACAACTATTGAAGATAAGCTGCATTGAATTTGTAACTTGGTGTTCATATATTTCAATTAAGCATCTTGGCGAGCATGCAGCTCCTGACGCTAGCATCCGTGCTGGATGAGCGGTTCCTCATCGGCTGGGCGGCATCTACTTCTACACGGTGGACGCCGGGTCAACGACCCCGGAAACGTAATAGGTGCTTTAGGTGGAAGTGTCTGTGGTTAGATCCGCGCGACAGGTCGGCCCCCTAATGGCCATGGTGATAGTCTTAGGTGGGAATTCATCCCAACCATCTGCCAGCACCTCTCAAGCCTGACATGTGGGCATTCTTTAGAATTATGGGATCATATTAAAGAGGTTTGTGAGAATCTTGAGCTCAGTGATCAAAAGGATACTATTAGATGGACCTTTTACTCTGCTAAATTATATTATAGATACCTGTTTGAGGATGGGGTTAAATTTCCTCAAAATATTCTTTGAAAAGTCAAAATGCCTCCTAGGATTAAAGTCTTTATGTGGTTGGTGCTTGGAAAAGGTGTCTTAACTGAAGATAACCTGATGAGGAGAGGCTGGACTGATAGTAAACATTGTCCTTTTTTATGCAAGGTTAAATCTATTGATCATATTTTCATGCAAAGCTTTATCTCTAGAGTGCTTTGGAACATTTAGAAACATGCTTTCAATTGTTGGATTTGTCGGATACTATACAGGCTTTGTTTGATGTTTGGATTACTAAATTTAATAAACCCGAGAAACATCTTATGATGGTTGGGGTGTCTGCGGTCTTTTGGACCATTTGAAAATGTAGGAACAATATAACTTTTTAAATAACAACAAGATTCCTGACCCTTGTGTGCCTGTCAATATGCAGTATCATACAACATCAACTCTTCAGTGGTTATTTATGTGCCAATAGGAATCCTATGCAAATCCCTCACCCCCGCTGTAAATCTAATTTCATCCTTGGAGTTAAGTTTTTCCATATCAATTTCATCCTATCTCATAGGCTCCAAGACAGTGTCTTAAGGAGTCAGGTATTTCCATACCAATTTCATCCTATCTCACAGGCTCCAAGACAGTGTCTTAAGGAGTCAGGTATTTCCATATCAATTTTATCCTATCTCACAGGCTCCAAAACAGTGTCATAAGAAGTCAGGTACCATGTCATTACAAGCCAGATTGTATGAAGGTTGCCCTTAGACTTACTGTGGAATTCCAAAAATCCACCTCAATCACAACAGCAGTGCCCTTCAAAAAAGCTTGAAATTCTTCAAGTACACCAATTTTGCTTTGTCGAGAAATCTCATAAAAAAGCATTATTTCCATGAAACTTGGCTCTTCATGCCGAATTCCAATCAAACATTGCATTAAACCCTCGGGATAATGTTGTCTCACAGCTGGACGGAGCTCACACTAATAATGGTCATAGGGTTGGCATGTTCAGAGGAAAAAAAACTCCTTTGGTGTTCTGAACCAACAGACATCTAGTCATTTAGCCCATATCTATGTACTTAGCCACTAGCTTGGGTTGCTTGAGTACAGTGTGATCCTCAATTCTGTGAGAATCTTTCTTACAAACCATATAATGCACATTGTCTTTGCAATCTTTAATTCCATGTCCATTTTTTGCACTTGCCACAAGTTAACTCTCTAGGACTGCTTTGTGTAAAACTGACTTTGTAAATAACATGATGCGAAGGCTGGCGATTTAAACCCCTTTTGTAAACAAATATTCCACTCAAAAATATAGTGATACTAGGCCATGAAAGATCCTCACATAGAGTGAGAATGACCTTGCTATAGCATCCTCTTATGGGTTGTTTTAGGCAACTACCTTCCAACAAAACACAAAGAGGGAGAAAGAAAAGCACGAGTATGATATGAATACATGTGCAAATTAGATGGTTGAAAATCTTTTTTTTTTGTAAAGTTTAGTGTTTGGTCCATGGGGACAGAGAAACACATGAATCCTGATAAACAATAATTTTAAAACTAAGTCCCCACAATAGATAGAAAAACACATGAATCCTAAGAAACATTGTAGATTGAAATTAAACAACATGAAGAGGAAAAACTAAAATGGTATATGTCTCTAAGGACATTGGGTATGCACTTTTGATATAGGAATTCTGACAAGAGGTCTATGTAGATTGTATATATGTTTTTTCTAAATGTTTCTTTATCTTCTGTTTTTCTCCAATTCTTTGAACCAGATGAATGAATAATGTCACAAAAAAATTCCTACATTTTCCTTCACTTTACTGATGAACAAATAGGCTCTTAGGCCCGCAAACAAAAGGCCATTAAGAGTTAGTGGCAATCTGCTGCATGGTGAGAGTATTTTGTACTCCCTCCGTTCCTAAATATAAGTCTTTCTAGATATTTCAACTAGTGACTACATACAGAATAAAATGAGTGAATCTACACTCTAAAATATGTCTATATACATCTGTATGTGGTAGTCCATTTGAAATCTCTAAAAAGACCTACATTTAGGAACGGAGGGAGTACATCCTTTGTCCATAGTTACATGGCGCACACACATTCTAATGCTCAACTTAGATCATGAAATTATCGAATAAAATATATCGTATGCAACAAAAATTATATCATTGGATTCATTTTTACCAATTTTTTCATTGGTATAATTTTATGGCAAATTGCCATTTTGTTTAGTTGTCTTGCAGATTACTCTATATTATTTGTTTTATTGATAGTGAAAATTAAATCACGAAATATGATGACCATATGCAAACAGGGACGAAGGGAGTATTTGGACCCAACACAAAAAGAAGGGGGAACTGGTATTTTGACGTGAATGCGATTAAGTCCTAGTATTACCCCGATAAAGAAAGGTAGAACTTCCAAATTAGGCAAGCCGTGCTTACTATACAACCTTAGGATAAATCCTCCCATCCCCATGCCTTTGGAAGTTTGACCGAGTCCACGTGGCTTTTGTACTTTTCAAACGACCCGACCCCTCTCACCAACTCCCGGTTGCCACATCGACTCGCTTCTCTCCAGCCTCCACATACATACGCGCGCGCGCCCGCCCGCCATCATGGCGGCGGTAGTACGCGCCGGTCAGAGACAGAGTGCAACGGCCATGGACCTTGGAGCCGGCCGCCTCCTAAGATGAGAGGGACGCCCCCCGCACGGTGGTTTCGGTGTCTATGGACTCCGTCTTCGCGCTCGCTGCGGTGCCCCGGGCTATCGTCCTGGAGCGCGCGGCTGCGCGCGTCCCCGGCTGCCTCTATCTCTGCCTCTGGGCGCCGGTGACCGCCCAGCTCCCATCAAGGTTCGTACGTCCTCTCGTGTCGCGCTGCGGCGCCGTTGTCTCCTCGAGTCTTTCCGTCCTCTGCTCTTTACGGCGTAGTTTGTTGTGGTGCTCGCCAGCCATTTATTCTGCTTGGACGCGTGGATCGACGGCGGCGGCGGTGCTCGCGCACGGGCGAGCTTCGAGGCGTACCGGGGAGCGCTCTGCGCCGTCGTAAGCGGGTACGCATTGCAATGTACTCCCTCCGTTCGGAATTACTTGTCTCCGAAATGGATGTATCTAGAACTAGAATACATCTAGATACATCCATTTTCGCGGCAAATAATTCCGAACGGAGGGAGTACAGCTCAGTGCTCAGGTTCTTTGAGACCCATCATTCTCTCTGACGACGGCTGGTCGAACATGCAGGTGCGTGCCCGGGTGGGCGTACAGGGAGGGCCGCGCCTACATGGAGCTACCGGAGCCGGACCTGACGGCGTCGGCTTCGCTGCAGGTGCAGCAGCAGTTCTACCATGTCAGTCAGCGTCTACGAAACTTCTCTTCGTCTTGCAAACTGTCGATTGCGACAGTTCGGTCTGTGTTTGAACTTTGAAGCTGGTGGCTGACCTTTGCTCGTTTGCTCTTTGTTTGTTCCTGCAGGAAACCGGCGCGAAGGTACGTACATGAACGGCGACGCCTCGTTATTTTTACGCATTGCGTCAATGGCGCGTAT
The DNA here is from genome assembly GCF_018294505.1 of Triticum aestivum. Taxonomy (NCBI): domain Eukaryota; kingdom Viridiplantae; phylum Streptophyta; class Magnoliopsida; order Poales; family Poaceae; genus Triticum; species Triticum aestivum. Next base: position 493,140,034 of record NC_057813.1, read on the forward strand.
TCATGGGCTGAGCCGATGATCGCGGCAGATGGCGGTGTTCATGGGATGCGAGAGCGGCGAGGTCGAGATCGGGCTGTCGACTGCATCGGTGGCAGCGGCGGCCGTGGCGGATCACGTGCACCAGTCGTTCCTGGAGGACCTCCTCCAGCTGCCGCCGGCAGGGCTGTCGTCTTCGTCCTCTCCCGTGCCGTCACTCTCGATCGGGAGCCCGGAGTACTCCTCTCTCATTCGCGCAATGGCGACGCCGGTAGCAGCGCCGGGCGAGCCATCCACGCAGCCACCGATGATGCAGGCGTCGCCGCTGCCCGGCTTGCTCGCTCCGATCGCCGAAGCCAACGACTATGCCTTAATGGTGCAGGCAATGCTCGCGGTCGTCCCCTCCTCCGGTATGTCGACCACCTCCACGCCGCCGCTTCCACCGTGTCCACCCTGGCTGGCCAGCCACCGCTCGCAGCGGTCGTCGCCGCGGCGGACGACGGCGTTCAAGCCGTATCGCGCGGCGCTCCCGCCAAGGGCGCGGCCGCGGCCAGGCGCGCCGGGGCAGAGGATGATCAAGACGTGCATCTCCCTCCTGGCAAGCGTGCACATGGCAATGCGCAACCGGCCGGAGCACGCCACGCGGCACCGCGAGGACAGCAGCGCGCCGTCCACCACCAGCCAGCTGCACCACGTGATCTCGGAGCGGCGCCGGCGCGAGCGGCTCAACGACAGCTTCCAGACCCTCAGAGCTCTGCTCCCTCCCGGCTCCAAGGTACGTACGAGTCCAAACAAAAGATCATCTCGCCATGGGTGCAAGATTCACAAATCACAACATCTCATTGCGATCCTTCATTCGTTCTGCAGAAAGACAAGGCCAACGTCCTCGCGAGCACGACGGAGTACATGGCGAAGCTGGTATCCCAGGTGACCCAGCTCCGAGAGAAGAACCTGCAGCTCGAGGCGCAGCTCGGCCTGAACCAAAGTGCAAGCGATGATAACGCCTCGGGGAAGACAGTCGAGGTCGAGGTGACCACCGGGGCGTCGACGTCGACATCGACGGCGCCGAGTCAGCAGCCGCGGGAGGTGGGCGTGCGGGTGACGGTGCGGGCGGAGTGCGACATGTCGGAGGTGCTGGCCTCGCTGCTCGCTCGGCTCAAGGGCACAGGGAGTTTCGCGGTGGTGTCCGTGGAGGCGAGACAGCAGAGCAGCGCGCTTGCACGGGCCAGCCTGACGTTGCGGATGACGGTAAGAGCTTGTACTGCTTCGTTTTCCTCGATCCCATTTGATGAACTCGGCAAAAAAATTAGATGAACTCGGCAAAACCATATGGTCGCATGTTTGCACTAGTGGGTTCAACTAACACTTTAGTTACTCCGATTTCAAATCCAGAGGTTAATCATACTCTGGCAACTTTACTTAAGGGCAGGTTGGTTTTTTTGGGGTTGATAGTGAAAAACTCGACCCATAAATCACACTTATCAAATAGGACGTCTTGGGTTTTGCATAGCCTATAGTGAGCAACTTTGGCTTCTTTTTAAAAAAACTCAAGACAAATATAGTGATATACAGTTTTTAGCTAACAAACTATTTTTGGAATGGAGCTATAACATAAACCATGTATTCTTAAAGATGGGGTATAACAAACCATGTGAAGTGACACACTTCTCGACGGGTGGTTTATGTTGTACTCCACCAAATTTAATCTAGCATTACAGGATTATATTGTTAAGTTCCTATTCAAAAGAAGTCTAGGATGGTATAATTATTTGAAACATACTCCCTTTGGTTTAAAAGGACCCAACTCAAAAATCTCTCCAACTAAGACAGACGATGAGTGGTGGATTGAATTTCATAGTTAGCAAAAAACATTCAATTTGCACGCTTGTTTTGAAAAAAATCGCATTTACTTGCACATTAATTTACATTAACTGCAATGCAAGTGTGCGTGCTAGAATTTTACATGCACCTGTGAGTTTCCTTTTAATCCTTGATCAATTTAATGTGCCACCAAATCTAAAGGAGAGCAAAAATATGGCTAACAAATCTGAAAAGCCGAAAAAATGAATTATGCCGGGGGTACACCACATTTTATTATTCAAATCCTTGGTCAAAGTCAAATTTCAGAAGACACACGGAGGGAGTATTATTCTCTATTTTCCGGTTTATAAGGCCCACATGTATTCCTAGATTGATTGTTTGACCCATGTGATACAAATTGTATATTACAAAAGCTATTTCATACTCCCTCCGTTCCTAAATATAAGTCTTTGTAGAGATTTCACTATAAACCACATACGAATGTATATAAATGCATTTTAAGTGTAGATTCATCCATTTTACTCCGTATGTAGTCCATCTAGTGGAATCTCTACAAAGACTTATATTTAGGAACGGAGGGAGTACAAAACATAACATTTGAATTTTCTAATGGCATTTAACTATTATGATATGTAACTTGTATTATGCTACTGAAATTATGGATCTAGAAAATGTGTGGCGAAAGAACTCTTCTAGTCTCGAGCTCAAATGAGCTCAGGTGAACAGTAAAATCCAAAATTGTTGAAAACATATCAAAAATATCTAAAAATAATAACGACAAACATTGTCAAAAGTTTTCAACGCTTGCAAAGTTTCATCCTAAAATGCCATTTGTAGAAGCCATGGAAATAAAAAAGAAAACATCATTCCAAAATGCTGTTGAAAATGATATTTTTGGAGCAATGGTTTTGTTTTTTTGGCCACAACTTCTACAAATGTCATATCATGATGAAATTTTTAAAGCGTTGAAAACTTTTGTTAATGTTTGTCACTCTAAAAAAATTCGGATGTCATATCATGATGAAATTTTGAAAGCACTGAAAACTTTGTTAATGTTTGTCACTAAAATTTTTCAGAAATTTTTATTTTTTTCAACGTATTTCGATTTTACTGTTCACCCGAGCTCATATGAGCTTGGGCTAAGAAGCTCCATGTCGGCTTTACAAACCGAAAAGGAGATAGTAATATTTAATTTGGTGTGGAGTTGACTAGCTTTATTGCTCGAGAGGAAGGGAAAATTTAACGTGATTGACCTCAGCGAGACGATGCAAGGAATGGCACTGATAAACCAGTGATTCTCCAATCGGATTCCTCATGTGCTCTAGCCACTCTTTTGGGTGACACTTTATCTAGGTCGGTCTATGCTCATTTAGATGCCGAGATTAAGGCACTTCTGGTTGATAGGGAGTTTGTTCCTGTGAAAATTAGTAGAGATCAAAACAGAGTAGCACATCTTTTGACACATTATAACCGTACCGAGTGTTGTACTGCAGTATGGTTGAGTTCGAGTCCTCCATGTTGTGAGGAGCAACTGACTCAAGATTGTAACCCTGCTTTTGGAAGATTCGAAGAATCTGGACTAGCCGGTGACTACGCTGATGAAAGCTGTACTAGGTCAAGCTAGTTTTCCTGAGAACCGGACATGGGTCAAACTGGCATTAAGTTAATCAGGACGTTTGAATTGGTTTTAGGAGACATAACTCGCTTTTGACCAATTAAGCAAGTATATATAGTTGAATATACTCATACTTGAATGGCACACGTTTCCAAGCTGTTAAGGTCCCATTGCCATGTGGCCACGAATATGACCAAGAAGTTGGATATGTGACCAAGCAAAGCCGTAGAGCCATCGTCCCTCCTTCCTTGAGGCATTCTCTTGTCAACCAGAAGTCGCTTCTCAGTGCTACAAGTAAAATGCCTTTTCAAACTGCGCTGCAGATTGCTAACCACTAACCACTGCCTTTGTTTTAGCCGTATGCGGTGCATGCTTATTTCGGTTAGAAGAAGAAGAAGAAGACGCGTGCTTGATGCAGTCTCATCCGTACAACATCCGTCCTGATTAATTTCTTGACGTTCTTCCCGACACTGACAACGACCAAGTAGGAGTACTTACTATAGACACAACATAGCGATGTAGCAGGCGTTGCAACGACTTGGCATGAGTACTGGATCGTAGTGTAATTTAAACTGGATAATGACGCGGTCAGGGTACTTACTGATGAAGCTTAACAAAATGTCCGCTGCAGGAGGCTGGCGACGTCGTCGACGCGACATGGCTCGAGGAAGCTCTGACGAAGGTTGTCGAGGACGCGGTGATGAAGACGCGCCGCCGGTGCCACCCCCAAGGTCGCCGTAGGTAGGACGTCAGTCAGTATTGACCGTGTCAGGGAGCCCGAGAAGGAGGCAGGAAAATGACTCTGTCTGGTGGCAATGGCGCCCTGTCTGTTTTTTCTTTCTATCGTCTTTTATCCATGTATATTGTTGAGCTTTGGTAGTGTTTGGGTCTAGATTGAAGGCCCCTATTTAGTGTAACGTAGTCTTCAGCTTGATGATAGTTGGTTACTTGTCGTCTATACAAGGCCTAATGTTGCAGTTTTGACATGAGATGGATCGGTTTTCTGAAATTCTCCTTTTTTGCTGGCACCAAAGCTGGGTCAACCTCCTGAACAGTATATGAGCAAGGAAAGGTCTAGGGCTCTAGGCACCGAGGAATTTTATTGGAAAGGAATAGTCTGGCATCAAATTCAAGCACTGGATGATGAAGCTCGGTGGCTCAGTGCCAACGACCAAGATGGTCTCCTGGCAGCTTCAACTATCCGTGTCTTTCCGCCGAGAGCTGTCATCAAAAGAGAAGGAACCAAGTTCCAAGTAGCAGGAATTACAAAACAGATAATAACTGTAAACCATCCAACAAGCCGGCGATGAAAGCCGTCTTGCCAGGAAAGCCGGCGCGACAAAAACATCATACCGTATCTCTTCTTGATAACCTTCAAGATCTATACAGTGCAAACTCTTTAAGCAGTATTTATTGGCTTCCCACGAGAAAATAGGAGTAACTGAAACCCGTACAGTATAGTTTGATGATGGGGATCAACGGGGATCTCCAGGTGTTGTCTCTCTTGTCATCATGGCGCTCTCGGCTTCCCCATTGCGTAATCTTCTGGGAAACAAAGGCCTTATGACAGTATGTACAAGGTGACAAGACTTTTCATGATCCATACATGCTGATATGATAGAACGGCAAACCTCTTCTTACAGACTATACATCCAGTGGATGTGCCCTTCAGGTTGAACACTTGTGGGCGGCAGAGGCTCCTCGTTTATTCTGGCTGGCTACCTAGCTGTATCAAGTCCTTCTGTGAGAGATTGGTAATCGAATCTGCGATCACACGTGCGCTCGACTTCATGTAGCCTCCTGAGAAGGCGGTGGGGCATGAGCAAATCGGTATGTGATTTGCAGGAGAGGAACAAAAAACACAGAATGCAGGAGAAGCCGCTCACCTGATGTCATCATGACAAGTGGAATGTTCTGATCTTTTGCAAATCTGAACACCTTCTCATCTCTGATCACCACACCTTCAGGGCTTATCTAGAATTTGGGGAGAAAGCATGCAGCAGCAGTATAACAGTGGTAACAATAATTAGTGCAGGGAACAGAAGCAAAATAAAGGCAATAATATGCTCTTCATAAGTATTTATTGTTTATTATACTTCTACGCCCAATCATTTTCCAGTTTACTGTTGTGGCATTATGGGCAGAAAAATCTAGCTTAGGTAGAGAATTATTGAACTATACCAAGTCATGTTAATAGGCGTTCATGATTAAGTTCTGTAATCTTTGGGATGATACCACTAGAAAATTATGCAGGTTGCAGCTACATTCTGCACAGGGAGTTACTTATGGATCTGATCTTTGTCAAAATATTGAGTTGATCAGAGAAGTACCTTCAAGTTGCCCAATGGATCACCATCCAGGATGTCTGTCCCAGCATTATAAATAATAAGCTGGGCCTGGAATCTAGTTTGGGCGACCTGCAAACAACATGCCCCAAAAGGAACTCTAAATAGCGTTTGGTAAAAATAATTATATTTAAATTGTGAACAACAAGAATGAATAGTTAAAGGGAAAGTGCCAACTGCTTTGAACTCATCATATATTATTTTCCATTTCAAACCTCCTTTTCAGTTGAACATAGATGCAAATAACTTCATTCAATACTATCGATGCTTTTACATCACATTCTAAAATAGTATATTAAAAGTCACCTCTATGTCCAGTTTAGTATAAGCTTCAGAACATAAATCATGTGATATACTCCCTCCATAACAAACTGTAAGACATTTTGGTATGGAGGTAGTATCATAGAGTACTCTAGTATCATATATGGCACGTAACATAACGTCTTTCACCTATTTGTCCCTAAGAATTGCAGTGCATAGGACAACTTCATTTATAAATGCAATTATTAGCGAGCACCCCATCTATAACAGTGTGAAGGTACCTTCAAAGCCTTGTCAAGCTGATCCAAGTAATCATCTGTTTCTGTCCCACTCTGAAAATGCACAATGGAGTACTCAACTCATATTTGAATTAAATGAAGAAAAATATGATCAACAGCTTGTAAAGTCCAACTTACAACTAACTCGATTTTCTGATCAATATATCGCTTAGCAGCATGATCCTAAAATAAAGTCACATCAGTTCACATAGAACATAAGAAATATTACTAGTACGAAGTAAAACGAAAATGATAATACACAATGACTGAAGTTAAAGCTGGTGACAATAACAACAGACTAATCTTCAAACAGTGGGTGTCATAGATATCATAGCAACACTAAAAATTAATTTAAGTACACAGCTGCGATTACTGTTCTTTTAGTTCTGGTAAATGCCTATTTTGCACCATCTGAACTGGATGGTATCTTCCAGAACATGATGTAGAATATGCATTTATGGGATAGGGAAGAAAACTTATGCTCAACACCAGGACGCAGACAAAAAATTTCTTGATAAATAACCTCTACACCATAAGCAATCCTTAACCACATATTGCATAAGGGTAGTCAGAGCATAACCACCAGCAGCAAAAAATTGACGTTCCGCAGGTGTGACAAGAATTCTAGATTGTGGTTCTTACAAACGGATAAATTCCAGCATTGTACATGTCCAAAATGTAAACCCTTCCTGCAAGTGAAAATTGGCATCACTGTGTCATCGTAGTGAAAACAAAATGCATACAAGAACAAAATATATGACATACCATCATTAGCAAAATCCTTCTCATGACCATTTCCTTGGTGAGCATCCAGATCTATGATCATTACTCTGCAAGTATTTAAAAGGGAATAGGTGCTTATGAAGCTAAAATAGTTAGTAAGCAATGTACACATTTGTTTGCATCCTTGCATTCACTGCTCACACATGTACTAGGTAACCAGCCAAGCAGCATAGGGTGCTTGGTAAGATGCGAACAAGCATAGCAAAATCCCTAGGGAATAAAGCAAGATTGGCATGACAGAGGATGCTTACCAACACAGATATTTGACAGAATATATTTGCAGCCGTCAGGCAAGCACATACATTGTATAAGCCAAACAGATAGTCTGCAGAGATTAAGGAACATAGTTTCTACAGTTACAGTCCAGCCAGTATAGGCTTCTCACCTTGAAATATCCAGACGGACAAACGCAAACTGAATGCAGAGCGAAATATCAGCGTATGCACAAAATCCTCCCCCTTCCTCCGCCGAACAATGGTGAAACCCTCCACCGACATTAATTGCCCATCCTCTCTCAAGCGCAAGTTTAGCTGATAAAATGGACCCACCCACCTATGAAAAAAAGAACTAGCTTACAGAGTTTCCCTGGCAGTGGCACCCAAATTATGCACCTGGTACTTTTCAGTGCAGACGGGAGCACCTAATCACGAGAGATCACCTGTTTCCGGAAGGGGTACAGTAGCCTTTGCTGTACGAGCCAATTAGGCATGAGAGTTAGTGGAGGAACCTGAGATAAAACATCTCGTTTAGCAAACCGCGCCATCGTAATTTGCTACTCCCTCCGTTCACAAATATAATATGTTCTACTCCCTCCGTCCGGAAATACTTGTCATCAAAATGAATAAAAGAGGATGTATCTAGATGTATTTTAGTTCTAGATGTATTTTTTTTTCTGAATCGGATGTATATAGACACGCCTTTAGCGTGTTTGTTCACTCATTTCAGTACGTATGTAGTCTTGTGAACGGAGGGAGTATCAATGAGGCCACCAATTAAACTTCCCCTGAGAAACTAGTACCTCTACAATGGCTGCAACCCTGAAGCTGCTCTTGAGGCTGTTCAAGTATGCCTCCGTGTGAACCTGGCCAAGCAGAGCCATGGAACAAACTTAAAGGGTATCAGACAGTATGAACCAAGTGAAAACAGATTGTTTCCTACCACCAGCAGATCTTCCCTGGAAGCCTCCAATGGCTCCACCACTCGGTTCTTCTCCAGGTGGCCTTCTTTGGTGAGGAACCTGCATATGCGGCCCCATTTGGAGGAATCAAACGGGTGCCTGCACATCACAGGACGCGCGTAAGCCGTGGTCCGATGCACGTCTATGTGGCTAGGCAAACGGTGGAGAAGAGGCGGGAGGCAGAGCAGCTCACATCTTCTCGATGCCGAGGAAGGCGATGTCGTACGCCGTCGAGTAGACCACCGGAGCCTGCCAGGCAATCGCAGCCACGGATTAAGCGGGTGATCGGGGGTGACCGGAGGAGCATCTCATCTCCCCGCCGGATGACTGACCTTGGAGCCCGGCACGTCGAAGTAGAGCTTGCTGGAGATGATACGGTTGCGGCGGAGGGCGTCCGCCGGCGCGGCCCCCGGCACGGAGGCGGCGGCGGACGACGAGGACATCCCGGCCGCCGGCCTGGGCGAGAGGGCTCGGGCGGGGATGGAGAGGGGGGCGGGGATGGTCGCCTCGGTCTCGCGGGCTCGCTCTGGGCTGGGAGTTTGCGTTGTGTTGCCGCTTATTACCTCCCGCGGGGCAGAGGCGCCATGGCGATGGGGCTCGGGAGAATCAGAATCATTCGGTGGCGGGGGCGGTGCTGTACTTTTTGCGAGAGAGTGCTTCTGAAGTTGGACATTTGCATCGCTAGCCCTCCTTCCCTTGCTGCAGGGAATCTCTGGAGTTTGGAGCACACGTATAGAATTTACGCGGAAGAACGGTGGTTGAATGTAAAATATCCACCGCCGTCGAGGGGGGATTCGCTCTCGCTCTCCTCCGCCGCTGCCGCCGCTTCCATGGCGATCTCGAGGCCCCGGAGCCGCGCCGTCCCCTTCATCCCGCTCCTGCTCCTCGTCCTCCTCGTCCCGTTAATCTACTCCGGTACGGCCCTGAGACGCCTTCCACCCCTCGATTCCAGCACACACACACTGCGCGGTCTGCCCTGCTGACGATCCAATCTGGTGTCGCTTCTTGCAGTTTCCAGGCTACGCTTGAGCTGGGCGCAGGAGAGGGAGTTGGGCATGCCTCCTCCTGCTCTGCCGAAGCGCCCCGATCGCCTCGTGCTCGGCCCGGCCGCCGGCCAGGGCCGCCCCGACCGCCTCCAGTGCCAAGGTTTCTCCTCCTCTTAGTTCCGATTTCTCGCATTGTGACTTGTGATTCTCATATGGACTGTAAGCTCTAACTGCATTGTACCAGTTTGAAGCGACTCCAAGGTTTCTCCTCAAAGGAGATTAGGGAACAAGAATACTGTTATCAATGCTTTGTAAAGATTGTACATGCTGTTCTGAATGTAAAATTGACCAGGGTCTAGGATGTTCTCTATGTGCTTTTTTTTACAGCATGTTCTCTATATGCTTAGTAGTGCCAGTTAGGCTGCAGGATACCACATAAGATAATTCGTACTTCTATAGCGTGAACGGGATCCACATCTGCTGTGTATCCACTAACTACATTTTACCATTTTCTTCAGGACTTAAAGCTGTGAATAAGATAAGTCTATCAAGTGAACCTGGAGAACATGTTTCTTTTGTTACAGTGTTCACAACCTACAGTTCTGACCCAGCTGGGGCTGGCAAACGGTCATCTGATGTTGTAACTGTTGGAAAGCATTTTTATAGCAAGGAGGAAAGGTCCATGGCCATTCTTAATACTTTCATCAGCTTCATACAGGTAGATCTTCCTTTTCCTCTTGTTTGTGCTGGCCACTAACTACTAACTATTAATATAATCAAATATTGTATTATCAAAGTTTGGAATGATTCAAATCACTGTCAGCTAAGAGAATACTGAGAGATAGTTCAATGGTAGTAAAGATAGATAAGAAATTACAGTGAAGACTGTAAAATAGAACATTGATACCACTGTTATTCCCCTCCCCCTTTTTCCACATAGTACTTTTGTTAGCCTTCTGGCATATAATTTGAATCCTTAAAAATTAGAAGGAACACATGATCTTCCTTCATTGACGATTGTGAGGATGTTTGTTTAACGTCTGATCTTATTTCTAGAACTCTGTAGGTGTCAATGCCAAGAAGCGATGTGATAATATTGACTGGTCCTAAATCAAAATTGTCAATAAATCAAGGGAAGGCCTCAATACTGCCAATTGAGGGAAATTATTCTCGAGGCAACCTGATGCTTCAGAGGATCAAGTCCTACATTGTAAGTTTGTATGCTTCATGCAAACATCTTCCTGCATATGCTTTTCCTTTAGTACTACTTGTGTGATCTAGAAATATTACTGTGTTCAACCATCTATGTGCGTTATTTTTTCCAGAAAACTGATATGTTTGTGTTTCTGGTCCATATATAGGACTTTCTAGAGCTAAAACTTGAGGAGGTTGACTGTGTGAACTGTGCTCGTCATTTTGTTTTCACTGATTCTGATATGGCAGTGGTTGAGGATATTGGACATATCTTCACGAGCTATCCTAATTGGCACCTTGCTCTTACATTTCGTAATAACAAAGGCCAACCCTTGAACTCTGGATTTATAGCGGTGAGAGGGACCAGAGATGGCATCTCTAAGTAAGTGAACATCTATGTAACAGATCTTAGGATGAAAACTTGGCATTGCCTTAAATAATTCCTTCATTTGCTTTTAGGGCTATCGAATTCTTCAATGAAGTTCTTAAAGCATACAATCTAAAGTATATGAAGGCGTCCCGCATGCTTGGTGATCAATTAGCACTGGCATGGGTTGTGAAGTCTTATCTATCATCAGCCTTTGGAAAATTTTCTAGGCATGAAACATTTACTGGTGAAGTCAATGGAGCATCTGTTCTGTTTTTGCCTTGTGAAGTTTATAATTGGACTCCACCTGAGGGTGCTGGACAATTTCATGGTATGCCCTTGGATGTTAAGGTACATATTTTTTCCTATTCTAATGCATGTCCTCCTCATGATAGAATTTTAGTTTTGTTTAACCACTAGTTGCACAGTCATGCTATTTTGTAATCAGTACACTGCTTTTTATTGTTGCCACTTGCCACTTGTCAAGTGTTACACTTGCTGATATTTTGGAGCATGTTGTTATATGCGGTATCTTTTTCATTAAATATGATAGCATGCCAAATCTGATATAATGTTCTTAGGTTGTTCATTTCAAAGGTTCAAGAAAGCGTTTGATGCTTGAGGCATGGGATTTCTACAATTCAACCTCTCAATTATCTGATATGTTGTGCCTAATCCTGAAGAGTGGCAGAACAAAATATGACTTCTGAACCTTTTGTTCCACGATGAAGTGACATCTGGTAGTCTCTCTCTCCTTACAGACATCACAGGCTGGTTCGGCATTTTGTGCTTTATTTTCCTTAATCTTAGTTCATTTAACACAATTAATATTAGTCTTTGTTGCTGTATGTGTAATGCTTTATGTATGGCTTATAACGTGTTTACTGGTTTCTACAAAGTGTGCTTTGCTCTAAAACAAGCTTGTCTTCTTTTCGCAGTTGATCCTCATTGAGCTCCAGATATGTATCTATTTGTTGGCACAGGCTCCAACTCTGCAGTTGTGAGCGATTGCAAGAATTCAAGCGCCACATAGCGCAAATAGAGTCATCAGGAACTCAGGTTATGCACAAGGAAAACAGGGTGATCCAGATTGTGCTGAGGGTAGCTCGGGAATATGAGATTGGTGCCACGACTCCCGTGGAAGGTGGACCCATTCATACACGATATTAGCTAGGAGTAGCAGGGTGATCATGTAGGAAATCACCAGTTGTTTTGGTGATGGTTCTTGGTAGCTTTGTCACCCTTCATCACTATTCATGCTGTAACAGTTTCTTGGTTGTGGCTGATGAGGTTACTCGGAATTTTTCGCTTTCAATACAGGCTACGTGCTGTAATAGTTTTCCAAAGAATTTTCAACCAACGAAGCTAGTAATACATTGCAAGAAAGAATAATATAATTGATTTAACCAAAGAATGTGATGACACACTGTAGCTTCGATAAGATCATGCTAACTCCCATGGTAGTAAGACCATACGAAGTTACCAACTCCTTTTCGATGTAATAATGGACATCACTACCTATGACAAGACCATGCGAACTCCTATACTGATACTCATCACTGCATTACTAGGTAGCTATGGTAAGATCATGCTATGTCCCGAAACTCGATGAAGGCGACGACGACGGTGGTGTCGTCCTTCTTCCCTCTGAATTTATTCCGTCCGTGTTCCCGGGCGGCGATGCTGAACGGCGTGTCCTGGGTACGCCTTGCCGCGGCGTAAGCTTGGCTGGCGATGATGTCGGCCATGTTTTTGGGCGTGAAGCTGAGCGCCAGGCCCGACTGCACGATCTTCTCCAGCATCACGTCGAACACGTTGTCGAAGAGCCCGTCGGACGCGACCACCACCACGTCGCCTTCCTCCACGGCGATCTCGCCCACCGCCGCGTCGCTGACCTTGTTGCTCTCCTCGGAGTCGGAGCTGAGCTGGAACGGGCAGTTGAAATAGGATTGCTGCGGCTGCGACCGGTGCAGGATCCGGCCGTCGCGGAACACGGCGAAGCCGCTGTCGCCGACGTACGCCCACCTGAGGGCCCTGCCGGCGAGCGACACGATGACGGCCGTGGACGCAGCCGGCGTGCCAGATGCGACCGTCTGCTGGTACGCCTTCTCCAGCAGCGCGTAGGGGCAGATGCCGCCGGGCGGCGGCGGCGCGGCGGCGGAGGACGCCACGACCTCCGACAGGGCGCTCGCCATGAGCCCGCGCGAGAACGCGGCGGCGTCCACGCCCTCCAAGCGGCATCCCCCGACGCCGTCCGCGACGCCGATGACGCCGGCCACGGCGTGGAAGAAGTGCGCGTCCTCGTCGTGCTCCGGCAGGTAGCACGACGCGGCTCTCATCCTCAGCGCCGCGCCCGTGGGGGGGTTACTCCGCCGCGCGCGCGGCTGCAGCTGCCGCGCCAGGTAGGCGGCGTACCTCGCGACGTCCTCGCGGCCGGCGGCGGCGGAGGGCGGCAGGCTCCCGAGGCGGATGCCCACGGCGATCCGGAGGGCCGCGGGGGTCCGACTGCTGATCTCGCTTAGGGTTTGGCGGATCTGCGGCGGCGCCTCCATTGGCCTCGGTCGAAGTCCTCGATCGATCGGGCTCTTTGGACTTGGATTTCTCCGGCGATCGATCGATCGAGTTGGCGATCTTGGCTTATTTAGTACTACTCGCGATCGATGGCGCGAGGGTTATTGGCTGATTACGCGTTCCGGTTCCAGATCGGGCGCGCGAGCTCTGGCGTTTCTTGGCCGGCGCGCCAGCACTTGCTGCTCCTCTTTGTATTCGAATTCGCGCCGGGGCGGGAGTTGTGGACTTTGCTTTGCCTTCGAGCTGTCGCGCGCAGGCAGAAGTAAATCGTATAGGACTCGGTGCCGATACGGTGTAGGAGTATCGTATACCGTATGATTTTTTTAGGGGATCGTATACCGTATGATGAAGTTCCCTGGCTGGCTCGATACGGTATACGGGTCAATGTTCGGCCTTGTCGGTCCAATCACAAAACTTGTTTCGATTAGAGAACGAGGGTCAATGTTCGGCGTTCTTAGGCTGTTACCAGTGTTGCAGCAGAGACAGACACCCCCGTGGATCGTCTTGGGCGACTTCAATATGTATCGCTTTGCGCATAAGAAATCCCATGGCCACATTAACTCGAACCTCATGGAGATGTTCAATGCTTGGATCATAAAGCATGGGCTGGATGATATCCAGATTGACAATAGGATGTTTACCTCGTCAAATAAGAGATCCTCCCCCACTCTAGTTCGGCTAGATCGTGTCCTGGTGAATGCCGCCTGTAACTTGAGCATTTTGCAGACATCTGCTTCTTGTGTGTCTGCCACTACTTCTGACCACACATCCATCCTAGTGCAGTTTCGTGCAGACATGATCAGAAGCAGGTTGTTCAGGAGGGAGAACCACCCGCTTCAGATGGAGGAGGCCAAAGACATTATCCAAGATTGTTGGTCCCGAGGCACTAGAGCATTTCAATCTTCTGCGCCGCTCATCAACTTTAAGATGAGAAGGGTTAGAGCCGCTCTAAGGCACTAGTGTTGGCGTCAGTCTAGCCTTAAAGTGCTTATTGAGAATAATAAACATGTCGTCAGCTTCGTGAATTATGTTGAAGAAAGGAGACTTTTGCCAACGCTGGAAGTAGTTCTTCGCGAGTTCGCTTCGGCCAGGGCTGAGCAGCTGATACTATGGCAAACTGCTTTGTGGCGTCGATGGGCCAAATTGCGTTGGTGTGTTTGGGGATGAAAACAACCAGTTCTTTCATGCGACTGCCAATTATCAGGCATGTTGTAACAAAGTCAAGGTTCTTGTGCAAGATGGTGTGTAGTACTATCAGAATTGTCAAACGCTCAATTTGGCAACTACATACTTCACTGATATTTTGGGCCAGCCTGCTCTCTCCATGCCAACGGTTCAGCTTAGTGCTTTGTACAGTCCTGCTGATCTCTCTGAGCTGGCCAATGGTTTTTCCTGGGCTGAGATTGTCCGTGCTATTGATATGTCACCAAATAATAGAAGTCCCGGTTCGGATGGGTTTACTAATGAGTTCTACAAGGCCTTTAAGCATTTGATAAAAGATGACCTCCTCAAGTTCTTCGAGGACTTCCATGATCGCGTTGCTTTGGATGGTATCAATATTGCTTTCATCACATTGCTCCCTAAGAAAGATACACCTTTGGAGTTGCGGGATTATAGGTCCATCTCATTGGTACATAGTGCACCTAAGTTGGTGTCCAAGGTTTTGGCAAACAGGCTTCAAGGGTGTTGAGGGAGTTCCAGACTAGGGGGTGTCCGGATAGCCGAACTATCATCATCGGCCGGACTCCAAGACTATGAAGATACAAGATTGAAGACTTCGTCCCGTGTCCGGATGAGACTTTCCTTGGCGTGGAAGGCAAGCTTGGCAATACGGATATGTAGATCTCCTACCTTTGTAACCGACTCTGCGTAACCCTAGCCCTCTCCGGTGTCTATATAAACCGGATGGCTTTAGTCCATAGGACGAACAACAATCATACCATAGGCTAGCTTCTAGGGTTTAGCCTCCTTGATCTCGTGGTAGATCTACTCTTGTAACCCACATCATCAATATTAATCAAGCAGGACGTAGAGTTTTACCTCCATCAAGAGGGCCCGAACCTGGGTAAAAACGTCGTGTCCCTCGTTTCCTGTTACCATCCACCTAGACGCACAGTTCGGGACCCACTACCCGAGATCCTCCGGTTTTGACACCGACATTGGTGCTTTCATTGAGAGTTCCTCTGTGTCGTCACCGATAGGCTCGATGGCTTCTTCGATCATCAACGACGATGCAGTCCAGGGTGAGACCTTCCTCCCCAGACAGATCCTCGTATTCGGCGGCTTCGCACTGCGGGCCAATTCGCTTGGCCAGCTGGAGCAGATCGAAGGCTACGCCCCTGGCCGTCAGGTCAGATTTGGAAGTTTGAACTTCACGGCTGACATCCGCGGGGACTTGATCCTCGACGGATTCGAGCCACAGCCGAGCATGCTGTACTGTCACGATGGGCATGATTTAGCTCTGCAGCCGGACAGTACCCTGGAGGCCGCACTCGAACCCGCTCCGATCTTCGACTTGGAGCCGGCTGCGCAGACCAAGGACGGATGGCTAGACACCGCCTCTGGGGCTGCAACCTCTACGGCGATAGAGCCGAACACCGATCTTGTCCCCCATGAAGCCCGTGACTCCGAGGTGCCGGACTCTGGACCTCCCGCACCCCCTCCAGTTGAATCCGACTGGGCGCCAATCATGGAGTTCACCGCGGCGGACATCTTTCAACACAAACCTTTTGGCGACATCTTAAGTTCGCTAAAGTACCTCTCGTTATCAGGAGAGGCCTGGCCGGACTGCGGCCAGGACGGTTGGGATGCGGACGACGAAGAAATTCAGAGCCCACCCACCACCCACTTGGTAGCCACTGTCGACGATCTAACCGACATGCTAGATTACGACTCTGAGGACATCGACGGTATGGACGACGATGCCGGAGACGACCAAGAACCAGCGCCCACCGGGCACTGGAAAGCCACCTCTTCATACGACATATACATGGTGGATATCTCAAAGGATGGGAACGGCGAAGGAATAGCGGAGGATGACCCCTCCAAGAAACAGCCCAAGCGCCGGCGTCAGCGGCGCCGCTCTAAATCCCGCCATAGCAAGAATGAGGATTCCGGCACCGGAGACAATAATACACCGGATAGCGCCGAAGACAACCCACTCCAGCAAGATCCAGCACAGGAGGAGGGGGACACCAGCCCTCATGAGAGGGCGGCCGAAGAAGAGGTAGAGGACTATATGCCTCCCTCCGGAGACGAGGCAAGCCTCGACGACGACGAATTCGTCGTGCCTGAGGATCCCGTCGACCAGGAGCGTTTCAAACGCAGGCTTATGGCCACGGCAAACAGCCTCAAGAAAAAGCAGCAGCAGCTTAGAGCTGATCAAGATCTGCTAGCCGACAGATAGACCGAAGTCCTCGCGGCCGAAGAGCATGAACTCGAACGCCCCTCCAAAAGCTACCCCAAACGTAAGCTGCTCCCCCGATTAGAGGTGGAGGCACATGATCCCGCTTCACCAGGAGACAATACGGCTGATCGACCACCCCGTGGTCGCGACAGAGAGGCCTCAAGGCCCTTCAATAGACCCGTACCCCGGCATCGCTCGAAAAGCACAAGGCCACAGGGGAACACTCCGGACCTGCGCGACATATTGGAGGATAAGGCAAGACAATCAAGATCAATCTATGGATCACGTGGGCGCCCCACGATACGTGACGATCACCATCACCCTAGACACAGTAACTCCGACCGGGCCGAACACAACAGACAAAGCTCTTTTGAGGTCCGTCGCGATATCGCCCAGTACAGAGGCGCTGCACACCCACTGTGCTTCACAGATGAGGTGATGGATCATCAAATCCTAGAAGGGTTTAAACCCGTCAATATTGAATCTTATGATAGCACAACAGACCCCGCGGTTTGGATCGAGGACTATCTCCTCCACATCCACATGGCCCACGGAGACGATCTCCACGCCATCAAATATCTCGCACTCAAACTTAAAGGACCAGCCCGGCACTGGCTTAACAGCTTGCCAGCAGAGTCAATCGGGAGTTGGGAGGACCTGGAAGCCGCATTCCTCGATAACTTCCAAGGCACGTACGTGCGACCACCAGATGCAGATGACCTAAGCCACATAATTCAGCAGCCAGACGAATCGGCCAGACAATTCTGGACATGGTTCTTAACCAAGAAAAACCAAATCGTCGATTGTCCGGATGCCGAGGCCCTCGCGGCCTTCAAGCATAACATCCGTGACGAGTGGCTTGCCCGGCACCTGGGACAGGAAAAGCCGAAATCCATGGCAGCCCTTACATCACTCATGCCCCGCTTCTGTGCGGGCGAGGACAGCTAGCTAGCACGCAGCAACAACCTCAAAAAAAATTCTGGCAGTCCGGATATCAAGGACCGTAGTGGCAGGTCGCGTCGCAACAAAAACAAACGCCGCATTAACGGCGATAATAGTGAGGATACGACAGTCAATGCCGGATTCAGAGGCTCTAAACCCGGTCAACGGAAAAAGCCATTCAAAAGAACAACTCAGGGTCCGTCCAATTTGGGCCGAATTCTCGGCCGCTTGTGCCAGATACATGGCACCCCTGAAAAGCTAGCTAACCACACCAATAGGGACTGTTGGGTGTTCAAGCAGGCAGGCAAGTTAATTGCCAAAAACAGCGACAAAGGGCTACATAGCGACGACGAGGAAGAGACCCGACCGCCGAACAATAGAGGACAGAAGGGTTTCCCCCCACAGGTGCGGACGGTGAACATGATATATGCCACGCACATACCCAAAAGGGAGCGGAAGCGTGCACTCAGGGATGTATACGCGATGGAGCCAGTTGCCCCGAAGTTCAATCCATGGTCCTCTTGCCCGATCACCTTTGACCAAAGGGACCACCCCACCAGCATTCACCATGGTGGGTTCGCCGCATTGGTTCTAGACCCAATCGTCGATGGATTTCATCTCACCAGAGTCCTGATGGACGGCGGTAGCAGCCTAAACCTGCTTTATCAGGACACGATGCGCAAAATGGGCATAGACCCCTCAAGGATTAAACCTACCAAGATGACCTTTAAAGGCGTCATACCAGGTGTAGAAGCCAATTGTACAGGCTCAGTTACACTGGAAGTGGTCTTCGGATCCCCGGATAACTTCCGAAGCGAGGAGTTAATCTTCGACATAGTCCCGTTCCGCAGCGGCTATCATGCCTTGCTCGGACGTACCGCGTTCACAAAATTCAACGCGGTGCCGCACTATGCATACCTCAAGCTCAAGATGCCATGCCCTAGAGGAGTCATCACGGTCAACGGAAACACTGAACGCTCCCTCCGAACGGAGGAACATACAGCGGCTCTCGCGGCAGAAGTAGAAAGCAGCCTTTTAAGGCAATTCTCGAGTCCGGCTGCTAAGCGGCCGGACACAGCTAAGCGTGCCCGGAGTAACCTACAACACGACCACCTGGCACGTTCCGAGCACGCGTAGCAGTGCGGCCCCAACCCCAGCCCCTGTAAAACATTAAGACAGACCCTTCGCGTACTCCATTACGCTCTGAAGATACCATGGGCATGGGGCAAGGGGCTCGACCACGATAAGCCCAGACTGCGGCTCAACCGCACCAGGGGCTCTTAAGTGTGTCATTTCTTTTTCTTTTCCTTTTATTTTTTACCTACAGGACTCCGTTCGTCAGAGGCCCTATCCGGCAGCAGACACGCCGAACCCACGATGTAGCAGCCACGGAAGGAGAAAGGCTACAACGAAAATCCAGGTGGTCTCCATCATGAGCATTAAATTTGTTTTATGCATTATTCCGTAGCCTACCCCTGGAGGGGGACATGTTAAACAGTCCCATCCCTTTCTTACCGCACCACTTGTATCGTCCTGCACTTACAGCAGTTTTTATTGAATAAAGCAATGCAGCGCATTTTTGCTTCTAATTGCATTTCTTTCTTACACATATGTTCATCTATGACATGTTGCATCCGTACGTTTTGGTACGGCCAAATATACCAGGGGCTTATGTTTCCCGCGTTACGGTGTGATAAGTCCGAACACTTTCACAAGTGCGGCACCCCGAACTTATAGCATTATATGCATCGGCTCCGAATTGTTGGGGAACGTTGTAGAAAATTAAAATTTTTCCTACGGTTTCACCAAGATCCATCTATGAGTTCATCTAAGAAACGAGTCATGGGAGAGAGATTGCATCTACATACCACTTTGTAGATCGCGCGGAAGCGTTCAAAAGAACGGGGTTGAAGTATTCATTCTCGTCGTGATCCTATCACCGGAGATCCTAGCGCCGAACGGACGGCACCTCCGCGTTCAACACACGTACGGTCAGCGTGACGTCTCCTCCGTCTTGATCCAGCAAGGGGGAAGGAGAGGTTGATGATGATAGCTCTAGCAGCAGCACAACGGCGTGGTGGTGGTGGAACAGCAGCACTCCGGCAGGGCTTCGCCAAGCGCGTGACGGAGGAGGAAGAGGTGTAGCAGGGGGAGGGAGGCGCCAGAACTTCAGGGTGCGGCTGCCCCCCTCCCCCTCCCTTTATATAGGCCCCCAAGGGGGGGCGCCGGCCCTGGGAGATCCAATCTCCCAAGGGGGCGGCGGCCAAGGGGGTGGAGTACCCCCCCAAGGCAAGTGGGGCGCCCCCCCCACCCTAGGGTTTCAACCCTAGGCGTAGGGGGTGGGCCAAGGGGAGCGCACCAGCCCACTATGGGCTGGTTCCCCTCCCCACTTCGGCCCTTGGGGCCCTCCGGGATGGGTGGCCCCACCCGATGGACCCCCGGGACCCTTCCGGTGGTCCCGGTACAATACCGGGTGACCCCGAAACTTTCCCGATGGCCGAAATACCACTTCCTATATAGTTTTCTTTACCTCCGGACCATTTCGGAACTCCTCATGACGTCCGGAATCTCATCCGGGACTCCGAACAACATTCGGTATGCTGCATACTCATATTCATACAACCCTAGCGTCACCAAATCTTAAGTGTGTAGACCCTACGGGTTCGGGAGACACGTAGACATGACCGAGACGGCTCTCGGGCAATAACCAACAGCGGGATCTGGATACCCATGTTGGTTCCCACATGCTCCTCGATGATCTCATCGGATGAACCACGATGTCGAGGATTCGAATAACCCCGTATACAATTCCCTTTGTCAATCGGTACGTTACATGCCCGAGACTCGATCGTCGGTATCCCAATACCTCGTTCAGTCTCGTTACCGGTAAGTCACTTTACTCGTACCGTAATGCATGATACCGTGACCAAACACTTGGTCACTTTGAGCTCATTATGATGATGCATTACCGAGTGGGCCCAGAGATACCTCTCCGTCATACGGAGTGACAAATCCCAGTCTCGATCTGTGTCAACCCAACAGACACTTTCGGAGATACCTGTAGTGCACCTTTATAGTCACCCAGTTACGTTGTGACGTTTGGTACACCCAAAGCACTCTTACGGTATCCGGGAGTTACACGATCTCATGGTCTAAGGAAGAGATACTTGACATTGAAAAAGCTCTAGCAAAACGAACTACACGATCTTGTGCTATGCTTAGGATTGGGTCTTGTCCATCACATCATTCTCCTAATGATGTGATCCCGTTGTCAATGACATCTAATGTCCATAGTCAGGAAACCATGACTATCTGTTGACCAACGAGCTGGTCAACTAGAGGCTCACTAGGGACATGTTATGGTCTATGTATTCACACGTGTATTACGATTTCCGGATAATACAGTTATAGCATGAATAAAAGACAATTATCATGAATAAGGAAATATAATAATAACCCTTTTATTATTGCCTCTAGGGCATATTTCCAACAGTCTCCCACTTGCACTAGAGTCAATAATATTGTGATGAATCGGACACCCATAGAGTTCTGGTGTTGATCATGTTTTGCTCGCGAGAGAGGTTTAGTCAACGGATCTGTGACATTCAGATCCGTATGTACTTTGCAAATATCTATGTCTCCATCTTGAACATTTTCACGGATGGAGTTGAAGCGACGCTTGATGTGCCTGGTCTTCTTGTGAAACCTGGGCTCCTTGGCAAGGGCAATAGCTCCAGTGTTGTCACAGAAGAGTTTGATCGGCCCCGACGCATTGGGTATGACTCCTGGGTCGGTGATGAACTCCTTCACTCATATTGCTTCATGCGCTGCCTCCGAGGCTGCCATGTACCCCGCTTCACATGTAGATCCCGCCACGACGCTCTGCTTGCAGCTGCACCAGCTTACTGCTCCACCATTCAACATATACACGTATCCGGTTTGTGACTTAGAGTCATCCAGATCTGTGTCGAAGCTAGCATCGACGTAACCCTTTACGACGAGCTCTTCGTCACCTCCATAAATGAGAAACATGTCCTTCGTCCTTTTCAGGTACTTCAGGATATTCTTGACCGCTGTCTAGTGTTCGTTGCCGGGATTACTTTGGTATCTTCCTACCAAACTTACGGCAAGGTTTACATCAGGTCTGGTACACAACATGGCATACATAATAGATCCTATGGTTGAAGCATAGGGGATGACACTCATCTCTTCTTTATCTTTTGCCGTGGTCGGGCATTGAGCCGAGCTCAATCTCACACCTTGCAATACAGGCAAGAACCCCTTCTTTGACTGATCCATTTTGAACTTCTTCAAAATCTTATCAAGGTATGTGCTTTGTGAAAGACCTATGAGGCGTCTCGATCTATCTCTATAGATCTTGATGCCTAATATATAAGCAGCTTCTCCAAGGTCCTTCATTGAAAAACACTTATTCAAGTAGGCCTTAATGCTGTCCAAGAATTCTATATCATTTCCCATCAAAAGTATGTCATCTACATATAATATGAGCAATGCTACAGAGCTCCCACTCACTTTCTTGTAAACACAGGCTTCTCCATAAGTCTGCGAAAACCCAAACGCTTTGATCATCTCATCAAAGCGAATGTTCCAACTCCGAGATGCTTGCACCAGCCCATAAATGGATCGCTGGAGCTTGCATACTTTGTTAGCATTCTTAGGATCGACAAAACCCTCCGGCTGCATCATATACAATTCTTCCTTAAGATGCCCGTTAAGGAATGCCGTTTTGATGTCCATCTGCCATATCTCATAATCATAGTATGCGGCAATTGCTAACATGATTCGGACGGACTTAAGCTTCACTACGGGAGAGAAAGTCTCATCATAGTCAATCCCTTGAACTTGCCGATAACCCTTAGCGACAAGTCGAGCTTCATAGATGGTGACATTTCCATCCGCGTCTGTCTTCTTCTTAAAGATCCATTTGTTTTCTATCGCTCACCGATCATCGGGCAAGTCAGTCAAAGTCCATACTTTGTTTTCATACATGGATTCTATCTCGGATTTCATGGCTTCTAGCCATTTGTTGGAATCTGGGCCCGCCATTGCTTCTTCATAGTTCGAAGGTTCACCGTTGTCCAACAACATGATTTCCAGGACAGGGTTGCCGTACCACTCTGGTGCGGAACGTGTCCTTGTGGACCTACGAAGTTCAGTAGCAACTTGATCCGAAGTACCTTGATCATCATCATTGTTTTCCTCTTCAGTTGGTGTAGGCATCACAAGAATATTTTACTGAGCTGCACTACTATCCCGTTCAAGAGGTAGTACTTCATCGAGTTCTACTTTCCTCCCACTTACTTCTTTCGAGAGAAACTCTTTTTCCAGAAAGGATCCGTTCTTGGCAACAAAGATCTTGCCTTCGGATCTTAAGTAGAAGGTATACCCAATGGTTTCTTTAGGGTATCCTATGAAGACGCATTTTTCCGACTTGGGTTCGAGCTTTTCAGGTTGAAGTTTCTTGACATAAGCATCGCATCCCCAAACTTTTGGAAACGACAACTTAGGTTTCTTCCCAAACCATAATTCATACGGTGTCGTCTCAATGGATTTAGACGGTGCCCTATTTAAAGTGAATGTAGCTGTCTCTAGAGTGTATCCCCAAAATGATAGCGGTAAATCGGTAAGAGACATCATAGATCGCACCATATCCAATAGAGTGCGATTACGACATTCGGACACATTGTTACGCTGAGGTGTTCCAGGCGGCGTGAGTTGTGAAACGATTCCACATTTTCTTAAGTGTGTACCAAATTCGTGACTTAAATATTCTCCTCCACGATCCGATCGTAAGAATTTTATCTTTCGGTCACGTTGATTCTCTACTTCATTCTGAAATTCCTTGAACTTTTCAAAGGTCTCAGACTTGTGTTTCATCAAGTAGACATACCCATATCTACTCAAGTCATCAGTGAGAGTGAGAACATAACGATATCCTCCGCGAGCCTCAACGCTCATTGGGCCGCACACTCGGTATGTATGATTTCCAACAAGTTGGTTGCTCGCTCCATTGTTCCAGAGAACGGGGTCTTGGTCATTTTGCCCATGAGGCATGGTTCCCATGTGTCAAATGATTCATAATCGAGAGACTCTAAAAGTCCATCAGCATGGAGCTTCTTCATGTGCTTGACACCAATGTGACCAAGGCGGCAGTGCCACAAGTATGTGGGACTATCATTATCAACTTTACATCTTTTGGTATTCACGCTATGAATATGTGTAACATTACGTTCGAGATTCATTAAGAACAAACCATTGACCATTGGGGCATGACCATAAAACATATCTCTCATATAAATAGAACAACCATTATTCTCGGATTTAAATGAGTAGCCATCTCGTATCAAACGAGATCCAGATACAATGTTCATGCTCAAACTTGGCACTAAATAACAATTATTAAGGTTTAAAACTAATCCCGTAGGTAAATGTAGAGGTAGCGTGCCGACGGCGATCACATCGACCTTGGAACCATTCCCGACGCGCATCGTCACCTCGTCCTTCGCCAGTCTCCGCTTATTCCGCAGCTCCTGCTGTGAGTTACAAATGTGAGCAACGGCACCGGTATCAAATACCCAGGAGTTACTACGAGTACTGGTAAGGTACACATCAATTACATGTATACCAAATATACCTTTAGTGTGGCCGGCCTTCTTGTCTGCTAAGTATTTGGGGCAGTTCCGCTTCCAGTGACCCTTCCCCTTGCAATAAAAGCACTCAGTTTCAGGCTTGGGTCCATTCTTTGACTTCTTCCCGGCAACTGGCTTACCGGGCGCGGCAACATCTTTGCCGTCTTTCTTGAAGTTCTTCTTACCCTTGCCCTTCTTGAACTTAGTGGTCTTATTGACCATCAACACTTGATGTTCTTTCTTGATTTCAACCTCTGCTGACTTCAGCATTGAAAATACTTCAGGAATGGTCTTCACCATCCCCTGCATATTGTAGTTCATCACAAAGCTCTTGTAGCTTGGTGGGAGCGACTGAAGGATTCTGTCAATGACCGCCTCATCCGGGAGGTTAATGTCCAGCTGGGACAGGCGGTTGTGCAACCCATACATTTTGAGTATATGCTCACTGACAGAACTATTTTCCTCCATCTTACAACTATACAACTTGTCGTAGACTTTATATCTCTCGACCCGGGCATGAGCTTGGAAAACTAGTTTCAGCTCCTCGAACATCTCATATGCTCCGTGTTGCTCAAAACGCTTTTGGAGCCCCGGTTCTAAGCTGTAAAGCATGCCGCACTGAACGAGGGAGTAATCATCAGCGCGAGACTGCCAAGCATTCATAATGTCTTGGTTCTCTGGGACGGGTGCGTCACCTAGCGGTCCTTCTAGGACATATTGTTTCCTGGCAGCTATGAGGATGATCCTCAGGTTCCGGACCCAGTCCGTATAGTTGCTGCCATCATCTTTCAGCTTGGTTTTCTCTAGGAACGCGTTGAAGTTCATGTTGACATGAGCGTTGGCCATTTGATCTACAAGACATATTTTGCAAAAGTTTTAGACTAAGTTCATGATAATTAAGTTCATCTAATCAAATTATTTAATGAACTCCCACTCAGATTAGACATCCCTCTAGTCATCTAAGTGTTACACGATCCGAGTCGACTAGGCCGTGTCCGATCATCACGTGAGACGAACTAGTCATCATCGGTGAACATCTCCATGTTGATCGTATCTTCTATACGACTCATGTTCGACCTTTCGGTCTCTTGTGTTCCGAGGCCATGTCTGTACATGCTAGGCTCGTCAAGTTAACCCTAAGTGTTCTGCATGTGTAAATCTGTCTTACACCCGTTGTATGTGAACGTAAGGATCTATCACACCCGATCATCACGTGGTGCTTCGAAACGACGAACTTTAGCAACGGTGCACAGTTAGGGGGAACACTTTCTTGAAATTATTATAAGGGATCATCTTATTTACTACCGCCGTTCTAAGTAAACAAGATGCATAAAACATAATAAACATCACATGCAATTATATAGTAGTGACATGATATGGCCAATATCATACAACTCCTTCGATCTCCATCTTCGGGGCTCCATGATCATCTTTGTCACCGGCATGACACCATGATCTCCATCATCATGATCTCCATCATTGTGTCTTCATGAAGTTGTCACGCCAACGACTACTTCTACTTCTATGGCTAACGCGTTTAGCAATAAAGTAAAGTAATTTACATGGCGTTCTTCAATGACACGCAGGTCATACAAAAAATAAAGACAACTCCTATGGCTCCTGCCGGTTGTCATACTCATCGACATGCAAGTCGTGATTCCTATTACAAGAACATGATCTCATACATCACAATATGTCATTCATCATTCATCACAACTTCTGGCCATATCACATCACATGACAATTGCTGCAAAAACAAGTTAGACGTCCTCTAATTGTTGTTGCATCTTTTACGTGGCTGCAATTGGGTTCTAGCAAGAACGTTTTCTTACCTACGAATAACCACAACGTGATCTTGTCAACTTCTATTTACCCTTCATAAGGACCCTTTTCATCGAATCCGCTCCAACTAAAGTGGGAGAGACAGACACCCGCCAGCCACCTTATGCAACTAGTGCATGTCAGTCGGTGGAACCGGTCTCACGTAAGCGTACGTGTAAGGTTGGTCCGGGCCGCTTCATCCCACAATACCGCTGAAGCAAGATAAGACTAGTAGCGGCAAGCAAGTTGATAAGATCTACGCCCACAACAAAATTGTGTTCTACTCGTGCAATAGAGAACTATGCATAGACCTAGCTCATGATGCCACTGTTGGGGAACGTTGCAGAAAATTAAAATTTTTCCTACGGTTTCACCAAGATCCATCTATGAGTTCATCTAAGGAACGAGTCATGGGAGAGAGATTGCATCTACATACCACTTTGTAGATCGCGCGGAAGCGTTCAAAAGAACGGGGTTGAAGTAGTCGTTCTCGTCGTGATCCTATCACCAGAGATCCTAGCGCCGAACGGACGGCACCTCCGCGTTCAACACACATACGGTCAGCGTGACGTCTCCTCCGTCTTGATACAGCAAGGGGGAAGGAGAGGTTGATGATGATATCTCCAGCAGCAGCACAACGGCGTGGTGGTGGTGGAACAGCAGCACTCCGGCAGGGCTTCGCCAGGCGCGTGACGGAGGAGGAAGAGGTGTAGCAGGGGGATGGAGGCGCCAGAACTTCAGGGTGCGGCTGCCCCCTCCCCTCCCTTTATATAGGCCCCCAGGGGGGGGCACCGGCCCTGGGAGATCCAATCTCCCAAGGGGGCGGCGGCCAAGGGGGTGGAGTACCCCCCAAGGCAAGTGGGGCGCCCCCCCCACCCTAGGGTTTCAACCCTAGGCGCAGGGGGTGGGCCAAGGGGGGCGCACCATCCCACTATGGGCTGGTTCCCCTCCCCACTTTGGCCCTTGGGGCCCTCCGGGATGGGTGGCCCCACCCGGTGGACCCCCGGGACCCTTCCGGTGGTCCCGGTACAATACCGGGTGACCCCGAAACTTTCCCGATGGCCGAAATACCACTTCCTATATAGTTTTCTTTACCTCCGGACCATTCCGGAACTCCTCATGACGTCCGGGATCTCATCCGGGACTCCGAACAACATTCGGTATGCTGCATACTCATATTCATACAACCCTAGCGTCACCAAACCTTAAGTGTGTAGACCCTACGGGTTCGGGAGACACGTAGACATGACCGAGATGGCTCTCGGGCAATAACCAACAGCGGGATCTGGATACCCATGTTGGTTCCCACATGCTCCTCAATGATATCATCGGATGAACCACGATGTCGAGGATTCGAACAACCCCGTATACAATTCCCTTTGTCAATCGGTACGTTACATGCCCGAGACTCGATCGTCGGTATCCCAATACCTCGTTCAGTCTCGTTACCGGCAAGTCACTTTACTCGTACCGTAATGCATGATCCCGTGACCAAACACTTGGTCACTTTGAGCTCATTATGATGATGCATTACCGAGTGGGCCCAGAGATACCTCTCCGTCATACGGAGTGACAAATCCCAGTCTCGATCCGTGTCAACCCAACAGACACTTTTGGAGATACCTGTAGTGCACCTTTATAGTCACCCAGTTACGTTGTGACGTTTGGTACACCCAAAGCACTCTTACGGTATCTGGGAGTTACACGATCTCATGGTCTAAGGAAGAGATACTTGACAGTGAAAAAGCTCTAGCAAAACGAACTACACGATCTTGTGCTATGCTTAGGATTGGGTCTTGTCCATCACATCATTCTCCTAATGATGTGATCCCGTTGTCAATGACATCTAATGTCCATAGTCAGGAAACCATGACTATCTGTTGAACAACGAGCTAGTCAACTAGAGGCTCACTAGGGACATGTTATGGTCTATGTATTCACACGTGTAGTACGATTTCCAGAGAATACAGTTATAGCATGAATAGAAGACAATTATCATGAATAAGGAAATATAATAATAACCCTTTTATTATTGCCTCTAGGGCATATTTCCAACACAAATCATGTTCTTGGGTCAATAGTTGGGTTTGCCCGGCTCCCATGTTTTGGTACCTTACGTTCCGTTTTATCGACTAAGGTAGCACTGGGAGAACCACTACGATTGTGCCCCAGTTGAGCTGGGTTAACGCCTCAGTGGAGAAAGCTAAAACTGGCCGTCATGATGAGGCGAGAGCTGGTCGCTGTTCGAGAGGTTCTTTGCGAGTCCCTAAAGACTTATGCCGCTTCGAGCGAGGAGCCGGATTCTGTCCGGCCAAGGCATGGATAGCGCCCCAAATTCGGCCTTCTGAAAACTAGGGGCTTCGCCGAAATTTAAAATTATAGAATTCTATGGCTAAGTGAGAGTGTTCAAGCATTATAAGTTCGGTTGCCTTGTTCGTTGTGTTGAGCGCCTCCCTCGATGGACCCAAATATGAAGAGTGCCCAAATTTATCCCGAACACCCCAGCACTCGTGGCATGGGGGCTGAAGCCGATGACTTGCCATCTCTCAGATTTGATAAACAGCCGCACAGAAGGTAATATTTTAAATTAACAAGTGTTTCTTCACGCATATGAACTTAGTTTTCAGCGCACAGGATAACAAAACGCGAGTCTACTCAAAAAATTCTTCTTTGGAGCACTCACCCGCAATAATGCGGGCGCCCTTCAGCACACTCCTATAATACATCTCGGGCGTGCGATGCTCCTTGCCCTCTGGTGGGGGGTCCATCACAAGCTTCTGGGCATCCATCTTGCCCCAGTGCACCTTTGCGCGGGCAAGGGCCCGACGCGCACCCTCGATACAGGCGGAGTGCTTGATAACTTCAACCCACGGGCACGCATCCACCAGCCGCCGCACCAGGCTGAAGTAGCTCCCAGGCATAGCCTCCTTAGGCCACAGCCGAACTATGAGGCCCTTCATGGCCTGTTCGGCCGCCTGGTGGAGCTCAACCAGCTGCTTCAGCTGGTCGCTAAGGGGCACCAGATGTCCGGCCTCAGCATACTGAGACCAGAAGACCTTCTCCGTTGAGCTCCCCTCCTCGGCCCGGTAGAATGCGGCAGCATTGGACACGCCGCGGGGAAGATCTGCGAACGCTCCTGGTGAGCTCCGAATTCGGGTAAGCGACAGGTAACTAACACTCACATGCTTACTTTGCATGAAAAATGCCTTACCCGCTGCTATTTTCTTCACTGCCTCTATCTCCTGGAGGGCCTTGTAGGCTTCGGCCTTAGCGGCTTTGGCACTCTCAAGAGCCGTTGCAAGCTCAGACTCTCGAGTCTTCGAGTCACGCTCCAGGCTCTCGTGTTTCTTCACGAGATCCTGGAGCTCTTGCTGTACCTCTGCCACCCGCGCCTCCTGTTTCTCTCGCTCGGTGCGCTCCGCAGCCGCATTGCGTTCGGCCGCGGCCACCGCCTCCTTCAGGGTCGCCACCTCGTTAGTGGCCCCTGCAATACCCCAGTTATCCTTGTCATTTTTCTTGCAACCAAATCCTTTTCTGTAAGGTACAATTTTCATAAGGTATTACTCACCTTCTTTTTCCTTGAGCTGCTTCTTGGCATGGCCGAGCTCGTTCTCGGACCGCTCGAGGTTTTCCTTCAAAGTATTGACCTCTGCAGTCAGTGCGGCAGAGGTCAGCAGCACAGCCTGCAATCCCATATTGACATATTTTCATGACTCCTGTGTTTATCTTTCTAAAGATCCTCAGTCCGGCTTTTCTTTCCGAACACCGAACCGAGCATCAGGGGCTACTGTCTATGCGGTACCATTTTACATATATTGAAATTCTTACCTCAAAGCCTGTTAGAAGGCTGCTGCAGGCTTCGGTCAGCCTGCTCTTGGCGAGCTGAACCTTCTGAATCACCGCACTCATAACAGTGCAGTGTTCCTCTTCGATGGAGGCGCCGTTGAGCGCCTCCAGCAAATTATCCGGCACCTCTGGTTGGACGGAGGCAGCCGGCGTCGCGGTCTTGCCCTTCTTACGAAGGGGTCGCCCGCCGGACTCCGGAGCCACTATGGGTTCTGGGGCTGAGTCCGGTGCAAAGTCCGGGAGGTTGTCCTGCGACACCTCCGGGGCCCTCTCCTCCTGGTGGGTCCCTTCCTGGGATCCCACCTCGGCATCATCCGCATCACGGGGGGTGGAGGCAGTCGGAAGAGAATCCATATACGACGCCCTAAGGACCTGCTCGACGAAGCAGGGAGATCATCCTTAGGCGGACTGCAGGGTTGTATGCGGCATTAGAAAGACATAATGTGGCGGAAAACGAAAACCTTGAAGTTATTCGGGAGTCCGGATACTTACGATCTCGCCAGAGGCTTGGCCCTTGGAGGCCAGTCCTCGTCGTCGTCACTGGCGTTGGCGGAACAGCCCGGGGGAAGAGTTTTTCCCCTCTTGGACCCTTCGGCCTCCCTTTGTTGGGGAGGCCTTCCTTTTCTTCCCTCCCCCCGCTGGGGGAGAGGCTTTCTTCTTCTCCTCCTCGCCTTGGTGGGAGGAGTCGGCCTCGGATTCATCATCTGATAGCACCTGAAAACGGGAACTCTTCCGAGTCCCCGTGGCCTTCTTCTTGGCCTTCTTCTCCGGCACCACGTGGGGTGCCGGAGCCAGCAGCCCCGTTAGGCGGGTGTCAGCTGGGTCCTCTGGCAATGGGGCCGGACAGATAGCCTGTGCAGCCTTCTTCAGCCAGTCCTGTCAAAGGAAAGGGAGTTTAGATCCCGCATAGAGTCAAACTATGAATAACAAGCGTCCCGTAAAGGACAATATCACTTACCTCGTCAGCTGGACGCTGCGAGCTGAATCCGCGATCTTCGGTAGCGGATGCGGGAGCCTCGGCACCCTTGAACAGCACCTTCCAGACCTCTTCGTACGTAGTGTCAAAGAGCCCATTCAAAGTCTGGTGCTGCGCTGGATCGAACTCCCACATATTGAAGCCCCGTCGTTGGCACGGGAGAATCTGGCGGATGAGCATGACCTGGACTACGTTGACAAGCTTGAGCTTCTTGTCCACCAGCTTTTGGACGCAGGCTTGGAGTCTGGTCAGCTCCTCCGAATCGCCCCAAATCCGGCCGCTCTCTTTCCAGGAGGTGAGCCGTGTGGGGATGCCGGATCTGAATTCAGGGGCCACTGCCCATTCGGGATCATGCGGCTCGGTGATGTAGAACCACCCTGATTGCCACCCCTTGATGGTTTCCACAAAGGTGCCCTCCAGCCACGTAACGTGGGACATCCTGCCCACCATGGCGCCTCCGCACTCCGCTTGGCTGCCCTTCACAACCTTCGGCTTGACACTGAAGGTCTTGAGCCACAAGCCGAAGTGGGGCTGGATGCAGAGGAAGGCCTCGCACACGACGATAAACGCCGAGATGTTGAGAATGAAATTCGGGGCCAGATCATGGAAATCTAGGCCGTAGTAGAACATGAGCCCCCGTACAAAGGGATGAAGTGGGAAGCCCAGTCCGCGGAGGAAATGGGGAAGGAATACTACCCTCTCATGGAGCCTGGGGGTGGGGATGAGCTCTCCCTCGTCGGGGAGCCGATGCGCGATGTCGCTGGACAAGTATCCGGCGCTGCGCAGCTTCTAGATATGCCCCTCCATGACGGAGGAGGCCATCCACTTGCCTCCCGCTCCGGACATATTTGGAGAAGGTTGAGGTGAGATGTGCGGGCTTGGGCGCTAGAGCTCGAGTTCGCAGAGATGGATAAGCCAAGGAGGAAGAAGGCGCGGGTAAAAGGTTGGATCTTTATCCCCTTATATGGGCGGACGGAAACATGCGTACCCACCGGCCTGATAAAACTCGCTTATCTCCCAAGCGCCGCAATCAATGGCGCGGTTGGGTTACCCACGTCCGTATTGATGGGAATCCCGGGATAAGGGGAACACGATCTTTGCTTCCACAAGACGTGCCAAGGAAACCGCTTCGCTAAACGCGCTGAGGTGGAACAATAAAAACAATTTGAGTAAAGGCTTGGAAGTGGTGTGACGTCACGCCACAGAATACGTCAGCAGATTGATCTTGTGTAATATTATTCTCTCTACGGTGGTACGTGGAATTTATTTTTGCAGAGCCGGACACTATCCTAGTGTTCACAATCTTCTATAAATTATTCAGAGGAGGAACCCGCCTCGCAATGCCGAAGACAACATGCGCACCGGACTCGTCGTCATTGAAGCCTGGTTTAGGGGCTACTGAGGGAGTTCCAGACTAGGGGGTGTCCGGATAGCCGAACTATCATCATCGGCCGGACTCCAAGACTATGAAGATACAAGATTGAAGACTTCGTCCCGTGTCCGGATGGGACTTTCCTTGGCGTGGAAGGCAAGCTTGGCGATACAGATATGTAGATCTCTTACCTTTGTAACCGACTCTGCATAACCCTAGCCCTCTCTGGTGTCTATATAAACCGGATGGCTTTAGTCCATAGGACGAACAACAATCATACCATAGGCTAGCTTCTAGGGTTTAGCCTCCTTGATCTCATGGTAGATCTACTCTTTTAACCCACATCATCAATATTAATCAAGCAGGACGTAGGGTTTTACCTCCATCAAGAGGGCCCGAACCTGGGTAAAAACATCGTGTCCCTCGTCTCCTGTTACCATCCGCCTAGACGCACAGTTCGGGACCCCCTACCCGAGATCCGCCGGTTTTGACACCGACAGGCGTACCCCAGATTTAGTGCACTCCTTGCAGTCCAGGTTCTTGAAAGGGCGCTCCATTGTAGAAAATTTCGCCTTGGCCGCTGAAATGATACAAACAACACATAAGAGGAGGCTGCCGGTCATTGCTTTAAAGCTGGACTTTCGCAAAGCTTTTGATTCTATCAGTTGGGCTTGCCTTACTCAGGTTTTGGGAGCCAGGGGTTTTCCTTCACGATGGATACAGTGGATTCATACACTTCTCTCCATAGGACGCTCAAGGGTGTTGATCAATGGGGAGCTGGGCCACCACATCATGGCTAAGAGAGGTTTTCGGTAGGGGGATTCTTTGTCGCCATACCTCTTCATCCTCGTTGCATATGTGCTCCAAAGCTTATATATGCTGCATGCATTTCCATAATGGCACCCTGTTACATCCTCTCGGGTCCAATGACTTCTTCCTGGTCCTGCAATACGCGGACGTCACTCTAATCATCTTCCGGGGCGAGGTACAACAGGTCAACGTGATCAAGAACATCCTGACTGCCTTCTCGGAGTTCTCAGGGATGACCATTAATTTTCACAAAAGCACTTTGGTGCCTGCATGTGTGGATGCAGAGGTGGCAACAACGATTGCCCACACACTTGGCCGCTCTGTCTCCTCCTTCCCGTGCACGTACCTGGGGATGCCACTATCCTTGCATAAGATCAAACATGACATGTTGCTCCCGGTCATCCACAAGGTTGATCGCCGTCTCTTTGGTTGGCTGGCCACTTTTGTGACGCCTGGATAATTAAGCTACAGTAATCTCCTGCTAATGATGCCAGGTCATCATTCTTACTATTGCTAATCCTCATTTGATCCGAAGCATAATTCAAATTCAATTCAAATTAAAGTCCAAAATTCAAGTTTGTCAAACATGCAAAATAAAATGTTCAAAGTGTGGCAAATAATCCCTTGATATTTGTCATGTTGGAACCAACCTCTTTTGAATTCTCAAAATGCCCCTGAGAATTAATTTTTGGTCCAGCAGTAAATTAAATGGCCTTTGCAAAATAAATAAATATTTATTTAACTCCAATTGCCTCCAAACTTTATGTGCCACTCCAAAATATTGCGTTGGAATATCGTGCCAAATTTCAAGCTCAACTAGATTCATTTGCTTTGGCAACTAAATAGGAATCAATATCTAAAATTTGGAAAATAGTTTTAAAAATGTAATAAAAGAGAAAGCCCCCCGACTCCCCCGGGCCTCGGCCACCTGGCCGGCCCAGCCCACCAACCCCAGGGTCGTCCCTTCCCACTGTTCCCCCGACCGGGGTCGGAACAGGGCGTAGCCCCGCCAAACCCACTCGGCGGCACCGGCAAGGGGATAAGGATCCCTCGCCTCCTCG
Organism: Triticum aestivum; assembly: GCF_018294505.1. Taxonomy (NCBI): domain Eukaryota; kingdom Viridiplantae; phylum Streptophyta; class Magnoliopsida; order Poales; family Poaceae; genus Triticum; species Triticum aestivum. Next base: position 493,174,292 of record NC_057813.1, read on the forward strand.
GTCCTTCCCCCTCCCCACTCTCTCCAAAAATATCTCCACCCACTCCCCACTTGCCCCTCTTCTCCCCTTCTCCACCTCTCCCTTTCCATCGATCTAGAGAGGAGGCCGCCGCGGTCGCCGTCGCGCCCGCTTCGATCCCGCGCCCAGCAGCCACCCCGCGCCTCTCCACCATGCCCACCGGCTTCGTCCTGCTCCCCTATGTAGCCTGCACCATCGGGCTCGAGCCGGGCGCCTCTCCTTCGAGCGGGGCGAGGTCGTCTTCAACCTCGAGTCGCCGCAGCTTCCATCGTTGTTCCGGCCACCTCGAGCCTCCCCCGAGCCCGCTTTAGCACATCTGTAGGAGCCCGGTGAGCACCACGTCCGGTCCCTCTCTTGCTGCCCTCCTCGTAAGCCGTAGCTCGCGCCCGAAGCCCGTCGCCGTGCTCCTGGAACGCCAGGGAGGCGCGTGCCCCCCCTAGTTCAACTCTGATGAGCCCCTGGGCTCGATCCCGGGGCCTCCATGCTCCTGTCGCTAGCATCGCACCTCGCAGCTCCGCAGCATCGATGCTCGCCGGTCGTCCCCTTTGCCCCACTACTGCTAGTGCCTGCAGCTCATTCCACCTGCGTGACCCCGCGTTTCCCTCCCTGCAGCCACGACCTGCCCCGTGCATCACCGCTGCGGCGTCGCTCGCCCCCGCTCCCCGTCGCGCTCTCGCCGAACGGCCTCACGCCCACGCCCGTAGACCCGAGCTCCTTCGCCGTCGGCTGCAGCCCGCTGCTCGCCTTGGGCCATTTTGCTCGACGCCGGCGCCTCAACAGATTGCCTCCGCCCCCCATCCGATGCGCCACTTTGCGGGCTCTCCAACGCGCTCGCCGGCGCCCCCAATGACCGTCGGAGTTGGCCGGCCGGCGCCCTCCGCCGGCGCCCTCTGTTGCCCCTCGAGTGCGGGCGCCAGCAACTGCCCGCCCAATAGCCTAGTGCCTGCTATGGCCTATGGGCCTTTGACAGATGGGGCCCACGCCCCAGTAGTAAAAAAAAGAGAGAAGAGAAAATAAAATTAAAATTAGTTAAAAACAATTAATTAATGAATTAATGAGTTAATTAACTTAATTAATCCAGACAGTTAACCTGCTAATTGCATGTTAGTTAAACTGTGGCAATGACGAACGGGATCCATGCGTCAGTTTGACTAGTCAACGGTCAACTTTGACCGCTGATGTCATGCTGCCATCATGATGTCACAGTAATTCTTTTTCGATTTAGCTAAATAATAATAATCCCAGAAAATGTTTAATTCTTTGTAAAATCATATAAAATAATCCGTAACTCGGATGAAAATACTTTGTACATGAAAGTTACTCAGAATTTTGAGACGAATCTGGATACGCCCTCCGTTCATCTATCACACGTCCCTAGCATAGCAAACGTTGAACTTTTCCCTCCGGTTCATCTGTCTGACAGATGACCGGAACCGGGAAAACTTTCCCGGATGTCTCACCCTTTGCCAGTATCGCCTAGCGCTCCGTTAGAACACCTCTAGCTTCGCTTTTTGTCATGTTATGCATATGTTTGCGTGTATTTACTGTTTCTTCCCCCTCTTCTCTCCGGTAGACCCTGAGACCGCTGTTGATGCCACTGTGATCGACTACGTCGACGACCACCCTCCTTCTTGTTTGAGCAACCAGGCAAGCCCCCCCTTTGATCATCCTGATATCGCCCATTCTATACTCTCATGCTTGCATTAGATTTTGCTACTGTTATTGTTTGCTCCTATTCTGATGCATAGCCTGCTTTTGTACCTACTTATTGTTACCTACCTGCTTAAACTAAACTACTTAGTATAGGTTGGTTAGTGATCCATCAGTGACCCCACCTTGTCCTTGTTGCCCCTGCTTCATCATCGACGCCTCGATCGACGTGATCAACGACCAGAGCCCGACACCTCACATCACATCACGCCCCCTTTAGTTGCTCGACTCTGTAGAGCTACTATCGAGTGCCGACGGTGATCCCTCATAATGCACTCCTGATGATAATTGTGTAGTGTAGCTATTCGGTCGTGGTTATCGAGGGTGATTTCCTCTTTTACCATTCCCGATACGGCTCTGTCGTTCAACACCTCAAGTGTGAACCTCGAGGGTGATCCCTCTTACATTCACCTTGATGATTACATTGAGTGGAATCCACCGGGGGTGATTCCTCGGGTTTTCCCCTTGATGTTTGGACACAAGGTTACCTTGACTTTACTTGAGACCTTAGTGAAAGTCGGGCGGGCCCGGAGAGCACCCGCAAGATAATGACGTGGCACGACCGGGCATTCTAGCCCTTGTCGTAAGTCCACGAGACGGGGCGACGGGGTCACTTTTGATCATGAGTCTCTACTTGTCTCCGCAAGCTAATAATACACTATGGTTTGGGTATTTATTCTGAGTTGGCCTCTGGCCTTTACGCACTAACCACCACGCGAGAATAGATATGGACCTCGACGCCGTGGTACCAGCCGAAGCTTTGTCAGACGTCCAGTTCAGCAGTGCGGCATGGCTGGGCCGTCACCATCCATGTAGAGGTGGAGCCTGGACCCTCCCTGCACGCAACGACTCGGAGTGCAACGGGCGATGGGCCCAGACCCCGGAGTGCTTAGGAGGTAGACCGGCGGGGACCTCTCTGCTGAGCCTAGGTCGGGCTGCGACGTGTTGATCTTCCGAGGGCGGGCATTGACCCCAGAAAGGTGTGTCTGACTAGAGTGATCGAGCGTGTTGGGTAATGTGGTGCACCCCTGAAGGGAAGATTATCTATTAATAGTCGTGTCCACGGTAACAGACGTTCAGACTTCTATCCTGATCTTATACAACTACAAATGGATACTTGAGATATGTGGCTCTGGGATTGCTTTCTCGCAGGGAGTCGAGGAAGGATCTCTGGGCATTAATGTTACAACATGCTTGTTAAATATAAACTGATATCCTTTACTCTTCTACATGCTGCAAGATGCTCAGAGCTGCGTGAAGATGCTAGTCTTTGATAGGCTAGGCTTTCCCCCTCTATTCTGGCATTCTGCAGTTCAGTCCACAGATACAACCCTTCCATTTGATACAAATGCATACTTAGTATAGATCTGATGCTTGCGAGTACTTTGGATGAGTACTCATGGTTGCTTTGCTACCCCCTTTCCCCCCTTCTTTCTTCTTTCCGGTTGATGCAACCAGATGGTAGATCCTTGGAGCCAGATGCCACCGCCGATGGATGCTACTACATGAAGATCGCCGATGACCAGTAGTAGTTAGGAGGTCCTAGGCAAGAGGCCTTGCCTATTCGATCGTGTTGCTTTTGTGCTAGCCTTCTTAAGGCAGTCTTGTTTAACTTATGTTAGTACTCAGATATTGTTGCTTCCGCTGACTCTTGTGTATCGAGCTTGTATTCGAGCCCTCGAGGCCCCTGGCTTGTAATATGAAGCTTGCATTATTTTATTTTGTGTCTAGAGTTGTGTTGTGATATCTTCCCGTGAGTCCCTGATCTTGATCGTACACATTTGCGTGTATGATTAGTGTACGGTCGAAATGGGGGCGTCACAACTTTTATCTTCTGGGGACGGAGATTGACACTTATCAACTCAGTACTAGCAGGCGTATGCTATTTTATGTCTTGCTTCCCATGGCCCAAGGAATCCCTTAGCAAGCTGGATGGTCTCTATTGTTGGGGAACGTAGTAATTTCAAAAAATTTCCTACGCATACGCAAGATCATGGTGATGCATAGCAACGAGAGGGGAGAGTATTGTCCATGTACCCTCGTAGACCGAAAGCGGAAGCATTATGAGTACGCCAAGGAGGGGGGAGTCCTCCTCCTAGTAGGAGTAGGACTCCCCTTTCCTAGTCCAACTAGGAAGGGGGAAGGGGGAAGGAAAGAGGGGGAGAGGGAGAGGGAAAGAGGGGCCGCGCCCCCCTTCCCTAGTCCAATTCGGACTCCCCATTGGAAGGGGCGCGCCACCTCCTAGGCTGCTGTCCTCTCTCTCTCCCCTCAGGCCCACTAAGGCCCAATACTTCCCCCGGGGGTTCCGGTAACCCCTCCGGCACTCCGGTTTTCTCCGAAATCACCCGGAACACTTCCGGTGTTCGAATATAGTCATGCAATATATCAATCTTTATGTCTCGACCATTTCGAGACTCCTCGTCATGTCCGTGATCACATCCGGGACTCCGAACAACTTTCGGTACATCAAAACATATAAACTCATAATGAAACTCTCATCATAACTTTAAGCGTGCGGACCCTACGGGTTCGAGAACTATGTAGACATGACCTAGAACTGTTTCCGGTCAATAACCAATAGCGGAACCTGGATGTTCATGTTGGCTCCTACATATTCTACGAAGATCTTTATCGGTCAAACCGCATAACAACATACGTTGTTCCCTTTGTCATCGGTATGTTACTTGCCCGAGATTCGATCGTCGGTATCTCAATACCTAGTTCAATATCGTTACCGGCAACTCTCTTTACTCGTTCCGTAATACATCATCTCACAACTAACTCATTAGTTGCAATGCTTGCAAGGCTTAAGTGATGTGCATTACCGAGAGGGCCCAGAGATACCTCTCCGACAATCGGAGTGACAAATCCTAATCTCGAAATACGCCATCCCAACAAGTACCTTTGGAGACACCTGTAGAGCACCTTTATAATCACCCAATTACGTTGTGACGTTTGGTAGCACACAAAGTGTTCCTCCAGTAAACAGGAGTTGCATAATCTCATAGTCATAGGAACATGTATAAGTCATGAAGAAAGCAATAGCAGAATACTAAACGATCAAGTGCTAAGCTAACGGAATGGGTCAAGTCAATCACATCATTCTCCTAATGATGTGATCCCGTTAATCAAATGTCAACACATGTCTATGGTCAGGAAACTTAACCATCTTTGATCAACGAGCTAGTCAAGTAGAGGCATACCAGTGACACTCTATTTGTCTATGTATTCACACAAGATTATGTTTCCGGTTAATACAATTCTAGCATGAATAATAAACATTTATCATGATATAAGGAAATAAATAATAACTTTATTATTACCTCTAGGGCATATTTCCTTCAGCCTCCCACTTGCACTAGAGTCAATAATCTAGATTACACAATAATGATTCTAACACCCATGGAGTCTTGGTGTTGATCATGTTTTGCTCGTGGAAGAGGCTTAGTCAACGGGTCTGCAACATTCAGATCCGTATGTATCTTGCAAATTTCTATGTCTCCCACCTGGACTAGATCCCGGATGGAATTGAAGCGTCTCTTGATGTGCTTGGTTCTCTTGTGAAATCTGGATTCCTTCGCTAAGGCAATTGCTCCAGTATTGTCACAAAAGATTTTCATTGGACCCGATGCACTAGGTATGACACCTAGATCGGATATGAACTCCTTCATCCAGACTCCTTCATTTGCTGCTTCCGAAGCAGCTATGTACTCCGCTTCACACGTAGATCCCGCCACGACGCTTTGTTTAGAACTGCACCAACTGACAGCTCCACCGTTCAATGTAAACACGTATCCGGTTTGCAATTTAGAATCGTCCGGATTAGTGTCAAAGCTTGCATCAACGTAACCATTTACGATGAGCTCTTTGTCACCTCCATATACGAGAAACATATCCTTAGTCCTTTTCAGGTATTTCAGGATGTTCTTGACCGGTGTCCAGTGATCCACTCCTGGATTACTTTGGTACCTCCCTGCTAGACTTATAGCAAGGCACACATCAGGTCTGGTACACAACATTGCATACATGATAGAGCCTATGGCTGAAGCACAGGGAACATCTTTCATCTTCTCTCTATCTTCTGCAGTGGTCGGGCTTTGAGTCTTACTCAACTTCACACCTTGTAACATAGGCAAGAACCCTTTCTTTGCTTGATCCATTTTGAACTTCTTCAAAACTTTGTCAAGGTATGTGCTTTGTGAAAGTCCAATTAAGCGTCTTGATCTATCTCTATAGATCTTAATGCCCAATATGTAAGCAGCTTCACCGAGGTCTTTCATTTAGAAACTCTTATTCAAGTATCCCTTTATGCTATCCAGAAATTCTATATCATTTCCAATCAGTAATATGTCATCCACATATAATATCAGAAATGCTACAGAGCTCCCACTCACTTTCTTGTAAATACAAGCTTCTCCAAAAGTCTGTACAAAACCAAATGCTTTGATCACACTATCAAAGCGTTTATTCCAACTCCGAGAGGCTTGCACCAGTCCATAAATGGATCACTGGAGCTTGCACACTTTGTTAGCTCCCTTTGGATCGACAAAACCTTCTGGTTGCATCATATACAACTCTTCTTCCAGAAACCCATTCAGGAATGCAGTTTTGACATCCATCTGCCATATTTCATAATCATAAAATGCGGCAATCGCTAACATGATTCGGACAGACTTAAGCATCGCTACGGGTGAGAAAGTCTCATCGTAGTCAATCCCTTGAACTTGTTGAAAACCTTTTGCGACAAGTCGAGCTTTGTAGACAGTAACATTACCGTCAGCGTCAGTCTTCTTCTTGAAGATCCATTTATTTTCAATTGCTTGCCGATCATTGGGCAAGTCAACCAAAGTCCACACTTTGTTCTCATAAATGGATCCCATCTCAGATTTCATGGCCTCAAGCCATTTTTCGGAATCTGGGCTCACCATCGCTTCTTCATAGTTCGTAGGTTCATCATGGTCTAGTAACATGACTTCCAGAACAGGATTACCGTACCACTCTGGTGCAGATTTTATTTTGGTTGATCTACGAGGTTCAGTAACAACTTGATCTGAAGTTCCATGATCATCATCATTAACTTCCTCACTAATTGGTGTAGGTGTCACAGGAATAGATTTCTGTGATGAGCTACTTTCCAATAAGGGAGCAGGTACAATTACCTCATCAAGTTCTACTTTCCTCCCACTCACCTCTTTCGAGAGAAACTCCTTCTGCAGAAAGTTTCCGAATTTAGCGACAAACGTTTTGCCTTCGGATCTGTGATAGAAGGTGTACCCAACAGTCTCCTTTGGGTATCCTATGAAGACACATTTCTCCGATTTGGGTTCGAGCTTATCAGGTCGAAGCTTTTTCACATAAGCATCGCAGCCCCAAACTTTCAGAAACGACAACTTTGGTTTCTTGCTAAACCACAATTCATAAGGCGTCGTCTCAACGGATTTTGATGGTGCCCTATTTAACGTGAATGCGGCCGTCTCTAAAGCATAACCCCAAAACGATAGCGGTAAATCTGTAAGAGACATCATAGATCGTACCATATCTAGTAAAGTATGATTACGACGTTCGGACACACCATTACGATGTGGTGTTCCGGGTGGCGTTAGTTGTGAAACTATTCCGCATTGTTTCAAATGTAGAACAAACTCGTAACTCAAATATTCTCCTCCACGATTAGATCGTAGAAACTTTATTTTCTTGTTACGATGATTTTCAACTTCACTCTGAAATTCCTTGAAGTTTTCAAATGTTTCAGATTTATGCTTCATTAAGTAGATATACCCATATCTGCTCAAATCATCTGTGAAGGTGAGAAAATAACGATATCCGCCATGAGCCTCAACATTCATTGGACCACATACATCTGTATGTATGATTTCCAATAAATCAGTTGCTCTCTCCATAGTACCGGAGAACGGTGTTTTAGTCATCTTGCCCATGAGGCACGATTCGCAAGTACCAAGTGATTCATAATCAAGTGGTTCCAAAAGTCCATAAGTATGGAGTTTCTTCATGCGCTTTACACCGATATGACCTAAACGGCAGTGCCACAAATAAGTTGCACTATCATTATCAACTCTGCATATTTTGGCTTCAACATTATGAATATATGTATCACTATTATCGAGATTCAATAAAAATAGACCACTCTTCAAGGGTGCATGACCATACAAGATTTTACTCATATAAATAGAACAACCATTATTCTCTGATTTAAATGAATAACCGTCTCGCATCAAAAAAGATCCAGATATAATGTTCATGCTCAACGCTAGCACCAAATAACAATTATTCAGGTCTAAAACTAATCCCAAAGGTAGATGTAGAGGTAGCGTGCCGACCGCGATCACATCGACTTTGGAACCATTTCCCACACGGATTGTCACCTCGTCCTTAGCCAATCTTCGCTTAATCCGTAGTCCCTGTTTCGAGTTGCAAATATTAGCAACATAACCAGTATCAAATACCCAGGTGCTACTTCGAGCATTAGTAAGGTACACATCAGTAACATGTATATCACATATACCTTTGTTCACCTTGCCATCCTTCTTATCTGCCAAATACTTGGGGCAGTTCCGCTTCCAGTGACCAGTCTGCTTGCAGTAGAAGCACTCAGTTTCAGGCTTAGGTCCAGACTTGGGTTTCTTCTCCTGAGCAGCAACTTGCTTGCTGTTCTTCTTGAAGTTTCCCTTCTTCTTCCCTTTGCCTTTTTTCTTGACACTAGTGGTCTTGTTAACCATTAACACTTGATGCTCCTTCTTGATTTCTACCTCCGCAGCTTTTAGCATTGCGAAGAGCTCAGGAATAGTCTTTTCCATCCCTTGCATATTATAGTTCATCACAAAGCTCTTGTAGCTTGGTGGCAGTGATTGGAGAATTCTGTCAATGATGCTATATTCCGGAAGATTAACTCCCAGTTGAATCAAGTGATTATTATACCCAGTCATTTTGAGTATATGCTCACTAACAGAACTGTTCTCCTCCATCTTGCAGCTGTAGAACTTATTGGAGACTTCATATCTCTCAATCCGGGCATTTGCTTGAAATATTAACTTCAACTCTTGGAACATCTCATATGCTCCATGACGTTCAAAACGTCGTTGAAGACCTGGTTCTAAGCCGTAAAGCATGGCACACTGAACTATAGAGTAGTCATCAGCTTTGCTCTGCCAAACGTTCACAACATCTAGCGTTGCTCCAGCAGCAGGCCTGGCACCCAGCGGTGCTTCCAGGACGTGATTCTTCTGTGCAGCAATGAGGATAATCCTCAAGTTACGGACCCAGTCCGTGTAATTGCTACCATCATCTTTCAACTTTGCTTTCTCAAGGAACGCATTAAAATTCAACGGAACAAAAGCACGGGCCATCTATCTACAATCACCATAGACAAGCAAGATACTATCAGGTACTAGTTTCATGATAAATTTAAGTTCAATTAATCATATTACTTAAGAACTCCCTCTTAGAAAGACATCTCTCTAAAGCTCTAAGTGATTACGTGATCCATATCAACTACACCATGTCCGATCATCACATGAGATGGAGTAGTTTCAACGGTGAACATCAATATGTTGATCATATCTACTATATGATTCACGCTCGACCTTTCGGTCTTCGTGTTCCGAGGCCATATCTATTATATGCTAGGCTCGTCAAGTTTAACCTGAGTATTCCATGTTCGCAACTGTTTTGCACCCGTTGTATTTGAACGTAGAGCCTATCACACCCGATCATCACGTGGTGTCTCAGCACGAAGAACTTTCGCAACAGTGCATACTCAGGGAGAACACTTCTTGATAATTTTAGTGAGAGATCATCTTAAAATGCTACCGTCAATCAAAGCAAGATAAGATGCATAAAGGATAAACATCACATGCAATCAATATAAGTGATATGATATGGCCATCATCATCTTGTGCTTGTGATCTCCATCTCCGAAGCACCTCCATGATCACCATCGTCACCGGCGCGAAACCTTGATCTCCATCGTAGCATCATTGTCGTTTACGCCGTCTATTGCTTCTACGACTATCGCTACCGCTTAGTGATAAAGTAAAGCAATTACAGGGCGTTTGCATTTCATACAATAAAGCCACAACCATATGGCTCCTGCCAGTTGCCGATAACTTCGATTACGAAACATGATCATCTCATACAATAAAATATAGCATCACGTCTTGACCATATCACATCACAACATGCCCTGCAAAAACAAGTTAGACGTCCTCTACTTTGTTGTTGCAAGTTTTACGTGGCTGCTATGGGCTTAGCAAGAACCGTTCTTACCTACGCATCAAAACCACAATGATAGTTTGTCAAGTTGGTGCTGTTTTAACCTTCGCAAGGACCGGGCATAGCCACACTCAGTTCAACTAAAGTGAGAGAGATAGACACCCGCCAGTCACCTTTAAGCACGAGTGCTCGTAACGGTGAAACCAGTCTCGCGTAAGCGTATGCGTAATGTCGGTCCGGTACGCTTCATCTCACAATACCGCCGAACCAAAGTATGACATGCTGGTAAGCAGTATGACTTATATCGCCCACAACTCACTTGTGTTCTACTCGTGCATATGACATCTACGCATAAAACCAGGCTCGGATGCCACTGTTGGGGAACGTAGTAATTTCAAAAAAATTCCTACGCACACACAAGATCATGGTGATGCATAGCAACGAGAGGGGACAGTATTGTCCACGTACCCTCGTAGACCGAAAGCGAAAGCATTATGACAACGTGATTGATGTAGTCATACGCCTTCATGATCCGACCGATCCAAGTACCGAACGTACGGCACCTCCCAGTTCAGCACACGTTCAGCTTGATGACGATCCCCGGACTCCGATCCAGCAGGGTGTCGGGGATGAGTTCCGTCAGCACGACGGCGTGGTGATGATGATGATGTTCTACCGACGCAGGGCTTCACCTAAGCACCACAACAAAATGACCGAGGTGGAATATGGTGGAGGGGGGCACCGCACACGGCTAAGGAACGATCAAGAAGATCAACTTGTGTGTTCTAGGGTGCCCCCCTACCCCCGTATATAAAGGAGCAAGGGGGCAGGCCGGTCGGCCCTTGGGGCGCGCCAAGGAGGGGGGAGTCCTCCTCCTAGTAGGAGTAGGACTCCCCTTTCCTAGTCCAACTAGGAAGGGGGAAGGGGGAAGGAAAGAGGGGGAGAGGGAGAGGGAAAGAGGGGCCGCGCCCCCCTCCCCTAGTCCAATTCGGACTCCCCATGGGAGGGGCATGCCACCTCCTGGGCTGCTGCCCTCTCTCTCCCCTCAGGCCCACTAAGGCCCAATACTCCCCCGGAGGGTTTCGGTAACCCCTCCGGCACTCCGGTTTTCTCCGAACTCACCCGGAACACTTCCGGTGTCCGAATATAGTCGTGCAATATATCGATCTTTATGTCTCGACCATTTAGAGACTCCTCGTCATGTCCGTGATCACATCCGGGACTCCAAACAACTTTCAGTACATCAAAACATATAAACTCATAATGAAATTGTCATCGTAGCTTTAAGCGTGCGGACCCTACGGGTTCGAGAACTATGTAGACATGACCTAGAACTGTTTCTGGTCAATAATCAATAGCGGAACCTGGATGTTCATATTGGCTCCTACATATTCTACGAAGATCTTTATCGGTCAGACCGCATAACAACATACATTGTTCCCTTTGTCATCGGTATGTTACTTGCCCGAGATTCGATCGTTGGTATCTCAATACCTAGTTCAATCTCGTTACCGGCAAGTCTCTTTACTCGTTTTGTAATACATCATCTCACAACTAACTCATTAGTTGCAATGCTTGCAAGGCTTAAGTGATGTGCATTACCGAGAGGGCCCAGAGATACCTCTCCGACAATCGGAGTGACAAATCCTAATCTCGAAATACGCCAACCCAACAAGTACCTTCGGAGACACCTGTAGGGCACCTTTACAATCACCCAATTACGTTGTGACGTTTGGTAGCACACAAAGTGTTCCTCCGGTAAACGGGAGTTGCATAATGTCATAGTCATAGGAACATGTATAAGTCATGAAGAAAGCAATAGCAGAATACTAAACGATCAAGCGCTAAGCTAACGGAATGGGTCAAGTCAATCACATCATTCTCCTAATGATGTGATCCCGTTAATCAAATGACAACACATGTCTATGGTCAGGAAACTTAACCATCTTTGATCAACGAGCTAGTCAAGTAGAGGCATACTAGTGACACTCTGTTTGTCTATGTATTCACACAAGTATTATGTTTCCGGTTAATACAATTCTAGCATGAATAATAAACATTTATCATGATATAAGGAAATAAATAATAACTTTATTATTGCCTATAGGGCATATTTCCTTCATCTGTTGGGGATATAACTATTGGGTATGACCCGCCTAGGAGGGGCCGGGTCATACCACTCGCGGTTCATAACGAGAAGGCCCAAGAAGATGTTGAAGATGGCGATTCATGAAGCAAGCTTACTGAAGGCCCAGGACCCGGAGGAGACTTGAGACCCACGGGCATAAGCTACCATATGTTTAACTTGTATGTTAAGGAAAGTTTAGTTTGTCAACGAGCCGGACACGTTGTGTATGAGCCGGTCAGGACTCTGTAAGCCGCTGGGCATCAACTTGTGTATATAAAGGGGTAACCCGGCGGAGGGTTAGGGCAAAAAACAACAAGTTGAGAACTAGGTCAAGTGTATTCGCTCCTTGGTAATCAAAACCCTAGCAATACAACCTAAAGCAGGAGTAGGCCTTTACCTCGTTGCGAGGAGCTGAACCTGGGTAAAACTCTCTGTGTCCCTTGTCCCGTTTAACCCCTTCAAGCTAACTACGTTGCGATGGCTCCACACCTAAGTCCTTATGCTAGGGTATCTGTTGTGACAACTCCACGACAGTTGGCGCCCACCGTGGGGCCAGCGCACGGTGGTTTAGAATTCTTGAAGGTCAGATTTGCAGGGCTCAAGGGATACGATGTGGGCCGGAGGACTAAGAGTCGTCGCAGCAAGCTATACATCGATGACGCAGGCTGGGCCCCCGAGGCCGGCTCAATCAAGTATGGGTACCGGGTCCCCTTCAGCGGAATTCATGTCTTCATCGACAAGATTGGTGAGTCGGAAGCTGAGCCGACCACTTGAACCGACATCGTCGAGACGGCTCAGCGTGCGCAACCTGCCAAGGTTCAAGCCGTCCTGAAGCATGTCTTTGTTGGCTTTACTCAAGGAGTAGATCTGGATCCGGTGGTGAGACGATCGTCTATTCAGGCGATGAGTCTTCAACCGGCGAGACCAATTCCATGTATCAGGTTTAGGATGGTGGGCTTGGGAGCTGTTCCAATGGTGATAGTATTCCGGACCCCTACGAGCCGCCAAACCGGGTTACAATCTTCATGGCCGGTACACAGCTAGGGCAGAATTCTTCAACTACGGTAGTAATGATCTCCGGTTCAGTGACAACAACGGCAGCTGGGGCAGGAGGCCCTATGCGCCCGCCGGCTCAAGTTCTATCTGATCTGTTGCAGGCTCTGGCAACGTTGTTGACGGCAGAGGTAACCCCGGTGAACCAAACACAACATAACACGAACATTGCAAAGTTACATGATGAGATAGCCCAAGCCAAGGAGGATCTAAACGCTGAGAACACCCGGATGGCGATGGAGCAAGCCGCCTGGGAGAGGGAGGCAGAACGGCTTCAAGCAGAGAACTTTCGCTTGAGCTTGAACCGGGACACATCAAACACTGTCTTTAACAGAAGACATGTGAGTCGTTTACCCCCAGCTTACGATGCGGGGAACCTTTTCAACATGCCTGGGGCAGGAACCAGTAACCCGCTTGGTGTGGATCGGGCCGTTGAGGCCGGCGGCTGGAGCACCGGTTCAGTCATGTGCTGCAGACCCCCCACGTTTGGACCCCTCCTCAGCATGTTCCGATGCCTCCGTGTCACTATTCTAATCCTCTGGATAACATGATAGTTGCAGCTACTCGATTGGCGGCTCTCCCGGTTCAGGATGAGTCGCCAGCTGTGATGGAAATACGGTGAGCCAAAGAACATCTTCATACGGCTGTGGCTCAACAGGCGGCTTATTCATACAGTCGTGAGCGGATTCATTCGACCCCGCGTCCAAGCCATAGTTATAGTAGACACATTGATGAACCGGCTGTGTTGAGCAGTGAGCGGCCCCGCAATCAACCTCATAGGCCTGACCTGCCGTGTGCTGGTAATGATGCTTAGGCTTTGGTGGATGAGGGAGTCTCGGATTAGGGGGTGTCCGGATAGCCTGTCACGCCCAAGATGCGACCCTATCCAAAAGGAACTCGAAGGTCCCACCAAGGATAGAAGCGCATCTTGAAGACGCTTTTGCAAGGTGGATATCATTACATCAACATTACATAATAGGTAGGGATACATACAAGAGGCATACAATGCCACATGAATACAACATCATCATACATAAGAGCACCATCCAACTACGGATGAAACACAAATAGAAACTCGAACGACATCCACCCTGCTAGCCTAGGCTGCCGACCTGGAACCTATCCCCTGATCGAAGAAGAAGCAGAAGAAGAACTCAACGCAAGCAAGCATCGCTCTCGCGTCATGATCATCGCAAAACCTGTACCTGCAACTGTTGTTGTAGTAATCTGTGAGTCACGAGGACTCAGCAATCCCATTACCATGGGTATCAAGACTAGCAAAGCTTAATGGGAAAGGAAGGGGTAAAGTGGCGAGGTTGCAACAGCGACTAAGCATGATATGGTGGCTAACATACGCAAATAAGAGCGAGAGGAGAGCAAGCGGAACGGTCGTGAAGCTAGCAATGATCAAGAGGTGATCCTGAACTCCTACTTATGTCAAACATAACCCATAAACCGTGTTCACTTCCCGGACTCCGCCTAGAAGAGACCATCACGGCTACACACGCGGTTGATGCGTTTTAATTTGGATCAGGTGTCAAGTTATCTACAACCGGACATTAACAAATTCCCATCTGCCTGCTGCAGGCACGACTTTCGAAAGTTTAAACCCTGCAGGGGTGTCCCAACTTAGCCCATGATAAGCTCTCGCGATCAACGAAGGATATTCCTTCTCCCAGGAAGACCCGATCAGACTCGGAATCCCGGTTTACAAGACATTTCAACAATGGTAAAACAAGACCAGCAAAGCCGCCCGATGCGCCGACAATCCCGATAGGAGCTGCACATATCTCGTTCTCAGGGCACATCGGATGAGCAAGACGACGGGTTGGCATAGACCCTGGTTGCCCTGGGGGCGCCGGACATCGCTCGGTTTGGACCAACACTTAGACAAGCATTGGCCCAGGGGGGGTCTATAATAAAGATGACCCTCGGGTTAATTACTCCCAAGGGAAATGTAGGTGGTGGTGAGGCAAATGGTAAAACCAATTTTGGGCCTTGCTGGAGGAGTTTTATTCAAAGCGAATTGTCAAGGGGGTCCCATAAATCACCTGACCGCGTAAGGAACACAAAATCCGGGAACATAACACCGGTATGACGGAAACTAGGGCGGCAAGAGTGGAACAAAACACCAGGCATAAGGCCGAGCCTTCCAACCTTTACCCAATATATAGATGCATTAATTAAATAAGAGATATTGTGATATCCCAACATAAACCTATCCACCAAGGAGCAATCTTCAAACTTCACCTGCAACTAGCAAACACTATAAGAGGGGCTGAGCAAAGCGGTAACATAGCTAAGCAACGGTTTTCTAGGAAGGGTGTCAAAGGTTAGAGGTTCATGGCAATTTGGGAGGCTTGAGGAGCAAAAGATAGGTAACGCAGCATAGCGATAGAACGAAGCAACTAGCATAGCAATGATAGTAGTGAGATCCAGGGTAGCGGTCATCTTGCCTGAAATCCCGCAAGGAAGAAGAATGAGTCCATGAAGAAGATGAAGCTAGGAAGACGAACCAAACGTAGACGAACGAATCCTCACGATCGCAACGAAACGGGAATTATCGAGAAGAAGCGCACAACATGGTAAATGCACCACTCATAGACAAGACATGATGCACAACAAGCATGATGCATGACAAAACTACATGAAGCTACTCATGGCAAGAGATGATGCAAACAAGAGCAACACATCAAGGCAAGTTTAAATGAGGCCGGGAACAACATATAACAATTCCGGTAAGTCCTCATGCATATTTAGAAATTGTTCCAGATCTGAACAAACCTTAGGTTCAAGTTGTTAAACAGCAAGTTAAGATGCACCAGATGATCTACACGAGATTCTAGTCAAGTTACATATAAAGTTCATTTAGTTTGGAGCTACGGCCTAGAAGATATGAGCAAAACAAGTTAAACATGGCATTGATGCAAAATGCATACAAACATCAAGCAAACACCTCAAAACAAGGATGCAACATGATAATATGAAACTACATACAAAACTAAGCAAGTTTCATATAGAGCACACTCAAAACGGAGCAACGGTGCAACACATACACTCTATACAAGTTATAGCAACAATCTGTCCAAAACAGCAAGTAGGCATATTACAAGCACCAAAACAACAAGCTACAGCATCTCAACGTTATAACAAAAGACATGGGCATGAAGTATAGGTAAAGCATAACAAAACATGAACACTGAGCTATCTCCAGAAATCACTAGAACATGCTCAAACACACATGGCAAGATTGCAAATAATAACAGTTTCAGGCTTTAGCAGAAATAACATCAGGTTGCAATGTTTAGAGCTATCAAACAACATGTTACAGGAACTTAACAGGGAAAACAAAGGCATGGAATGAATCTACTAATTGCATAGAACAAAAGTCCCTTACTGACCAAGAGCCAAAAAGGATCAGAAGATATGATGGCACCCATGTAAACATGGCAAGTTATATGACAGATTCAAACATGGCAGGAACAACGTTAAGTAGGCATGTTGGTGAGCTTGAACCACTCACCACAGAGCAATACATGGCATGGCAAGGCAACCAACAGTAAGAATACATGTTTGAGCAGCTAAGCATGGCAAGAACAAGTTCCTAGGGTGCATGGATCACTAGGAAATCACATGGCAAAACTTAACTTCATGTTAACAGGATGACAGCAAGAATATTTAGCAAGTTTGGAGCAAGATATGAACAATCTACAACATGCTATAAATGCAACCAGGGGCATGGATGGATATCTCATAACCATATGTTCAAAACATCCTTACTGAAATATCTCAAAATAAGCATGGATCTCTCTGTAGCATCAAGTTTACATGGCATAAAAATAACAGCAGAACAGGGACTGAAATCAGCAACATCACGAGGCCTAGTTTACATGCTTGTGCTAGTCACCACATTGATCACAAAAATACATGGTAAGCACCTCTGTAAAGAAAACATGGCATAGTTCAAAACACATGTAGACATCAACCTCATAGGATGCACACATCAAACATGGCAAAAATGAGAAATGAGCATGTTATAACAGTTTCAGCAGATTAACAGCAACATGCACTCTTGCAACCATGATTCAGGCGTCAAGATGGTCTCAAATGAACATGATTCAATGGAATGAAATGAAGTACTCGTTGAGACGAACAATATGACATATTATACGCACGAAACAGAGCAGTATGCATAGAGTTATGATGCGTTGAACATGGCATGATAATGTCAAAATATCTCGGGACAAGGGATTTCGGGGTCAACCTAAGGATTCTAGATCCAGATCCGGGGCACGGTCTTCAAGGTTAGCCGGAGTTCTCGCCGGGGTTAAGGAGGGAGATGGGGCCGGCGAGGAAGAGGACGGAGAAGACACCGGCGAGGACGGGGAAGGCCGGAGGGAGCGCGGGACGGCCGGATCCGGTCCGGCCCGACCGGATCCGCGGCGACGGCGGTGGACGGCGGCGAGGGGAGCTCGGCGGCGCGCGGGCACGCCCGGCCGGAGGCAAGGCGCGGCTGGCTGGGCCTGCAGCGAAGGGCGGTCGGGCGCGGGGCGGCACGGGCACACGTCGGACGGCGGGGAGGCGCCTGCTGGGAGATGGCGGCGGGGGCGGAACGGCGGCGAGGCGTGCCGGCGAGGAGATGGCGGCGGGTTGGCAGGGCAGGTGCGGGTCAGCGGCGGCCGGGCGACGGCGAGCGTGGAGCGGGCCCGCGCGGGCCCCGGATGGGCTCCGCGGGCCGCGGCGGCGGGGAGGGCGCGGGTGCCACGTGGCGACGCGTGAGTGGCTGCGGGCGGCGGCCGGAGATTTTGTCTGGCGAGGCCGGACGTGTTCGGTGGCGGCGGGGGAAGTTTTAAGGTTAGGGTAGGATTTCATCCGCGAATTTGGACGGGGTGGGTCTATTTGTAGGTAGAGGGAGTTAGGAGAGTCCAAATGAGGTGCGGTTTTCGCCCACACGATCATGATCGAACGACCGAGAGCATGGATGGGAGTTTGCTGGGTTTTGGGCCACTTTGGAAGGAGTGTTGGGCTGCACACAAAAGAGGGCTTTGCGGTTACCCGGTTAACCGTTGGAGTATCAAACGACCTCCAAATGGCACGAAACTTGACAGGCGGTCTACCGGTGCTATACCAAGGACGCTTGGCAAGACTCGGTCCAATACGAGAAAGTTTAACACCCGCACACAACGAGAAACAAAAAGGGGGACACCGGAGGACATAGGAGTGCCGGATTGCAAAACGGATAACGGGGAAAATGCTCGGATGCATGAGACAAACACGTATGCAAAATGAAATGCACATGACGACATGATATGAAATGCAGATGATGACAAGGCAAAATGCAACACGCAAGCACATGACATGGCAATGACGGCGAATAACTGGCAGACACCTGGCGCATCGGATCCGGGGCGTTACAACACTCCTCCACTAACAAGAGATCTCGTCCCGAGATCTTAGGATCGAGACGGAAGGGAAAAAGGAATGAGGTGAAACAAGAACTCTAGAGAAGAAGTAAAGAATCGAAAGCACTCGAGAAGAAGAGAGGACCGACGAGAATGACGAGAATCGAAAGCTCACGGAATCAGATAGACTATGCAACCACTCCGGTTAGAACGAGATAAGAAACGAATAAGACCGAAAAAAATTAGGCAGCACTCCGGCTGAAGATGGAAGGAAAAGAACACGAACTAGAGAGGATGGAATGATACTTGATGAAGACATGACATAAAACCTCCAGAAGGAATTGAAAGAGTTGAATGAAAAGAACGGAGAAGAAAATGACAACTTGTGCCACAATTGAAATTGAAAGCATCTTTAGAAGAAAGGTTTAAATGGAGTTGTTGAGAAAATCAACAACGAAAAGAATAAGCTTGTTGTGGTCTTATAGGTAACATCTCAAGATCATGAGGTGATAACCGGGCACAAATGGAAATGATTGGATAGCTGAGAAGAACGAAGAAATGCAAAACTCCACTTCAAAAGAAACATGGAGAATTAATTGCACTTCGAGACGCGAGAAGAAAAGATACTTGAACTCCTCCAACAAAATTCTTGATGAACACTTGAAGAATGAATTAAATCATGAAGAACCACCATGAAGAACTCCGGTGACAAAAGGATGAAGAGATAGAATGAAGGATGAAAAAGATGTAAGATAAAATCTTACGATGAATTAGATGGAGGTTCCGACGAAATGGCCGAGGAAATTTGAACTCCGGGAAAGAAAAGATGAAAACACTTGAAACTAGAATTTATTCATCAAGAACAAACTCCGAAGGAAAAGGGATTACTTGACGATGATGAAACAATAATAAGATTTATTGTATGCTTATCCTTCATCAAATTAGATTGATGACAAGCAATGGATTTTGCATACTACTTATTCTTCTTGAAAAGGATTGAGAAGTGGCATATCATGAACTTAAGAAGGTCTTACTGAACCACCGATATGATAGGAAAGAACGAATGGATTAAAAAGATAATCAAGGAAAAAGAATCTTGAACGAACCACCGTAAGAATTCGGAAATGACTGACGAACGCGAATGAATCACCGGGAAGAAATAGAAGAACCAATATGTTAGAGGGGATTTAGATACAAGAGAACGGGAAGAACTCGATCTGATTAAAGAGCACTTGAATGAAGCACTGGGATAATTTGAGAACGGTAACTAGAATGATGGCCTTCGGTGAAAAGAAATGGAAAAACAACTCCTGAAATACTCCGGATAGGTGATAAAAAGGAATATCTGACAAATGGGATAATTTGAGAGGGTAACAAGAAGCTAGAATGATGAATCTTCAAGAGAATGAGCAAGATTTAGAGGAAAAACTCTTCTTCAATCTTCAAAGCTGAGAAAGACGACGAGAAACACCACCGAAATTGTTGAGAAGCTCCTGAAGAATGAAAAGCAAAGAGGTTGAGCCGACGATGAAATGATTTGAAAGAGATCTTGGAGAAGGCAAGTGAGTGATGGGATCCATTCTTACATCACACTTAAAAAGAATTGAAAATAACTCCGGGGGAATTAGAAGAGTCAGGTAAGATCCTGGGAAAAGACCTGTGGGTTAGGGCCCACTAAAAGAAAACACCATTGGAAAGGATTGTTGAAGAGGTAGATGATGCACCGGGATGATTGAAATATTTGAATGAGGTGACAACCTCGAATTAATTCGAACACAGACGAATCTCCTGAGATGTCTTCAACACTCCGGGATAATAGAATGACGAGAGGCAAACGAGCAAGGAGAACACTTGAGCCAAGGAAAAGAATATGATTAACCCGAAAAGCTTGAATTGAATCCACCGGAGAAGAAAAAGAGATGAAGAATGACGAACGAGACAAGAATTCACCGGTTGAAATAATTGACAAAAGACTGAAGAGGCTCCACACGAATGAAATTGATGCTTGAAACAGACTCAGACTCCGGTAAGACGAGGGTGGGAGGGCGGGAAAACAAAGGCAACTGGATGGGAGAACCAACGAATACCTTGAAGAGAAAACACCGGTTAAAATCATTGAGGAAAGAAGGCAAAGACTTCGCATGACTAGGATGGATACTCGATTAGGGACTCCGGCTCTGAGAAGAAAAGGGTGGGTGGGTGGGAAAAGAAAACAACTGAGGATTGAACTCAAAGATGAAGAGACTCGAGTCAACTTGACGAGAAATGCACCGGATGAAAAGAGCTGAGAACTAACGATCGGAAAACCAACTGCATGATCCTAAAGAAAATTTGAAAGGGAAGAGAAGTAATTTAAAACACCTACGTCAAGATTTCTCACCAGAGTGACGAAGGGGGCTGAGGAGTAAAAAGAATTCCTACTCTCCGATATAACTAGACTTAGAAAACAATTTTCTTCTAGAATCAACAACGGCCAAACTACACGATCAATCAAGGGGGGCTCCTAGGGTCGGTCGAGGCTCTGATACCAACTTGTCACGCCCAAGATGCGACCCTATCCAAAAGGAACTCGAAGGTCCCACCAAGGATAGAAGCGCATCTTGAAGACGCTTTTGCAAGGTGGATATCATTACATCAACATTACATAATAGGTAGGGATACATACAAGAGGCATACAATGCCACATGAATACAACATCATCATACATAAGAGCACCATCCGACTACGGATGAAACACAAACAGAAACTCGAACGACATCCACCTTGCTAGCCCAGGCTGCCGACTTGGAACCTATCCCCTGATCAAAGAAGAAGCAGAAGAAGAACTCAACGCAAGCAAGCATCGCTCTCACGTCATGATCATCGCAAAACCTGTACCTGCAACTGTTGTTGTAGTAATCTGTGAGTCACGAGGACTCAGCAATGCCATTACCATGGGTATCAAGACTAGCAAAGCTTAATGGGAAAGGAAGGGGTAAAGTGGTGAGGTTGCAACAGCGACTAAGCATGATATGGTGGCTAACATACGCAAATAAGAGCGAGACGAGAGCAAGCGAAACGGTCGTGAATCTAGCAATGATCAAGAGGTGATCCTGAACTCCTACTTACGTCAAACATAACCCAGAAACCGTGTTCACTTCCCGGACTCCGCCGAGAAGAGACCATCACGGCTACACACGCGGTTGATGCGTTTTAATTCGGATCAGGTGTCAAGTTATCTACAACCGGACATTAACAAATTCCCATCTGCCTATAACTGCAGGCACGGCTTTCGAAAGTTTAAACCCTACAGGGGTGTCCCAACTTAGCCCATGATAAGCTCTCGCGATCAACGAAGGATATTCCTTCTCCCAGGAAGACCCGATCAGAGTCAGAATCCTGGTTTACAAGACATTTCGACAATGGTAAAACAAGACCAGCAAAGCCGCCCGATGCGCCGACAATCCCGATAGGAGCTACACATATCTCGTTCTCAGGGCACACCGGATGAGCAAGACGATGGGTTGGCATAGACCCTGGTTGCCCAAGGGGCGCCGGACATCGCTCGGTTTGGATCAACACTTAGACAAGCATTGGCCCGGGGGGGGGGGGGCTATAATAAAGATGACCCTCGGGTTAATTACTCCCAAGGGAAATGTAGGTGGTGGTGAGGCAAATGGTAAAAACCAATGTTGGGCCTTGCTGGAGGAGTTTTATTCAAAGTGAACTGTCAAGGGGGTCCCATAAATCACCCGATCGCGTAAGGAACGCAAAATCCGGGAACATAACACCGGTATGACGGAAACTAGGGCGGCAAGAGTGGAACAAAACACCAGGCATAAGGCCGAGCCTTCCACCCTTTACCAAATATATAGATGCATTAATTAAATAAGAGATATTGTGATATCCCAACATAAACCTGTCTACAAAGGAGCAATCTTCAAACTTCACCTGCAACTAGCAACGCTATAAGAGGGGCTGAGCAAAGTGGTAACATAGCCAAGCAACATTTTGCTAGGAAGGGTGTCAAAGGTTAGAGATTCATGGCAATTTGGGAGGCTTGAGGAGCAAAAGATAGGTAACGCAGCATAGCGATAGAACGAAGCAACTAGCATAGCAATGATAGTAGTGAGATCCAGGGTAGCGGTCATCTTGCCTGAAATCCCGCAAGGAAGAAGAACGAGTCCATGAAGAAGATGAAGCCAGGAAGACGAACCAAACGTAGACGAACGAATCCTCACGATCGCAACGAAACGGGAACTATCGAGAAGAAGCACACAACATGGTAAACGCACCACTCATAGACAAGACATGATGCACAAAAAGCATGATGCATGACAAAACTACATGAAGCTACTCATGGAAAGAGATGATGCAAACAAGAGCAACACATCAAGGCAAGTTTAAATGAGGCCGGGAACAACATATAACAATTCCGGTAAGTCCTCATATGCATATTTAGAAATTGGTCCAGATCTGAACAAACCTTAGGTTCAAGTTGTTAAACAGCAAGTTAGATGCACCAAGATGATCTACAAGAGATTCTAGTCAAGTTACATATAAAGTTCATTTAGTTCGGAGCTACGGCTTAGAAGATATGAGCAAAACAAGTTAAACATGGCATTGATGCAAAATGCATACAAACATCAAGCAAACACCTCAAAACAAGGATGCAACATGATAATATGAAACTACATACAAAACTAAGCAAGTTTCATATAGAGCACACTCAAAACGGAGCAACGGTGCAACACATACACTCTATACAAGTTATAGCAACAATCTGTCCAAAACAGCAAGTAGGCATATTACAAGCACCAAAACAACAAGCTAAAGCATCTCAACATTATAAAAAAGACATGGGCATGAAGTACAGGTAAAGCATAACAAAACATGAACACTGAGCTATCTCCAGAAATCACTAGAACATGCTCAAACACACATGGCAAGATTGCAAATAATAACAGTTTTAGGCTTTAGCAGAAATAACATCAGGTTGCAATGTTTAGAGCTATCAAACAACATGTTACAGGAACTTAACAAGGAAAACAAAGGCATGGAATGAATCTACTAATTGCATAGAACAAAATTCCCTTACTGACCAAGAGCCAAAAAGGATCAGAAATATGATGGCACCCATGTAAACATGGCAAGTTATATGACAGATTCAAACATGGCAGGAACAACGTTAAGTAGGCATGTTGGTGAGCTTGAACCACTCACCACAGAGCAATACATGGCATGGCAAGGCAACCAACAGTAAGAAGACATGTTTGAGCAGCTAAGCATGGCAAGAACAAGTTCATAGGGAGCATGGATCACTAGGAAATTACATGGCAAAACTGAACTTCATGTTAACAAGATGACAACAACAATATTTAGCAAGTTTGGAGCAAGATATGAACAATCTACAGCAAGCTATAAATGCAACCAGGGGCATGGATGGATATCTCATAACCATATGTTCAAAACATCCTTACTGAAGTATCTCAAAATAAGCATGGATCTCTCTGTAGCATCAAATTTACATGGCATAAAAATAACAACAGAATAGGGACTGAAATCAGCAACATCACGAGGCCTAGTTTACATGCTTGTGCTAGTCACCACATTGATCACAAAAATACATGGTAAGCACCTCTGTAAAGAAGACATGGCATAGTTCAAAACACAAGTAGACATCAACCACATAGAATGCACACATCAAACATGGCAAAAATGACAAATGAGCATGTTATAATAGTTTCATCAGATGAACAGCAACATGCACTCTTGCAACGATGATTCAGGCTTCAAGATGGTCTCAAATGAACATGATGCAATGGAATGAAATGAAGTACTCGTCGAGGCGAACAATTTGACATATTACACGCACGAAACGGAGCAGTATGCACAGAGTTATGATGCGTTGAACATGGCATGATAATGTCAAAATATCTCGGGACTTAAGGGATTTCGGGGTCAACCTGAGGATTCCAGATCCAGATCCGGGGCACGGTCTTCGAGGTTAGCCGGAGTTCTCGCCGGGGTTGAGGAGGGAGATGGGGCCGGCGAGGGAGAGGACGGAGAAGACGCCGGCGAGGACGGGGAAGGCCGGAGGGAGCGCGGGACGGCCGGATCCGGTCCGGCCCGACCGGATCTGCGGCGACGGCAGCGGACGGCGGCGAGGGGAGCTCGGCGGCACGGGGCACGCCCGGCCGGAGGCAAGGCGCGGCCGGCGGGGCCGGCAATGAAGGGCGTCCGGGCGCGGGGCGGCACGGGCGCACGTCGGACGGCGGGGAGGCGCCGGCTGGGAGATGGCGGCGGGGGCGGAACGGTGGCGAGGCGCGCCGGCGAGGAGATGGCGGCGGGGTTAGCGGGGCATGCGCGGGTCGGCGGCGGCCGGGCTGGGCGGCGGCGCGGGCGGGCGTCGGCGGGCGCGAAGCGGGCCCCGGATGGGCTCCGCGGGCCGCGGTAGCGGGGAGGGCGCGGGTGCCACGTGGCGACGTGTGAGTGGCTGCGGGCGGCGGCTGGAGATTTCGTCCGGCAAGGCCGGACGTGTTCGGTGGCGGCGGGGGAAGTTTTAGGGTTAGGGTAGGATTTCATCCGCGAATTTGGACGGGGAGGGTCTATTTGTAGGTAGAGGGAGCTAGGAGAGTCCAAATGAGGTGCGGTTTTCGCCCACACGATCGTGATCGAACGACCGAGAGCATGGAGGGGAGTTTGCTGGGTTTTGGGCCACTTTGGAAGGGGTGTTGGGCTGCACACAAAAGAGGGCTTTGCAGTTACCCGGTTACCGTTGGAGTATCAAACGACCTCCAAATGGCACGAAACTTGACAGGCGGTCTACCGGTGCTATACCAAGGCCGCTTGGCAAGACTCGGTCCAATATGAGAAAGATTAACACCCGCACACAATGAGAGACAAAAAGGTGGACGCCGGAGGACATAGGAGTGCCGGATTGCAAAACGGACAACGGGGAAAATGCTCGGATGCATGAGACGAACACATATGCAAAATGAAATGCACATGACGACATGATATGAAATGCAGATGATGACAAGGAAAAATGTAACACGCAAGCACATGACATGGCAATGATGGCGAATAACTGGTAGACACCTGGCGCATCAGATCCGGGGCGTTACATAGCCGAACTATCATCATCGGCCTGACTCCGGATAGGACTTTCCTTGGCGTGGAAGGCAAGCTTGGCGATACGGATATGTAGATCACCTACCATTGTAACCGACTCTGTGTAACCCTAGCCCTCTCCGGTGTCTATATAAACCGAATGGTTTTAGTCCGTAGGACAACAACAATCATACCATAGGCTAGCTTCTAGGGTTTAGCTTCCTTGATCTCGTGGTAGATCTACTCTTGTAATACCCACATCATCAATATTAATCAAGCAGGACGTAGGGTTTAACTCCATCAAGAGGGCCCGAACCTGGGTAAAACATTGTGTCCCTTGTCTCCTGTTACCATCCGCCTAGACGCACAATTCGGGACCCCCTACCCGAGATCCGCCGGTTTTGACATTGGTGCTTTCATTGAGAGTTCCTCTGTGCCGTCGCAATTAGGAAGGATGCCTCTTCCCGTCTTTAAAGACGGTACCATTGCCAAAGGAGCTTTGGCCGCCGGTCAAGCTATCCGGCTAGGTGGTTTTCTTATGACCGCCTGTTTGGCCACCGCTTCGACGATGACCTCTCGGGTCATCAAAAGCGATCTTCGCGTCAACTCGGAATTCACCGAGCAGCTGGATCCGATGGAGCTCTCTTCCGTAAACGAGCTCTTGGATCGCATCGCCGCCCTGGGAGTCGCTACAGACTATGATCAGATTGGGCTTAAAACCGATCTGAGAGAAATTAACTCTCCCCAGGCTACCCACCACGTTGCTGTGGTAGAAGAATAACGCGGCGACTCTTCTTCTATGTTAAAAACCAGTTATGTCCGGATTCCCGATCCCTCCATGCCAGATTCCCGCGGAGGGACGGACGTTAATCGAGTACTGAACCTAAAGTCAGGCAGCGGACTAGATTTGTTGGACGACGTCTAGCAATCCAAGCTTCCAAATCCGGAAACTCCTCGGCCTTTGAGCCTCAGATTGGGCGGGGTTCCGAATTTAATTCCACCCGCCCACCCAAACACAAGCGATCTATCTCAAATACGGCAAGAGCCCGATGAAACAGTACATCATTACTGGGCCAGATTCCTCCTGGTTATGGACAGGATAAAGGACTGCCGTGAGGAAAGCGCAATCTCTATTTTCTGCAACAATTGCACGGACAAGGGAATCATGAACGCCATAAGTCATCGCGAAGTTACGCGCTTCGCCGACCTGGCGACCATAGTACGAAAATACTGTGCGATGGAGAGTGCCTGGAAAACCGAAACCAGATTTTGGGACAATCCGGCCCTAAACACAACCCTAGTCCGGAATAAAAGGGTGCACCATGCTCAAGCACCTGGATCAAAAACCAAAAAGAAAAAAACCCCCTAAAGGGTACGGAACCGTACTGGAGGGATGGATCAACGGACCCTGCAAAATCCATAATACAGAGGGTACCACTCCAACACATAGCCTTCGAGCATGTTGGATACTACGGTAGGTGGCCAAAAGTGGCAAAGGTCTTCTAGCCCCGGAGAAACAGCCCAACAGTACCAGTACGGTATTAACAGTCTTCGAGACTTTCACATCAAATAATATGCGGAAACGAACAATCCGTAGCCTCGCCGAAGTCTACCAAGTAGCAACAACAAATCCATGGAGCGACACGGCTATCACCTTCAATGCTAGCGACGAACCTAAATTCCGAACAGCCCGAGCACCAGCCGCATTGGTCCTTAGTCCAATAGTGGACGGCTTTCGTCTTACCAAGGTACTCATGGATGGCGGCAGCGGATTAAACCTCATCTACGAGGAAACCCTCCAAAAAATGGAAGTAGATTGGAGCCGCATTGAGCGAAGCAGCACAACCTTTAAAGGAATATTCCCTAGTCGGGAAGCACGCTGCACAGGAAAAATCACACTAGATGTGGTGTTTGGATCGCCGGACAACTACAGGTCCGAGGAAGTCACGTTCCAAGTGGCCCCGTTCAGCAGCGGATATCACGCTCTATTAGGGCGAGAGGCATTCACAATTTTCCAAGCTGTACCCCATTACAGGTACATGAAGCTTAAAATGCTCGGGCCCAATGGAATCATCACTCTGGTCAGTGATCCTGACATAGCACTCCGCGCTGAAAATAAGACAGCCGCTCTAGCCCTAGAGGCACTATCCGAAGCCCTAGCGGCAGAGGAACTCACTGCACTGCGCTCCACGATGAATAGGGACGATGTGATACTTGATAAGAGATCTAAGTCCACCTCTTTTAAACTAGCAGACGAAATAGTCAAATTCCAGGTCCATCCAACGGACCCCACAAAGACGGCCTCCATTGGGGCACAATTAAACCATGATGTAGAAGCCGCACTACGAGAATTCCTTCGGGAAAATTGGGACATTTTTGCCTGGCACCCTTCAGATATGCCAGGAATCCCACGCAGGCTGGTAGAGCACAACCTACATATCCTAAAAGGATTCAAGCCAGTCAAATAGGCTCTTTGACAATTTTCCGAACCCAAAAGACAGGCAATGGGAGAGGAGCTAGCCAAACTATTAGAAGCCGGATTCATCAGAGATATAAAACATCCGGACTGGCTAGCGAACCTGGTAATGGTACCCAAAAAGGACAAATCCTGGCGCCTTTGTGTCGATTTTAAAGACCTTAATAAGGCCTGTCCAAAGGATCCTTTCCCCCTTCCCCGCATCGACCAAATCATCGATGCTACCACGGGGCACGATTCATTGTGTTTCCTCGACGCATACTCCGGATACCATCAAATCAAGATGGCGGAAACAGACCAGGCCGCAACGACATTCATTACTCCATACGGACCATTCTGCTTCAACACAATGCCCTTCGGACTAAAAAACGCCGGCACAACATATCAGCGCATGATTCAGACATGTCTGGCTACCCAGATCGGCAAAACAGTGGAGGCATACGTAGACGATGTGGTCGTTAAGACCAAACACATCGAAACTCTAGTAGACGATTTGAGGCTCACATTCGACAACCTCCGAGCATATGACATTAAGCTCAACCCGGAAAAATGCGTTTTTGGCGCACCAGCCGGAAAGCTCTTGGGCTTCATTGTATCCGGTAGAGGAATTGAAGCAAACCCAGCCAAGATCCGAGCTCTGTCACAATTGGATATCCCAAAAGACCTCAAACAAATACAGAAACTGACTGGATGCGTGGCGGCTCTAAGCCGCTTCATCTCCCGTTTGGGAGAAAAGGCATTGCCTCTCTACCGCCTCCTCCGGCGCACCGAACACTTCGAGTAGACGGATGCCGCCACGTCCGGACTCGAAGAAATAAAGGCCATATTAGCAACAAAGCCAGTCCTGGCCGCGCCCAACCTAGGCGAACCAATGTTATTATATATCGCGGCAACACATCAAGTTGTAAGCGTAGTGCTCGTCGTCGAACGAGAAACAGAAGGACACAAATTCCCTCTTCAAAAACCAATATATTACGTATCCACTGTCTTAACTCCATGCAAGTCCCGGTATCCACATTATCAAAAGATAGCGTACGCGGTGTTCATGGCATCCCGAAAGCTGCGACACTACTTTCAAGAGTGCTCGATAACAGTGGCCTCCGAAGTACCTCTCAACGACATTATAAACAACCGCGACACGACGGGCAGGATTGTAAAATGGGCCATTGAGCTCTTACCATTTGACATAACCTACAAACCAAGGCGAGCTATAAATTCGCAAGTTTTGGCTGACTTCATTGCCGAATGGACCGAAGCCAAACTCCCTAAAGAGTACGACGCATACTCCAATTGGATCATGCATTTAGACGGCTCCAAAATGTTGGCCGACTTGGGGGCTGGCGTCGTATTAACGTCCCCAACTGGAGACACAGTCCAATACGTACTTCAGATAATGTACACGGACTCCAACAATGCAGCCGAATATGAGGCCCTTCTACATGGTCTCCGGATGGCAATTTCCATGGGTATTCAACGCCTAGAGGTGCGCGGGGATTCAAACCTCGCAATATCCCAAGTAAATGGAGACTTTGATGCCAAGGATCCGAAAATGGCAGCCTATCATAACGCCGTCTTAAAATTGTCAGCTCGGTTCAAAGGACTCGAATTCCACCATGTAGCCCGGGATAATAACCAGGCAGCCGACGTGTTGGCGCGCATCGGCGCAAAACGCGACGCCGTCCCTCCAAACATCTTCCTGGAGCGGCTCTTTAAGCCATCCGTATTATGGGAAGAGGAGTCTGGAAATAGCAACCCGGAACCAACCGCGCCACCCAACACGGAACATTCTGACACAGTCGGTGGCTCAGCCAATGAAATAACACCCTTAGCCCACGAAATAATGGCAGTAATTTCCCCGTGGACGGAACCATTCCTAGCCTACTTAACTAGGCAGGAACTTCCCGAAGACCAAAATGAGGCCCGCTGCATAGTTCGGCGATCTAAAGCCTACAAGGTCCATGAGGGAGAACTTTATAAGAAAAGCACAACCGGAGTCCTTCAAAGGTGCATCTCCGAAGAGGAAGGGCGAAATCTCCTGGCTAAAATTCACGCCGGACTCGGCGGGCACCACGCCGCAGCCCGGGCCCTTGTAGGCAAGGCCTTCCGTACAAGATTTTATTGGCCGACTGCCCGGGCAGATGCTCAGGACTTAGTCCAACAATGCGTCGGTTGCCAGCTCTTTGCTAATCAAAGCCACATGCCACCCACCGCCCTCAAAACTATACCCATCACCTGGCCGTTCGCGGTCTGGGGGCTTGACATGGTTGGACCCCTTAAAGGGGGAACCCACAAGCAAAAATACTTATTGGTCATGGTGGACAAATTCACCAAATGGATAGAGGCCAAGCCAGTTAAAACGGCAGAAGCCGGACCCGTGATAGACTTCATATCCGGGGTAGTACACCGTTATGGCGTCCCCCACAGCATCATCACTGATAACGGCACGAACTTCACGGCCGACGAGGTTAAACTCTGGTGCAAAAATATGGGCATCAGGCTCGACTACGCTTCAGTCTATCACCCCCAAACTAACGGTCAAGTCGAACGAGCAAATGGTCTAATCATGAGCGGCATCAAACCCAGATTAGTGCGGTCCCTCACGGAATCTAACACACACTGGGTAGAGGAGCTCGACTCCGTACTCTGGGGGCTGCAGACCACGTCGAACCGCACTACCGGATTCACACCATTTTTTATGGTGTACGGCGCAGAGGCAGTTTTGCCCTGCGATATAATTCATGACTCACCTCGCGTGCGCATGTATGAAGAAAGAGAAGCCGAGTTGGATCGGCAGGACAGTTTGGACGCCTTAGAGGAGGAGCGGGACGTGACAAAAGCTCGTTCCGCATTCTATCAGCAGCAGGCTCGAATATATCAAACAGAGAAGTACAGACCAAAACTTACAATGTTGGCGAGCTAGTTCTATGCCTGCCGGACAAGAAAAAGGACAAACTTAAGCCCAAATGGGAAGGTCCCTTCATCATCGACCAAGTCCTGACCGGCGGAGCATACCATCTACGTAACGCATCTGACAACCGACTCGAGCCGAACCCATGGAACGCAGCCCGTCTCCGAAGATTCTATGCCTAGCGCCGGACTCAGAGTTCGTCTCCTTCCTCCGTCCACCTTTTATATTTTCGCTGTCTTTTGTTCCCCTCCTTCTTCCCCCCTTTTTAGTAAAAGCCTTTGAGGGCTGATCTGTGCATTGTTCGCACACACTTGATGTGCTACTCGCACTCATTATACCTGGGGGCTTCTTTAACAGAAGCTTATTTATACGGGCTTCATGCCCAACACATGTGTCATACTTCCGCATGTACCTTTTATTCACCATTATATGCATCGATATGACTTAAGTTTTGGCCAAGCTGGGTTGCCTGGCTCCTGTGCTTACCCCTACGTTCCCGATTGTTCGGCTAGGAGGTAAAGGGAACACCTCTGCAATTGTTACTGCCGGGTCAGCCGGATGTGTACCTCAGACTGGGTGAAGCCGAAAGCTAGCGTTCTTAAGGGAATATTCGGTCGGTGAATTGAAAGATGATTTATTACTTATTCATTTATCTGCCCCCAGATGTTTTTTCTGCTCTCCTCGCAGTATGGACATGCACCTTAGGGCATGCCTCCTAGGGAAAGGAACCCATAACGGAACTATTCTCCCTGGAAGATGTTTCTTACTAACCATGTAATATAACATAACTAGTTGGGCACTTGTCTGATAAAGCACTAATGACCCCTACGCCTGGTCTCCATGCATGCCCCAGTTTTTATATAACCGTTGGGGTATCCGGACACACTCCGGACTGTTGGGTCCCAAGGTTGAAGCGAAAAGGTCTGCAAAGACAAACGATCTACAATCCGGCTAGAAGGCATTTTACATGTCATTTTAAAATTACATCATCAAATTGACTGATTGAACTCCTCTTCAATCCCATCTAACAGTCTGTCTAGTTTACAGTCCCGTTGGGAATATTTCGCGGCCAACTCTACTTGGCCATACATTAAGCTCACAGGGATCTCCTTACCATCGGGCCCCACAGGTCCGACCTCGGCCATGTGGTTTGGATCAGCCTTCGTGTACCGCGTCTTCACCATGGCCCAGGCCTCTCTGGCGCCTTGACGGCAGGCCGATATCTTCCACAGACGGAAGCGCTGCCGTACTCCCTGAAGCTTCTCAGCAAGCCCTCCAAGACCCTCGGGTAGGGAGACGGACGGCCATAAGGCCTGAACGACGCCGCTCATCGCCTGCCGAATACGTTCGTGCAGTTGCAGCAGCTCGGGAAGAAGGTCACCTGTGGAACCAAGCATTTCCTCCGCCGGACGACCCGTGAGCACACCTACAGACACATTTCTGTCAATCGACTTCCTCGCCGAACT
Source organism: Triticum aestivum (assembly GCF_018294505.1). Lineage (NCBI taxonomy): Eukaryota > Viridiplantae > Streptophyta > Magnoliopsida > Poales > Poaceae > Triticum > Triticum aestivum. The sequence goes on from NC_057813.1 coordinate 493,206,774, forward strand.
CTTCTTTTCAAAAGAGTTTGCTCAAGCACTTACTGTAAATGCCGCGATGAAGCCGCCGATTCTCCTTTACGGAGTCAGACAGCTGGACCCAAACATCTTTTAGTTCTTCGCCCAGCTGGGTGTTGGCATCTTGGAGTTTGTTCCTCTCCTGCTGCACCCTCATAAGCACCTTCTCGCCGGCCTTCAGCTGGCGCAGCAGATGTTGCTTGTCCGGTTCCAGTCCGGCACCCTCTGCAATATTATTGTCAGACTTACGCACATGCCACACTTCATAAACTACTTATCTTTTCGAAGTATGTATTACCAGAGGGGGTCTCTGTGGCTCCCCCTGCGGCGGCTAGCGCGGCCTCAAGTTGGGCCTTGCACTCTTGAAGCTCCTGGGACAGACATGTATTCTTCTCCGTAAGATCCTGCATAACAAATGATCCTTAAATCAATTATTCTAACTATTTTAAGTATCGGGGGCTATTGGCATATATAACTATTAAAATTCCTCACCTGTATGTCTTTCACATACTGCTCCGTGGCTCTGGTTAGACCATCTCGAGCGGCACGGAGGTGCGCGTCTCCCGCATTAAAGGCATTCAGTGCCTCCGGAGAGAAACACACGTCACGAAGAACCGTCCGACAGCGCCTGTGATTCATGGCGCTCTCCACCTCAGACCTGGTGGCGGACAGCCTGTCGGCATCCTCCGTTGGAGGAGCATCTGGCTCACGCCTTGTGTTTGCCTCCCCTTCCGGACCAGGCGTTGGAGCATGGCTGGCAGAGGCTTGATTGGCAATCTCTCCGGACACTGTCTGGCGAGCGCTCTTTCTCCTGGAAAAATCATGAGCGTTAATATACCTCCTAGGAATCTTTCCCTTAAAAACGGCGGTGCGCGGTACCGTTGCGGCGATGTTTCGATTTGCGCCGCACTCCTCTTCCGCCTGCTGGGCCAAACTGACCCTTGTTGGTCAGCTGCCGCAGGTTCGGCTTCCCGCCTTAAAGGCGCCTCCTGCGGAGCACCATTGGTATACGTTGGTCAGAAATGAGCATGGAACAAGTAATGGTGTCAGGACTCCAGTCGTAGTCACCTGGGAAGCCGGAGATAAACCAGGGTAGTCAGCCGTAATGGCGGCTAGAGCATTGTCCATGCTAAGTTGGTGGAACACCCCGTCAATCAGCTCCACCTTTATGTCCGGATCCTCTTCGGAGGCCGGATCGAGGGATCGTCCCGGATCCTCGGGCTGTGGAGTCAGGCTTTGTATGCCCTCCATGTCCCGGCGTAGCTCCTGCGTCAAAATCACAAAGTGAGACACTTAACTTTGGGAATATGGATCAGATAGATAAACGTCCGCTTACCCAGCTCCGAGGGTTATCCATGGAGAATCCATTCAATGGACTCGTGCGGAGGAAGTCCTCCTTCTCCCCCTTGTACAAGCCGGACAGGATCTTCACCAGATCGGCGACCGATCTCGGCCCCTTGTGGCCATGACGGGTGGCATCATCCTCCCTGTTGAAATCCCACATGGGGTGGCCCCTATATTGGAGCGGCTGCACCCCTCGCATAATGCACGTGGCCATGACTCCAATCATGGTCAATCCGGAGTGGGCCAGTAACCTTATCCGGCCCATCAGATATTGGACGCTCCCATCATCTTCCCGTTGAGGGCTCCACGGGCGCCAACTCAGGCGTTTCTTTAGGGGAGCGTTGCTGAACTCTGGGAGGCCGATCCAAACTGGATCTGGCAGAGGGGCGTCTTCCATATAAAACCATTCCGAAGGCCAGTCTTCGAACACCTTCTTCGGGGTTCCGGATAGATATCCGGTCCCGGCGATGCGCCATATTTCGGCTCCGCCCACTTGATATATCGACCCCTCGTGAGAACGGGGTACGAGGCAAAACAATCTCTTCCACAACGCAAAATGGGGCTCGATGCCCAAGAACAGCTCGCAAAGAGCTACAAAGCCCGCGATGTGCAAAATGGAGGCAGGTGTAAGGTGGTGAAGATGGAGTCCATAGAACTCCAGGAGCCCCCGGAGAAACGGATGTATGGGAAATCCGAGTCCCCTTTTTAGATAAGGGACGAAGCATACCCGCTCTCCTTTGGAGAGATTGCGGACGCTCTCCGCCTGCTTTCCACCCTTGTAGGTGGCCAGTCCGGCTCAAACGGGAACAATGAAGGCTGGGGGAAGATATCCCTCTTCTTGGAGCGTCACTAGCTCGCTATGCAGAACTGAACATCTCCTCCAATCTTCTGGCTGAGGGCTGGGAGCGCGAGAGGAGGAGCCGCGTCGACTATCCATGATGGAATGGATTTTTGTCAGAAGGCGCTTCGATGAGTACTTGCGGAAGGAGGATGGTGTGATTTGGATCTAGATCCTCGCCTCTCTTATAGGCAGCTTATTCGCGCGGTTAGGGGGTAAAACGCAAAAATACCCTAGCTTTTCGCATTCATACGACACGTGGAAGAGGGCCATTATTGGACGTAGAAACCAAGGAGCGCAACATTTATAAGGAAGCCGGACACTATTCAGCAGACGCATGGAATTTGAAGGAGAACCCGCCTTGCAACACCGAAGACAATATGCGCGCCAGACTCGTCGTCATTGAAGCCTGGTTCGGGGGCTACTGAGGGAGTCCCGGATTAGGGGGTGTCCGGATAGCCGAACTATCATCATCGGCCGGACTCCAAGACTATGAAGATACAAGATTGAAGACTTCGTCCCGTGTCCGGATGGGACTTTCCTTGGCATGGAAGGCAAGTTTGGCGATACGGATATGTAGATCTCCTACCATTGTAACCGACTTTGTGTAACCCTAGCCCTCTCCGGTGTCTATATAAACCAGATGGTTTTAGTCCGTAGGACAACAACAATCATACCATAGGCTAGCTTCTAGGGTTTAGCCTCCTTGATCTCGTGGTAGATCTACTCTTGTAATACCCACATCATCAATATTAATCAAGCAGGACGTAGGGTTTTACCTCCATCAAGAGGGCCCGAACCTGGGTAAAACATCGTGTCCCTTGTCTCCTGTTACCATCCGCCTAGACACACAGTTCGGGACCCCCTACCCGAGATCCGCCGGTTTTGACACCGACAGTGGACCAGGGTAGAGCGCGGTGTGAGGCGGAGCTGGCGGCTCAACACCAATCTCCGGTTTATCCATCAGCGTCTGTGGAGGCAGGAGTGACCTCTAGAACCTTGGGTGTGTGCCATGTTTAGTGTCGGCTCTACGCAACGAGCGCTTGCCTAACGATTTCAAGGGCCCCGCAAGGTGCCTAACTACACGGCGGATCAGCCCCCAGAGGCTTGGATTGAGAGCTATGAGATGGCTATGGAGATGCTGGATGTTAGTGATGCTGCATGTGCTAAGTATTTCAACATGATGTTGGACAACCGGCTCGTACTTGGTCGAAAGGGTTGCCCGCTAACTCCATCAGGTCATGGGCCGAGTTGAAAGCGCGTTTTATCCAAAAAATTAAAGACTCATGCAAGCAACCTATGTTGATTCTGGATTTGGATTCTTGCGTCCAAGGTGAAGGCGAGTCAACAACCAATTGGGTGCGTCGGATCTCAGCCGTTATACATTCATCAGACACTATCAACGCCGGTTCAGCAGTCCTGATGTTAGAGAAGAATTGCCGCTTCCTCCCCCTTAAGCAGAAATTGGGGCGGCTTAAGCATAATTGTAATGATATGGGGGAGCTCATGGCGGCTCTCGTCAAGTATGCCATCTCTGATAGCACGAAAGACCCTGAGCCTGATGAAGAGAAGACTGGAAAGGGAAAGAAGAGTGGCAATGCAAAGGGACAACATAACACGGGATTGCCTGGCGCTGTATAACCAAGCCCAATGATGATAACATCGTCAACCTTTTCTCTAGTAGGTTTGATGGGACTTGGCGGCTTGATGGGACTTGGTGGGTTGGTGGTGGCTGGATCAACGTCCATATAATCTATGGTAAGGTTGTGCTCTTCCAATGGCGGCTCATCAGCTGTGGCTTCAGGGGCGTGGAGGGAAGTATCTGTTGACTGCTTCTCCGGTTCAGAAGGGTTTGCAGTGGTTTTTGTCACCTTCATTTTCTTGCCGGGCTTTGCCATATCTGTGAATGAAACACAAGACAAGGTTAACACAACAATTGAGTACATGATTGAAAGCAGAGGTTTAATATTTTTACCCAGGCACAGTCTTGAAGACTGGGACGTGAGTCCCTGTTGAGTCGCTAGAGGAGGATTGAGATGTTCCCTGGTAATTTGAGTCAGAAGGATTAAGAGGTTGTCGAAAAAGACCCGCCTTGGGATAAGTTAAGTCGAAAATTGTTGAAACCTCCGGACGACGCTTGCAGGGACCTGGAGTGTTTGTAAGCCAGAGGAAAGGATCCCGCCTCCGCTATTCCGGGTTGTGCCACGAGCTTCATGTTGCTGCTTCTTCAAAATATAGTTGGGATCCAATTAAGCCAAAGGATGAGAAAACCTTACTTTCCGGCTTGCTTGTCGAGTTTTCTGTTTTGGCAGAGATTCTGAGCCAGAGGAAAGGACAATTACCTCTTCGTCACCCGCATGGCTGGCTTCCACTTCATCCTGATAATAGTCATTGTCAATGAGATGTACAAAAAATGCGCCAAGAGAATCAAGTTCTACCTCTGACTCATCATCATCACCATCATCATCCAAGTCAAGTAACTTGGAGGGGTCGGTCTTCTTCTTGGCAGGCTTTTTGTTAGCCTTGGTCTTGGTTCGGGTCTTCCTGGCCGTCTTGTCTTGTAGTTTCTTCTTCCAAAAGGGAGAATCGGCTTGTGGAAGTCATATGATTATAAGAGGACAGTGTTAATGAAAACATGATTCAACTGAAAAAACTATGTGCAAAACTTACAGCTGGCGGCTGGTTGAAGATGCAGAAAGGATTAAGTCCGATTTTACTGCACTCTGCCAAGCTTTCATTCAATAAAGCCTTGGTCGCATCATTGATTTCTGCATCAGATAATTGGATTTCGCAGTGGCATTATGGATCTTTCAAATCACCGGTGTACTCGCACATTAAGCCAGGGCGACGGCTTAAGGGCAGAATCCTCCAAGCAACCCAGCATCGAACAAGGTCGATGCCGGTTAAGCCGTTAGACATAAAGGCTCTGATTTTGAAAAAATGGGCGTGTACTTGGCCCGTTCCTTCGTGTTGATTCACTCTGGAAGTCGACGTGTGTTGCTGAGCCGGTGTTCACGGTAACCCGGCAGGGGATTTTCACCCTCTGGAGACGTATCTTTGTAGTAAAACCAAGTCTGTTTCCAGTCCTTAGGATGACTGGGTGGCTTGGCATATTGGAAGGTGGCCTCCTTCCGCTTCAGGATTGAAACTCTACCTAGCTCTAAGCTGGGCCCATCTATGAATTCCGTCTGCCGGTTCAAGTAAAAGAACTCTCTGAACAATTCAATAGTGGGATCTTCTTGAAGATAAGCTTCACAAAAAACTTGGAAGTTGCAAATTTAGGAGACAGAATTGGGCTCAATATTTTGAGGATGAAGCTGGAAAAAGTGTAACACATCTCGGAAGAATTTTGAACCGGGCGGGGTAAACCCCTGGATCATATGGTTAGTGAAAACGATTAATTCTCCTTCCTTGGGCTCATGAGGATTTTCAGTGCCTGGGACCCTCTAGTGGATGTCGCCTTTTTTGGATAAGACGCCAGTTTGAACACAATTGTTCCTCCATAACCCGGGATGCTACCCAGTTGCATGAGGTAAAGGTCTTAGTCATTGTTGATGATGGTCTAAAAAGAAAATATTGCCGGTTTAAGATTATGTTGTTAAGCCGGACATTGGTTCGGTAAGAACTATAAACATGCAGTGTGTTAAGCTGGAGGATAATATGTTGGATTATGCAGAGCAATCTACTGGCGACTTAAGAGGGGACTAATGGTACCTGACGAGTTATGGTTTATCAGTTAAGCCGCCCACACAACTATCAGTTTTCAGATCTATGAGTGAAGAATTGCTAAGTGTTAGACAAACAATTTTCACAGATCGATGTTATAATTTTGGATCTTCATCAGTTCAGAAAATGAAGAAAAATTCTAAACCTAAGTGGCGGCAGCAGAACAGTTCACGTGCTCAGATGAGATTTCCTACGGAAGGGAGGCATTCAAATATCAAAAACAAGTGCTAAACTGCTACTGTACAAGGTTGGTACTATGCTTGGATCAAAAACTACTGGATCTAAGGGGGGACAGAGATGAACGGAGATGAACTACGATGAACTCAATCAAACACTAATGAAGATCTACGGTGAGGAAAAGAGGAGATCTTACCAGGGCTGTCGGACAGCGGAGGCGCGCGACAGTGATCTGGTGCGTTCAGGTTGATGCAGCGGACGAGGTTGAGGCAGGTCGCAAGGTTAACGGCGGAGCTCGGGCGTGTGCATTGTTGCAGAGAAGAGGACGAAGACAAGGAGGCAAGGAAAAAAAATGAAAAGGACCCATGTCCCTATTTATAAGGCAGTGGATGGATGGCATGCACGGGAATTGAGGAGGCTAAAAAAATGATTATGTGATAGCACAGATGCCTCTATTCTTAGGAGGTTCATTAAAAGTGAAGGCATATTGAGATTTGGGCCTCGTGTGATATTAATGCGAGATGATGTCATGGCGGGTTAGCACAATTCTGAGAGCTGACGTCATGGCGGGTTATAAGATTTCGTAAGGACTGACGGTGAAGGATTTTTTCTAAGTCAAGTATTGAAGATTGATATGAACAAGTTCACATCAACCTGGGGCCTAATGTTGGGGATATAACTATTGGGTATGACCCGCCCAGGAGGGGCTGGGTCATACCACTGGCGGTTCATAATGAGAAGGCCCAAGAAGATGTTGAAGATGGCGGTTCATGAAGCAAGCTTACTGAAGGCCCAGGATCCGGAGAAGACTTGAGGCCCACGGGCATAAGCCGCCATATGTTTAACTTGTATGTTAAGGAAAGTTTAGTTTGTCACTGATAACCCGCAAGTATAAGGCATAGTTGTAGCCTCTTTCGATAAGTAAGAGTGTCGAACCCAACGAGGAGCTAAAGGTAGAACAAATACTCTCTCAAGTCCTATCGGCCACTGATACAACTCTACGCACGCTTGATGTTCGCTTTACCTAGAATAAGTATGAAACTAGAAGTACTTTGTAGGTGTTGTTGAATAGGTTTGCAAGATAATAAAGAGCACGTAAATAAAAGCTAGGGGCTGTTTAAATAAAGATGCAATAAAGTAAATATAGCGAGTGTAGAAAAGTGGTGGTAGGAGTTGTGGAATTGTCCCTAAGCAATTGACTATGTTACTAGACCAGTAATCACTATTGCAATTCTATTTGAGGGAGAGGCATAAGCTAACATACTTTCTCTACTTGGATCATATGCACTTATGATTGGAACTCTAGCAAGCATCCACAACTACTAAAGATTCATTAATGTAAAACCCAACCATAGCATTAAAGCATCAAGTCCCCTTTATCCCATACGCAACAATCCCCTTACTCGGGTTTGTGTTTCAGTCACTCATGCAACCCACTATAAGCGAATCATGAACGCATTGCAACACCCTACAACGGGAATCCCTCACGCTTGCGCGACATGGAGGGCACCATAGGACAACACCAATAATAAAACATGCAACTCAAACCAATCATAGCAATTCATCAATCACCGATAGGACAACAGAAATCTACTCAGACATCATAGGATGGCAACACATCATTGAAAAATAATATGAAGCATAAAGCACCATCTTCAAGTAGAGGGTACAGCGGGTTGCGGGAGAGTGTACTGCTGGATATAGATGGGGGAAGGTGATGGAGATGTTGGTGAATATGACAGCGGTGTTGGTGAAGATCGCGGTGATGATGATGGCCCCCCGCAAGCAAGGGGGAGAGAGGGCCCCTTCTTCTTCTTCTTCTTCCTTGACCTCCTCCCTAGATGGGAGTAGGGTTTCCCCTCTGCTCCTTGGCTCCCATGGCTTGGGAGGGGTGAGAGCCCCTCCGAGATTGGATCTATCTCTCTGTTTCTACCCCTTCATCGTTTCCTTTATATCTGGAGATCCGTAACTCCGATTGGGGTGAATCTCCTGCCCAGATTTTTCTCGTAATATTAGCTTTCTTGCGGCAAAAGAAGAGCGTCAACCGCCTTACGGGTGGCCCACGAGAGTCCAGGGCGCGCCTAGGGGGGTGGGCGCGCCCCCTGTCTCGTGGCCACCTCGGACACTGTTTCGCGTTGATTCTTCCTCCGGAAAATCCCAAATATTCCAAAATAATTCTTCGTCCATTTTTATCCCGTTTGGATTCCATTTGATATAGGTTTTCTGCGAAGCATAAAACATGCAACAGACAGGAACTTGCACTGGGCACTGGATCAATATGTTAGTCCCAAAAATGGTATAAAAAGTTGCCAAAAGTATATGAAAGTTATAGATACGACAGAGACGTATCAGCATCCCCAAGCTTAATTCCTGCTCGTCCTCGAGTAGGTAAATGATAAAAAAGATAATTTTTAATGTGGGATGCTACCTAGCATAATCTTGATCATATGTCTAATCATGGCATGAATATTAAGACACGAGTGATTCAAAGCAATAGTCTATCGTTTGACATAAAAAATAATAATAGTTCGACCATACCAATAAAGCAATCATGTCTTTTCAAAAAAACAAGGCCAAAGCAAGCTTATCCCTACAAAATCTTATAGTTTGGCCATGCTTCATTTTCGTCACACAAAATGCCCCCATCATGCACAACCCCGATGACAAGCCGAGCAATTGGTTCATACTTTTTAACGCGCTTCAGCTTTTTCAACCCTCACGCAATACATGAGCGCAAGCCATGGATATAGCACTATAGGTGGAATAGAATATAATGATGGAGGTTATGTGGAGAAGACAAAAAAGGAGAAAGTCTCACATCGATGCGGCTAATCAACGGGCTATGGAGATGCCCACCAACTGATGTCAATGCGAGGAGTAGGGATTGCCATGCAACGCATGCACTAAGAGCTATAAGTGTATGAAAGCTCAACAAAAGAAACTAAGTGGGTGTGCATCCAACTTGCTTGCTTATGAAGACCTAGGGCATTTGAGGAAGCCCATTGTTGGAATATACAAGCCAAGTTCTATAATGAATATGCCCACTAGTATATGAAAGTGACAACATAGGAGACAATCTATATGAAGAACATGGTGCTACTCTGAAGCACAAGTGTGGAAAAAGGATAGTAACATTGCCCCTTTTCTTTTCTTTTTTTTCTTTTTCTTTTTCGGTGGGCTTCTTTGGCCCCCCTTTTTTATTTAGGCTTCTTTGGCCTTCCCCTTTTTTTATTTTTTTTATTTCTTTCTTTTTTTTCATGGGGCAATGCTCTATAATGATGATCATCACACTTTTATTTACTTACAACTCAATATTACAACTCGATACTAGAACAAAGATATGACTCTATATGAATGCTTCCGGCGGTGTGCCGGGATGTGCAATGATCTAGCGTAGCAATGACATAAAAAAATGGACAAGCCATGGAAACATCATGCTAGCTATCTTACAATCATGCAAAGCAATATGACAATGAATGCTCAAGTCATGTATATGATGATGATGAAAGTTGCATGGCAATATATCTGGGAATGGCTATGGAAATTGCCATGATGGGTAGGTATGTTGGCTGTTTTGAGGAATATATAAGGAGGCTTATGTGTGATAGAGCGTATCATATCATGGGGTTTGGATGTACCAGCAAAGTTTGCACCAACTCTCGAGGTGAGAAAGGGCAATGCACGGTACCGAAGAGGCTAGCAATGATGGAAAGGTAAAAGTGCGTATAATCCATGGACTCACATTAGTCATAAAGAACTCATATACTTATTGCAAAAGTTTATTAGCCCTCGAAGCAAAGTACTACTACGCATGCCCCTAGGGGGATAGATTGGTAGGAAAAGACCATCGCTCGTCCCCGACCGCCACTCATAAGGAAGACAATCAAAGAAACACCCCATGCTTCAAATTTGTCACACAACGGTTACCATACGTGCATGCTACGGGACTTGCAAACCTCAACACAAGTGTCTCTACAATCCACAACCACCCACTAGCATGACTCTAATATCACCATCTTTATATCGCAAAACTATTGCAACGAATCAAACATATCATATTCAGCGATCTACAAGTTTAAGTAGGATATTGTGACTAACCATGTGAATGACCAATTCCTGTCATCTTTCTAAATAGATATAAGTGAAGCAAGAGAGTTTAATTCTTTCTACAAAGGATATGCCCATGCTCTAACAAATATAAGTGAAGCAAAAGAGCATTCTACAAATGGCGGTTTTCTATGTGAAGAGAAACAGGCAATCCAAACTTCAAATGATATAAGTGAAGCACGTGAAGCATTCTATAAAGCCACACTCAAAAGATATAAGTGAAGCGCAATGATCATTCTATAAATCAACCAAGGACTATCTAATACCAGCATGGCGCATAAAAGAAAAATGAAAACTAAATGCAAAAGACGCTCCAAGACTTGCACATAATGCATAAATGAAATGAATACAAAAACATACCGATACTTGTTGAAGAAAGAGGGGATGCCTTCAGGGGCATCCCCAAGATTAGACGCTTGAGTCTCCTTGAATATTTACTTGGGGTGCCTCGGGCATCCCCAAGCTTGAGCTCTTGCCTCTCTTCCTTTTCCTCATATCGAGACCTCCTCGTTTAGACACTTCATCCACACAAAACTTCAACATAAAACTCGGTAAGATCTGTTAGTATAATAAAGCAAATCACCACTCTAAGTACTGTTGCAAACCAATTCATATTTTGTTTTTTCATTGTGTCTACTGTAACGTAACTTTTTCATGGATTAATCTACTAATATAAATTGATAGGTTCATCAAAACAAGCAAACTATGCATCAAAAACAGAATCTGTCAAAAACAGAACAGTCTGTAGCAATCTGAACATCCACCATACTTCTGGTACCCAAACAATTCTACCAAAATTAGGAAAAATAAAAAAGTTGTACAGAAAGACAGTTCAAAAAGAATCAGAACCGTTTGACGTTCCAGTTAAAAATGTAAAATCGCGCACTACAGCCAAAGTTTCTGTCCTGCACCGTACAAACCAACAAGCATTGTAAACATCCTAAAGGCAAACCTTGGCACATTATTTTTATAATACAATGGAATTTTACAAGGGGATATTATTTTTGATGAAAAGTTTCTGTAATCAAGATTCACAAAGTTTCCATGAGCATGAACAAAGTTCAAGGAGCTCTCCCACTTCAACAATGCTTGTCTTTCTCACTTTCACTTTCCTTTTCGAAAAGTTTTTAGGTTCCCCTCTTTATTTTTATTTGTTTTTAAACTATATGAAAGCACTCAACAGAAATAAATGACTCTCTAAAACTTCCGGGTTTTCTCCCTGGCAGCTCTTTCTTTAAAGCCATTAAGCTAGGCATTTAGTGCTCAAGTAATGAATCCACCCGGATCCCAAGGTATATCAAAGCCAATTTTAATTAACAATGATTTGTAATTTAGTAGTGAGCACAAAGTAACATATATCAAGCAATGACGAAGTCTAACTCTTTTCCTATGCATCGGCATGTCATAAAAGAACAATTCATGCACACATAGTAAAGGCCAATGCATAGTATAAGCAGTTTCTTGCAATTCTATCGTCTTGGAAACATAGAGAGGTGGAGATATAGTTCCTCTCTCATTATAATTGCAAGTAGAAGCATCAAGCACATGCATATTACATTCATCAAAATCATCATGTGCAATGGTAAAAGGCAACCCATCAATATAATCCTTAATAAGCACAAACTTCTTCGATATAGTGTAGTTTGGAGAATTCAAAAAGATAATAGGACTATCATGCGTGGGTGCAATAGCAACAATTTCATGTTTAACATAAGGAACTATAGCAAGTTCATCTCCATAAGCATAATTCATATTGGCATCTTGGCCACAAGCATAGCAAGCATCATCAAAGAGGGATATTTCAGACAAATTCAAGGGATCATAGCAATCATCATAGCAGTCGTCCTTCGGTAAGCACGAAGGGGAATTAAACAATGTATGAGTTGGAGGGTTACTCTCATTATAAGGTGGGCAAGGGTAGCTAATCCGTTCTTCCTCCTTTTGTTCTTCGCTCTCCTCATCATCTTTTTCATCCAATAAGCTCACAGTTTCATCAATTTCTTCTTCCATAGCTTCCTACAAAATATTAGTCTCTTCTTGGACAGCGGAGAATTTCTTCATGAAAGCATTAATATAGTAATTGTATTCATAATTTTCATAGAAATATCTAAGTATAGCAAGATTTTCAAGCCTATAAACACCATCATCATCAAAAGCTTCGTAGTTTTCAAACAAAGATTCAATTTCATAAGCAGCCTTAAAAGCAACAAATTCTTCTATTTGTTCCACATCATAGTAATCATATCTACCATTAGCATAAGAAGCTAAGGTTTCATTATCATTAAATTTGCATTAAAAGGGAAGGTGTGGAGCCTTCATCCTAGTGCAACAAGTAATATCATATCTCAAGCATAGATCCCAGGCATACCAACACAACATAATAAATTGATCCCATAATAGTTTCCCTTTTTGTGTCGAGCGATAATCCCTAAAGTATTCACGTTGATCCAACGTGTCTCCCATTATGAAGTTGAATGGGGTTTTCTCAGGATTATCAAAGTAGTACATAATATCTTTCACATAATGAGAATCGGGGGTTTTAGGAGTTACCCCATCTGCATGAGTAGCAAGTACCTCTAATTTTTTTGGTATTTTGTGTTCCATATCCATAACTAAAGATAGAGAACAACTAAGAACAGCAAATAAAAATTACTTAGTGATAAAGCAAACAAGCACACACGAGAATATTCACCCCACGCTATGACTCCCTGGCAACGGCGCCAGAAAAAGGTGTTGATAACCCGCAAGTATACGGGATAGTTGTAGCCTCTTTCGATAAGTAAGAGTGTCGAACCCAACAAGGAGCTAAAGGTAGAAAAAATACTCTCTCAAGTCCTATTGTCCACTGATACGACTCTACGCACGCTTGACTTCGCTTTACCTAGAACAAGTATGAAACTAGAAGTACTTTGTAGGTGTTGTTGGATAGGTTTGCAAGATAATAAAGAGCACGTAAATAAAATCTAGGGGCTGTTTAAATAAAGATGCAATAAAGTAAATATAGCGAGTGTAGAAAAGTGGTGGTAGGAGTTGTGGAATTGTCCCTAAGCAATTGACTATGTTACTAGACCGGTAATCACTATTGCAATTCTATTTGAGGGAGAGGCATAAGCTAACATACTTTCTCTACTTGGATCATATGCACTTATCATTGGAACTCTAGCAAGCATCCGCAACTACTAAAGATTCATTAAGGTAAAACCCAACCATAGAATTAAAGCATCAAGTCCCCTTTATCCCATACACAACAATCCCCTTACTCGGGTTTGTGTTTCAGTCACTCACGCAACCCACTATAAGCGAATCATGAACATATTGCAACACCCTACAGCGGGAATCCCTCACGCTTGCGCGACACGGAGGGCACCATAGGACAACACCAATAGTAAAACATGCAACTCAAACCAATCATGGCAATTCATCAATCACCGATAGGACAACGGAAATCTACTCAGACATCATAGGATGGCAACACATCATCGGAAAATAATATGAAGCATAAAGCACCATGTTCAAGTAGAGGGTACAACGGGTTGCGGGAGAGTGGACCACTGGATATAGATGGGGGAAGGTGATGGTGATGTTGGTGAAGATGACGGCGGTGTTGGTGAAGATTGCGGTGATGATGATGGCCCCCGGCAGCGCTCCGGCGCCACCGGAAGCAAGGGGGGAGAGGGCCCCTTATTCTTCTTCTTCCTTGACCTCCTCCCTAGATGGGAGAAGGGTTTCCCCTCTGGTCCTTGGCTCCCATGTCTTGGGAGGGGCGAGAGCCCCTCCGAGATTGGATCTATCTCTCTGTTTCCGCGTTCTCTGTTTCTGCCCCTTCACCGTTTCCTTTATATCTGGAGATCCGTTACTCCGATTAGGGTGAATCTTTCGCCCAGATTTTTCTCGTAAAATTAGCTTTCTTGCGGCAAAAGAAGAGCGTCAACCGCCTTACGGGTGGCCCACGAGAGTCCAGGGCGCGCCCAGGGGGGTGGGCATGCCCCCCTGTCTCGTGGCCACCTCGGACACTGTTTCGTGTTGATTCTTCCTCCAGAAAATCCCAAATATTCCAAAATAATTCTCCGTCCATTTTTATCCCGTTTGGATTCTGTTTGATATTGGTTTTCTGTGAAACATAAAACATGCAACAGACAGGAACTGGCACTGGGCACTAGATCAATATGTTAGTCCCAAAAATAGTATAAAAAGTTGCCAAAAGTATATGAAAGTTGAATAATATTGGCATGGAACAATCAAAAATTATAAATACGATGGAGATGTATCAGTCACCGAGCCGGACATGTTGTGTATGAGCCGGCCGGGACTCTGTAAGCCGCCGAGCATCAACCTGTGTATATAAAGGGGTAACCCGGCGGCGGGTTAGGGAAAAAACAACAAGTCGAGAACTAGGTCAAGCGTATTCGCTCCTTGGTAATCGAAACCCAGAAATACAACCTAAAGCAGGAGTAGGCCTTTACCTCATTGCGAGGGGCCGAACCTGGGTAAAATTCTCTATGTTCCTTGTCCCCTTTAACCCCTTGAAGCTAACTATGTTGCGATGGCTCTACACCTAAGTCCTTATGATAGGGCATCTGCCGTGACAACTCCACGACAGTCTCCTTAGAGCTTTCTTTTGGCAGGGTAAGAACAAGGTCAAAGGTGGCCACTGCCTCATGGCTTGGGAAATAGTCACTCTGCCTCGTGCCAATGGAGAATTGGGCATTAGAAATCTGCATGCTCACAATCAGGCTATGCTATGTAAGTTTGTGGTAAAAAAAATCAGTCCTCTGATATCCCTTGCTTTCGTTGGTTTGCCTCTCGGTACTGCAAGCTTTCTCTGCCCCATGGTGGCAATAACAAGGATATGGCCATGTGGAAGGGTTTCAAGGGATGCATTCCTCTGGTCATATCTTCCTCTTGTTGCTCTGTTGGTGATGGCACTCATGTCTCCTTCTGGCATGACCTTTGGTTGGAAGCCGACAGGTTGAGGCACGTCTTCCTAGTTCTGTACTCCTTCGCACGCAACCAAGACTACTCTATTCAATCTTAGCTCACTAAAGGTTGCTGGAATGTGCGGCTGCATCCAAACCTAGACGGCCGCCCAAGAACTGCTAGCGTTGAACCAACTTGTCGCGGATGTCACCCCTGTTGGTTCACCCTTGGATGCACGTGTTTTCTCTCTTGCCAGCAACAAGCTCAGTACAAGCTATTTCTACAGGTTGCTTACTTTCCTAGGTGTGCATTGGGATCTCGAGCCATGGGTATGGGATCCCATAATACCTAACAAGCACAGGGTGTTTTTGTGGCTCATCTTCTGGGGCCGTCTAAATACAAAGGATAATATGGTTCGAATGAAGGAAATATGCCCTAGAGGCAATAATAAAGTTGTTATTTTATATTTCCTTACTCATGATAAATGTTTATTATTCATGCTAGACTTGTATTAACTGGAAACTTTATACATGTGTGGATACATAGACAAAACGCCATGTCCCTAGTATGCCTCTACTTGACTAGCTCGTTAATCAAAGATGGGTAAGTGTCCTAGCCATAGACATGAGTTGTCATTTGATGAACGGGGTCACATCATTAGGAAAATGATGTGATGGATAAGACCCATTTGTTAGCTTAGCATTATGATCGTTTAGTTTTATTGCTACTGCTTTCTTCATGTCAAATACATATTCCTTCGACTATGAGATTTTGCAACTCCCGGATACCGGAGGAATGCCTTGTGTGCTATCAAACGTCACAATGTAACTAGGTGATTATAAAGATGCACTACAGGTATCTCCGAAGGTGTTTGTTGGGTTGGCATAGATCAAGATTAGGATTTGTCACTCTAAGTGTCGGAGAGGTATCTCTGAGCCCTCTTGGTAATGCACATCATAAGAAGCCTTGCAAGCGAAGTGACTAATGAGTTAGTTGCAGGATGATGCATTACAAATGAGTAAAGAGACTTGCCGGTAACGAGATTGAACTAGGTATGAAGATACCGATGATCGAATATCGGGCAAGTAACATACCGATGACAAAGGGAATAACATATGTTGTCATAATGGTTCGACCGATAAAGATCTTCATAGAATATGTGGGAGACAATATGAGCATCCAGGTTCCGCTATTGGTTATTGACCGGAGAGGTGTCTCAGTCATGTCTACATAGTTCTTGAACTCGTAGGGTCCGCACGCTTAATGTTCGATGACGATTTTGTATTATATGAATTATGTGATTTGGTGACCCAATGTTGTTCGGAGTCCCGGATGAGATCACACACATGAAGTGTTCGGACATCTGAAGTGTTCCGGGGGTACCGAGTATGTATCGGGACACCGAAAAGGGGTTCCGGGCACCCCCGACAAAGATATGGGCCTTAATGGGCCAAGAGAGGGACAAACCAGCCCACAAGGGCCTGGTGCGCCCCCATATAGGCCAAAATAGGAGGGGAAGGAAAGAGGATAAGAGAGAAAGGAAGGGGAGGGATTTGGCCTCCCCCTTCCTTCTCTCCTCCCTCCTCCTTCCTTCCCCCTCCGGAAGTTATGGTAAGGGGGCCGAATTGCACTAGGGCCCCAAGTAGGATTCCTCCTACTTGGGCGTCCCCTTGGCTGCTCCCTCTCCCTCCAACCTATATATATGAAGGGGGGAGGCGCCTAGAAGACACAACAATGTCTGTTAGCCGTGTGCGACACCCCCCTCCACAGTTTACGCCTCCGGTCATATTCACGTAGTGCTTAAGCGAAGCCCTGCGCGGATCACTTCACCATCACCGTCACCACGCCGTTATGCTGACACAACTCTCCCTCGACACTTTGATGGATCAAGAGTTCAAGGGACGTCATCGAGCTGAACGTGTGTAGAACTCGGAGGTGCCATATGTTCGGTGCTTGATCGATCGAAACAAGAAGAAGTTCGACTATATCAACCGCGTTGGTAAATGCTTCCACTTTCAGTCTACAAGGGTACGTGGACACATCTCACCCTCTCGTTGCTATGCATCTCCTAGATAGATCTTGCTTGAGCGTAGGATTTTTTTTTTGAAATTACATGCTACGTTTCCCAACAGTGTCATCCAACCCAGGTCTATGTGTAGATGATATGCACGAGTAGAACACAAAGAGTTGTGGGCAGTGATCGTCATACTGCTTACTACCAATGTATTATTTTGATTCGGTGATATTGTTGGATGAAGCAGCCCAAACCAACCTTACATGACCACGTTCATGAGACCGGTTCCACTGACAGACATGCAACTAGTTTTGCATAAAGGTGGCTGGCGGGTGTCTGTTTCTCCAACTTTAATTGAATCAAATTTGTCTGCGGCCAGTCCTTGTTGAAGGTTAAAACAACAAACTTGATAAATCACCGTTGTAGTTTTGTGCCGTAGGTAAGAACGGTTCTTGCTATAAGCCCGTAGCAACCACGTAAAACTTGCAACAACAAAGTAGAGGACGTCTAACTTGTTTTTGCAGGGCATGTTGTGATGTGATATGGTCAAGACATGATGTGATATACGTTGTTGTATGAGATGATCATGTTTTATAGAAGTTATTGGCAACTGGCAGGAGCCTTATGGTTGTCGCTTTATTGTACGAAATGCAAAAGCCATGTATTTGCTTTACTTTATCACTAAGTGGTAGCGATAGTTGTAGAAGCAATAGTTGGCAAGATGACCATGACGCTACGATGGAGATCAAGGTGTCTAGTTGGTGAAAATGGAGATCATGATGTTGCTTTGGAGATGGAGATCAAAAGCACAAGATGATGATGGCCATATCATGTCACATATTTTGAATGCATGTGATGTTTATCTTTATGCATCTTATTCTGCTTAGTACGATGGTAGCATTATAAGATGACCCCTTAACTAAATTTCAAGGTATAAGTGTTCTCCCCAAGTATGCACCGTTGCGAAAGTTCTTCGTGCTGAGACACCACATTGTGATCGGGTGTGATAGGCTCTATGTTCACATATAACGGGTGCAAGCCAGTTTTGCACATGCGGAATACTCGGGTTAAACTTGACGAGCCTAGCATGTACATACATGGCCTCGGAACACTAGAGACCGAAAGGTCGAACGTGAATCATATAGTAGATATGATCAACATAGAGATTTTGACCATTGATGACTACTCCATCTCACGTGATGCTCGGACATGGTTTAGTTGATTTGGATCACGTATCATTTAGATGACTTGAGGGATGTCTATCTAAGTGGGAGTTCTTAAGTAATATGATTAATTGAACTTAATTTATCATGAACTTAGTCATGATAGTTTTTGCATACCTATGTTGCAGATCAATGGCCCGTGCTACCATTCCCTTGAATTTTAATGCATTCCTAGAGAAAGCTAAGTTGAAAGATGATGGTAGAAACTACACGGACTGGGTCGGTAACTTGAGGATTCTCCTCATTGCTGCACAAAAGAATTATGTCCTTGATGCACCGCTAGGTGAAAGGCCTGCTTGTCGGTGTACTAGAGTAGGGGTACCCTAGTATCCCGAACTTGTGCACCGGCAGTTGCAGCACCCCGCGGCAAGGCTTGCCGGGCGACCGCCAAGGTCCTCCGTGGTTCCTTTGGGGCCATTCAAGAACAAAGTATTCAAGCCAAGGAGACAAGGCCCCGGCAAGAGGAGCTTGCCGGGAAGGCCAACCAAGGCATCTCAAGGAACTTGCCGCGACGCGCCACGCGTCCCGGCGAGGCCCGGTGAGCGACAAGCTTCCGGACGCGACAAGACATCGACCGCGGCAAGGCGCTTGCCGCAGCAAACTACCACTCTGTACCCGCACTCTAGCACATCCACCAACGTGTCGCCCTGGGGCCTTTCCAGGCGCGCGTGGCAAGAGGCTGTGCAGCCAGCGGTGCGAGGTGGCAAGCGATGCTGACAAGATTGCCATCGTGGCGAGTGGTGGCGTCCCTGACAGTCCCTTTTTGCACTGTTTGGGCGACGCAGACGGGCATTTAATGCCTTTGTCCCCTGCTGTCAGGGTTAGGTATGATACACTGTACAGGTAGTTGTACCAACCGCAACACCTTTCCATTTTTACCCTCATCTACATTGCCACCTGTCGGTGACCCCTTGAGCATATAAAAGGAGGCCCATGCGCAACGTAGAGGGGGTTCGGTTGGAAGGCAGAAAAACACTCACGCTCGGTCTCGTTAGCAGCTAGTGTGTACTGTAGCACTCAGCGCTCCCGAGCAAGAACTCAATACACTCAGACATGCAGCAGTAGGAGTGTTATCTCTCCGGAGAGTTCCGAAGCTGGGTAAACTGCTCGTGTGCTTCGCCTCGATCCGCTCTTCGTGCGATCTCCGCCCCTCGCCGAACCGAAAGGGGCTCGGTCCGCCGGTCCCATAGGTGTTCGTGGATCAGCTTCCCCCGACATCTTTGGCGCGCCAGGTAGGGGGCGTCGAGGTTGCGTGAACCTGATCCGGCGTTCACACGAGCTAGATCTTCATTTTCTTCATCGACATGCCACCGAAGAAGAAGGCTTCGGGGGCAACTGTTCCATCCACGTCGATCCCACCACCACCGGAGCAAACGGGTGGCGGGGTAGACACCGACGGAAGAACGGGCGTCGACGAGGGAGCTCACGGTGCTGCCATGTCCAAGGACAAGGCTGCGCAGACCTCGGCGTCCGTACATGCACCGCGCCCATCTCAGGAGGCGCAGGACCGACAGCGTCATGGTATTCGCAGTACCATACGTTTGTTGGACCAAGATCGAGCTGGTGGATCTCGGGGTGCTCAAGACCAACATGCACGCCAACATGCTGGCACGAGCGAGACACGGTCGCCTGGACGGGATACTGCTCCTTCTAACATAGTTAGAAGTCCGAGCATATCCCGCTCCTCGCACCGTTCGCCACTGCCGCCCACCACTCCAGCAGAAGCTTTGGCGCGAGCTTAACTGCTCCTAGATTACCCTCCAGCCGCAGACAAGATCGACGAATGGAGGGCCACCATTCAGAGTCTCATCGGCTTCGCCAACGGCGACACTCCGCGGCAGCCGAGTACGTCGCTGCCACGGCAGGACTGCCAGGCGCGAGCCGATGGCAACAAAACCGGTGGGGGTGCAACCACCATGCACTCTCCACCCCGAAGGCCAAGATCGCCGACTCACCGGATCCACCTCGACAGCGACTCCACCGCATCATCGGATCCACGAGCTCGTCGTGATCAGCGCCAAGTTCTTCACGAACGACAACAAGAAGACGCTCATACTCGCATTGAGCGCCGAAGAGAAGCGCGGCGTCAATCGGACCAGCGCACCGGGCCCTCTGTCGACATGCATGCGCCAGGGGAACCAGGCGACTTGCCGTACGCGGTAGGTTGCCCTGCGTTCAGTCGTGAGCTGCGGCAAGTCCAGTGGCCCAGCACGAAGAATTTCAAGCCAGACATACCAGAGAAGTACGACGGCAAGTCGCATCCGTCGGAGTTCCTCAGCATCTACACCATTGCGGTGCAAGCTGCCGGGGGGCGAGATGATAAGATCCTTGCCAACTACTTCCCGCTGGTGCTCATGCCCAATGTCAGATCCTGGCTCATGCACTTGCCGGACAACTCCATATCCTCTTGGGCAGACCTATGCCATCAGTTTGTCGGCGCCTTTACAGGCGGCCACAAGCCTCATGGACAAGAAAGCGACCTTCATTTGCTCACCCAGAAGGAAGGAGAGCCCCTGCGTAAATACATTCAGAGATTCAGCCGCGTATAGCATAACATCCCAGATGTCCACCCTGCCGCAGTAATCAGCGCGTTCCATCAGAACGTGCGAAACCGCAGGATGCGGGAGGAGATGGCGATGTGCAAGATCAAAGACGTCAGTGAGCTATATGCCCTGGCCGACAAGTGTGCACGTGCTGAGGAAGGGAGGAAACTCCCCGGAGAGAGTACAGAAGCAGGAGGATTTGATAGTGAAGATGCTGCCCCGGCAAAGAAAAACCGGCGGCGGAAGAACAGGAAGAAGAAAAGCAAAGATGTGCTAGTCGTTGAGCAGTCCGGCAACGGAGATGGCGCCAGGAAAGCCAAAGCTGGTAGCTCCGGCAAGGAGATTGCCGCAGGCACCAACTACCAGGCTATGGCGGTCGCCGACAAGCAGGACAACACCAACAAGCAGTATTGCAAGATCCACCGCACCAAGGGCCATGACCTCCAGAGCTGCAAGAAGGTCGAGCAGCTTGTCGAGCAGCAAAAGGCTGAATACGAGCGACGCGACAACGAGAAAGCCCAGGAAGGTGCTGGAGGAGCCGGCAAGAAACGCCCCGGCCGAGGAGGACGCCGCGGCAAGGCCAAGCAGCGGCAAGGAGACAGACCTCCCCGCGGCCGCGACAAGGATGAAGATGACGACGACGATGAAGATATGGATGATGACGAGACCGATGAGCAGGAGTTCCAGAAAGCCATAGAGGTCCTGTGCGTTACGGCGGTGCTTCTCTGCATACTTCACACTGCCAGCTCAAGCAGTGGGTGCGGGAAGTCAATGCGGCAGAACCACCCGTCGAGTCACGCAAGCCTCTGAAATGGTCCAGCACGCCTATCATCTTTGATATTGAGGACCACCCTGATCGCATAACTGCGGTCGGGTGCTTGCCGATGTTGGTTTCACCAACTATCCGCAACCTCAAGGTCACTAAGATGCTAGTTGACGGCGGGGCCGGCTTGAACCTGATCTCCTCAGCGATACTCCAGAAACTCCAGATACCTGATAGCGAGCTCGAAGAGACCGGCACATTCCAAGGAATCAATCCGGGAAGGAGCAAGCCGAAGGGAAAGATCACGTTGCCGGTGACATTTGGCAGCGAGTTGAACTTCAGGACTGAGAGGGTCACTTTTGACGTTGCTGACTTTCCATTGCCTTACAATGGGATACTCGGCCGTCCAGCACTCGCCAAATTCATGGCAGCCTCTCACTATGCATACAACATGCTGAAGATGCCAGGCCCGATAAGTGTCATCTCTGTCCCTGGCGACAAGAAGGATGCTCTTATTTGCGCCGACAAGATCTACCGGGAAGCAGCAGCCGCAACAGATCATAGGTCACTTGCCGTTGAAGCTCCCGGGGGGAAGAAGAAGACCAAGTCCAGCAAGAGTTCTGATGCCCACTCCGGCAAGCGCACCTCTTCGGAGTGCTGCGCTACCGTCGAGGACGCACCATCGAGCTCCACCGGCAAGTGTAAGAAGACAATGGCAGGTCCACCAGAGACCAAGAGGGTGTCCGCCAAGGAGGACGGCACTGGTGGTACCTTCACCATCAGTGCCACTCTCGACCCTAAATAGGAAAGCGCGCTCGTTGCTTTCCTGCGGGCAAACATTGACGTGTTTGCATGGCAACCGTCTGACATCCCCGGTGTTCCCAGGAAAGTAATCGAGCACCATCTTGCCGTCCGTCCTCATGCGCGGCCCGTCAAGCAGAAAGTTAGGAAACAGGCAGTGGAGCACCAAGAATTCATCACAGAAGAAATCAAGAAATTGGAAGCAGCAGGCCTTGTCAGAGGAGTGCTCCATCCTACGTGGTTGGCCAAACCTGTAGTCGTGCGCAAGGCAAACGGGAAATGGAGGCTTTGTATCGACTTTACCGATGTCAATAAAGCTTGTCCCAAAGAGCCATTTCCCTTGCCGTGCATTGACCAGATTGTTGACTCCACGGCCGGATGTGACTTGCTTTCATTCCTTGATGCATACTCAGGATACCATCAGATCTTCATGGCAGAAGAGGATGAGGAGAAGACCGCATTCATCACCCCGTGTGGCACATACTGTTTCGTACGGAAGCCTTTCAGTTTAAAGAATGCTAGTTCAACATTTGCAAGGGTAGCCCATGATGCTTTTGAGCCACAAATACACAGAAATGTGGAAGCCTACATGGATGACATAGTGGTCAAGAGCAAGGACAAGGCGACTCTGATTCGAGATTTAGACGAAACCTTTACAAATCTGCGCAAGATCAACCTCAAGCTTAACCCCGAGAAGTGTGTGTTTGGAGTCCCCTCCGGCAAGCTTCTCGGGTTCTTCGTGTCTCAGCGGGGAATTGAAGCTAATCCCGACAAGATCAAGGCCATTGAGCAGATTGAAGCACCAAAGCGCGTCAAGGATGCACGGAGACTTGCCGGTTGCGTGGCTACTCTCAGCAGGTTTATCTCTAGGTCTCCTGAGCGCGCCCTGCCATTTTTCAAAATATTGAAAAAGGCAGGTCCAAAGAAATGGACTCCGGAAGCGGAGGCTGCGCTGCAGGACTTAAAGAGATACCTGTCCTCCACTCCAACACTTGTCGCACCTAAGCCACAAGAGAAGTTGCTGCTATATATAGCAGCAACCAATCAAGTGGTTAGTGCTGCGTTAGTAGTGGAGAGGGAGGCGGATGGTGAGCCAGCAACCACGGCAGATGCATCCAACGACAAGCAGGGGACTTCACCGGCAAGCTCTAGTCCCGACAAAGATGGATCTGCGCAGGCGCGTGAGGAGATGCAGAAGAGAATGGTGCAGTGCCCAGTTTACTTTGTCAGTTCCCTTCTGCAGGAGGCTAGATCAAGGTACTCTGGTGTGCAGAAAATGCTTTTCGGCCTTCTCATGGCCTCGAGAAAGCTGCGCGATTACTTCCAAGCACATGAGATCACAGTCGTCACTCATTTTCCGCTGAAGAGGATACTGCAAAATCCAGAAGCAATAGGCAGGATTGTCGAGTGGGCACTGGAACTGTCAAGCTTTGGCCTCAAGTTTGAGAGCACTTCAACTATCCAAAGTAGAGCATTGGCAGAGTTCATAGCAGAGTGGACGCCAACACAAGATGAAGAAATTCCAGAAACGAGCATCCCCGTCAAGGAAGCAAGCAAAGAGTGGCTGATGTACTTTGATGGTGCCTTCTCGCTGCAAGGCGCCGGTGCGGGCGTGCTACTTGTTGCACCCACCGGAGAACACCTCAAGTACGTAGTCCAGATGCACTTTCCCAAGGAGCAAGCAACGAACAATACCGCGGAGTATGAAGGTTTGCTTGCCAGTCTCAGGATCGCAGCAGACCTTGGGATCAAGAAGCTCATTGTCAGGGGTGACTCACAGCTTGTCGTCTGCCAAGTGAACAAGAATTATCAGAGTCCGTTGATGGAAGCCTACGTTGACGAAGTGAGAAAGCTAGAGGAGCACTTTGACGGCCTACAGATGGAACATGTTCCAAGAGCTCAGAACGACACTGCTGATGGCCTGTCGAAGTGCGCCACACTTAAGTTACCTGTGGAACCAGGGATCTTTGTGCTCAAGCTGACTCAACCGTCTGTAACGCCATCAACTAGACAGAGCAAGAAGAGGAAGTTGATTTCTGGTGACTATTTTCCGGCAGAGCTCCCCAAAGCTGCCGCCAAGAAGGTCCCCAAGATCAACACCGAGGGTGATGAGGAGCAGTCTGCTCCGGCAAGCCCTAGGGTTTGTTCCGTTGAAGCAGACGCTCCCGACAAGTTTTGCTCCGGCAAGCTTGCCGGGGAACATCAAGCTCTGGCCGAGCCGCAGGTTCTCGCCATAGGAGCGGATGTTCCCGCAGCAGCAGATGTGCCTTTAGTCCTTGTTGTCGAGCCGCAAGCTCCAACATGGGCACAGCAGATTGTCCGTTTCCTTCAGACAGGAGACCTTCCCGGAGAGCAAGAAGAAGCGGAAAGAGTAGCCCGGCAGTCAAGTATGTACCAATTTGTCGACAACACACTGTACAGAAGAAGACTCAACGGTGTGAAATTGAAGTGTATTCACCGGGAAGACGGACAAAAGCTGTTGGCAGAGATACATGGAGGCATATGTGGTCACCACATTGGCGCAAGAGCACTTGCCGGCAAAGCGTTCCGACAAGGTTTCTTTTGGCCGACAGCCCTCCAGGATGCAACTGCAGAAGTAACCAAGTGTGAAGCATGCCAGTTCCATTCCAAACAGATACACCAGCCAGCTCAAGCTCTCCAGACGATCCCTTTATCCTGGCCATTTTCGGTCTGGGGGCTCGACATCCTCGGCCCCTTTCCCCGAGCTGTCGGGGGCTTTGAGTACTTGTACGTTGCAATTGACAAGTTCACAAAGTGGCCGGAAGTGGAAGCAGTGAGGAAGGTGACAGCACAGTCAGCAGTCAAGTTCTTCAGGTCGATTGTTTGCCGCTTCGGGATCCCTAACAGGATCATCACCGACAACGGCACACAATTCACGAGCCGCACCTTCATGCAGTATGTCCAAGATCTTGGCGCCAAGGTCTGCTTCGCTTCTGTTGCTCATCCGAGAAGTAACGGTCAAGCAGAGAGGGCGATTGCTGAAGTGCTGCGCGAGCTCAAGACCAGGACTTTCGACAGGCTGCGCAAGTGCGGAAAGAACTGGATTGAGGAGCTGCCGGTGGTTCTTTGGTCGATCAGGACGACGCCAAATCGAGCCACTGGCCAGACACCTTTCGCTCTAGTCTATGGAGCAGAGGCAGTTCTCCCCACGAAACTCGTATATGGGTCACCTCGAGTGCTCGCTTATGATGAGCTTGAGCAAGAGCAGCTACGACAAGATGATGCGCTGCTCCTTGAGGAGGACCGTCTTCAGGCCGCTGTACGAGCTGCTCGATACCAGCAAGCTTTGTGCCGCTACCATAGCCGCAAAGTTAAGGCCAGAAGTCTCGAGGAAGGCGACCTTATTCTTCGGCGCGTTCAGTCCGCTAAGAATTCCAACAAGTTGACGCTGAAGTGGGAAGGCCCTTACCTGGTGAAACGAGTCACTAGGCCTGGCGCTGTCCGCCTTGAGACTGAAGATGGCATTCCGGTGAGCAACTCCTGGAACCTTGAGAATCTTCGTAAGTTTTACCCATAGGGCGCGGTTGCCGGAACCTGTTCCGGCAACCACCTTTTGTACAAGTCTTGCCGATGTTGCATGGAATCCTTTGTACAAAGCCGGGCGCAGACCCCGTGCATAAGTAAAGCTCATGCGCTCCGCACATCTTCTCAATTTCATGCTTTCTACTATTTCTTGCATGTGTTATCTGACACTTTGTGCAACGCCTACCCCCGTTAAGCAATAACGAGCCATAAGGCTCCATATCTTTATTTTCTCTTCTTTCTCTTTCTCAAAGAAAGGAAGGTTCCCTCGCCCACAAGTTTGTCGGGGGGAAAGGAGAAGATAATGGTGTGGACCAAGCATCGCTCGAGGAAGTTTCGCCTTACCGGGAAGCAAACGACAGAAAAGCTAAGTTGCTAAAGTTTGAGCAATCAGTTTTAAAATTTTAAGTTATCTTCCTCGAACGACCGTGCTTTGTATGGAAAACCTGTGCGCGGAGGAACCAATTCGTAGGTAGTTGCGCCCTTACTTTGTTTCGAGTCCGCTCAAAAACTTAAGTGAGTTGCGACTAGTTGCGACAAGGTTTCTTGTCGGTAGCGGCACCGCCAGCAGGCTGCTAACATCCCGCACTCAGCGCTCGCGGCTAAGGTGCCTGCACGGACAAGTTCCCTAGAAGCGTAGGGCAAAAACATACAAAGGAAGGAATCAAGTAAAGGAAATAACATAGCAATCACTACCCAAAATAGAGTCATATTACAAGATAGCTTGTCGCAGCTCTAACAGATTGTTCTCATAACATGGCCAGCAGCAACAAGAAAAAGAGAAAACGGGCGGCCTAATCTACGCGATCGCCCTCAACCCTCTTGATCCCGCTCACCTTGTCCACAATGGGTGCGACAAGGGCCTTGAGCGCTTCCAGATCAACATCCGGCGGCAAGGTCCTGAGGACGTTGGTGAGGTTGAGGCCTGGGTTGCGGAAGGCCACCTTCACCAGCACCTTCTAAAGAGCCCCCGCGCAGATCTTGCGTGACTCGTCGGCCAGCTGCTTTGGGATCTTCTCCTGGAACCGCTGGAGGGCCGTCGCCACGCCTTTGAAGAACAAGCTGAGCTTGGCGCTGGGTTGGAGGTGCTCATCGGAGGAATACCCAAAATCCTCCATCCCCAGCTGCGCCAACTCCCTGTCGATGGCCGCGGCAGCATCCACGAGACCCTCCGTCCAGTGCTCCACGTTCTCCCTAAAAGAATTCCGGGCGGCAGCAGCACTCGCCAGCAGCGCCTCATCGGCCTTGATCTTCTCCTTCAAGGCCACCTCCTGCTCCCTGGCGCCGTCCAGCGTCTGAGTCAAAGTAACCAGCTTCAACTCAAGATCTGCGTTGGAGTCCTTGGCGGCGCTAAGCTCTTTGCTCCTCTCAGCGAGACGACCCTGCAGCTCTCCATGAGCGGCGGCGTCCTTCTCGCGCTCACGCTTGAGCGCAGCAAGCTCCTCGCCGCTCGCCTTGAGATCGGCCTCCAGCTGCGCCATCTTTGTCTCCAGCTCCTTCTTGGCGGCCTCGACAGCTGCGGCAGCATCCTCTGCTTGCTTGAGAGACCCGCCAATTGCTTGCTCGCGCGCGGCAAGCTCCTTCTCGTGGCTGTCAAGGTTGACCTTGTGCTGCGCCAACTCGCCTTCCCGCGCAGACAGCTTCTCGGCAGCAAGCCGCTGTTGCTCTTCAACCTCAGCCTTCTCGAGGAGGAAGGCTTTCCGCTCCTTGGCGAGTTGCTCCCGCTCCTCTGCTAGGGATCGGAGAGCTTCCTGCCTGAGACCCCGGAGCTCCTCCGCGCGCTTCTCTATGTCCACTCCCGCCTTCGCGACAAGCACTTCTCGGGATTCCAGCTTGGCATGTCGGGCGCGGTAAAGCGACAACAGCTTCCGCAGCAGCCGCTCCTCCTCAGGCTCATCGCTGCTGCTGCTTGGCGCGTCGACCAACGTCAGCCCAGCGGAGGCGAGCACCTCTCCATCCAAGATCTCTCCTTCGACCGGCGCCCTGGAGCTTGACGCCCAGGGGAGCTTGATGAAGATGCCGTCGCCGACCTTCAAATAGGCGCCGGGCTGGGGCTCTTCGGAGCCTAGCGCTGCAGCACCAGCGGAGGGATCGGCGGTCGGTGTAGCGCCTGACGCTCCTGTGGTCTTGGGGCCGTCAATGCAACCGCCTGACCCCTTGCCATCTTTTGCAGCGGCAGCTTTGGCGGCCTCTTCGCCGGCGGGATCATCAACGCCGACCTCTTCTTCGGTGGCAGCGGCGTCGTCGTTGTTGCCGCGCCGTTCTCCTCGCCGGCGACCTCGGTTTCCATCGGCTCCGTGGCAGATGGATCTGACGACCGGAAAAGGGAGAAAAGTCAAGCAAATATTCAAAAAGAAAATCAGAAGAAGAAGAACCCAAGGGAAGTTTTCAGGCAAGAGGATTACCTATACTAGGATCTACAGCCGCGATCTCCGCCACCGAGGGGTCGCTGGTGCTGTCCCTTGCTGGAGAACTGTCCCTTGCCGGAGAATTCTCCCTTGCCGGAGAACGCTCCCTTGCTGGAGAATTCTCCCTTGCCGGAGAACGCTCCCTTGCCGGGGAATCCTCCCTTAGCGGTGTAGTCGAAGCAGATGGCATGTCGGGAGCGACTTCCGGGCACTCCTGGTGAGACTGCTCTACTCCTACACAAACCAACAATCAGATGCCAGCAAAGAAAGAGCACCCATGCGCGCCTAACAGCAGGAAGTAAACCATACACTTACGCTGGGGGCTGCGCTGGGGGCTGCTTTGGGGAATAGTTGCCGGGTCCAGCAAGGTGGTCTCAGACACGTCCCCTGCTGTCACGGTGGGTTCGTCCTCAATGACAATCACCGGGACCTTGGCTCTCTTTGCCGCTCTCTGGGCCAGTGTCCTGAAAAGGAATGGGTTCGGAGTAAAGCAAATCAGATACAAGACAAAACAGCAAGAATTGAAGAACTACAAGTACATCAAAGAATCTTACTCTTCTTCTTTCTCGTCGGAGCTGAGTGCGGAGAGATCGAAGTCCGGCTCGCCTCCGGTGTGACGAGGCGGAGGAGTAGGTTCCCTTTTCCGCTTGGCAGGAGCAGTAGCGGTGGACTGGGAAGACCCCCCTCCAGTTGCCGCAGCGGCGTGAGGCGCTCCCGCGGCAACAGTGCTTGCCGCGGTAGAGCGTGTCGCTCGGCATGGCGGCTGTTGACTCGTCTGCCGCCCCGCTACGTCCACAGCCTTGCGGAGACGCCTTCTTGGCGGAGATGGGGGCTCCGCTTGCGGCGAGCTGTCTGAAGGTTCGGGCGCGACAAGCTCTCCCTCGCCGGGCTCGCTCGACTCAGCTTCAGGCCCGACAAGCTCTCCCTCGCCGGCAAGCTCCTCTCGCTCGGCAAGGCTTGCCGCCTCTGTTGCCTCTGCCTCCTCCACGGTGAATCCAAACTCGCCCGCGGAAGCTGCTGCCGCCGCCTCTTCTAGCGTAGTGGCGATGCGCTGCATCTCCGCATCGGTGGTGTCGCGAGTGAGGCTCTTCTGTTCATCGGGGCGGACCAGCACTTCTACCAAGCCGTCAAAGAATTCCTGCACGACGTCATCTGCAGGCTCTTGCCAAGTTGGGACAATTCCATGCGAATAGCACAACGGCATCATTGCACGGATGCGATTGAGCGAGGAGTTGTTGCACAATGGAACGACGCCCCTCGGCAACATGAACGCTTCTGGATATTGAGGATCGCGCTTGAACAGTTCCAGGAGCATCGCGTCTAGTTCCAGGACGGTGAAGTTGAAGTTGAGGCCCGGGCGCAGCCTCATGATATCCGCCGCATTCTGGAATTCCCAGGCGGGTCTCCTCCTCTCCTGCAAGGGGGCGATGCGGCGGCGAAGAAAATCTGCACCAACGGTGCCTACGGTGAGCCCGGCAAGCCTGAGGCGTAGGATCCGGGTGACGGCAATCTTCAGCCTATGTCTTCCGGGGCCACGTTGCTCCAATCGTTGCCGCACACTATTGGGGCTTGGCGCTGGGTGGTAAATGGCTGCGGGTTCTCCTCGACAATCCAGCACCAATCTGCTCTCCATTCCTCCCACTTGTTGCAGAGCTCTCCCTCCAGATAAGCTTCCTTCTTGCCAACTCTCGAGATCCAGGCGATTCCGCCGGATAAAGGCTCTCCTCTCTCGACTCGGGGCATAAAGAAGTGGCGAAAAAGAGCTACATTTGGATAGACTCCGACAAAGTTTTCGCAGAGATGTGCAAAACTGCCATGGTCAGAACGGCGTTGGGGGTGAAGTCAAGGAGGCGGAACCCGTAGGTGTTCATGATGTCATAGAAAAATTCAGAGAAGGGCGGGCAGAGCCTGCAGTAGAAGAACAGCGCGAAGAAGGGATATCCGTTCGGAGCCAGTTCCGAAGCGGCAGCTGAGAGTACCTTCGTGCGCGGATGCGCTCGCGTCTCCGTCGACCAGAAGAGGTAGTAGTACTCCCTCAGCTCCTTCGCGGCGAGCTGGGGGGGGGGAGATTGCCCGCTCCTTCCGCAGCGCCGCGAGCCGCTGCGCCTCGGCCGACTTCACGCCTTTCCCCTTGTCGGCTTTCGGAGCCATGGCAGAGGTGGTGGAGGAGATCGACAGTGTTGGTGGCGCCGGTGGCGATGGGGGGCGGAGCGCTGCTCTC
This sequence comes from Triticum aestivum, assembly GCF_018294505.1. Classification (NCBI taxonomy): domain Eukaryota; kingdom Viridiplantae; phylum Streptophyta; class Magnoliopsida; order Poales; family Poaceae; genus Triticum; species Triticum aestivum. The sequence goes on from NC_057813.1 coordinate 493,237,405, forward strand.
TTGCAGCTTTGGGAAGAAGGGGGGAGCGGCGGAGATTTTCGAGATTGGAGTAGCAACCGGCAAGGTGGGCGAACTGCCCCTGTTTCCCCTGCTTATAAAGAGGGAGGGGGCGGACGTTCCGTCCTTCCGAATAAAGAAATCACCCACGATCTCTCCCACGACGCCACATTTGACGCGTGCCGTTCGGGGAGGGCGCAGTGGATACGGAGTAAGATACGGCGTAACCCAGGCCGCGCGTGCCCGTGCCCTGTTTTGGGCCTGGCCCAACAGCGCTCGGCACCGTGTGTGGCCCAGGCCCGGGGGCTCCTGTCGGTGTACTAGAGTAGGGGTACCCTAGTATCCCGAACTTGTGCACGGGCAGTTGCAGCACCCCGCGGCAAGGCTTGCCGGGCGACCGCCAAGGTCCTCCGTGGTTCCTTTGGGGCCATTCAAGAACAAAGTATTCAAGCCAAGGAGACAAGGCCCCGGCAAGAGGAGCTTGCCGGGAAGGCCAACCAAGGCATCTCAAGGAACTTGCCGCGATGCGCCACGCGTCCCGGCGAGGCCCGGTGAGCGACAAGCTTCCGGACGCGACAAGACATTGACCGCGGCAAGGCGCTTGCCGTGGCAAACTACCACTCTGTACCCGCGCTCCAGCACATCCACCAACGTGTCGCCCTGGGGCCTTTCCAGGCGCGCGTGGCAAGAGGCTGTGTAGCCAACGGTGCGAGGTGGGAAGCGACGCTGACAAGATTGCCATCGTGGCGAGTGGTGGCGTCCCTGACGGTCCCTTTTTGCACTGTTTGGGCGACGCAGACGGGCATTTAATGCCTTTGTCCCCTGCCGTCAGGGTTAGGTATGATACACTGTACAGGTAGTTGTACCAACCGCAACACCTTTCCATTTTTACCCTCATCTACGTTGCCACCTGTCGGTGACCCCTTGAGCATATAAAAGGAGGCCCATGCGCAACGTAGAGGGGGTTCGGTTGGAAGGCAGAAAAACACTCACGCTCGGTCTCGTTAGCAGCTAGTGTGTACTGTAGCACTCAGCGCTCCCGAGCAAGAACTCAATACACACAGACATGCAGCAGTAGGAGTGTTATCTCTCTGGAGAGCTCCGAAGCTGGGTAAACTGCTCGTGTGCTTCGCCTCGATCCGCTCTTCGTGCGATCCCCGCCCCCCGCCGAACCGAAAGGGGCTCGGTCCGCCGGTCCCATAGGTGTTCATGGATCAGTTTCCCCCGACACTGCTGCAGGAGCAAATGCTGATGTTATGAACGTCTGGCAACCTTGATATGATGACTACTCGATAGTTCAGTGTGCCATGCTTTACGGCTTAGAATCGGGACTTCAAAGACGTTTTGAACGTGATGGACCATATGAGATATTCCAGGAGTTGAAGTTAATATTTCAAGCAACAAATGCCCGAGTTGAGAGATATGAAGTCTCCAACAAGTTCTATAGCTACAAGATGTAGGATAACAGTTCTGTCACTTGACTTAGCTGAGAGTTAATCTTCAAGATGATAGTGTTATTGACATAGTTCTCCAATCACTGCCACCAAGCTACAAAGGCTTCATGATGAACTATAATATGGAAGGGATGGATAGGACTATTCCCGAGCTCTTCGCAATGCTCAAAGCTGCAGAGGTAGAAATCAAAAAGGAACATCAGGTGTTCATGGTTAACAAGACCACTAGTTTCAAGAAAAAGGGCAAGGGAGAGAAGGGAAACTTCAAGAAGAATAGCAAGCAAGTTGCCACTCCTGGGAAAAAGCCCAAAGCTAGACCCAAGCTTGAAACTGGGTGCTTCTACTGCAAAGGGGCTGGTCAGTGGAAGCGGAACTGCCCCAAGTATTTGGCGGATAAGAAGGATGATAAAGTGAACAAAGGTATATTTGATATACATGTTATTGATGTGTACCTTACTAATGCTTGTAGTAGTGCCTGTGTATTTGATACCGGTTCGGTTGCTCATATTTGTAACTCGAAACAAGGACTACAGATTAAACGAAGATTGGCTAAGGATGAGGTGACGATGCACGTCGGGAATGGTTCCATGTTCGATGTGATCACCGTCGGCACGTGATACGTCTCCAACGTATCTATAATTTATGAAGTATTCATGCTGTTATAATCATTCTTGGATGTTTTACAATCTTTTTATAGCAACATTATATCATTTTTTGGGACTAACCTATTGACCCAGTGCCCCTGCCAGTTGCTATTTTTGCTTGTTTTTTACATCGCAGAAAATTATTATCAAACGGAGTCCAAACACCGCGACTTTTGTGGATTTTTTATGGACCAGAAGACATCCAATGGGCCAGAGCAGCACCTGGGGGATGCCCCAAGGGGGGCACAACCCACCAGGGCGCCTGGGCCCCCAGGCGCGCCCCGGTGGGTTGTGCCCACCTCGATGGCCTCCCGCACGCCCTCTTCGCCCTATAAATCGTCGAATATTCCATAAACCCTTGCGGAGAACCTAGATCAGAAGTTCTGCCGCCGCAAGCCTCTATAGCCATGAAAAACCAATCTAGACCCCGTTCCGGCACCCTGGCGGAGGGGGAAATCATCTCCGGTGGCCATCTTCATCATCCCGGCGGCCACCGTCATGAGGAGGGAGTAGTCCACCCTCGGGGCCGAGGGTTTGTACCAGTAGCTATGTGTTTAATCTCATTATCTCGTGTTTAATCTCTCTATCTCGTGATCTTGAGATGTCACGATCTTGATGTATCACGGGCTTTGTTAACATAGATGGATCATATGATGTTTCTCCCCTCTCTACTCTTGTTGTGATGAATTGAATCTTTACCCTTTGATGTTTTGTCTTGTCGGATTGAATGTTCAGATTTGTGAACACATGATGTATTTCTTGCGGTATGAATACTTGAGGTGACAATGGGGTATCGTATTGATTCACTTGATGTATGTTGTGTCACTCAACTTGCGGATTCCCGAGGTGACATTGGGGTAATCTATGCATAGGGGTTGATGCATGTTTTTATTATCTTTTCTCCGATAGAAACTTTGGGGTCTCCTTGTAGTTCTTTGTGTGGATTGAATATTATGATCATGAAGTTGTTTGATGAATATCATAGAATTAACTCATGGATACTTGTGGTGACATTGGAGTATCTAGGTGACATTAGAGTTGGTTGATGTGTGTCACATGGTGTTATTTTAGTACGAACTCTTGGTTAAATTGATCGGTGACACGTCCATTTTGTATCATGTTTACCTACTGTTATTTATGTTGTTTTATTGCATAATAATGCTTTTTGGAGTAATTCTAATGCCTTTTCTCTCATATTATGCAAGGTACACACAAAGGGGGAGAATTCTGGCAGTTGGAAATCTGGACCTGAAAAAGCTACGTTAGGCTACATATTCTGCACAACTCCAAATGAGTTAAAACTTTACGAGGAATTTTTTTAGAATAAATAAGAATTTTTGGAGTCAATAAGTACCAGAGGGGGACCACCAGGTGGGCACAACCCACCTGGGCGCGCCAGGGAGCCCAGGCACGCCTTGGTGGGTTGTGCTCACCCAGGCCCACCTCTGGTGCCCCCCATCTGGTACATAAGTCATTTTGACCTAGAAAAAAAATAAGGAGAGGACTTTCGGGAAGAAGCACCGCCATCTTGAGGCGGAACCTGGGCAGGAGCACTTTTGCCCTCCGGCGGAGCGATTCCGCCGGGGGAACTTCCCTCCCGGAGGGGGAAATCATCATTATTATCATCACCAGCAACTCTCCCATCTTGGGGAGGGCTATATTCATCAACATCTTACACAACACCATCTCATCTCAAACCCTAGTTCATCTCTTGTGTTCAATCTTTGTACCGGAACTATAGATTGGTGCTTGTGGGTGACTAGTAGTGTTGATTACATCTTGTAATTGATTACTATATGGTTTATTTGGTGGAAGATTATATATTTAGATCCATTATGCTATTTAATACCCCTCTGATCTTGAGCATGTTCATCATTTGTGAGTAGTTACTTTTGTTCTTGAGGTCACGGGAGAAATCATGTTCCAAGTAATCATGTGAACTCGATATGTGTTTGATATTTTGATGATATGTATGTTGTGATTCCCTTAGTGGTGTCATGTGAATGTCGACTACATGAAACTTCAGCATATTTGGTCCTAAGGGAATGCATTTTGGAGTAGTTATTAGATGATGGGTGAGGGAGTCCTGGATTAGGGGGTATCCGGACAGCCGGACTATATACTTTGGCTGGACTGTTGGACCGTGAAGATACAAAACTCAAGACTTCCTCCCGTGTCCAGATGGGACTCTCCTTTGCGTGGAAGACAAGCTTGGCGATTCGGATATTAGATTTCCTTCTTTGTAGCTGACTCGGTGTAAACCCTAGCCCCCTCCGGTGTCTATATAAACCGAAGGGTTTGGTCCGTATAGGGACGATCATAACAATCATAATCATCATAGGCTAGCTCCTAGGGTTTAGCCTCTATGATCTCGTGGTAGATCAACTCTTGTAATACTCATATCATCAAGATCAATGAAGCAGGAGGTAGGGTTTTACCTCCATCGAGAGGGCCCGAACCTGGGTAAAACATTGTGTCCCTTGCCTCCTGTTACCATTAGCCTTAGACGCATAGATGGGGACCCCCTACCCTAGATCTGCCGGTTTTGACACCGACATTGGTGCTTTCATTGAGAGTTCCTCTGTGGCGTCGCTGCAAGGCCCAATGGCTCCTTCAATCATCAACAACACGGTCTAGGGTGAGACTTTTCTTCCCGGACAGATCTTCGTGTTCGGCAGCTTCGTACTGCGGGCCAATTCGCTCGGCCATCTGGAGCAGATCGACAGCTACGCCCCTGGCCACCAGGTCAGGTTTGGAAACTTGAATTACATGGCCGATGTCCACGGAGACTTGATCTTTGACGGATTCAGGCCTACGCTAGGAACACCGAACAGTCACGATGAGCACAGCTTAGACCTGCTGTCAGACAATTCTCGGGATATCACGCCTGTAGGAGCCCCGGGCCTAAATCCGGGGCAGATTGCGTCGTCCGAGGATGGGTGGATGGACCCCGCCCCGGAGGCCGCATACTCATCGGCAGTAGAGCCGAACAAGGACTTCATCCCCAAGGAAGCTTGTGTCTCCGGACCGTTGGACTTGTGTCTGGCTGTAGGTCCCAGACCGCGCGCCCCCGAGCCCGCCGATTCTGGCTAGGCTCCAGTAATGGAATTTGCTGCTGCGGATATCTTCCAGCACTCATCCTTTGGCGACATGCTGAGCTCATTAAAGTCTCTCTCTTTATCAGGAGACTCTTGGCCGAACTATGTCCGGCTCGAGTGGGAGGCAGGCAACGAGGGAATTCATTGCCCACCCACCACCCACTTCATAGCCACGGTCGATGATTTGACCGACGTGCTTGATTTCGACTCCGAAGACATTGATGGTGTGGACGCCGATGTAGGAGATGAACAGGAACCACCGACCATGGGGCGATGGATAGCCACCTCCTCATATGATATATATATGGTAGACACTCCAAAAGAAACCAATGGAGATGAGGCAATGGAGGATAACCCCTCAAGGAAGAAGGTAAAGTATGAACGTCATCAGCGCCGCCCCAAGCCCCGCCACAACAATACCGACACAGGAGTCAAAAACAATCCGGATGGTGTCGAAGATGAATACAGTCCCGATCAGCCTACCTTTGAGCAGGCCGTACATGCGACAGACGGATACTGGGAGGAGGACAACTACGTGCCACCCTCCGAAGATGAGGTGAGCCTCGGCGACGACGAATTTGATGTGCCTGAGGATCCCGCAGAGCAAGTTCGCTTTAAGCGACGACTTATGGCCATGGTGAAAAGCCTAATAAAGAAGCAACATAAGCTCAAAACTGACCAATATTTGCTCACGAACAGATGGACCAAGGTCCTGGCAACCGAGGAGTACGGACTCGACCGCCACACCAAGGGGTACATAAAGCACAATTCGCTACCTCAACCTGAGAAGGAGGTCCTAAAGCCCACACCCCGATGCCAATATACCACGGTCCGGGGCAATACACAGGAAACGCGAGGCAACATCCATAAACCTCGAAGAAATAGGCATAAGCGTCACAAAAATAATGACGACGGTCAAGACAAGGGAGTTGGTGCCGAATTCCGCGACCCCCAGTCCGGTCAACCATGTCAAATTCATGGCACCCCTAGATTGGCGGCCAAGCATACCAATAGAGAATGCCGGATCCTCAAAACAAAACGGCCGGTCGGGCGTCGGAAACAATGAAAGAAAATCTCAAACAACGAGAAGCCCAGGCCACCACACACGGCGAGGTCAAAGGAAGGTCCCCCGCAGTACAAAAATACGGCCGACAATCTTCGATCACATCGACCGTCCGGACCATACCAACCATAGCCATTTAATTGCACTTACTATCACGAGATAGGTATTGACTGCTCGAGGATCAAACCCATCAATAGAATCTTCTAAAAGATGCCGTCCTAGGTGTGAAGGCTAAGTTTTACAAGCCCATCACCCTAGAGTTTGTCTTCGGATCACCAAACAAATACCACAACGAAGAGTAAGTCTTCGGCATTGTCCCCTTATACAGTAACTAACATATCGGGACGAACCGCGTTGGCCAATGCGGTACAACATCAGGCCAAATCCATGTGGCATGGTCACAATTATGGGCAAGGTCGCACTCCACCCTTAGAGTGGAAATTATATCGCCGCTGGGATAGCAAGTCGTGCCCGTTTATCGAATATCGATTCGGCAGCCAACTACCCGGACACCAACTAAGGATTCCAAGCTACTTTACGGCCTGATACCCTAGCTCGACCAGGCTCTGATCGGGCACCCATGTGACATATAACTGCCTCCGAACATTTGTCTTTATAGACTGACTTTTACGCAGAAAATGACTGGCGACATGGAATCAGCTCGGACGAGCAAGGTGGGAACACATAAGTAGACCCCCCAAGGAGACAATCTGAACACACTCCGGATCCGTACACAACCTCCTCCAGTCCGGCCATGACAGGTTCCGCCAGCACACCTCTTTTTATAAGCATAAACCGTACTCATGTTCATAGACATGTCACTCTACTACAATACATAGACTTAAATAACACTCACCGACCGTTGTTCCTCATTGACGCCTTTTTTGTCATAAACGGCACCCGTACATCGTGTTATGACCCACTATGCCAGGGGCTTCATAGTACCCATAATATGGCAGCAAAGTCCGGCCACCTTTTCGGTCGCTCGACACCCTGAACTTATAGCACTATATGCATCAGCTCCGAATCATGTCTTGGGTCATTAGTTAGGTTTGCCCGGCTCCCATGTTTTGGTACCTTATGTTCCGCTCGATCGGCTAAGGTAGCGCTGGGAGAACTACTGCGATTGTGTCCCGGTTCTTCGAGACAAGCACCTCAGTAGAGAAAGCTGAAAACTGACTGTCATGATACGGCGAGAGATGGTCAGCTGTTCGAGAGGTTGTAAAATCTTTAAAGATTTATTCCGCACAATGCCATAATAAATGCAGAGTGCGACGGATCGGTCTTCTGACCAGGCGCCATTGGAGCCCCTCGTACGGTCTTCCAAATACCAGGGGCTGCGCCTACCATACTCGAATTCCTATGGCTAAGTGAGAGTGATAAAGCCCTATAGTCTGATTGCCTGATTTGTGATGATGAACACCTCCTTAAAGGACCCAACAATGTGATAAAGAGTGTTCCGGTATATCCCGAACACCCTCGTACTTTTTACATGGGGGCAGAAGCCGACAACTGGCCAACTCTCAGGATTTATATATACTAAACGGCCGCACAGGAAAGAACAAACGTCCATATAAAAGGCAATAAATAATAATAGTGCCATTATCCCACATTACAAAGGACGGCATGACTGCTTTTAGGGAAATATAGTGTCTTTGGTACACTGACCCGCCACAAGGTGGGCTCCTTTCAGGACACAGTATAATTCGGGCTTGCGATGCTCCTTACCCTCGGGTGGTCCCTCAGTCATCAGCTTCTCAGCATCAAGCTTCCCCCAGTGCACCTTCGCACGGGCAAACGCCATCTGGCACCCTCTATACAAACCGATTGCTTAATGACTTCGAGCCGAGGGCAAGCACCAACAATCCGCTTCACGACTCTGAAGTAACTGCTTGGAATTGGCTCCGCAGGCCACAGTAGGACAACTAAGTCCTTCATGGATAGTTCAGCCGCCTGGTGCAGTTCGACCAACTGTTTCAACTGGTCGATAAAGGGCACCGGATAGTTCGGCGCCAAATACTGCGACCAGAAATGCTTCTCCGCAGACTTCTTCTCCTCAGATCGGTAGAACTGGGCAGCATCAGATATGCTGCGCGGCAGGTCCGCAAACGCCCCTGGAGAAACAAGAATTCAGTTCGTCGCTTAGAGTTCCTCCCATTACTACATAAAAATTGCCTTGAGTACAAAAAGCCTTACCAGCCGCAACCCTTCGTGCCTCTTAAATGTCCTTCAGAGGACCTTGAGCTTCTTCCCGAGCATCATCTATGGCCTGGAGAGCCTGTGCGAGTTCGGATTCTTTCCCTGTTAGACTCTGCTCCAAGGTCTTGCCTTTCTTCACGGCCTCCTGGAGCTCTCGCTTAGCTTCAATGACCCTGACCTCTTGCTTCTCACGAAGACCCTGCTCTGCGGCGGCCTTCTTGTTGGCTTCGGCCACAGCCTTCTTCAATGCCTCAAGTTCGGCAGTAGCTCCTAAAAGCATACAATAAAAATATTTCCATCAGGCACACCTACTCATTCATGCCGAATTTAGGACAAGGTTTCGACATACCTTGCTTGTCCTCCAACTGCTTCTTCACGCGGCCAAGTTCTTCTTCGGCCCGTTCTAGACTCTGCTTAAGTCTGGACACCTCTGCATTATGAGAGGCAGTCGTCGCTACGGACGCCTGTTTTCAAACAAAGGGATATATGTCATTTACTGAGTCTCCTGTGAAGTGGAAGTTTGATCCCCTGTCCGGCTCTCTCTCTTTCATCGGACAATGCATCAGGGGCTACTACTCATACTATGACAATCTTCAAAGGTTTCTAAAAACATACCTCAAAGCCTTTTATAAGGCTAAGGCAAGATTCATTCAGTCCGCTTTCAGTGGACTAAATCTTTTCAACCACCGCGCCCATAAGGGCGCGATGTTCAACGACGATGGACACACTCTTTAGCGCTGTCGATAGGCCGCCCAACAACTCTGCTTGGACAGAGGTTGCTGGCGGAGAAGGTGGGCCTCCCCCCGTCCAAGGTGGCTGCTCGCCAGAGCCTGGAGCTTTAAAGGTCTCCAGGACCGTGCTCGGCTGCGGGCCAAATCTAAGATCGCCCAGCCGTCGACAAGCATGGGAATCGCTGCTCCTATATATCCGGCCCCAGAGATATGCCCTTCCTGGTCCGGGTCCTGCTGAGACGACACCTCGGTGTCGCGCCTAGGCTTCAGGGAAGTTTCCTCTGGAGGCGTCTTGCTCTCCAGGGCATCTGAGCTCAACAAATCCTCTGATGAGGAATGTCCGACGTGGTCCTTGCCGGGCTGCACAAAGTATGGCGGCAGTTAAGCTACTACATCCTAATGACCTCGGGCATGAAGGCGTGTTTGGATTTCGTATACTCACAACTTTACCAGGGGCTGGGCCCTGGGATCCCACTCTGTGCTGCTATGGGCAGCCGTGGTGGACGCCTCCGGGAGGGAACCTTTCCCCCTCTTTGGCGATTCGGCCTCCAGGGATGAGGAAGCCGTCCTTTTCTCCCCTCCCCCTGTGGAGGGCTCATCTTCTTCCTCCTCCTCTTCGTCTTCGGAGGAGGGATGGTCGCTGGAGTCTTCGGATTTTGCGTCCGAAGTGTCACGGCGATGGAGGCCGCTCCGGGTCTTCTTGTCCTTCTTGGAGTCCTCTTTCTTCGGTGCCTCATAAGGTGCCGGGACTAGCATCTTCGTTAGAAGAGGTCCTGCTGGTTCCTCCGGTAGCGGGGCCGGACAGTGTATTCGCCCTGCCTTTTTCGTCCATTCCTGGGATTATTTAAGAAAGCATGATAAAAGCGTCTCCCTCGGGACATACCAGCTAAAAAATGGGTGGACAGAGCACAACAATGACTTACCGGACTGGCGGAGCGGGATAGCTGATACCCGCGGTCCTCGGCGAAGCCCGGCCATGGTTTGCCGGACTTGAAGAGCACCTTCCAGATGTCCTTGTGGGAGGAGCCGTAGAGCTCCCGTAGGGCCTGGTGCTCGGTTGGGTCGTACTCCCACAAAGTGCAGGCTCGACGATGGCAAGGGAGAATCAGGCGAACTAACATCACCTGGACTACGTTGACAAGTTTGACATCCTTATCGACCATGCTCTGGACGTGCGTTTGGAGCACCGACGGCTCGTCGGATGAGGACCAGTTCAGGCCCTTCTCGGGCAGGACGTGAGCTGCAGTGGGGCTCCGGATCTAAATTCAGGAGCAGCGGCCCACTTTTTACCGTGCGGTTCGGTGATATAGAACCACTGCTGCTGTCTCCTTGACGGAATCATTGAAGGCGCCCGTTGGCCATGTGACCTTAGGCATCTTGCTCACCATAGCGCCGCCGCACTCGGCGTGCTCGCCATTCACCACCTTGGGCTTCATGTTGAAGATCTTCAACCATAGACCAAAGTGGGGTGAAATACGGAGAAAGGCCTCACACACGATGATGGACGTCAAGATGTTAAGGAAAGAATTGGGGGACATATCATGAAAATCAATCCCGTAATAATACATGATGCCGCAAACAAAGGGATGGAGGGGAAACCCGAGCCCACGGACAAAATGAGGAAGGAACACGACCCTCTCGTGGGGCTCCAGAACGGGGACGATCTGTCCCGCCGGTGGAAGACGGTGGCCGATTTTCTTAGCTAGGTACCCGGCCTCTCGGGGCTTTTTGATATCCCTCTCCTAGACGGTGGAAGCCATCCATTTGCCTCCTGCTCCGGATCCGGACATCTTCGGAGAACCTCTCTTCGGTGGAGAAGAAGAGTGCTTGGGCGCAAGGACTCGAGCAAAGGGGAATGGACTAGAGGAAGGGAAAGGCGTGGGTAAAGAGGAAGAGACCTTATCTCTTTATAGAGGCGGTAGAAGCTTTTTGTGCCTCGCCAGTTGCCTGGTGGAACCCGCTCGTTCCCCGTTCGCCGCGATTAGCGGTGCGGTTGGGCTACCCATGCCCGTGTTAATGAAAATCCCGTGAGAAGGGGACATGATCTCTGCTTCAACAAAACGTGCCGAGGAAACCTCCTCGCAATATGCACTGTGGCTGGTTGTGGGAAAATGGTTCGAATAATGACTCGACCGTAGTGTCATGTCACATTGTTTGAAGTTGTCAGCAGATTACATTTGTGGAATATCATTCTCTCTATGGTGGTATGTGAAGATCATCTTGCAGATCCGGACACGATTTAAGTGTTCAATAATTGCTTTGGAATATTCGGAGATGGAACCCGCCTTGCAATGCCGAAGAAAAACTACGCGCCGGACTCATCGTCATTGAAGCCTGGTTCAGGGACTACTGAGGGAGTCCTGGATTAGGGGGTATCCGGACAGCCGGACTATATACTTTGGCCGGACTGTTGGACCATGAAGATATGAAACTCAAGACTTCGTCCCATGTCCGAATGGGACTCTCCTTTGCATGGAAGACAAGCTTGGCGATTCGGATATTAGATTTCCTTCTTTGTAACCGACTCGGTGTAAACCCTAGCCCCCTCCGGTGTCTATATAAACCAGAGGGTTTGGTCCATATAGGGACGAAAACAACAATCATAATCATCATAGGCTAGCTCCTAGGGTTTATCCTCTATGATCTCGTGGTAGATCAACTCTTGTAATACTCATATAATCAAGATCGATCAAGCAGGAAGTAGGGTTTACCTCGATCGAGAGGGCCCGAACCTGGGTAAAACATTGTGTCCCTTGCCTCCTGTTACCATTAGCCTTAGACGCATAGATCGAGACCCCCTACCCGAGATCCGCTGGTTTTGACACCTACAATGGGTTGCGAGAGTGACAGAAGCTTAAACCCTAGTTTATGCGCTATTCCGTAAGGGACCGATTGGATCCAAAAGTTTAATGTTATGGTTAGAATTTATTCTTAATACTTCTCTCATAGTTGCGGATGCTTGCGAGGCGGTTAATCATAAGTAGGAGGGTTGTTCAGGTAAGAACAACACTTAAGCACCGGTCCACCCACATACCAAATTATCAAAGTAGCAAACACGAATTAAGCCAACATGATGAAAGTGACTAGATGAAATTCCCGTGTACCCTCAAGAACATTTTGCTTATAATAAGAGATTGCTTTGGCCTATCCTTTGCCTCAAAAGTTTTGGGCTACCTTTCTGCACTTTTGTTACTACTATCGTTACTCGCTCGTTACAAATTATCTTGCTATCAAACTACTCTGCTACTTACAATTTTAGCACTTGCAGACATTACCTTGCTGACAACCACTTGTCATTTCCTTCTACTCCTCGTTGGGTTCGACACTCTTACTTATCGAAAAGGCTACAACTGACCCCATATACTTGTGGTCATCAAGGCTATTTTCTGGCGCCGTTGGCGGGGAGTGAAGCGCTTTTGGTAAGGAAACATTATTACTACATGCTGAAATTTATTGTCACTTGTTACTATGGAAAACAATCCTTTGAGGGGTTTCTTCGGGGTTTCTTCACCTTGACCAGAACCACAATTAGTTTCCCCTCAACCTACTGCACCTACTGAAAGTACTGAATATGGAATTCCTTCGGGTATGGTAGAACAACTGCTAGCTAATCCTTATGCAGGAGATGGAACCGAACATCCCGATATGCACTCGATATATGTGGATGAAATTTGTGGATTGTTTAAGCTTGTAGATTTTCCCAGAGATGAAGCTAAGAAGATGGATTTCCCTTTATCTTTGAAGGGAAAATCATTGACATGGTATAGGCTATGCGATAATATTGGATCTTGGAACTGGAATCGGTTGAAATTGGAATTTGATCAAAACAATTATCCTATGCACCTAGTTCATCATGATCAGAATTATATATATAATTTTTGGCCTCGTGAAGGAGAAAGTATCGCTCTAGCTTGGGGGAGGTTTAAGTCAATGTTATATTCATGTCCCAATCATGAGCTCTAGAGAGAAATAATTATTCCGAATTTTTATGCTCGACTTTCTCGTAATGATCAATCCATGCTCGATACTTCTTGTACTGGTTCTTTTATGAAGAATACTATTGAATTCCGGTGGGATCTTTTAGAAAGAATTAAAAGAAACTCTGAAGATTGGGAACTTGACAAAGGTAAAGAGTCAGGTATTGAACCTAAGTTTGATTGTGTTAAATCTATAATGAATACCGATGCTTTTCAAAAGTTTAGCACTAAATATGGACTTGACTCTGAGATAGTAGCTTCCTTTTGTGGATCTTTCACTACTCATGTTGATCTCCCTAAGGAGAAGTGGTTTAAATATCACCCACCTATTAAAGAAGAAATTAAAAAACCGGTAACAGCTAAAGAAGAAACTATCATTTACAGTGTTGATCCAGTTGTTCCCACTTCTTCTATTGAAAAACCACCTTTCCCTGTTAGGATGAAGGAACATGCTAAAGTTTCAACTGTGGTCAACAAAAGTTATATTAGAACACCCAAACTAGCTGAACAAATCAGAGTTGAACCTAGTGTTGCTATGGTGAAAGATCTCTTAGTCGATAATATTGATGGGCATGTCATTTACTTTTGTGATGAAGCTGCTAGAATTGCCAAACCCAATGAAAAAGATAAACATAGACCAGTTGTTGGCATGCCTCTTGTCTTAGTTAAGATAGGAGATCATTGTTATCATGGTTTATGTGATATTGGTGCTAGCATGAGTGCTATTACTTTTTCCTTATATGAAGAAATAAAAATGAAATAGCACCTGCTGAAATAGAAGACATAGATGTTACTATTAAACTTGCTAATAGAGATACTATATCACCAATTGGGATTCTTAGAGATATTGAAGTCTTGTGTGGGAAAATAAAATACCCTACTGGTTTTCTTGTTCTTGGTTCCCCACAAGATGAATTTTGTCCCATTATCTTTGGTAGACCTTTCTTGGACACTGTCAATGCTAGGATAGATTGTGGGAAACAAATTGTCGGTGTTAGATTTGGTAACGAATCTCATGGATTTATTTTTTCCAAGTTTAGTAGAAAACCTCATAAGAAAGATTTGCCTAGTAAGGATGAAATTAATGGTCTTGCTTCTATTGATGTACCTCCTACTGAACCTTTAGAACAATATTTGCTAGACCATGAAATTGATTTGCATATGCGTGAAAGAAATGAAATAGATAGAATCTTGTTCGAATAACAATTTCTGCTTAAACACAATCTACCTATTGAAACTCTAGGGGGTCCTCCTCCACCTAAAGGTGATCCTGTGTTTGAACTAAAACGATTGCTAGACACTTTGAAATATGCTTATCTTGATGAGAAAAAGATATATCATATTATTATTAGTGCTAACCTTTCAGAATGTGAAGAAGAAAGATTATTGAAAGCTCTAAGAAGCATCGAGCTGCTATTGGATATTCTCTTGATGATCTTAGTCCCACTCTATGTTAGCACAAGATTAATATGGAGCCCGATGCTAAACCCGTAGTTGATCACCAACGTCAGTTAAATCTGAAGATGAAAGAAGTGGTAAGAACGGAAATATTGAAACTTCCGGAAGCAGGTATAATCTATCCTATAGCTGATGGCAGATGCGTAAGTCATGTTCATTGTGTCCCTAAGAAGGGAGGTATAACTGTTGTTCCTAATGATAAGCATGAACTTATTCCACAAAGAATTGTCACAGGCTATAGAATGGTAATTGATTATAGAAAATTAAACAAAGCAACTAGAAAAGATCATTTCCCTCTATCTTTTATTGATCAAATGCTAGAAATATTATCTAAGCACACACAGTTTTGCTTCCTTGATGGATATTTTGGTTTTTTAGAAATACCCGTTTCACAACCTGATCAAGAAAAGACCACTTTTACTTGTCCCTTTGGAACTTATGCTTATAGACGT
Source organism: Triticum aestivum (assembly GCF_018294505.1). NCBI lineage: Eukaryota > Viridiplantae > Streptophyta > Magnoliopsida > Poales > Poaceae > Triticum > Triticum aestivum. Next base: position 493,252,478 of record NC_057813.1, read on the forward strand.
ATGCCTTTTGGTTTATGTAATGCAACTGCTACCTTTCAAAGATGTATGACTGTTATATTCTCTGATTTTTGTGGAAAAGATTGTTGAGGTTTTCATGGATGACTTTTCTGTTTATGGAAAGTCTTTTGATGACTGTTTAAGCAATCTTGATCAAGTTTTGTAGAGATGTGAACAAACAAATCTTGTCTTGAATTGGGAGAAGTGCCACTTTATGGTTAACGAAGGAATTGTTTTGGGCCATAAAATTTCTGAAAAAGACTGAGGTGGACAAAGCCAAGGTTGTTGCAATTGAGAAAATGCCAGTTCCTAAAGATATCAAAGGTATTCGTAGTTTCCTTGGTCATGCTGGTTTCTATAGGAGGTTTATCAAAGACTTTTCTAAAATATCTAGGCCTCTTACAAATCTTTTGCAAAAGGATATTCCTTTTGTGTTTGATGATGGTTGTTTGGAAGCCTTCGAAACACTAAAGAAAGCCTTAATTACTGCACCTGTTGATCAACCACTTGACTGGAACTTGCCTTTTGAGATTATGTGTGATGGTAGTGATTATGCTGTTGGTGATGTTCTAGGACAAAGAGTTGATAATAAATTAAATGGTATCCATTATGCTAGTGAGACTCTAGACAATGCTCAATGAAATTATGCTACTACTAAAAAAGAATTCTTAGCAGTGGTGTTTGCTTGTGATAAATTTAGATCCTACATTGTTGATTCTAAAGTGATTGTACACACCGATCATGCTGCTATAAAATATCTTATGGAAAATAAAGATGCTAAACCTAGACTCATTAGGTGGGTTCTTCTTCTACAAGAATTTGACTTGCATATCATCAATAGAAAAGGAGCAGAGAACCCCGTAGCTCATAACTTGTCTAGGCTTGAAAATATTCTTAATGAACCACAACGTATTAATGATAGCTTTCCTAATGAACAGCTAGCCGCAATAAATGTTTCTAATAGTACACCTTGGTATGCTGATTATGCTAATTATATTGTTTCTAAATACATACCACCTAGATTTACATACCAACAAAAGAAAAAAATTCTTCTATGATTTAAGACATTACTTTTGGGATGACCCACATCTTTATAAGAAGGAGTAGATGGTATTATCATATGTTGTGTACCTGAGCATGAACAGGAACAAATCCTACGGAAATGTCATTCCGAAGCTTATGGAGGACATCACGCGGGAGACAGAACCGCTCATAAGGTATTGCAATCTGGTTTTTATTGGCCTACTCTCTTCAAGGATGCCCGTAAGTTTGTCTTATCTTGTGATGAATGTCAAATAATAGGTAATATTGGTAAGCGTCAAGAAATGCCTATGGATTATTCACTTGCTGTTGAACAATTTGATGTTTGGGGATTTGATTTCATGGGACCTTTTCCTTCCTCTAATGGCTATACTCATATTTTGGTTATTGTTGATTATGTTACTGAGTGGGTAGAAGCTATTCCAACCAGTAGTGCTGATCACAACACCTCTATTAAAATGCTGAAGGAAGTTATGTTCCCAAGGTTTGGAGTCCCTAGATATTTACTGACTGTCCATGGTTCACACTTTATTCATGGTGCTTTCTATAAAGTGCTTGCTAAATATGATGTTAACCATAGAATTGCATCACCCTATCATCCCCAGCCTAGTGGTCAAGTTGAACTTAGCAATAGAGAAATAAAACTAATCCTACAAAAGACTGTCAATAGGTCCCGGAAGAATTGGTCTAAGAAACTAGATGATGCACTTTGGGTATGTCTCCTTATAAAATGGTTTATGGAAAAGCTTGTCATTTGCCTCTTGAGTTATAACATAAAGCATATTGGGCAATCAAACAACTCAATTATGATTTTAAACTTGCTGGTGAAAAGAGATTATTTGATATTAGCTCATTAGATGAAGGGGGAACCCAAGCTTATGAAAATGCAAATTTATTTAAAGAAAAAGTTAAAAGATGGCATGACAAAAGAATCCAAAAGCGTGAGTTCAAGGTTGGAGAATATGTTCTTTTGTACAACTCTCGTTTCAGATTCTTTGTAGGAAAATTCCTCTCCAAATGGGAAGGACCCTATGTTATCGACGAGGTTTGTCGATTTTGAGCTATCAAATAATGACGAAGGTACTAACCCGAAGGTTGTTAGTGGGCAACGAATAAAACATTATATCTCAGGTACACCCCTTAATGTTGAAAGCAATATTATCCAAACTATGACACTGGAAGAACACATAAAAGAAACCTTCCGGAACACTCCATAATCATGAAAAAAGGGAGGTATGTGATACGGTAAGTAAACAGACTCCAAAAAATCTGCAAAAATATTTTTTGTCAGTCTGGAATATTTAAAAAATTAGGGAAATAAGAAACTACCAAGAAAGTGACCCTGGTGGGCACAAGACACCATGGCGCGCCTGGCTTGCCAGGCACGCCCCAGTGGGTTGTGCCCACCGCAGGTACTTTCCGGACTCCGCTTTTCTTACGTTTTTCTTGTACCCCAAGATAAAAAAATCTTTGTATACCCCCCGAACCTGTTGACCTCCGTATCGTGGAGAAATCTCCTATTTTCTTTTCTCGCTGTTTTGTGTCAAATCTGTTGAGCAAGGCATGATGTCTTGTTCTTCCTCTAATCATATGGAAGAGGATACTTGGTTGATGAAGATCGAGCTGACGAGGGAAGATCCCATTGGAGCATCTAAGGAGGACAAGATCAAGGAGGCCACCATAGATCAAATGTGGCACCCCGGCTCAAAGAAAACCGGAACGCCCCGTATTCCAGCCCAGAGATGGAGATGAAGACTTCTGGAATATGGCAATGCTTAGCATAGGACAAACCATCTCTTTATTACAATCTATTTGGGTACAAGAGTTACATCGGCACAGTGACACTACGTCTGCCACTGTTGCTCTATGCAAGCAGCAGATAACTCGAAGCAGCAGAATAACTCTAGCAGCGGAACAATGACGACGGTGGTGAACTCCACTCCACAGGGACTCTGGCTGGAACGCTTATCCTAGCTCGCAAACAAAGAATCCACGGCAAAAAAAGCATTCAAATTTGGCATGACCTGCAAACTGGCATGACACGCCAGGTCAGTACATTGAATGTACTAGCAAGCTCACAATAATCCAAAAACATTCAAGGTAAACAACAGCATGGCAATTACAGGTTAAGCAGGGATTATATCATCAGAACAACATAGCATGAGCGACATGAACATGATACAGCTAGCACAATATGAGCATGGCATGAACATATGAATCTGACGATACTAGCATGCAACATGATGACACTATATGCACCACTTATTCGGCTCGGGCTACCTCGTAACCAATACATGCATCACTTACCAACCTCGGACATCACACGATCATCTCAGGATCAAATCAAGCTTGGTATAAACAATACCATAGTAATCATTAAATGACCACAAGGAGCTTGATCTTTACGCACGATTCTCGCACAACATCACGAATATCCAACAACTCGGTATCCTCGATACCACGATGATCAATCATGGATCACAAATGGAACCACTCTTGGTTCAACGGGATACCTCATAACCAAACGGTGATCATTCACGGATCACATAACCAACTTATCTCATGATCGAAATGGGTTGTTATTAATCACTTCATTATTATTATTACTGTTGACCCATAGTGTGACCGGCAATGAACTGGGCCCTTATCCGTGGGCACGCCTATTGATAGATTTAACACACACTCTGCAGAGGTAGCACACTGTACCCACACCACGGAACCAATGGCCTCGCACTCCCATTTGGGTGGACCAATTGTTGGAAATATGCCCTAAAGGCAATAATAAAAGGATTATTATTATATTTCCTTGTTCATGATAATTGTCTTTATTCATGCTATAATTGTATTATTCGGAAATCGTAATACACGTGTGAATACATAGACCATAATATGTCCCTAGTAAGCCTCTAGTTGACTGGCTCGTTGATCAATAGATAGTCATGGTTTCCTGACTCTGGACATTAGATGTCGTTGATAACGGGACCACATCATTAGGAGAATGATGTGATGGACAAGACCCAATCCTAAGCATAGCACAAGATCGTGTAGTTCGTTTTGCTAGAGCTTTTCCAATGTCAAGTATCTTTTCCTTAGACCATGAGATCGTGTAACTCCCGGATACCGTAGGAGTGCTTTGGGTGTATCAAACGTCGCAACGTAACTGGGTGACTATAAAGGTACACTACAGGTATCTCCGAAAGTGTCTGTTGGGTTGACACGGATCGAGACTGGGATTTGTCACTCCGTATGACGGAGAGGTATCTCTGGGCCCACTAGGTAATGCATCATCATAATGAGCTCAAAGTGACCAAGTGTTTGGTCACGGGATCATGCATTATGGGACAAGTAAAGTGACTTGCCGGTAACGAGACTAAACGAGGTATTGGGATACAGACGATCGAGTCTCGGGCAAATAACGTACCATTTGACAATGGGAGTTGTATACGGGTTGATTGAATCCTCGACATCGTGGTTCATCCGATGAGATCATCGAGGAGCATGTGGGAGCCAACATGGGTATCCAGATCCCGCTGTTGGTTATTGACCGGAGAGCCGTCTCGGTCATGTCTGCGTGTCTCCCAAACCCGTAGGGTCTACACACTTAAGGTTCGGTGACGCTAGGGTTGTATGAATATAAGTATGCAGCAAACCGAAAGTTGTTCGGAGTCCCGGATGAGATCCCGGACATCACGAGGAGTTCCGGAATGGTCTGGAGGTAAAGAATTATATATAGGACGTGCTGTTTCCGACATCGGGAAAGTTTCGGGGTCACCCGGTATTGTTTCGGGACCACCGGAATGGTCCCGGGGGTCCATCGGGTGGGGCCACCTATCCCGGAGGGCCCCGTGGGCTGAAGTGGGAGGGGAACCAGCCCCTAGTGGGCTGGTGCGCCCCCCTTGGGCCCCCCTGTGCCTAGGGTTGGAAACCCTAGGGTGGGGGCACACCACTTGCGTTGGGGGGCACTCCACCCCCCCTGGCCGCCGCCCCCTTGGGAGATTCCCATCTCCAGGGCCGGTGCCCCCCCTGGGGGCCTATATAAAGGAGAGGGGAGGGGAGCCGCACCCTGAGTCTTGGCGCCTCCCTCCCCCTGCTACACCTCTTCCTCCTCCTGCAGTTGCTTGGCGAAGCCCTGCCGGAGTCCTGCTGCATCCACCATCACGCCGACGTGCTGCTGGATCTTCATCAACCTCTCCTTCCCCCTTGCTGGATCAAGAAGGAGGAGACGTCATCCGCTCCGTATGTGTGTTGAACGCGGAGGTGCTGTTCGTTCGGCACTTGGTCATCGGTGATTTGGATCACGGCGAGTATGACTCCATCATCCCCGTTTTTTGAACGCTTCCGCTCGCGATCTACAAAGGTATGTAGATGCACTCCTATCACTCATTGCTTAGATGAACTCATAGATGGATCTTGGTGAAACCGTAGGAAAGTTTTTTATTTTCTGCAATGTTCCCCAACAGTGGCATCATGAGCTAGGTCTATGCGTAGTTCTCTATTGCACGAGTAGAACACAAATCTGTTGTGGGCATAGATCTTGTCAACTTGCTTGCCGCTACTAGTCTTATTTTGCTTCAGCGGTATTGTGGGATGAAGCGGCCTGGACCAACCTTACATGTATGCTTACGTGAGACAGGTTCCACCGACTGACATGCAATAGTTGCATAAGGTGGCTAGCGGGTGTCTGTCTCTCCCACTTTAGTTGGAGCGGATTCGATGAAAAGGGTCCTTATGAAGGGTAAATAGAAGTTGACAAAATCACGTTGTGGTTATTCGTAGGTAAGAAAACGTTCTTGCTAGAACCCAATTGCAGCCACGTAAAAGATGCAACAACAATTAGAGGACGTCTAACTTGTTTTTGCAGCAATTGTCTTGTGATGTGATATGGCCAGAAGCTATGATGCATGATGAATGATATATTGTGATGTATGAGATTGTGTTCTTGTAATAGGAATCACGACTTGCATGTCGATGAGTATGACAACCGGCAGGAGCCATAGGAGTTGTCTTTATTTTTTGTATGACCTGCGTGTCATTGAAGAACGCCATGTAGATTACTTTACGTTATTGCTAAACGCTTTAGCCATAGAAGTAGAAGTAGTCATTGGCGTGACAACTTCATGAAGACACGATGATGGAGATCATGATGATGGAGATCATGGTGTCATGCCGGTGACGAAGATGATCATGGAGCCCCGAAGATGGAGATCAAATGAGCTATATGATATTGGCCATATCATGTCACTATTATATAATTGCATGTGATGTTTATTATGTTTATGCATCTTGTTTACTTAGAACGACGGTAGTAAATAAGATGATCCCTTATAATAATTTCAAGAAAGTGTTCCCCCCTAACTGTGCGCCGTTGCTAAACTTCGTCATTTCGAAGCACCATGTGATGATCGGGTGTGATAGATTCTTACGTTCACATACAACGGGTGTAAGACAGTTTTACACATGCCAAAACACTTAGGTTAACTTGACGAGCCTAGCATGTACAGACATGGCCTCGGAACACAGAGACCGAAAGGTCAAACATGAGTCGTATGGAAGATACGATCAACATGGAGATGTTCACCGATGATGACTAGTCTGTCTCACGTGATGATCGGACACGGCCTAGTCGACTCGGATCGTGTAACACTTAGATGACTAGAGGGATGTCTAATCTGAGTGGGAGTTCATTAAATAATTTGATTAGATGAACTTAATTATCATGAACTTAGTCTAAAACCTTTGCAAATATGTCTTGTAGATCAAATGGCCAACGCTCATGTCAACATGAACTTCAACGCGTTCCTAGAGAAAAGCAAGCTGAAAGATGATGGCAGCAACTATACGGACTGGGTCCGGAACCTGAGGATCATCCTCATAGCTGCCAAGAAAGCATATGTCCTAGAAGAACCGCTAGGTGAAGCACCCATCCCAGAGAACCAAGACGTTATGAACACTTGGCAGTCACATGCTGATGATTACTCCCTCGTTCAGTGCGGCATGCTTTACAGCTTAGAACTGGGGCTCCAAAAGCGTTTTGAGAAACACGGAGCATATGAGATGTTCGAGGAGCTAAAAATGGTTTTCCAAGCTCATGCCCGGGTCGAGAGATGTGAAGTCTCCGACAAGTTCTATAGTTGTAAGATGGAGGAAAACAGTTCGGTCAGTGAGCATATACTCAAAATGTCTAGGTTGCACAACCGCCTGTCCTAGCTGGACATTAACCTCCCGGACAAGGCGGTCATTGATAGAATCCTTCAGTCGCTCCCACCGAGCTACAAGAGCTTTGTGTTGAACTACAATATGCAGGGGATGGTGAAAACTATTCCTGAAGTATTTTCAATGCTGAAGTCAGCAGCGGTAGAAATTAAGAAAGAACATCAAGTGTTGATGGTCAATAAAACCACCAAGTTCAAGAAGGGCAAGGGCAAGAAGAACTTCAAGAAGGACGGCAAGGATGTTGCCGCGCCCGGTAAGCCAGTTACCGGGAAGAAGTCAAAGAATGGACCCAAGCCTGAGACTGAGTGCTTTTATTGCAAAGGGAAGGGTCACTGGAAGCGGAACTGCCCCAAATACTTAGCGGACAAGAAGGCCGGCAACACTAAAGGTATATTTGATATACATGTAATTGATGTGTACCTTACCAGTACTCGTAGTAACTCTTGGGTATTTGATACCGGTGCCGTTGCTCATATTTGTAACTCACAGCAGGAGCTGCGGAATAAGTGGAAACTGGCGAAGGACGAGGTGACGATGCGCGTCGGGAATGGTTCCAAGGTCGATGTGATCGCCGTCGGCACGCTACCTCTACATTTACTACGGGATTAGTTTTAAACCTCAATAATTGTTATTTAGTGCCAAGTTTGAGCATGAACATTGTATCTGGATCTTGTTTGATACGAGATGGCTACTCATTTAAATCTGAGAATAATGATTGTTCTATTTATATGAGAGATATGTTTTATGGTCATGCCCCGATGTTCAATGGTTTATTCTTAATGAATCTCGAACGTAATGTTACACATATTCATAGTGTGAATACCAAAAGATGTAAAGTTGATAATGATAGTCCCACATACTTGTGGCACTGCCGCCTTGGTCACATTGGTGTCAAGCGCATGAAGAAGCTCCATGCTGATGGACTTTTAGAATCTCTCGATTACGAATCATTTGACACATGCGAACCATGCCTCATGGGCAAAATGACCAAGACTCCCTTCTCCGGAACAATGGAGCGAGCAACCAACTTATTGGAAATCATACATACCGATGTGTGCGGTCCAATGAGCATTGAGGCTCGCGGAGGATATCGTTATGTTCTCACTCTCACTGATGAGTTGAGTAGATATGGGTATGTCTACTTGATGAAACACAAGTCTGAGACCTTTGAAAAGCTCAAGGAATTTCAGAATGAGGTAGAGAATCAACGTGACCGAAAGATAAAGTTCCTACGATCAGATTGTGGAGGAGAATATTTAAGTCACGAATTTGGTACACACTTAAGGAAATGTGGAATCGTTTCACAACTCACGCCGCCTGGAACACCTCAGCGTAACAGTGTGTCCGAACGTCGTAATCGCACTCTATTGGATATGGTGCGATCTATGATGTCTCTTACCGATTTACCGCTATCATTTTGGGGATACGCTCTAGAGACAGCTACATTCACTTTAAATAGGGCTCCGTCTAAATCCGTTGAGACGACACCGTATGAATTATGGTTTGGAAAGAAACCTAAGCTGTCGTTTCTAAAAGTTTGGGGATGCGATGCTTATGTCAAGAAACTTCAACCTGAAAAGCTCGAACCCAAGTCGGAAAAATGCGTCTTCATAGGATACCCTAAGGAAACCATTGGGTATACCTTCTACTTAAGATCCGAGGGCAAGATCTTTGTTGCCAAGAATGGATCCTTTCTGGAAAAAGAGTTTCTCTCGAAAGGAGTAAGTGGGAGGAAAGTAGAACTCGATGAAGTACTACCTCTTGAACCGGGAAGTAGTTCAGCTCAGGAAAATGTTCCTGTGGTGCCTACACCAACTGGAGAGGAAATTAATGATGATGATCAAGGTACTTCGGATCAAGTTGCTACTGAACCTCGTAGGTCCACAAGGACACGTTCCACACCAGAGTGGTATGGCAACCCTGTCCTGGAAATCATGTTGTTAGACAACGGTGAACCTTCGAACTATGAAGAAGCGATGGCGGGCCCAGATTCCAACAAATGGCTTGAAGCCATGCAATCCGAGATAGAATCCATGTATGAAAACAAAGTATGGACTTTGACAGACTTGCCCGATGATCGGCGAGTGATAGAAAACAAATGGATCTTTAAGAAGAAGACGGACGTGGATGGTAATATTACCATCTATAAAGATCGACTTGTCACTAAGGGTTATCGGCAAGTTCAAGGGGTTGACTACGATGAGACATTCTCTCCCGTAGCAAAGCTGAACTCCGTCCGAATCATGTTAGCAATTGCCGCATACTATGATTATGAGATATGGCAGATGGATGTCAAAACGACATTCCTTAACGGACATCTTAAGGAAGAACTGTATATGATGCAGCCGGAGGGTTTTGTCGATCCTAAGAACGCTAACAAAGTATGCAAGCTCCAGCGATCCATTTATGGGCTGGTGCAAGCATCTCGGAGTTGGAACATTCGCTTTGATGAGATGATCAAATCGTTTGGGTTTATGCAGACTTATGGAGAAGCCTGCGTTTACAAGAAAGTGAGTGGGAGCTCTGTAGCATTGCTCATATTATATGTAGATGACATACTTTTGATGGGAAATGATATAAAAATTTTGGAAAGCATTAAGGCCTACTTGAATAAGTGTTTTTCAATGAAGGACCTTGGAGAAGCTGCTTACATATTAGGCATCAAGACCTATAGGGATAGATCGAGACGCCTCATAGGTCTTTCACAAAGCACATACCTTGATAAGATTTTGAAGAAGTTCAAAATGGATCAGTCCAAGAAAGGGTTCTTGCCTGTATTGCAAGGTGTGAGATTGAGCTCGGCTCAATGCCCGACCACGGCAAAAGATAAAGAAGAGATGAGTGTCATCCCCTATGCTTCAGCCATAGGATCTATTATGTATGCCATGCTGTGTACCAGACCTGATGTAAACCTTGCCGTAAGTTTGGTAGGAAGGTATCAAAGTAATCCCGGCAAGGAACACTGGATAGCGGTCAAGAATATCCTGAAGTACCTGAAAAGGACAAAGGACATGTCTCTCGTTTATGGAGGTGACGAAGAGCTCGTCGTAAAAGGTTACGTCAACGCTAGCTTGACACAGATCTGGATGACTCTAAGTCACAAACCGGATACGTGTATATGTTGAATGGTGGAGCAGTAAGCTGGTGCAGCTGCAAGCAGAGCGTCATGGCGGGATCTACATGTGAAGCGGAGTACATGGCAACCTCGGAGGTAGCGCATGAAGCAATTTGGGTGAAGGAGTTCATCACCGACCTAGGAGTCATACCCAATGCGTCAGGGCCGATCAAACTCTTCTGTGAAAACACTGGAGCTATTGCCCTTGCCAAGGAGCCCAGGTTTCACAAGAAGACTAGGCACATCAAGCGTTGTTTCAACTCCATACGTGAAAATGTTCAAGATGGAGACATAGATATTTGCAAAGTACATATGGATTTGAATGTCACAGATCCGTTGACTAAACCTCTTTCGCGAGCAAAACATGATCAACACCAGAACTCTATGGGTGTTCGATTCATCACAATGTAACTAGATTATTGACTCTAGTGCAAGTGGGAGACTGTTGGAAATATGCCCTAGAGGCAATAATAAAAGGATTATTATTATATTTCCTTGTTCATGATAATTGTCTTTATTCATGCTATAATTGTATTATCCAGAAATCGTAATACACGTGTGAATACATAGACCATAATATGTCCCTAGTAAGCCTCTAGTTGACTGGCTCATTGATCAACAGATAGTCATGGTTTCCTGACTGTGGACATTAGATGTCATTGATAACGGGATCACATCATTAGGAGAATGATGTGATGGACAAGACCCAATCCTAAGCATAGCACAAGATCGTGTAGTTCGTTTTGCTAGAGCTTTTCCAATGTCAAGTATCTTTTCCTTAGACCATGAGATCGTGTAACTCCCGGATACCATAGGAGTGCTTTGGGTGTATCAAACGTCGCAACATAACTGGGTGACTATAAAGGTACACTACAGGTATCTCCAAAAGTGTCTGTTGGGTTGACACGGATCGAGACTGGGATTTGTCACTCCGTATGACGGAGAGGTATCTCTGGGCCCACTCGGTAATGCATCATCATAATGAGCTCAAAGTGACCAAGTGTTGGTCACGGGATCATGCATTACGGGACGAGTAAAGTGACTTGCCGGTAACGAGACTGAACGAGGTATTGGGATACCGACGATCGAGTCTCGGGCAAGTAACGTACCATTTGACAAAGGGAATTGTATACGGGGTTGATTGAATCCTCGACATCGTGGTTCATCCGATGAGATCATCGAGGAGCATGTGGGAGCCAACATGGGTATCCAGATCCCGCTGTTGGTTATTGACCGGAGAGCCGTCTCGGTCATGTCTGCGTGTCTCCCGAACCCGTAGGGTCTACACACTTAAGGTTCGGTGACGCTAGGGTTGTATGAATATAAGTATGCAGCAAACCAAAAGTTGTTCGGAGTCCCGGATGAGATCCCGGACGTCACAAGGAGTTCCGGAATGGTCCGGAGGTAAAGAATTATATATAGGAAGTGCTGTTTCGGCCATCGGGAATGTTTCGGGGTCACCCGGTATTGTACCGGGACCACCGGAAGGGTCCCGGGGGTCCACCGGGTGGGGCCACGTATCCCGGAGGGCCCCGTGGGCTGAAGTGGGAGGGGAACCAGCCCATAGTGGGCTGGTGCACCCCCCTTGGGCCCCCTGCGCCTAGGGTTAGAAACCCTAGGGTGGGGGGGGGGCGCACCACTTGCCTTGGGGGGCACTCCACCCCCCCTGGCCGCCGCCTCCTTGGGAGATTCCCATCTCCAAGACCGGCCCCCCTGGGGGCCTGTATAAGGGGGGGAGGGCAGCCGCACCCTGAGTCTTGGCGCCTCCCTCCCCCTGTTACACCTCTTCCTCCTCCCGCAGTTGCTTGGCGAAGCCCTGCCGGAGTCCTACTGCATCCACCACCACGCCGTAGTGCTGCTGGATCTTCATCAACCTCTCCTTCCCCCTTGCTGGATCAAGAAGGAGGAGACGTCATCCGCTCCGTACGTGTGTTGAACGCGGAGGTGCTGTTCGTTCGACACTTGGTCATCGGTGATTTGGATCACGGCGAGTACGACTCCATCATCCCCGTTTTTTTTGAACGCTTCTGCTCGCGATCTACAAAGGTATGTAGATGCACTCCTATCACACGTTGCTTAGATGAACTCATAGATGGATCTTGGTGAAACTGTAGGAAATTTTTTATTTTCTGCAACGTTCCCCAACACCAATGGCATTCTGACAAAACCGTCCTATTGCCATGACACTCTCCCGACCACTCCAACTCACTCTAAGTCATGGGTGGCCCCATGTCTTCCCTAGACACCAACGGCCACCATCATGGCAAAACGGTCCCAAACAGGGACAAGGTACCATAACAACAACAACGCGCTCACAAGGCTTATGCCGTCCTACCTGATCAGGGTAGCGCCCATGCATATCCTTCCCTCGTTGGAGGCACCGTCGAGAGGCACAACAATAGACCCAGTTAGGACCCACCATAAGGCAAGTGTGGCTGCACTGGTCAGCTTGATATGGTGGCACCATGACTCAGCCAACAGTTGTTCAAGTTCAATTTAATCTGGTTAAACTTGAATGCAAATATGCTGAGCCATGATAAAATAACATGATGCAATTACAATGCATGAGCATGATATCAACAAAAGCATGAGGGTACAACATAACTATCGACCATATCAACAATGAACCATATCCAACTGAGCATGGCATAATGACGTGCATGAATATCACAAGTACAACATTACTCATAGAAACCTAGCATGACCACTAGCGTCAACAATAAACATCATGCAAGAACTTATCAACAATGCTACCATGCAAGCATGTAACCAACTGAATGCAATGGTACATGCATATGATGGCACTCGGAACAGACGATGGTCATGCATCGAAAACCATCACTAACATCAACATGTACTACTAGCAAGCATAAGCATATGAAAGGAATACTAGCAAGTAGTACAAGATAACTAGGTGCAAGACAACATAACATGAGAGTGATCATGAAACTCTAAGCAGCACCGGAACAACGATAACCATGTTTTAAACAAGCAAACATTTATTAAATATTCGAGTTGAAAACCATGGCTACTGCATGATTATCATGCAAGTGGGTATTGTGGCTTGCCTGGGGATGAAGAAGGCACCGGGGAGAAGTGCGGTGAAGCCGCAAAAAGATTTGCCAGAAAAAGTTCTCTCTCGGAGGGGCTGTTTACGTGCAAGGGAAAAAAGGCCATTTCCATAATATTAACACATGGTGAAAGTGTGACCAGCAGAACGGGCTCGATGAAACGAAGAAGTTAGCGTTGGATTCACCTCAAACAGAGTTACGGTTGCGGAGTTATGAGGTGTAGAAGATCAGGGACTTTTCTGTAAAAATTTCATCGCAACAAGTCCGTGAGTGGATAAGGCAGAAACACATATAAGGAAATACGCTTTCAGAAGTTGAAAACGTAAAATGGAAATGCGTTTCCACTTATCTGACGTGGCGGGTGCGGGTCAACGCGTGAGGCTGCCAGGTGGGGTCGGGGCTGGGCGGGTCCCGTCACTTATCCACGTCGGACTGGGCGGGGTCAACACCGTGGCCCTGGTTGGTAGGGTCCATGCGCAGGGGGGCCCACCTAGCTCCTGTCTTCCTCCTCCTCATGTTCCTCCTGATCGGGAACAGAGGAGAGGGAGCATGGCGAGGCCGACGGCGGTCCGGCTGGCTCCGGCCACCTTAGGCTGAGCCGAGGCCACCGGCGGGTGCTGCCAGGCACGGTGCATCCGTCACCGTCCATAGGAAGCGCTGGGGAGGCGCAGAACAGCGGTGAGGGGCGCGATAGAGGAGGACAGAGGCCGGCGGCCGGCGATGGAGCAGGCTGCTCTGGCCGTCTTTGGCGACACAGAGCACACCGGCGAGTGGGGGGCAACATAGCGGACCCATTCAGTGGCTAAACGGCCGCCGAGGAGGGGTGGAGAGGAGGGGAGGCTGTGGCGACAGGGAACTACAGAGGCAATGGTGGTTTTCAGGGCACGGCCCTAGAGGGGCTCCGGTGAGAGGGCAAGGGCACGGGGAGAGTCGCCGGAGTGTGGGGAAGGCGACGGTGGTGGCTAGAGGTGGAGGAGGGCTCGACTTCGGCCAAATTTAGGCCGAAGGGGGCGGCGGCCATGGTGGCATAGGGAGGCGAGGAGAGCAGCGCCGGCTCGGGGAAGAAGTGGGGCGGGATCCTAGGAGTGAGGGGAGGCGAGAGGTGTGCTCGGGAGGCCGCGGTGAGGGCTACTTATAGCCGGGGCGAGGGGCACGGCTCGGGTGTCGTCGTGCGCATCCGGCCGACGCTCTGGCGAGGCTCAGCGAGCACGGGGGGGGCACGGGAAGGCGACGAGGGAGGCAATGGACGAGCCGCAGAGGCGCACAGGGCAAGAGGGGATGCGGGCACAAAGGGGCAGCGACCACGGCACCATTAATACTCGGTCGACCATAGTGCGTCCGTGGGCACGCGGCGACGAGCGAGGACGGAGGGCTTACAAAGAGGGAGATGGCTCCAAGAGGACGGCGACGACGCGAGCTATCTGCTGTACATACTCACGAGCACGAAGCCGACGAGAGGGGGAGGGACCCGAGCAAGAAGCCATTCTGGACGCGGCCATTGCATGCCAATGCGGTGGTCACCGCATAGACTAGCATCAAGAAGAGCCAAATGGCTGGCAATTGTTGTCTAGGGGTAAGTCCTTCCAAGGGAGGTTTTAACTGTGGTGGTAGCTCGGTTAAAGATGCAGTGGTTAAATGGTAAATGAGCTCTGAAGTTTACTACAGTAAACTTGATCAACTAAGTGTGATCAACAGAGAGATGCTATGGGTCAAATGTTATGTCTGGGGTGTTTAGGCTAGGAAGGACTATAGTCCTCGGAAGTTTGGGAAGAAATAGACCAAGATTTAATGCAGTTGCTTCACAACTGACCAAAATGGTCCAGAAACTAGATCAATTAGATGCACTCACATGGAGTGTCAACTTGAGCTCAATTTGGGCAAGGCGGGGTAATTTGGTCTTATGAAGATGTTCAAAAAGTCTCATACCATTTTGCAAAGCCAAAATGGTACTTGCTTCACAAACATCTCCTCTGGACAGAAACTTGCAAATATTCTAGAGGAATAATGGCTTGATGAAATGTGCCCAAAACGGGTGGAGATATGTTATATGTATAATAGAAGGCCTAAAAATTTACAGCCATAATGGAGCAAGATAAAATATACTTGCTTCACAAACTGAAATTTTGGGTAGAAACTAAGAATTGAAGATGAGCTCACCTGGAGGCATGACATGAGCTCTACTTTGGTGGAGGGATATGATATGATGATATGGAGGATCATGCAAAATGGCAACTCATTTGGATATGCCTAGCTTGTACCTTCTTCACAAAGCTTCTCTCTGGACAGAAACTTTGGAAAATCATAATTAAATAATTACTAGGCAAATGAGGTTGCATTTTGGCATGTGGCAATGATATGGACATGAAAATATGTCCAAGGAGTTTGAGGTCAATTGAGCAAAGGAAAATGGCACTTGCTTCACAATGTGCCTTTTAGGGCAGAATAGGAAATGAATTATTTGAGCATGATGATAAACATGACAAATGAAATATTTTGTCATATTTGAGAAAGATATGACCCAAACAATTTATGAGAATAATTTGGGAATTTTAGGAGTGATGGAAATATAGGTTGCTTCACAACCTGGGGCAATTTGAGTTATTCCTTTAATAGAAAAGGAATATTCCCAATAAAAGAATATTGGGATTTGGTCCAAGGTGGAAATGGAAAGGTCTAGGGAAGGATTTGGATATGACAATCCACTTTGGAAGCAAAGAAGAGGGCATCTTCTTCAGTTTCTAGACCACAAAGCCACGGAAAAAGAAAACTCAGGCAAAAACCTCGGAGAAACAAAAGAAAAAGAAATGGCCAAAAAAATCAGGCTGTGACAAACCTTACCCCCTTAAATAAATCTCGTCCTCGAGATTTGGTTGCTCAGGGAACAAGTATGAATATTCTGACTTAAGGAAACCGTTTCCAACTCGGGTATCCTTTTTCCTTTATTTTTGGTCCCACTAAATTTTTATCTGACTAGCCCTGGGGTGGTTTGCTTTACTGTATCCACATTCTGACAGATTTTACCTTGCTTGTTCATGTTTATACTGGCTCCCATTTCTTTTTAGATCTGCTAACTTAGTTGACTGTGATTGATTTTCACGACTGAAATATATGTCTGTCTCACAAATCCAAGAGTGATTTCCGTTGGGTGTGTGATCCGGCACTGAAAACCTTTCATAGAGTGATGATCAGATTTTTCTGATGAACACCCAAGCTCTGACTCATTGCATTGGGTTTCTCCACTAAAGGAAAGTCTTTCGGGTTTCAAACTGTGAGTTGAAGCATAACCGTATCCTGACAGGTTCTGACTCATCGCAGAAGTTTCTGAATCATCTTAACTGGTTCCATTGTCTCAAGTATCGAATCCGTACCAAATATTTGACTGTCTCCTTTCGTGGCTAGCATAAGGGTTTGACCTGTATGATAATATCTGCAGACTTGACTGATGGTGGTTCTGACGGGAATTTTTTGTTCACGACAGGCTATCCATGATTATTCACGTAAGTGAGGACTCATGCTTTGAGATTGTTATTCCTCATACTGATTACTCATGTTGTAGGCATATCCATGGGGATCAATGCTGACTTAGACTGTCCGGGGTATCTGCACCATGGGGGTCGTGCAACAATTTTCATACCTGCATCACTAGTCTTGCTCCTTCATTATTATTTTCTTGGCTGAAAGAGATGGGTCATATTACTTCTTCGTATGACCATAGTTTCTGTTGGGTACAAGATTCTGACAGGCATACTCTTATCCGCATCTTCTGATATAGTAACCCATTAAATGGCAGGTTCAACACCTCTCAAGTTCTTACCGTAGGAAAGTGACCATCCGAGCCCTTGTAAGAAATCGTTAAACAAATCAGTAGCCGCCAAAACGGTCTTTGCAACTCAGGTCTGGGACATTACTGAAATAACTCAAGCACGACTCAGGACGGCTTAAAAGCAGCTCAGAGCATGAGACCGGGTCGATAAGAAGAAGGTGGCAGCTCCCTAAAATAGCCAAATAGCAGCTATAGGGCTACTATCACAAAAAGAAACTCAGCAGCTATACGAGACGGCCTAAAAGCAGCTCAGAACTCGTGACAGTCGTTGAAGAGAGAAATAAAAATCGGCATCCACCCCGGATAGCTAAAAATAGCTCAAATCACAGGCCTGGTGCCGTCATTGGAGAAAAAGGAGATAAGGGCTCATCAGGATCATTTCCCAGGTTCATAGGTACTTATACTGAGCTCATTGATGTTGTCAATCCTCATAATCCTTTGTCACACTATGGTGTATACTGGCTTTCTTCTCTTAACCATCCTCGCGTGGTTGTCAGATCCTCATTCGAGTGACTTGTAAGATCTTGGTGGTATGCTCACCACACACACACACACACACACACACACACACACATATATATATATATATATATATATATATATATATATGAGGATCTGATTTCGAGACAGACGTGTATTGTGACTGATTCTTGCTTCTGGCCAAAATGTTGTGGATCTGATTCTTGGGATTCACTGCCATATGCTGTCAATTCACAGCGCACTACCTTGTACCAATGCCTTACTGAGGAATATTGGATGGCTCATGCTCGAAACTTTCCTCGGACAGCTTGCCGAAAAAGACTGGATATCGTGCTTCAGAAGCTTACCCCCTTAAAGACTTTGTTGGGGAAAGACTCAGTACCTTATGCCGGAAGCTTTTGCGGTTGCTTACTGAAGAAGGCAGAGTACCTTGCACGGGAAATCATCCATGTATCATACCGAGGAAGGTAGATGAATCTTGCCTTGGAAGCTTCTCTGGTATCTTGCGAGGGAAGACTGGGTTGCTTACACCAGAAGCTTCTTACTGTAATATGCGGACTGATTTCCACATATATAACCATCTTAATATTTTTGTTATTGATTTCTTGTATGAAACAGGGTTTTACTGGACTATCCTCCTTTCTGAGTATATGCCATATTTTTGCTTGCTTCCAGGTACATCGGGTTCCAAAATCATCCTCAATGAAAAATTGAACTTGTATCTGAGCCATACCTTTGATAATATTCTGTCAATCTTGCACACAGTTTATTTTCTTGCTGATTTGATCATTTCTGCTATGAGAAGTGCACATTGAGGCAAACTTGATACTGACAGTCCATCCAGGATTTCTTTGGCATTCAGACGAGATATTCCCAATTTCACTGCAGTCTACCGATACTTCCATTTGTTTTAGCTGAATTTCCAAATATAAACATTCCTTGCTGACTCTTCGGGTACGGTGTCGGTTGACGAGCAACTTTAATAGGGGAAAAAATTGTAACACCGAAGGCCCAAAGAAAGGAACAAAAGAAATGACTCAAACAAAAGCACACAAGCATACTACTAATGTCGGTGTACTAGAATAGGGGTACCCTAGTACCCCGAACTTGTGCACGGGCAGTTGCAGCACCCCGCGGCAAAGGCTTGCCGGGCGAACGCCAAGATCCCCCAAAGTTCCCTTAGAGCCATCTAAGAACAAAGTATTTAAGCTAAGGAGACAAGACCCCGGCAAGAGGAGCTTGCCGGGAAGGCCAACCAAGGCGCTCCAAGGAACTTGCCGCGACGCGCCACTCGCTCCGGCAAGGCAGCAAGGCCCCGGCAAGAGGAACTTGCCGGGAAGACCAACCAAGGTACCTCGAGCCCCGGTGAGCGACAAGCTTCCAGACCCGACAAGATAACAACAGCGGCAAGGTGCTTGCCGCGGCAGGCGGCCACTCTGCGTCCATGCTCCAGCGCATCCACCAACGTGTCGCTCTGGGGGCCTCTCCGGGTGCGCGTGGCGGGAGGCTGTGCAGCCAGCAGTGCTCAGTGGCATGCGAAGCTGACAAGATCACCATCGTGGCGAACGGTGGCGCCCCTAACGGTCCTTTTCTACACTGTTCGGGCGACTCAGACGGGCATTTGATTCCCTTGTCCCCTGCCGTCAGGGTTAGGTAGGGTGCACTGTACAAGCAACTGTATCAACTACCTCGCTTTTTACGTTTTTACCCTCCTCTGCGTTGCCACCTGTCGGTGACCCCTTTAGCATATAAAAGGAGGCCCATGCGCAATGTAGGGGGGGTTCGGCTCGTAGGTTCGGACAGTGAGCTTCGATTCATTCGAGCCCAGAGAACATCACACTCTCGCTTTGGAGAGCAAGAACACCAGATAATATAACCAGACAAGCAGCAGTAGGAGTGTTATCTCTCCGGAGAGCTCCGAAGCTGGGTAAACTGCTCGTGTGCTTCGCCTTGATCCGCTCTTCGTGCGATCTCCGCCCCCCGCCGAACTGAAAGGGGCCCGATCCGCCGGCCCCATAGGTGTTCGTGGATCAGTTTCCCCAAAATCTTTGGTGTGCCAGGTAGGGGGTGTCGAGATTGTGTGAACCAGATCCGGCGTTCACACGAGCTAGATCCTTATTCCCTTCATCAACATGCCACCGAAGAAGAAGACTTCGGCGGCAACCGCTCCATCCACGTCACTTCGGCCACCGTTGGAGCAAACGAGTGGTGGGATGGACGCCGGCGGAAGAAAGGACGTCGACGAGGAAGCTCATGATGCCGCCAGGTCCAAGAACAAGGCTGCACAAACCTCGGTGACTGTACATGTTCCACGCCACTCTCAGGAGGCGCAGGATCAACAGCGTCATGGCGCTAGCAGTGCCATACGCATGATAGCCCAAGACCAAGCTGGTGGATCTCGGGCCGCTCAAGACCAGCATGCACGCCAGCGTGCTGGCACAAGCGGGGCACGGTCGCCTGGACGGGATACTGCTCCTTCTAACATTGTTAGAAGTTCGAGCACGTCCCGCTCCTCGCACCGTCTGCCACTGCCACCCACCACTCCAGCAGAAGCTTTGGCGCGAGCTCAACTTTCCTAGATTACCCTCCGACGTCGGACAAGATCGACGAATGGAGAGCCACCATTCAGAGTCTCATCAGCTACGCCAACGGCGACGCTCCACGGCGGCCGAGCGCGTCGCCGCCGCGACAGGACCGCCGGACGCGAGCTGGTGGCAACGAAATGGGCGAAGGTGCAACTACCATGCAATCACCGCCCCGAAGGCCAAGATCGCTGACTCGCCGGATCCACATCGACAGTGACTCCACTGCATCGTCGGATCCACGAGCTCGTCGCGATCAGCGCCAAGTTCTTCATGATCGACAACAAGAAGACGCTCGAACCCGCATCGAGCGCCGAAGAGAAGCGCGACGTCAATCCGACAAGCGCGCTGGGCCCTCTGTTGACATGCATGCGCCAGGGGAACCAGGCGATCTGCCGTATGCGGTAGGTTGTCCTGCGTTCACTCGTGAGCTGTGGCAAGTCCAGTGGCCCAGTACAAAGAACTTCAAGCCAGACGTACCGGAGAAGTACGACGGCAAGACGCATCCGTCAGAGTTCCTCAGCATCTACACCATCACGGTGCAAGCTGCCGGGGGACGAGATGATAAGATCCTTGCCAACTACTTCCTGCTGGTGCTCAAGCCCAACGTCAGATCCTGGCTCATGCACTTGCCGGACAACTCCATATCCTCTTGGGCTGATCTGTGCCACCAGTTTGTCGGCGCCTTTACCGGCGGACACAAGCCTCATGGCCAGGAGAGTGATCTTCATCTGCTCGCCCAGAAGGAAGGAGAGCCCCTGCGCAAGTACATTCAGAGATTCAGTAGTGTGCAGCACAACATCCCAGACGTCCACCCTGCCGCGGTGATCAGCGCGTTCCATCAGAACGTGCGGAACCGCAGAATGCGGGAGGAAATGGCGATGTGCAAGATCAGGGACGTCAGTGAGTTATATGCACTGGACGACAAGTGTGCACGTGCTGAGGAAGGGAGGAGACTCCCCGGAGAAAATATAGGAGCGGGAGGATCTGACAGCGAAGATGCCGCCCCGACAAGGAAAAACCGGTGGCGGAACAACAGAAGGAGGAAAGGCAAAGAAGTGCTAGTTGTTGAGCAGTCCGGCAACGGTGGCGGCGGCAAGGAAGCCAAAGCTGGTGACTCCGGCAAGGAGGTTGCTGCGGAGGTGGCGGTCGCCGACAAGCAGGACGGCACCAACAAGCAGTATTGCAAGATTCACCGCACCAAGGGCCATGATCTTCAGAACTGCAAGAGGGTCGAGCAGCTTGTTGAGCAACAGAAAGCTGAATACGAGCTGCGCGACAAGGAGAAGGCCCAGGAAGGAGCTGGTGGATCCGGCAAGAAACGTCCCGGCCGAGGAGGACGCCGCGGCAAGGCCAAGCAGCGGCAAGGAGACAGACCTCCTCGCGGCCGCGACAAGGATGAAGATGATGGCGACGATGAAGATATGGATGATGAGGAAACCGATGAGCAGGAGTTCCAGAAAGCTACAGAGGTCCTGTGCGTTGATGGTGGTGCTTCTTTGCATGCCTCGCACCGCCAGCTCAAGCAGTGGATGCGGGAGGTTAATGCAGCAGAACCACCCGTCGAGTCACACAGGTCTCCGAAATGGTCCAGCACGCCTATCACCTTTGATATTGAGGACCACCCGGATCGCATAACTGCGGTCGGGTGCTTGCCGATGTTGGTTTCACCAACAATCCGCAACCTCAAGGTCACTAAGATGCTAGTTGACGGCGGGGCCGGTTTGAACTTGA
Source organism: Triticum aestivum (assembly GCF_018294505.1). Lineage (NCBI taxonomy): Eukaryota > Viridiplantae > Streptophyta > Magnoliopsida > Poales > Poaceae > Triticum > Triticum aestivum. The sequence goes on from NC_057813.1 coordinate 493,274,534, forward strand.
TCTCCTCCGTGGTGCTCCAGAAGCTCCAGATCCCTGACAGCGAGCTCGAAGAGACCGGCACATTTCAAGGAATCAACCCGGGAAGGAGCAAGCCAAAGGGAAAGATCACGTTGCCGGTAACATTTGGCAGTGAGCTGAACTTCAGGACTGAGAGGGTCACATTTGACGTTGCCGACTTTCCATTACCTTACAATGGAATCCTTGGCCGTCCGGCACTCGCCAAGTTCATGGCAGCCTCTCACTATGCGTACAACGTACTAAAAATGCCAGGCCCAATAAGTGTTATCTCTGTCCCTGGCGACAAGAAGGATGCTCTTATCTGTGCCGACAAGATCTACCGGGAAGCAGCAGCCGCAGCAGAATGAAGGACACTTGCCGCTGAAGCTCCCGGGGGGAAGAAGAAGACCAAGTCCGGCAAGAGCTCTGATGCCCACTCCAGCAAGCGCACCTCTTCGGAGTGCTGCGCTACCGTCGAGGACGCACCATCGAGCTCCACTGGCAAGTGTAAGAAGACGATGGCAGCTCCACCTGAGACTAAGAAGGTGTCCGCCAAAGAGGATGGCTTTGGTGGTACCTTCACCATCAGCGCCACTCTTGACCCCAAATAGGAAAGCGCGCTCGTTGCTTTCCTGCGGGCGAATATCGACGTGTTTGCGTGGCAACCGTCTGATATCCCCGGTGTTCCCAGGAAAGTGATTGAGCACCACCTTGCCGTCTGTCCTCATGCGCGGCCCGTCAAGCAGAGAGTCAGGAAGCAGGCGGTAGAGCGCCAAGAATTCATCGCAGGAGAAATCAAGAAGTTGGAAGCAGCAGGCCTTGTCAGAGGAGTACTCCATCCCACGTGGTTGGCCAATCCTGTTGTTGTGCGCAAAGCTAATGGGAAATGGAGACTTTGTATTGACTTCACTGATGTTAATAAAGCTTGTCCCAAAGACCCATTTCCCTTGCCGCGTATTGACCAGATTGTTGACTCCACAGCCGGATGTGATTTGCTTTCATTTCTTGATGCATACTCAGGATATCATCAGATCTTCATGGCAGAAGAAGATGAAGAGAAAACCGCATTTATCACCCCGTGTGGCACGTACTGCTTCGTACGGATGCCTTTCGGTTTGAAGAATGCTGGTTCAACATTCGCAAGGGTAGTTCACCATGCTTTTGAGCCACAAATACACAGAAATGTGGAAGCTTACATGGATGACATAGTGGTCAAGAGCAAAAGCAAGGCGACCTTGATTCAAGATTTAGACGAAACATTTGCAAACCTGCGCAAGATCAACCTCAAGCTTAACCCCGAGAAGTGCGTATTTGGAGTCCCTTCCGGCAAGCTTCTCGGGTTCTTCGTGTCTCAGCGGGGAATTGAAGCCAATCCTGACAAGATCAAAGCCATCGAGCAGATCGAAGCACCAACGCAAGTCAAGGATGTACGAAGGCTTGCCGGTTGCGTGGCTGCTCTCAGCAGGTTTATCTCTAGATCTGCTGGGCGCGCCCTGCCATTTTTCAAAATTTTGAAAAAGGCAGGTCCAATGAAATGGACTCCGGAAGCGGAGGCTGCGCTGCAGGACTTGAAGAGATACCTGTCCTCCACTCCAACGCTTGTCGCACCTAAGCCGCAAGAGAAGTTGCTGCTGTATATAGCGGCAACCAATCAAGTGGTTAGTGCTGCGTTAGTGGCGGAAAGGGAGGCAGATGATGAGCCAACAACCACGGCAGATCCATCCAGCGACAAGCAGGGGGCTTCGTCGACAAGCTCTGGTCCCGACAAACATGGGTTTGCGCAGGAACATGATGAGATGCCAAGGAGAATGGTGCAGCGCCCAGTTTACTTTGTCAGTTCTCTTCTACAGGGGGCTAGATCAAGGTACTCTGGTGTGCAGAAGTTGCTTTTCGGCCTCCTTATGGCCTCGAGAAAGCTGCGCCATTACTTCCAAGCACATGAGATCACAGTCGTCACTCGCTTTCCGCTGAAGAGGATACTGCAAAATCCAGAAGCAACGGGCAGGATTGTTGAGTGGGTGCTGGAACTGTCAAGTTCTGGCCTCAAGTTTGAGAGCACCTCAACTATCCAAAGCAGAGCATTGGCAGAGTTCGTAGCAGAGTGGACGCCAACCCCAGATGAAGAAATTTCAGAAACGAGCATCCCCATCAAAGAGGCAAACAAAGAGTGGCTGATGTACTTTGATGGTGCCTTCTCGCTGCAAGGCGCCGGTGCAGGCGTGCTGCTTGTCGCACCCACCGGAGAGCACCTCAAGTACATAGTCCAGATGCACTTTCCCAAAGAGCAAGCAACCAACAATACAGCAGAGTATGAAGGATTACTTGCCGGTCTCAGAATCGCAGCAGACCTTGGGATTAAGAAGCTCATTGTCAGGGGTGACTCACAGCTTGTCGTCTGACAAGTGAACAAGAACTACCAGAGCCCGTTGATGGAAGCGTATGTTGATGAAGTGAGGAAGCTAGAAGAGCACTTTGATGGCCTACAAATGGAGCATATCCCAAGAGCTCAGAATGATATTGCTGACGGCCTGTCAAAGTGCGCCGCACTAAAGTTACCTGTGGAACCGGGGATTTTTGTGCTTAAGTTGACTCAACCATCCGTAACACCATCAACTGGACAAAGCAAAAGAGGAAGTTGGTTTCTGGTGACTACTTTCCGGCAGAGCTCCCCGAAGCCGCCGCCAAGAAAGTCCCCAAGATCAACACCAAGGATGCTGAGGGGCAGTCTGCTCCGGCAAGCCTAATGGTTTGTTCCGTTGAAGCAGACGCTCCCGACAAGTTTTGCTCCGGCAAGCTTGCCGGGGAACATCAAGCTCCGGCAGGGCCGCAAGTCCTTGCCGTAGAAGCAGATGTTCCCGCAGCAGCAGATGTGCCTTTAGTCCTTGTTGTCGAGCCACAAGCTCCAGCATGGGCACAGCAGATTGTCCATTTCCTTCAGACAGGAGAACTTCCCGAAGAACAAGAAGAAGCGGAAAGAGTAGCCCGGCAGTCAAGTATGTACCAGTTTGTCGATAGCATACTGTACAGAAGAAGACTCAACGGTGTGAAATTGAAGTGTATTCGCCGGGAAGATGGACAAAAGCTGTTGGCGGAGATACATGGAGGCATATGTGGCCACCACATTGGCGCAAGAGCACTTGCCGGCAAAGCTTTCCGGCAAGGTTTCTTTTGGCCGACAGCCCTCCAGGATGCAACTGCACAAGTAACCAAGTGTGAAGCGTGCCAGTTCCACTCCAAACAGATACACCAGCCAGCTCAAGCTCTCCAGACGATCCCTTTATCCTGGCCATTTTCGGTCTGGGGGCTCGATATCCTCGGCCCCTTCCCCCGAGCTGTCGGGGGCTTTGAGTACTTGTACGTCGCAATCGACAAGTTCACAAAGTGGCCGGAAGTGCAGCCAGTGAGGAAGGTGACAGCACAGTCAGCAGTCAAGTTCTTCAGGTCGATTGTTTGCCGTTTCGGGATCCCTAACAGGATCATCACCGACAACGGCACGCAATTCACGAGCCGCACCTTCATGCAGTACGTCCAAGACCTTGGCGCCAAGGTCTGCTTCGCTTCTGTTGCTCATCCGAGAAGCAACGGTCAAGCAGAGAGGGCAAATGCTGAAGTGCTGCGCGGGCTCAAGACCAGAACTTTCGACAGGCTGCACAGGTGCGGAAGGAACTGGATCGAGGAGCTGCCGGTGGTTCTTTGGTCGATCAGAACGACGCCAAATCGAGCCACTGGCCAGACACCTTTCGCTCTAGTCTATGGAGCAGAGGCAGTTCTCCCCACGGAACTCGTATACGGATCACCTCGAGTGCTCGCTTATGATGAGCTTGAGCAAGAACAGCTGCGGCAAGACGACGCGCTGCTCCTTGAGGAAGATCGTCTTCAGGCTGCTGTACGAGCTGCTCGATACCAGCAAGCTTTGCGCCGCTATCATAGCCGCAAAGTTAAAGCCAGAAGCTTCGAGGAAGGCGACCTTGTTCTTCGGCGCGTTCAGTCCGCCAAGAATTCCAACAAGTTGACGCCGAAGTGGGAAGGCCCTTATCGGGTGAGACGAGTCACAAGGCCTGGCGCTGTCCGCCTTGAGACCGAAGATGGCATTCCAGTGAGCAACTCCTGGAACATAGAACATCTTCGTAAGTTTTTCCCATAAGGCGCGGTTGCCGGAACCCGTTCCGGCAACCACCTTTTGTACAAGTCTTGCCGCTGTTGCATGTAATCCTTTGTACAAAGCCGGGCGCAGATCCCGTGCATAAGTAAAACCCCATGTGCTCCGCACAGCTTGTCCATTTCATGCGTTAGTTCCTTTCTTGCATGCGATTATCTGACACTTTGTGCAGCACCTACATCCGGTAAGCAGTAACGAGCCGAAGAGCTCCATATTATTATTTTCTCTTCTTTCTTTTTCTTTTAAAGGAAAAGAAGGTTCTCTCGCACACAAGTTTGCCGGGGGGAAGGAGAAGATTGTGGTATGGGCCAGGCGTCGTTCAAGCAAAGACTTGCCTTACCGGGAAGCAAATGACAGAAAAGCTAAGTTGCCAAAGTTTGAGCAATCACTTTTTAAATTTTTGAGTTATCTTCCTCGAACGACCCTGCTTTGTATGGAAAACCTGTGCGCGGAGGAACCAACTCGTGGCTAGTTGCGCCCTTACTTTGTTTCGAGTCCGCTCAACAGCTTAAGCGTGCTGCATCTAGTCGCGACAAGGTTTCTTGTCGGAAGCAGCGCCGCCAGCAGGCTGCTGAAGTTCCGCACTCAGCGCTCGCGGCTCGGGCGCCTGCGCCGACAAGTTCCCTAGAAGCGTAGGGTAAAAACATACAAAGGAAGGAATCTAGTAGAGGAAATAACATTGCAATTGATAACAGAAATAAAGTTATATTACAAAGATAACTTGTCGCAGCTCTAACAGACTGTTCTCATAACATGACTAGCAGCGACAAGGGAAAAGAAGAAATGGGCGGCCTAATCTACGCGTCCGCCCTCGACTCGCTTGATCTCGCTCACCTTGTCCACAATGGGTGCGACAAGGGCCTTGAGTGCATCCAGATCGGCGTCAGGCGGCAAGGACCTGAGGACGTTGGTGAAGCTGAGGCCTGGATTGCGGAAGGCTACCTTCATCAGCACCTTCTGGAGAACCCCGGCGCAGATTTTGCGCGACTCGTCGGCCAGCTGCTTCGGGATCCTCTCCCGGAGCCGCTGGAGTGCCGTCGCCACGCCCTTGAAGAATAGGCTGAGCTTGGCGCTGGGTTGAAGGCTCTCGTCGGAAGGATACCCAAAGTCCTCCATCCCCAGCTGCGCCAGCTCCTCGTTGATGACGGCGGCAGTGTTCACCAGACCCTCGGTCCAGTGCTCCACTGTGTCTCTGAACGAGTTCTGGGTAACTGCAATGCTCTCCAGCAGCGCCGCGTCAGCCTTGACCTTCTCCGCCAAGGTCTTCTCCCGCTCCTTGGCGGCCTCCAGCGTCTGCGTCAGCGTGGCCAGCTTCAGCTCCAGGTCTGCTTTGGAATCCTTGGCGGCGCTGAGCTCCTTGCCCCTCTCAGCGAGAAGGCCTTGCAACTCACCGTGGGCGGCAGCATCCTTCTCGCGCTCACGCTTGAGCGCGGCAAGCTCCTCGCCGCTCTTCCCAATATCGGCCTCCAGCTGCGCCACCTTCTCCTCTAGCTCTTTCTTGGCGGCCTCTGCAGTTGCCGCGGCGTCCTTTGCCTCCTTGAGCGCCCCGCCAAGTGCTCGCTCACGCTCGGCGAGCTCTTCCTCGTAGCTGTCGAGGTGGGCCTTCCGCTGCACTAGCTCGCCTTCCCGCGCGGACTGCTTCTCGGCAGCAAGCCTTTGTTCCTCCTCAGCCTCGGCCTTCTCGAGAAGAAAGGCCGTGCGCTCCTCGTCGACTCGCTCCCGCTCCTGCGCCAGGGACCGAAGAGCTTCTTGATTTTGTCCCCGGAGCTCCTCCGCGCGCTTCTCCATGTCAACTCCCGCCTTCGCGACAAGCGCTTCCCGGGAAGCCAGCTTGGCTTGCCGGGTGCGGTAGAGTGACAGCAGCTTCCGCAGCAGCTGCTCCTCCTCAGGCTCGCCGCTGCTGCTGCCGGGCGCGTCAACCAATGACAGTCCAGCAGAGGCGAGCACCTCCCCGTCAAAAGTCTCCCCCTCGACCGGCGCCCTGGAGCTCGATGCCCAGGGTAGCTTGATGAAGATGTTGTCACCGGCCTGCAAGTAGGCGCCGGGCTCGGGCTCCTCGGAGCCCGGCTCCGCAGAAGCGGCAGAGGGTTCGGCGGTCGGTGCAGCGCCCGGCGCTCCTGCGGCCTCAGGGTCGTCAGTGCGATCGCCCGACCCCTCGCCGGCTTCCGCAGCAGCAGCCCCGGCGGCCTCCTCGCCGGCGGTCTCATCAGCACCGGCACCTTCCTCGCCGGCGCCCTCTGTCTCCATTGGCTCAGCCGAAGATGGGTCTGAAGAACGAAGAGGGGAGGAAAATCAATCAAAAAATCCAAGAAAGGAAAAACAGAAGAAGCAGAACCCAAGGGAAAGTTTTTGGGCAAGTGGATTACCTGCGCCAAGATCTTCAGTTGCGGCCTCGGTCGCCGCAGGATCAGCAGTGCCGTCCCTTGCCGGAGAGTCCCCCCTTGCCGGAGAGCGCTCCCTTGCCGGGGACTCCTCCCTTGGCGGCGCAGTCGAAGCAGGTGGCACTTCGGGACCGGCCTCCGGGCGCTCCTGATGAGGCTGCTCTGCTCCTGCACAAGTCAACAAGCAAGATATCAACAAAGGAAAAAGCACTCAAGCGCGCCCGACAGCAGAAGGCTAAACTATGAACTTACGCTGGGGGCTGCGCTGGGGGCTGCTCCGAGGGGTGATTGCCGGGTCCGTCAAGGTGGTCTCGGACCCACCTCCTGCCGACGCGATGGGGTCATCCTCGATGACGATCACCGCGGCCTTGGCCCTCTTCGCCGCTCTCTGGGCCAGTGTTCTGAAAAGAAAGGAGTCCAGATTGGAGCAAGTCAGATACAAGATATAAACAGCAAGATTGAAGGATTATAAGAGCACCAAAGAAACTCACTCTTCTTCCTCCTCGTCGGAGCTGAGCGCGGAAAGATCGAAGTCCGGCCCTCCTCCGGTGCGGCGAGGTGGAGGAGTAGGATCCCTTGCCCGCTTGGCGGGGGCAGTGGCAGTGGCCCGGGAAGATCCCGCTCCAGTTGCCGCTGTTGCGTGAGGCGCTCCCGCGGCAACATTGCTTGCCGCGGTAGAGCGCGTCGCGCGGCTCGGTGGCTGTGGAGCCGGCTGCCGCCCCGCTGCGTCCCCGGCCCTGCGAAGGCGCCTCCTTGGCGGGGCCGGGGGCTCCGCCTGCGGCAAGCTCTCTGAAGGCTCAGCCTCCTCCTCGCCGGCCTCGCTCGACTCGGCTTCGGAACCGGCAGGCTCCTCCTCGCCCATGAACTCCGCGCGTTCGGCAAGGTTTGCCGCCTCTGCAGCCTCCGCCTCCTCCACAGTAAACCCAAACACACCCGCAGCAGCTGCGGCCGCAGCCTCTTCCGCCCTAGTAGCGATGAGTTGCAGCTCCTCGTCGGTGGTGTCACGGGTGAGGCTCTTCTGCTCGTCGGCGCGGACCGGCACTTCCTCCAAGGTGTCGAAGAACGCTCGCACAACGTCATCCGCAGGCTCTTGCCAAGTTGGGACGATGCCGTGTGAATCGCACAACGGCATCATGGCGCGGATCCGGTCAAGCGAAGAGTTATTGCACAAAGGAACTACGCCCCTCGGCAGTGTGAATGGGTGCTGGGGGTCGCGTTTGAATAATTCCAAGAGCATTGCGTCCAACTCCAAGACAGTGAAGTTGTAGTTGAGGCCCGGCCGCAGCCTCATGATGTCCGCCGAATTCTTGAATTCCCAGGCGGGCCTCCTCCTCTCCTGCAGGGGGGCAATGCGGCGGCGGAGGAAATCTGCCCCGACAGCACCTACGGTGAGCCCGGCAAGCCTGAGGCGAAGAATCCTAGTGATGGCGATCTTCAGCCTCTCGTCTTCCGGGGCCATGTTGCTCCAGTCATTGCCGCGCACTATTGGAGTTTGGCGCACGGCGGTGAAGGGCTGCGGATCCTCCTCGACGATCCAACACCACTCCGCTCTCCACTCCTCCCACTTGCTGCGAAGCTCACCCTCCAAGTACGCCTCTTTCTTGCCGACTCTCGAGACCCAGGCAATCCCTCCGGCAAGCGGCTCTCCTCTCTCTACCCGAGGTATGAAGAAGTGGCGGAAAAGGGCTACACTAGGGTGGACTCCGACAAAGTTTTCGCACAAGTGTGCGAAAACCGCCATGGTCAGGACAGCATTGGGGGTGAAGTCAAGGAGGCGGAAGCCATATGTGTTCATAATGTCACAAAAGAACTCCGAGAAGGGCGGGCAGAGCCCGCAATAGAAGAATAGCGGGAAGAACGGGTACCCATTTGGAGCCGACTCCGAGGCAGCGGCCGGGAGTACCCTCGTGCGCGGATGCGCACGCGTCTCCGTCGCCCAAAAGAGGTAGAAGTACTCCCTCAGCTCCTGCACGCCGAGCTGGGGGTGAAGATCGCCCGCTCCTTCCGCAGCGCCGCGAGCCGCTGCGCCTCGGCCGACTTCACACCCTTTCCCTTGTCGGCTTTCGGGGCCATGGCGGAGGTGGTGGGGAAGGTCGACGGCGTGGTGATGCTGGTGGCAATGGGGGGCGGAGCGCTGCTCTCTCGGCTTCGAGAAGAAGGGGGGAGCGGCGGAGTTTGTGAAGAAGGAGTAGCAGCAACCAGCGAGGGGGAACGAACTGCCCCTGTTTCCTCTGCTTATAAAGAGGGACAGGGCGGATGTTTCGGCCTTCCGCTTAAACAACCACCCACGATCTCTCCCATGATGCCGCATTCAACGCGTGCCGTTATGGGAGAGTGCGGTGGATACGGAACAAGATTTGGCGTGGCCTAGCCCGCGTGTGCCCGTGCCCTGTCTTGGGCCTGGCCCAACAGCGCTCGGCACCGTGTCTGGCCCAGGCCCGGGGGCTCCTGTCGGTGTACTAGAATAGGGGTACCCTAGTACCCCGAACTTGTGCACGGGCAGTTGCAGCACCCCGCGGCAAAGGCTTGTCGGGCGAACGCCAAGATCCCCCAAAGTTCCCTTGGAGCCATGCAAGAACAAAGTATTTAAGCTAAGGAGACAAGACCCCGGCAAGAGGAGCTTGCCGGGAAGGCCAACCAAGGCGCTCCAAGGAACTTGCCGCGACGTGCCACTCTCTCCGGCAAGGCAGCAAGGCCCCGGCAAGAGGAGTTTGCCAGGAAGACCAACCAAGGTACCTCGAGGCCCGGTGAGCGACAAGCTTCCAGACCCGACAAGATAACGACAGCGGCAAGGTGCTTGCCGCGGCAGGCGGCCACTCTGCGTCCACGCTCCAGCGCATCCACCAACGTGTCGCTCTAGGGGCCTCTCCGGGTGCGCGTGGCGGGAGGCTATGCAGCCAGCAGTGCGCAGTGGCATGCGAAGCTGACAAGATCACCATCGTGGCGAATGGTGGCAACCCTAACGGTCCTTTTCTGCACTGTTCGGGCGACTCAGACGGGCATTTAATGCCCTTGTCCCCTGCCGTCAGGGTTAGGTAGGGTGCACTGTACAAGAAACTGTATCAACTACCTCACTTTTTACATTTTTACCCTCCTCTGCGTTGCCACCTGTCGGTGACCCCTTTAGCATATAAAAGGAGGCCCATGCACAACGTAGGGGGGGTTCGGCTCGTAGGTTCGGACAGTGAGCTTCGATTCATTCGAGCCCAGAGAACATCACACTCTCTCTTTGGAGAGCGAGAACATCACACTCTCGCTTTGGAGAGCAAGAACACCAGATAATATAACCAGACAAGCAGCAGTAGGAGTGTTATCTCTCCGGAGAGCTCCGAAGCTGGGTAAACTGCTCGTGTGCTTCGCCTTGATCCACTCATCGTGCGATCTCCGCCCCCCGCCGAACCGAAAGGGGCCCGATCCGCCGGCCCCATAGGTGTTCGTGGATCAGTTTCCCCGAAACTAATAATTAATCAAGGAATCATCACATGTTACTGCTACTCACAAAATAACAAGCATGCACACCTAAGCACACAAATCTCGTGGAAACTCCGGTATTACGGTCTAATATGTTGTGGCAGTGTGCACGAAAATTATATCCATGTGTGGAAGGAGTTGGCGTAACCGAAGCTACATCAAGCGTTGGCTGAGCACTGGTTGGATCTGTATGGATACACAGGTGAGGACGGACTTGACGATCAAGTAGCGAAACACAAAAGTCATGACCACATCATCATAAAGTGTACGAAAGGGATTCATACACGTCCAAAGAATAGAATGACTGGGTAGGGTAGCGGTGGAAAAGCAAGGCTCGCTAGCATTTCCCTTTTCTGATAACCAAGATCAGTAAGGGTTGCCAGAGGGACGAGATGGATGGCATGATTCGGGATAGAAACAAGCCTATCACCAAAATAATATTGGTGTGTGGCGCAAGAATATCGACGCGATACCTGAGCATAACTCCTGCAAAGGGTGTCTAGAACACTGGGTACCAGGGCATCACTCTGCTAGGACAGAGATGACGCCGAACACCAAAGAGCAGGCATGCTAAGAAAAAGGGTGCAGGCGGTGGATCGAAAATGATGCCACCTACACTCACAAGATTATCCGTTAGTGACAAAATAATAGTCTATATGCATGCTATGTGACAACAAATGCAACAATCAGGTGCAACAAACCAATTGGGGTCTATACTACCGCTTTCTAACATTCGTGCGGTCTAGGGCGTCCTACAGCCAGACCTTCTTTGATACCAAGCCTGTGGCACCCCAGCTCAGAGAAAACCAGAACGCCCCGTATTCCAGCCCAGAGATCAAGATGAAGTCTTCTGGAATACGGCACTGCTTAGCATAAGACAAACCAACTCTTTATTACAATCTATTTGGGTACAAGAGTTACATCGGCATGGCGACACTACGCCTGCCACTGTTGCTCTATGCAAGCAGCAGACAACTCAAAGCAGTGAAATAACTCTAGCAGCAGAACAACGACAACGGTGGTGACTCCACTCCGTAGGGACTCTGGCTGGAACGCTTATCGTAGCTCGCAAACAAAGAATCCACGGCAAACAAGCATTCAAATCCGGCATGACCTGCAAACTGGCATGACACGCCAGGTCAATACATTGAATGTACTTGCAAGCTCACAATAATCTAGAAGCATTCAAGGCAAACAACAACATGGCAATTACAGGTTAAGCAGGGATTATCATGATATCATTAGAACAACATAGCATGAGCGACATGAACATGATACAGCTAGCACGATATGAGCATGGCATGAACATATGAATTTGACGATACTAGCATGCAACATGATGACACTATATGCACAACTTATTCGGCTCGGGCTACCTCGTAACCAATACATGCATCACTTACCAACCTCGGACATCACATGATCATCTCAGGATCAAATCAAGCTTGGTATAAACAATACCGTAGTAATCATTAAATGACCACAAGGAGCTTGATCTTTACCCACGATTCTCGCACAACATCACGAATATCCAACAACTTAGTATCGATACCACGGTGATCAATCATGGATCACAAACGGAACCACTCTTGGTTCAATGGGTTACCTTGTAACCAAACGGTGATCATTCACGGATCACATAACCAACTTATCTCATCATCGAAATGGGTTGTTATTAATCACTTCATTATTATTATTACTGTTAACACATAGTGTGACCGGCAATGAACTAAGTCCTTATGCGCGGGCATGGCTATCGATGGATTTAACACACACTCTACAGAGGTAGCACATTGTACCCACACCACGGAACCCATGGCCTCGCAGTCCCATTCGGGTGGGCCAACGGCGTTCTGACAAAACCGTCCTATTGCCATGACACTCTCCCGACCACTCCAACTCACTCTAAGTCATGGGTGGCCCCGCGTCTACCCCAGACACCAACGGCCATCGTCGTGGCAAAATGGTCCCAAACGGGGACAAGGTACCATAACAACAACAACGGGCTCACAAGGCTTATGTCGTCCTACCTGATCAGGGTAGCGCCCGCACATAACCTTCCCTCGTTGGAGGCACCAGCGAGAGGCACAATGATGTCTACTACACAACCTTCTTCTTGTAGACGTTGTTGGGCCTCCAAGTGCAGAGGTTTGTAGGACAGTAGCAAATTTGCCTCAAGTGGATCACCTAAGGTTTATCAATCTGTGGGAGGCGTAGGATGAAGATGGTCTCTCTCAAGCAACCCTGCAACCAAATAACAAAGTGTCTCTTGTGTCCCCAACCCACCCAATACAATGGTAAATTGTATAGGTGCACTAGTTCGGCGAAGAGATGGTGATACAAGTGCAATATGGATAGTAGATATAGGTATTTGTAATCTGAAAATATAAAAACATCAAGGTAGCAAGTGGTAAAAGTGAGCGTAAACGGTATTGCAATGCTAGGAAACAAGGCATAGGGTTCATACTTTCACTAGTGCAAGTTCTCTCAACAATAATAACATAACTGGATCATATAACTATTCCTCAACATGCAACAAAGAGTCACTCCAAAGTCACTAATAGCGGAGAACAAACGAAGAGATTATGGTAGGGTACAAAACCACCTCAAAGTTATCATTTCTGTTCTATCTATTCAAGAGTCCGTAGAAAAATAACACGAAGCTATTCTTTCTATTCGATCTATCATAGAGTTCGTACTAGAATAACACCTTAAGACACAAATCAACCAAAACCCTAATGTCACCTAGATACTCCATTGTCACCTCAAGTATCCGTGGGCATGATTATATGATATGCATCACTGAATCTCAGATTCATCTATTCAACCAACACAAAGTACTTCAAAGAGTGCCCCAAAGTTTCTACTGGAGAGTCAAGACAAAAACGTGTGCCAAACCCTATGCATAAGTTCACAAGGTAAACCCGCAAGTTGATCACCAAAACATACATCAAGTGTATCACGTGAATATCCCATTGTCACCACAGATAAGCACGGCAAGACATACATCAAGTGTTCTCAAATCCTTAAAGACTCAATCCAACAAGATAACTTCAAAGGGAAAACTCAATCCATCACAAGAGAGTAGAGGGGGGAGAAACATCATAAGATCCAACTATAATAGCAAAGCTCGCGATACATCAAGATCGTGCCATGGAGAGAACGCGCGCGCGCGCGCGAGAGAGAGAGAGAGAGAGAGAGAGAGAGAGAGAGAGAGAGAGAGATCAAACATATAGCTACTGGTACATACCCTCAGCCCCGAGGGTGAACTACTCCCTCCTCGTCATGGAGAGTGCCGGGATGACGAAGATGGCCACCGGTGATGGATTCCCCCTCCGACAGGGTGCCGGAATAGGCTCCCGAGAGGTTTTTGTTGGCTACAGAGGCTTGCAGCGGTGGAACTCCCGATCTATTGTGCGCTTCGATGTTTTTGGGGTATATGGGTATATATAGGCGAAAGAAGTCAGTCGGGGGATCCTTGAGGGGCCCACGAGACACGGGGCATGCCCAGTAGGGGGGGGGGGCCTCCACCCTCGTGGCTACCTCAAAGCTTCCTTGACTTCAACTCCAAGTCTCCTGGATCACTTCCATTCCAAAAATAATGCTCCCGAAGATTTCATTCCGTTTGGACTCCGTTTGATATTCCTTTTCTTAGAAACACTGAAATAGGCAAGAAAACAACAATATGGGCTGGGCCTCCGGTTAATAGGTTAGCCCCAAAAATAATATAAAAGTGTATAATAAAGCCCATAATCATTCAAAACAGATAATAAAATAGCATGAATGCTTCATAAATTATAGATACGTTGGAGACGTATCACACAACAATAGACCCAGTTAGGACCCCCCGTAAGGCAAGTGTGGCTGCACTGGTCAGCTCGATATGGTGGCACCATGACTCAGCTAAAAGTTGTTCAAGTTCAGTTTAATCCGGTTAAACTTGAATGAAAATATGTTGAGCCATGATAAAATAACATGATGCAATTACAATGCATGAGCATGATATCAACAAAAGCATGAGGGTACAACATAACTATCGACCATATCAACAATGAACCATATCCAACTGAGCATGGCATAATGACGTGCATGAATATCACAAGTACAACATTACTCATAGAAACCTAGCATGACCACTAGCATCAGCAATAAACATCATGCAAGAACGTATCAATAATGCTACCATGCAAGCATTTAACCAACTGAATGCAATGGAACATGCATATGACAACACTCGAAACAGATGATGGTCATGCACCGAAAACCATCGCTAACATCAACATGTACTACTAGCAAGCAAAAGCATATGAGAGGAATACTAGCAACTAGTACAAGATAACCAGGTGCAAGACAACATAATATGAGAGTGATCATGAAACTCTAAGCAGCACTGAAACAACGATAACCATGTTTTAAACAAGCAAACATTTATTAAATATTTGAGTTGAAAACCATAGCTACTGCATTACTATCATGCAAGTGGGTATTGTGGCTTGCCTGGGGATAAAGAAGGCACCGGGGAGAAGTGCGGTGAAGCCGCAGAAAGATTCGCCGGAAATAGTTCTCTCTCGGAGGGGCTGTTTACGTGCAAGGGCAAAAAGGTCATTTCTAGATAATTAACACATGGTGAAAGCGTGACCAGCAGAACGGGCTCGACGAAAGAAAGAAGTGAGTGTTGGATTCACCTCAAACGGAGTTATGGTTGCGGAGTTATGAGGTGTAGAAGACCAGGGACTTTTCTATAAAAATTTCATCACAAACAAGTCCCTGAGTGGATAAGGCAGAAACGCATATAAGGAAATACGCTTTCAGAAGTTGAAAATATAAAATGGAAATGCGTTTGCACTTATCTGACGTGGCGGGGGCGGGTCAATGCATGAGGCTGCCACGTGGAGTCGGGGCTAGGCAGGTCCCGCAGGGCGGGGCCCGTCACTTATCCACGTCGGACCGGGTGGGGTCAATGCTGGGGGGCTGGCTGGTGGGGTCCGTGCGCATGGGGCCCACCTGGCTCCTGTCTTCTTCCTCCTCGCGTTCCTCCTGATCGGGAACAGAGGAGAGCGAGCAGGGCGAGGCCGGTGGCGGTCCGGCTGGCTCCGGCCACCTTAGGCTGAGCCGAGGCCACCGACGGGTCCGGCCAGGCGCGGCGCGTCCGTCACCGGCTAGAGGAAGCGCTGGGGAGGCGCAGAACAACGGTGAGGGGCGGCGATAGAGGAGGACAGAGGACAGCGGCCAGCGATGGAGCCGGCTGCTCCGGCCGTCTCCGGTGACGCGGAGCACACCGGCGAGTGCGGAGCGATGCAGCGGACCCATTCAGGGGCGAAATGGCCGCCGGGGAGGGGTGGAGAGGAGGGGAGGCCGCGGCGATGGGGAACTACAGAGGCGGCGGTGGTTTTCAGGGCACGGCCCTAGAGGGGCTCCGGCGAGATTGCAAGGGAACGGGGAGAGTCGCCGGAGTGTGGGAAGGGCGATGGTGGTGGCTAGAGGTGGAGGAGGGCTCAGCTTCGGCCAAATTTAGGACGGAGGGGGCGACGGCCATGGTGGCATAGGTGAAGGAAATATGCTCTAGAGGCAATAATAAAGTTGTTACTTATTTCCTTATATCATGATAAATGTTTATTATTCATGCTAGAATTGTATTAACCGGAAACATAATACATGTGTGAATACATAGACAAACAGAGTGTCACTAGTAGGCCTCTACTAGACTAGCTCGTTAATCGTAGATGGTTATGTTTCCTAACCATAGACATGAGTTGTCATTTGATTAACGCGATCACATCATTAGGAGAATGATGAGATTGACTTGATCCATTCCGTTAGCTTAGCACTTGATCATTTAGTATGTTGCTATTGCTTTCTTCATGACTTATACATGTTCCTATGACTATGAGATTATGCAACTCCCGTTTACCGAAGGAACACTTTGTGTGCTACCAAACGTCACAACGTAACTGGGTGATTATAAAGGAGCTCTACAGGTGTCTCCAAAGGTACTTGTGGGGTTGGCGTATTTCGAGATTAGGATTTGTCACTCCGATTGTCGGAGAGGTATCTCTGGGCCCTCTCGGTAATGCACATCACTTAAGCCTTGCAAGCATTGCAACTAATGAGTTAGTTGTGGGATGATGTATTACAGTACGAGTAAAGAGACTTACCGGTAACGAGATTGAACTAGGTATTGAGATACCAACGATCGAATCTCGGGCAAGTAACATACCAATGACAAAGGGAACAACGTATTATGCGGTCTAACCGATAAAAATCTTTGTAGAATATGTGGGAGCCAATATGAGCATCCAGGTTCCGCTATTGGTTATTGACCGGAGACGTGTCTCAGTCATGTCTACATAGTTCTCGAACCCGTAGGGTCCGCACACTTAACATTATGATGACAGTTATATTATGAGTTTATATGTTTTGATGTACCAAAGGTTGTTCGGAGTCCCGGATGTGATCACGGACATGACGAGGAGTCTCGAAATGGTCGAGACATGAAGATTGATAAATTCGAAGCCTATGTTTGGATATCAGAAGTGTTCCGGGTGAAATCAGGATTTTACCGGAGTACCGGGAGGTTACCGGAACCCCTCGGGAACATAATGGGCCTTAGTGGGCCTAGGTGGAAGAGAGGAGAGGCGGCTAGGGCTGGGCCCCGTGCCCCTCCCCCCCCCCCCCCCCCCCCCACAGTCCGAATAGGACAAGAAGAGGGGGCGGCGCCCCCCCCCCCTTCCTTCTTCTCCTCCACTCCTTCCCCCTCCCAAGTCCTAATCCAACTAGGAAAGGGGGGGAGTCCTACTCCCGATGGGAGTAGGACTCCTCCTGGCGCGCCCTCCCCTTGGCCAGCCCCCCCCCCCCTTGCTCCTTTATATACGGGGGCAAGGGGCACCCCTAGACACACAAGTTGATCAGTTGATCTCTCCCAACTGTGTGCGGTGCTCCCCTCCACCATAGTCCACCTCGATAGTACTGTAGCGGTGCTTAGGCGAAGCCCTGCGTCGGTAGAACATCAACATCGTCACCACGCCGTCGTGCTAACAAAACTCTCCCTCAACACTCGGCTGGATCAGAGTTCGAGGGACGTCATCAGGCTAAATGTGTGCTGAACTCGGAGGTGTCGTACATTCCGTACTTGATCGATTGGATCGTGAAGACGTATGACTACATCAACCATGTTGTGCTAACGGTTCCGCTTTCGGTCTATGAGGGTACGTGGACAACACTCTCCCCTCTTGTTGCTACGCATCACCATGATCTAGCGTGTGCGTAGGAATTTTTTTGAAATTACTACGTTCCCCAACAGTGGCATCCGAGCCAGGTTTTATGCGTAGATGTCATATGCACGAGTAGAACACAAGTGAGTTGTGGGCGATACAAGTCATACTGCTTACCAGCATGTCATACTTTGGTTCGGCGGTATTGTTGGATGAAGCGGCCCGGACCGACATTACGCGTACGCTTACGTGAGACTGGTTCTACCGACGTGCTTTGCACATAGGTGGCTGGCGGGTGTCAGTTTCTCCAACTTTAGTTGAACCGAGTGTGGCTACACCCGGTCCTTGCGAAGGTTAAAACAACACCAACTTGACAAACTATCATTGTGGTTTTGATGCGTAGGTAAGAACGGTTCTTGCTAAGCCCGTAGCAGCCACGTAAAACTTGCAACAACAAAGTAGAGGACGTCTAACTTGTTTTTGCAGGGCATGTTGTGATGTGATATGGTCAAGACGTTATGAGATATAAGTTGTTCTATGAGATGATCATGTTTTGTTGAAGTTATTGGCAACTGGCAAAATCCGTATGGTTGTCTCTCTATTGCATAAGATGCAAGCGCCAAATAATTGCTTTACTTTATCACTATGCGATAGAAATAGTTGCAAGAGCAATTGTTGGCGAGACGACCATGTGACGACACATTGATATAGATCAAGATGATGGAGATCATGGTGTCATGCCGGTGACGATGGAGATCATGACGATGCTTTGGAGATGGAGATCAAAGGCACAAGATGATGATGGCCATATCATGTCACATATTTTGATTGCATGTGATGTTTATCTTTTATACATCTTATTTTGCTTAGTTCGGTGGTAGCTTTATGAGATGATCTCTCACTAAATTATCAAGGTACAAGTGTTCTCCCTGAGTATGCACCATTGTGAAAGTTCTTCGTGCTGAGACACCACGTGATGATCGGGTGTGATAGGCTCTACGTTCAAATACAATGGGTGCAAAACAGTTGCACACGCGGAATACTCAGGTTAAACTTGACGAGCCTAGCATATAACAGATATGGCCTCGGAACAAGGAGACCGAAAGGTTGAGCGTGAATCATATAGTAGATATGATCAACATAGTGATGTTCACCGTTGAAACTACTCCATCTCACGTGATGATCAGACATGGTTTAGTTGATATGGATCACGTGATCACTTAGAGGATTAGAGGGATGTCTATCTAAGTGGGAGTTCTTAAGTAATATGATTAATTGAACTTTAATTTATCATGAACTTAGTCCTGGTAGTATTAGCATATCTATGTTGTAGATCAATAGCTTGTTGTTGCTCCCCATTTATATTTTGATATGTTCCTAGAGAAAAATAAGTTGAAAATGTTAGTAGCAATGATGCGGACTTGGTCTGTGATCTGAGGATAAACCTCATTGTTGCACAGAAGAATTATGTCCTTGATGCACCGCTAGGTGACAGACCTATTGCAGGAGCTGATGCAGACGTTATGAATGTTTAGCTAGCTCAATATGATGACTACTTGATAGTTTAGTGCGCCATGCTTAATGGCTTAGAATCGGGACTTCAAAGACGTTATGAATGTCATGGACCATATGAGATGTTCCAGGAGTTGAAATTAATATTTCAAGCAAATATCCGAGTTGAGAGATATGAAGTCTCCAACAAGTTCTATAGCTAAAAAGATGGAGGTGAATAGCTCAAGCAGTGAGCATGTGCTCAGATTGTCTGGGTACTACAATCACTTGAATCAAGTGGGAGTTAATCTTCCAGATAATAAAGTGATTGACAGAGTTCTCTAGTCACTATAACCAAGTTACTAGAACTTCGTGATGAACTATAATATGCAAGGGATAACAGAAACGATACCCAAGCTCTTCGTGATGCTGAAATCGACGAAGGTAGAAATCAAGAAAAACATCAAGTGTTGATGGTTGACAAGACCACTAGTTTCAAGAAAAGGGCAAAGGGAAGAAGGGGAACTTCAAGAAGAACGGCAAGCGAGTTGCTGCTCAAGTGGAGAAGCCCAAGTCTGGACCTAAGCCTCAGACTGAGTGCTTCTACTGCAAAGGATCTGGTCACTGGAAGCGGAACTGCCCCAAGTATTTGGCGGATAAGAAGGATGGCAAAGTGAACAAATGTATATTTGATATACATGTTATTGATGTGTACTTTACTAGTGTTTATAGAAACCTCTCAGTATTTGATACTAGTTCAGTTGTTAAGATTAGTAACTCGAAACAGGAGTTGCAAAATAAACAGAGACTAGTTAAGGGTGAAGTGACGATGTGTGTTGGAAGTGGTTCCAAGATTGATATGATCATCATCACAGACTCCCTATACTTTCAGGATTAGTATTGAACCTAAATAAGTGTTATTTGGTGTTTGCGTTGAGCATGAACATGATTTGATCATGTTTATTGCAATACGGTTATTCATTTAAGTTAGAGAACAATTGTTGTTCTGTTTACATGAATAAAAACCTTCTATGGTCATACACACCAACGAAAATGGTTTGTTGGATCTCGATCGTAGTGATACATATATTCATAATATTGAAGCCAAAATATGCAAAGTTAATAATGATAGTGCAACTTATTTGTGGCACTGCCGTTTAGGTCATATTGGTGTAAAGTGCATGAAGAAACTCCATGCTGATGGGATTTTGGAATCACTTGATTATGAATCACTTGATGCTTGTGAAACATGCCTTATGGGCAAGATGACTAAAACTCTGTTCTCCAGAACAATGGAGCAAGCAACTGGATTATTGGAAATGATACATACTGATGTATACGATCCAATGAGTGTTGAGGCTTGAGGCGGGTATCATTATTTTCTAACCTTCACAGATGATTTGAGAAGATATGGGTATATCTACTTGATGAAACATAAGTCTGGAACATTTGAAAAGTTCAAAGAATTTCAGAGTGAAGTGGAAAATCACCGTGACAAGAAAATAAAGTTTCTACGATCTGATCACGGAGACAAATATTTGAGTTATGAGTTTGGTCTTCAATTAAAACAATGTGGAATAGTTTCACAAATTCGTGCCACCTGGAACACCACATCATAATGGTGTGTCCGAACGTCATAACCGTACTTTATTGGATATAGTGCAATCTATGATGTCTCTTACCAATTTACCACTATCGTTTTGGGGTTATGCATTAGAGACAACTACATTCACGTTAAATAGGGCACCATCAAAATCTGTTGAGACGACGTCTTATGAACTCTGGTTTGGCAAGAAACCAAAGTTGTCGTTTCTTAAAGTTTGGGGCTGTGATGCTTATGTGAAAAAGTTTCAACATGATAAGCTCGAACCCAAATCGGAGAAGTGCGTCTTCATAGGATACCCAAAAAGAAACTATTGGGTACACCTTCTATCACAGATCCGAAGGCAAGATCTTTGTTGCTGAGAGTGGATCCTTTCTAGAGAAGGAGTTTCTCTCGAAAGAAGTGAGTGGGAGGAAAGTAGAACTTGATGAGGTAATTGTACCTGCTCCCTTATTAGAAAGTAATTCATCGCAGAAACCGGTTTCTGCGACACCTACACCAATTAGTGAGTAAGTTAATGATGATGATCATGAAGCTTCAGATCAAGTTGTTACTAAACCTCGTAGGTCAACCAGAGTAAGATCCACACCAGAGTGGTATGGTAATCCTGTTCTAGAGGTTATGTTACTAGACCATGACGAACCTACGAACTATGAAGAAGTGATGGTGAGCCCAGATACCGCAAAATGGCTTGAGGGCATGAAATCTGAGATGGGATCCATGTATGAGAACAAAGTGTGGACTTTGGTTGACTTGCCCGATGATCGGCAAGCCATTGAGATTAAATGGATCTTCAAGAAGAAAGACTAACGTTGATAGTAGAGTTACTATCTACAAAGCTAGAATTGTCGCAAAAGGTTTTTGACAAGTTCAAGGTGTTGACTACGATGAGAGTTTCTCACTCGTATCTATGCTTAAGTCTATCCGAATCATGTTAGCAATTGCCGCATTTTATGAAATCTGGCAAATGGATAAACAAAACTGCATTCCTTAATGGATTTATTAAAGAAGAGTTGTATATGATGCAACCAGAAGGTTTTGTCGATCCTAAAGGTGTTAACAAAATATGCAAACTCCAGCGATCCATCTATGGACTGGTGCAAACATCTCAGAGTTGGAATATACGCTTTGATGAGTTGATCAAAGCATATAGTTTTATACAGACTTGCGGTGAAGACTATATTTACAAGAAAGTGAGTGGGAGCACTACAACATTTCTGATAAGTATATGTGAATGACATATTTTTGATCGGAAATAATGTAGAATTTTCTGGAAAGCATAAAGGAGTATTTGAAAGGATTTTTTCAAAGAAAGACCTCCGTGAAGTTGCTTACATATTAAGCATCAAGATCTATAGAGATAGATCAAGACGCTTGATAAGGTTTTTCAATGAATACATACCTTGATAAGATTTTGAAGTAGTTCAAAATGGAACAGTCAAAGAAAGAGTTGTTGCCTGTGTTACAAGGTGTGAGATTGAGTAAGACTCAAAACCCGACCACGGCAGAAGATAGAAAGAGAATGAAAGTCATTCCCTATGCCTCAGCCATAGGTTCTATAAAGTATGCCATGCTGTGTACCAGATCTATTGCATACCCTACCACTAAGTTTGGCAAGGGAGTGCAATAGTGATCTAGGAGTAGATCAATGGACAGCGGTCAAAATTATCCTTAGTAGAATAAGCATATGTTTCTCGATTATGGAAGTGACAAAAGGTTCGTCGTAAAGGGTTACGTCGATGCAAGTTCTGACACTAATCTAGATGACTCTAAGTCTCGGTCTAGATACATATTGAAAGTGGGAGAAATTAGCTAGAGTAGCTCCGTGCAGAGCATTGTAGACATAGAAATTTGCAAAATACTTAAGGATCTGAATGTGACAAACCCGTTGACTAAAATTATCTCACAAGGAAAACATGATCACACCTTAGTACTCTTTGGGTGTTAATCACATAGCGATGTGAACTAGATTACTGACTCTAGTAAACCCTTTGGGTGTTGGTCACATGTCGATGTGAACTATGGGTGTTAACCACATAAAGATGTGAACTATTGATGTTAAATCACATGGCGATGTGAACTAGATTATTGACTCTAGTGCAAGTGGGAGACTGAAGGAAATATGCCCTAGAGGCAATAATAAAGTTATTATTTATTTCCTTATATCATGATAAATGTTTATTATTCATGCTAGAATTGTATTACCCGGAAACATAATACATGTGTGAATACATAGACAAACAGAGTGTCACTAGTAGGCCTCTACTTGACTAGCTCGTTAATCGAAGATGCTTATGTTTCCTAACCATAGACATGAGTTGTCATTTGATTAACGGGATCACATCATTAGGAGAATGATGTGATTGACTTGACCCATTCCGTTAGCTTAGCACTTGATCGTTTAGTATGTTGCTATTGCTTTCTTCATGACTTATACATGTTCCTATGACTATGAGATTATGCAACTCCCGTTTACTGGAGGAACACTTTGTGTGCTACCAAACGTCACAACATATTGGGTGATTATAAAGGAGCTCTACAGGTGTCTCTAAAGGTACTTGTTGGGTTGGCGTATTTCAAGATTAGGATTTGTCACTCCGATTGTCGGAGAGGTATCTCTGGGCCCTCTCGGTAATGCACATCACTTAAGCCTTGCAAGCATTGCAACTAATGAGTTAGTTGTGGGATGATGTATTACAGTACGAGTAAAGAGACTTGCCGGTAACGAGATTGAACTAGCTATTGAGATACCGATGATCGAATCTCGGGCAAGTAACATACCGATGACAAAGGGAACAACGTATGTTGTTATGCGGTCTGACCGATAAAGATCTTCATAGAATATGTGGGAGCCAATATGAGCATCCAGGTTCCGCTATTGGTTATTGACCGGAGACGTGTCTCGGTCATGTCTACATAGTTCTCGAACCTGTAGGGTCCGCACGCTTAACGTTACGATGATAGTTATATTATGCGTTTATATGTTTTGATGTACCGAAGGTTGTTCGGAGTCCCGGATGTGATCACGGACATGACGATGAGTCTTGAAATGGTCGAGACATGAAGATTGACATATTGGAAGCCTATGTTTGGATATTGGAAGTGTTCCGGGTGAAATCGGGATTTTACCGGAGTACCGGGAAGTTATGGGAACCCCCCAGGAACATAATGGGCCTTAGTGGGCCTAGGTGGAAGAGAGGAGTGTTGGGGAATGTAGTAATTTCAAAAAAAATCCTACGCACACGCAAGATCATGGTGATGCATAGCAACGAGAGGGGAGAGTATTGTCCACGTACCCTTGTAGACCGAAAGCGGAAGCATTATGACAACGCGGTTGATGTAGTCGTACGTCTTCACGATCCGACCAATCCAAGTACCGAACGTACGGCACCTCCGAGTTCAGCACACGTTCAGCTCGATGATGATCCCCGGACTCCAATTCAGCAAGGTGTCAGGGATGAGTTCCATCAGCACGACGGCGTGGTGACGATGATGATGTTCTACCGACGCAGGGCTTCGTCTAAGCACCGCAACAATATGACCGAGGTGGAATATGGTGGAGGGGGGCACCGCACACGGCTAAGGAACGATCACGAAGATCAACTTGTGTGTCCTAGGGTGCCCCCTTGCCCCCGTATATAAAGGAGCAAGGGGGGAGGCCGGCCGGCCCTTGGGGTGCACCAAGGAGGGGGGGAGTCCTCCTCCTAGTAGGAGTAGGACTCCCCTTTCCTAGTCCAACTAGGAAGGGGGAAGGGGAAAGGAAAGAGGGGGAGAGGGAGAGGGAAAGAGGGGCCGTGCCCCCCTCCCCTAGTCCAATTCCGACTCCCCATGGGAGGGGGCGCACCACCTCCTGGGCTGCTGCCCTCTCTCTCCCCTCAGGCCCACTAAGGCCCAATACTTCCCTGGGGGGTTCCGGTAACCCCTCCGGCACTCCGGTTTTCTCCGAAATCACCCGGAACACTTCTGGTGTCCGAATATAGTCGTCCAATATATCAATCTTCATGTCTCGACCATTTCGAGACTCCTCGTCATGTCCGTGATCACATCCGGGACTCCGAATAACTTTCGGTACATCAAAACATATATACTCATAATGAAACTCTCATTGTAACTTTAAGCGTGCGGACCCTACGGGTTCGAGAACTATGTAGACATGACCTAGAACTGTTTCCGGTCAATAACCAATAGCGGAACCTGGATGTTCATATTGGATCCTACATATTCTACGAAGATCTTTATCGGTCAAACCGCATAACAACATACGTTGTTCCCTTTTTCATCGGTATGTTACTTGGTCGAGATTCGATCGTTGGTATCCCAATACCTAGTTCAATCTCGTTACCAGCAAGTCTCTTTACTCGTTCCTTAATACATCATCTCACAACTAACTCATTAGTTGCAATGCTTGCAAGCCTTAAGTGATGTGCATTACCGAGAGGGCCCAGAGATACCTCTCCGACAATCGGAGTGACAAATCATAATCTCGAAATACGCCAACCCAACAAGTACCTTCGGAGACACCTGTAGAGCACCTTTATAATCACCCAATTACGTCGTGACGTTTGGTAACACACAAAGTGTTCCTCCGGTAAATGGGAGTTGCATAATCTCATAGTCATAGGAACATGTATAAGTCATGAACAAAGCAATAGCAGAATACTAAACGATCAAGTGCTAAGCTAACGGAATGGGTCAAGTCAATCACATCATTCTCCTAATGATGTGATCCCATTAATCAAATGACAACACATGTCTATGGTCAGGAAACTTAACCATCTTTGATCAACGAGCTAGTCAAGTAGAGGCATACTAGTGACACTCTGTTTGTCTATGTATTCACACAAGTATTATGTTTCCGGTTAATACAATTCTAGCATGAATAATAAACATTTATCATGATATAAGGAAATAAATAATAACTTTATTATTGCCTCTAGGGCATATTTTCTTCAGTCTCCCACTTGCACTAGAGTCAATAATCTAGATTACACAGTAAAGATTCTAACACCCATGGAGTCTTGGTGTTGATCATGTTTTGCTCGTGGAAGAGGCTTAGTCAATGGGTCTGCAACATTCAGATCTGTATGTATCTTGCAAATTTCTATGTCCCCACCTGGACTAGATCCCAGATGGAATTGAAGCGTCTCTTGATGTGATTGGTTCTCTTGTGAAATCCGGATTCCTTCGCAAAGGCAATTGCTCCAGTATTGTCACAAAAGATTTTCATTGGACCCGATGCACTAGGTATGACACCTAGATCGGATATGAACTCCTTCATCCATACTCCTTCATTTGCTGCTTATGAAGCATCTATGTACTCCGCTTCACACGTAGATCCCACCATGACACTTTGTTTATAACTGCACCAACTGACAGCTCCACCGTTCAATGTAAACACATATCCGGTTTGCGATTTAGAATCGTTCGAATCAGTGTCAAAGCTTGCATCAACGTAACCATTTACGATGAGCTCTTTGTCACCTCCATATATGAGAAACATAGCCTTAGTCCTTTTCAAGTATTTTAGGATGTTCTTGACCGCTGTCCAGTGATCCACTCATGGATTACTTTGGTACCTCCCCGCTAGACTTATAGCAAGGAACACATCAGGTTTGGTACACAACATTGCATACATGATAGAGCCTATGGCTGAAGCAGAGGGAACATCTTTCATCTTCTCTCTATCTTCTGCAGTGGTCGGGCTTTCAGTCTTACTCAACTTCACACCTTGTAACACAAGCAAGAACCCTTTCTTTGCTTGATCCATTTTGAACTTCTTCAAAACTTTGTCAAGGTATGTGCTTTGTGAAAGTCCAATTAAGCGTCTTGATCTATCTCTATAGATCTTAATGCCCAATATGTAAGCAGCTTCACTGAGGTATTTCATTGAAAAACTCTTATTCAAGTATCCCTTTATGCTATCCAGAAATTCTATATCATTTCCAATCAGTAATATGTCATCCACATATAATATCAGAAATGCTACAGAGCTCCCACTCACTTTCTTGTAAATACAGGCTTCTCCAAAAGTTGTACAAAACCAAATGCTTTGATCACACTATCAAAGCATTTATTCCAACTCTGAGAGGCTTGCACCAGTCCATAAATGGATCGCTGGTGCTTGCACACTTTGTTAGCTCCCTTTGGATTGACAAAACCTTCTGGTTGCATCATATACAACTCTTCTTCCAGAAACCCGTTCAGGAATGCAGTTTTGACATCCATCTGCCATATTTCATAATCATAAAATGTGGCAATCGCTAACATGATTCGGACAGACTTAACCATCGCTACGGGTGAGAAAGTCTCATCGTAGTCAATCCCTTGAACTTGTCGAAAACCTTTTGCGACAAGTCAAGCTTTGTAGACACTAACATTACCGTCAGCATCAGTCTTCTTCTTGAAGATCCATTTATTTTCAATTGCTTGTCGATCATTGGGCAATTCAACCAAAGTCCACACTTTGTTCTCATACATGGATCCCATCTCAGATTTCATGGCCTCAAGCCATCTTTCGGAATCTGGGCTCACCATTGCTTCTTCATAGTTCGTAGGTTCATCATGGTCTAGTAACATGACTTCCAGAACAGGATTACCATACCACTCTGGTGCGGATTTTATTCTGGTTGATCTACGAGGTTCAGTAACAACTTGATCTGAAGTTCCATGATCATCATCATTAACTTCCTCACTAATTGGTGTAGGTGTCACAGGAACAGATTTCTGTGATGAGCTACTTTCCAATAAGGGAGCAGGTACAGTTACCTCATCAAGTTCTACTTTCCTCCCACTCACTTCTTTCGAGAGAAACTCCTTCTCCAGAAAGTTTCCGAATTTAGCGACAAACGTTTTGCCTTCGGATCTGTGATAGAAGGTGTACCCAACAGTCTCCTTTGGGTATCCTATGAAGACACATTTCTCCGATTTGGGATCAAGCTTATCAGGTTGAAGCTTTTTCACATAAGCATCGCAACCCCAAACTTTCAGAAACAACAACTTTGGTTTCTTGCTAAACCACAGTTCATAAGGCGTCATCTCAACGGATTTTGATGGTGCCCTATTTAACGTGAATGCGGCCGTCTCTAAAGCATAACCCTAAAATGATAGCGGTAAATCTGTAAGAGACATCATAGATCGTACCATATCTAGTAAAGTATGATTACGACGTTCAGACACACCATTACGCTGTGGTGTTCCGGGTGGCGTTAGTTGCGAAACTATTCCGCAATGTTTCAAATGTAGACCAAACTCGTAACTCAAATATTCTCCTCCACCATCAGATCATAGAAACTTTATTTTCTTGTTACGATGATTTTCAACTTCACTCTGAAATTCCTTGAACTTTTCAAATGTTTCAGATTTATGCTTCATTAAGTAGATATACACATATCTGCTCAAATCATTTGTGAAGGTGAGAAAATAACGATATCCGCCACGAGCCTCAACATTCATTGGACCACATACATCTGTATGTATGATTTCCAATAAATTAGTTGCTCTCTCCATAGTACCAGAGAACGGTGTTTTAGTCATCTTGCCCATGAGGCACGGTTCGCAAGTACCAAGTGATCAATAATCAAGTGGTTCCAAAAGTCCATTAGTATGGAGTTTCTTCATGCGCTTTACACCGATATGACCTAAACGGCAGTGCCACAAATAAGTTGCACTATCATTATCAACTCTGTATCTTTTGGCTTCAACATTATGAATATGTGTATCACTATTATCGAGATTCAATAAAAATAGACCACTCTTCAAGGGTGCATGACCATAAAAGATTTTACTCATATAAATAGAACAACCATTATTCTCTGATTTAAATGAATAACCGTCTCGCATCAAACAAGATCCAAATATAATGTTCATGCTCAACGCTGGCACCAAATAACAATTATTCAGGTCTAAAACTAATCCCGAAGGTAGATGTAGAGGTAGTGTGCCGACCGCGATCACATCGACTTTGGAACCATTTCCCACAAGCATTGTCACCTCGTCCTTAGCCAATCTTCACTTAATTCGTAGTCCCTGTTTCGAGTTGCAAATATTAAAACAGAACCAGTACCAAATACCCAGGTGCTACTGCGAGCATTAGTAAGGTACACATCAATAACATGTATATCACATATACCTTTGTTCACCTTGCCATCCTTCTTATCCGCCAAATACTTGGGGCAGTTCCACTTCCAGTGACCAGTCTGCTTGCAGTAGAAGCACTCAGTTTCAGGCTTAGGTCCAGACTTGGGTTTCTTCTCCTGAGCAGCAACTTGCTTGCTGTTCTTCTTGAAGTTTCCCTTCTTCTTCCCTTTGCCCTTTTTCTTGAAACTAGTGGTCTTGTTAACCATCAACACTTGATGCTCCTTCTTGATTTCTACCTCCGCAGCTTTTAGCATCGCGAAGAGCTCGGGAATAGTCTTTTCTATCCCTTGCATATTATAGTTCATCACAAAGCTCTTGTAGCTTGGTGGCAGTGATTGGAGAATTCTGTCAATGATGCTATCATCCGGAAGATTAACTCCCAGTTGAATCAAGTGATTATTATACCCAGACATTTTTAGTATATGCTCACTAACAGAACTGGTCTCCTCCATCTTGTAGCTGTAGAACTTATTGGAGACTTCATATCTCTCAATCCGGGCATTTGCTTGAAATATTAACTTCAACTCTTGGAACATCTCATATGCTCCATGACGTTCAAAACGTCGTTGAAGACCCGGTTCTAAGCCGTAAAGCATGGCACACTGAACTATAGAGTAGTCATCAGCTTTGCTCTGCCAAACGTTCACAACATCTGGCGTTGCTCCAGCAGCAGGCCTGGCACCCGGCGGTGCTTCCAGGATGTAATTCTTTTGTGTAACAATGGGGATAATCCTCAAGTTACGGACCCAGTCCGTGTAATTGCTACCATCATCTTTCAACTTTGCTTTCTCAAGGAGCGCATTAAAATTCAACGGAACAACAACACGGGCCATCTATCTACAATCAACATAGACAAGCAAGATACTATCAGGTACTAAGTTCATGATAAATTTAAGTTCAATTAATCATATTACTTAAGAACTCCCACTTAGAAAGACATCTCTCTAATCCTCTAAGTGATTACATGATCCATATCAACTACACCATGTCCGATCATCACATGAGATGGAGTAGTTTCAACGGTGAACATCAATATGTTGATCATATCTACTATATGATTCACGCTCGACCTTTCGGTCTCTGTGATCCGAGGCCATATCTGTTATATGCTAGGCTCGTCAAGTTTAACTTGAGTATTCCGCGTGCGCAACTGTTTTGCACCCGTTGTATTTGAACGTAGAGCCTATCACACCCAATCATCATGTGGTGTCTCAGCATGAAGGACTTTCGCAACGGTGCATACTCGGGGAGAACACTTCTTGATAATTTTAGTGAGAGATCATCTTAAAATGCTACCGTCAATCAAAGCAAGATAAGATGCATAAAGGATAAACATCACATGCAATCAATATAAGTGATATGATATGGCCATCATCATCTTCTGCTTGTGATCTCCATCTCCGAAGCACATCCATGATCACCATCGTCACCGGCGCGACACCTTGATCTCCATCGAAGCATCATTGTCGTTTACGCCGTCTATTGCTTATACGACTATTGCTACCGCTTACTGATAAAGTAAAGCAATTATAGGGCGTTTGCATTTCATACAATAAAGCAACAACCATATGGCTCCTGCCAGTTGCCGATAACTTCGGTTACAAAACATGATCATCTCATACAATAAAATATAGCATTGCGTCTTGACCATATCACATCACAACATGCCCTGCAAAAACAAGTTAGACATCCTCTACTTTGTTGTTGGAAGTTTTACGTGGCTGCTACGGACTTAGTAAGAACCGTTCTTACCTACGCATCAAAACCACAACGATAGTTTGTCAAGTTGGTGATGTTTTAACCTTCGCAAGGACCGGGCGTAGCCACACTCGGTTCAACTAAAGTGAGAGAGACAGACACCCGCCAGTCACCTTTAAGCACGAGTGCTCGTAACGGTGAAACCAGTCTCGCGTAAGCGTACACGTAATGTCGGTCCGGGCTGCTTCATCTCACAATACCACTGAACCAAAGTATGACATGCTGGTAAGCAGTATGACTTATATCGCCCATAACTCACTTGTGTTCTACTCGTCCATATGACATCTACGCATAAAACCAGACTCTGATACCACTGTTGGGGAACATATTAATTTCAAAAAAATTCCTACGCACACGCAAGATCATGGTGATGCATAACAACGAGAGGGGAGAGTATTGTCCACGTACCCTCGTAGACCGAAAGGGGAAGCGTTATGACAACGCGGTTGATGTAGTCGTACGTCTTCATGATCCGACCAATCCAAGTACCGAATGTACGGCACCTCCGACTTCAGCACACGTTCAGCTCGATGCCGATCCCCGGACTCCAATCCAGCAGGGTATCGGGGATGAGTTCCGTCAGCACGACGGCGTGGTGACGATGATGATGTTCTACCAACTCAGGGCTTTGCCTAAGCACCGCAACGATATGACCGAGGTGGAATATGGTGGAGGGGGGCACCGCACACGGCTAAGGAATGATCATGAAGATCAACGTGTGTGTCCTAGGGTGCCCCCTTGCCCCCGTATATAAAGGAGCAAGGGGGGAGGCCGGCCAGCCCTTGGGGCGCGCCAAGGAGGGGGGAGTCCTCCTCCTAGTAGGAGTAGGGCTCCCCTTTCCTAGTCCAACTAGGAAGGGGGAAGGGGAAAGGAAAGAGGGGGAGAGGGAGAGGGAAAGAGGGGCCGCGCCCCCATCCCCTAGTCCAATTCGGACTCCCCATGGGAGGGGGTGCGCCACCTCCTGGGCTGCTGTCCTCTCTCTCCCCTCGGGCCCACTAAGGCCCAATACTTCCCCGGAGGGTTCCGGTAACCCCTCCGGCACTCCGGTTTTCTCCGAAATCACCCGGAACACTTCCGGTGTCCGAATATAGTCATCCAATATATCAATCTTTATGTATCGACCATTTCGAGACTCCTCATCATGTCTGTGATCACTTCTGGGACTCCGAACAACTTTCGGTACATCAAAACATATAAACTCATAATGAAACTGTCATCGTAACTTTAAGCGTGCGGACCCTACGGGTTCGAGAACTATGTAGACATGACCTAGAACTGTTTCCGGTCAATAACCAATAGCGGAACCTGGATGTTCATATTGGCTCCTACATATTCTACGAAGATCTTTATCGGTCTAACCGCATAACAACATACGGTGTTCCCTTTGTCATTGGTATGTTACTTGCCCGAGATTCGATCATCGGTATCTCAATACCTAGTTCAATCTCGTTACCGGCAAGTCTCTTTACTTGTTCCGTAATACATCATCTCACAACTAACTCATTAGTTGCAATGCTTGCAAGGCTTAAGTGATGTGCATTACCGAGAGGGCCCAGAGATACCTCTCTGACAATCAGAGTGACAAATCCTAATCTTGAAATACGCCAACCCAACAAGTACCTTTGGAGACACCTGTAGAGCACCTTTATAATCACCCAATTACGTTGTGACGTTTGGTAGCACACAAAGTGTTCCTCCGGTAAACGGGAGTTGCATAATCTCATAGTCATAGGAACATGTATAAGTCATGAAGAAAGCAATAGCATAATACTAAACGATCAAGTGCTAAGCTAACGGAATGGGTCAAGTCAATCACATCATTCTCCTAATGATGTGATCCCGTTAATCAAATGACAACACATGTCTATGGTCAGGAAACTTAACCATCTTTGATCAATGAGCTAGTCAAGTAGAGGCATACTAGTGATACTCTGTTTGTCTATGTATTCACACAAGTATTATGTTTCCGGTTAATACAATTATAGCATGAATAATAAACATTTATCATGATATAAGGAAATAAATAATAACTTTATTATTGCCTCTAGGGCATATTTCCTTCAAGGAGAGGCGGCTAGGGCTTGGCCGCGCGCTCCTCCCCCCCTAGTCCAAATAGGACAAGGAGAGGGGGGCGGCGCCCCCCCTTCCTTCTTCTCCTCCACTCCTTCCCCCTCCCAAGTCCTAATCCAACTAGGAAAGGGGGGAGTCCTACTCCCGGTGGGAGTAGAACTCCTCCTGGCGCGCCCTCCCCTTGGCCGGCCGCACCCCCCTTGCTCCTTTATATATGGGGGCAAGGGGGCACCCCTAGACACACAAGTTGATCAGTTGATCTCTCCAACCGTGTGCGGTGCCCCCCTCCACCATAGTCCACCTCGATAATACTGTAGCGGTGCTTAGGTGAAGCCCTGCATTGATAGAACATCAACATTGTCACCACGTTGTCGTGCTGACGAAACTCTCCCTCAACACTCGGCTGGATCGGAGTTCGAGGGACGTCATCGGGCTGAACGTGTGCTGAACTCGGAGGTGTCGTACATTTGGTACTTGATTGGTTGGATCGTGAAGACGTACGACTACATCAACCGCGGTGTTCTAACTCTTCTGCTTTCGGTCTACGAGGGTACGTGGACAACACTCTTCCCTCTCATTGCTATGCATCACCATGATCTTGCGCGTGCGTAGGAAATTTTTTGAAATTACTACGTTCCCCAACAATAGGGAGGCGAGGAGAGCAGCTCCGGCTTGGGGAAGAAGTGGGGCGGGGTCCTGGGAGTGAGGGGAGGCGAGAGGTGTGCTCAGGAGGCCGCGGGGAGGGCTACTTATAGCCGGGGCGAGGGGCACGACTCGGGTGCCACCCTATCCGGCCGACGCTGTGGCGAGGCTCAGCGAGCACGGGGGGACACGGGAAGGCGACGAGGGAGGCAACGGACAAGCCGCAGAGGCGCACAGGGCAAGAGGGGCCGTAGGCACAGAGGGGAAGCGGCCACGGCGCCATTAATACTCGGTCAACCACAGTGTGCCTATGGGCGCGTGGCGACGAGCGATGACGGAGGGCTTACGGAGGGGGAGATGGCTACAGGAGGACGGCGACGATGCGGACTATCTACTGGACATACTCACGAGCACGAAGCCTACGAGAGGGGGAGGGGCCCGAGCAAGAAGCCATTCTGGACACGGCCATTTCATGCCAAAGCGGTGGTCACCGCGCAGACTGGCACCAAGAAGAGCCAAATGGCTGGCAATTGTTGTATAGGGGTAAGTCCTTCCAAGGGAGGTTTTAACTGTGGTGGTAGCTCGGTTAAAGATGAAGTGGTTAAATGGTAAATGAGCTCTGAAGTTTACTGCAGTAAACTTGATCAACTAAGTGTGATCAACAAAGAGATGCTATGGGTCAAATGTTATGTTTGGGGTGTTTAGGCTAGGAAGGACTACAGTTCTGGGGAGTTTGGGAAGAAATGGACCAAGATTTAATGCAGTTGCTTCACAACTGACCAAAATGGTCCAAAAACTATATCAACAAGATGCACTCACATGGAGTGTCAACTTGAGCTCAATTTGAGCAAGACAGGGTAATTTGGTCTTATGAATATGTTTAAAAAGTCTCATACCATTTGGCAAAATCAAATGGTACTTGCTTCACAAACATCTCCTCTAGACAGAAACTTGCAAACATTCTAGAGGAATAATGGCTTGATGAAATGTGCCCAAAATGGGTGGAGATAGGTTATATGGATAATAGAGGGCCTAAAACAATTTACAACCATAATGGAGCAAGATAGAATATACTTGCTTCACAAACTGAATTTTTGGGAAGAAACTAAGAATTGAAGATGAGCTAACATGGAGGCATGACATGAGCTCTACTTTGGTAGAGGGCTATGATATGATGATGTGGAGGATCATGCAAAATGTCAACTCATTTGGATATGCCTAGCTTGTACCTCCTTCACAAAGCTTCTTTCTGGACAGAAATTTGGAAAATCATAATTAAATAATTACTAGGTAAACGAGGTTGCATTTTGGCATCTGTCAATGATATGGACATGAAAAGATGTTCAAGGAGTTTTAGGTCAATTGGGCAAAGGAAAATGGCACTTTCTTCACAATGTGCCCTTTAGGGCAGAATAGGAAATGAATTATTTGAGCATGATGATAAACATGAAAAATGAAATATTTTGTCATATTTGAGAAAGATATGGCCCAAAAAATTTATGAGAATTATTTGGGAATTTTAGGAGTGATGGAAATATAGGTTGCTTCACAACCTAGGGCAATTTGAGTTATTCCTTTAATAGAAAAGGAATATTCCCAATAAAAAGAATATGGGGATTTGGTCCAAGGTGGAAACGGAAAGGTCTAAGGAAGGATTTGGATATGACAAGACACTCTAGAAGCAAAGAAGAGGGCATCTTCTTCAGTTTCTAGACCACAAAGCCACGGAAAAAGAAAACTGAGGCAAAAACCTCGGAGAAACAAAAGAAAAAGAAAGGGCGAAAAAATTAGGCTGTCACATCAAATGCCGATGGTCGAGCAAGCCTTGCCTGCCAATGAGGAAGAGGAAGATATCCCTAAACCTTACTATGCCCATCTTACCCCCACTAAGATTGCAGCCTTCAGGATCATTGGAACGGTTCGTGTGCAAAATAAGTACCTAACTCGTGAAAATATTCTACATCAAGAGCACATCAACTCCCTCTGGAGTGTCATCCAAAGATTAGAGAATCTCTTGGCAAGATCGCTTCTACTTCATCACCACCACCTCCTTCTTCATCACCAAAAGAGAATTGAGTATCGGGTATGGGCACTCCCCTTGGCTTTCGCCAAGCTTGGGGGAGGTGCCCCGGTATCGTATCATGTCCACTATCTTTTGCCTTTACTTTTCTTAGTTTGATCCATAGTTATCTTTTGCTTTAGATGAATAAAAGTTTAGTTTGATCCTTTCTTTTCGGGATTTTTCTTAGTGATCTATCTTTGTAATTGTGTGCATGATATATAATAAAGTTTACTTTGAGTTTTGCTTTCTTTACTTTCTTGTTTCAATAAAAAGAAAGGAAATAAATGAAAAAGATCATATGCTAATCTTATGGTAAGTGATGACATTACACAAGGAAAAGTATAAGTAGTAAATTTTATTGTAGATTGACAAACATAGCATTGGTCAATGATGCAATTCATGAAAGAATTAATAAGGGAAGAGAAGATTCACATGCAAATACATTATACTGGAAATCTTTTGTGATTGTGATCGCCCATCAAAATATTATATTCCAAAATCGTTGACGTTGGACAAGGAAGACAACGTAATGATTTATGTTTGTTCCTATTCACATAGAAGTTATATTGTCATAGGTCCTTCAACATGTGGTGCTTGCCCCTATCTTTGCTAGCAAAAAAATTCCGCACTAAGTAGATATACTACTTGTGCATCCAAAACCCTTAAACCCAAATCTTATTTGAGAGTCCACCATACCTACCTATGGATTGAGTAAGATCCTTCAAGTAATTTGTCATAAGTGCAAGAAGGCAATAAAAATTGCTTCTAAAAGTGTGAGATCATTTAGTGTAAGGGAAAAATTGAGCGTTGTACAAACTTGTGATAGCGAAGAATAAAAGCGACAGACTGCATAATAAAGATTGCCATCATAAAGGGCAATATAATGTGACGTTCTCTTGAACTAAGGGGTTGAGCATACAAACAAAAAGCGCATGGCAACCTCTGCGTCCCTCTGCGAAGGGTCTATCTTTTACTTTTATGTATTTACTTTCATGCAAGAGTCAAAGTTTTTCTCTCTATTCCTTTTTATTTTCTCCTTTGGCAAGAATCATGTGGTGGGGAAAGATCTAGGCACATATATCCAGTTGAATATGGGTAGCATGAGTTATTATTGTTGACATCACCCTTGAGGTGAATATGTTGGGAGGTGAAACTATAAGCCCCTATCTTTCTATGTGTCAAGTTGAAACGTTTTGCTTGTGTGTACGCGGTGAGTGTTATCAATCATAGAATACTAAATGATGGTTGAGTATGTGGACTTGCCTAAAGGCTCCAATATGTGACCCTTCCTAAAAAGATGATGAATTGTAGTTGGTAAAGTTGACTGAGAACATAGTTTGTTGGTTTCCAATAGAGTTTATGCTTTATACTTTGATGTTGTGATGAATTGTCACTTGTTCATGAGAAGTCTATGATAAAAGTTTTATGTTAAAGTTTGTTGATGTTATAATAAGTTACATGATGTTGTTATGTCCGTATTTCTGTTTTTATCGACACCTCTCTCTAAGCATGTGGACATGTTTTTCAATTTCGGTATTCGCTTGAGGACAAGTGAGGTCTAAGCTTGGGGGAGTTGATACGTCCATTTTGAATCATGTTTACCTACTGTTACTTATGTTGTTTTATTGCATAATAATGCTTTTTGGAGTAATTCTAATGCCTTTTCTCTCATAATATGCAAGGTACACACAAAGGGGGAGAATTCTGGCAGTTGGAAATCTGGACCTGAAAAAGCTACGTCAGGCTACCTATTCTGCACAACTCCAAATGAGCTAAAACTTTATGAGGAATTTTTATGGAATAAATAAGAATTTTTGGAGTCAAAAAGTACCAGAGGGGCCCCACCAGGTGGGCACAACCCACCTAGGCGCGCTAGGGAGCCCAAGCACGCTCTGGTGGGTTGTGCTCACCAAGGCCCACCTTCGGTGCCCCCTTCTGGTACATTAGTCATTTTAACCTAGAAAAAAATAAGGAGAGGACTTTCGGGACAAGTGTCGCCGTCTCGAGGCGGAACCTGGGCAGGAGCACTTTGCCCTTTGGTGGAGCAATTCCACCGGGGGAACTTCCCTCCCAGAGGGGGAAATCATCGTCATCATCATCACCAACAACAACTCTCCTATCTTAGGCAGGGCTATCTTCATCAACACCATCCGATCTCAAACTCTAGTTCATCTCTTTTGTTCAATCTTTGTACCAGAATTGTGGTGCTTGTGGGTGACTAGTAGTGTTGATTACTATATGGTTTATTTGGTAGAAGATTATATGTTTAGATCCATTATGATATTTAATACCCCTCTGATCTTGAGCATTTTTATCATTTGTGAGTAGTTACTTTTGTCCTTGAGGTCACTGGAGAAATCATGTCGCAGGTAATCATGTGAACTTGATATGTGTTCGATATTTTGATGATATGTATGTTGTGATTCCCTTAGTGGTCTCATGTGAACGTTGACTACATGGCACTTCACCATATTTCGGCCTAAGGTAATGCATTTTGGATTAGTTATTAGATGATGGGTTGCAAGAGTGACAGAAGCTTAAACCCTAGTTTATGCGCTATTCCATAAGGGACCGATTGGATCCAAAAGATTAATGCTATGGGTAGAATTTATTCTTAATACTTTTCTCATAGTTGTGGATGCTTGCGAGGGGATTAATCATAAGTAGGATGTTTGTTCAAGTAAGAACAATACCTAAGCACTGGTCCACCCACATACCAAATTATCAAAGTAGCAAACACGAATTAAGCCAACATGATGAAAGTGACTAGATGAAATTCCCGTGTACCCTCAAGAACACTTTGCTTATCATAAGAGACCGCTTTGGCCTGTCCTTTGCCTCAAAAGGATTGGGCTACCTTGCTGCACTTTTGTTACTACTATCATTACTTGCTCTTTACAAATTATCTTGTTATCAAACTACTCTGCCACTTACAATTTTAGCACTTGCAGACATTACCTTGTTGAAAACCACTTGTCATTTGCTTCTGCTCCTCGTTGGGTTTGACACTCTTACTTATCGAAAAGGCTACAATTGGCCCCATATACTTGTGGGTCATCAATCGGAAAGAATAGCTTTGTGTTATTTTAGTATGAATTCTAGGATAGATTGATCAGAAACAATAGCTTTGAGGTGGTTTCGTACCCTACAAACAATTTCGTACCCTTGAGCATTGTAAAGAGCTTAGTCTTCTTTCAAGGTATGAAGAAATGAAACGTATAACTAAGGGTATTCCAAAATTTAATCTCAAGTGATTTCTTGATTTTGATCTAGAGGAAATTTATATGTTTTGTGCGATAAATTGCATTGAGGAATCCATATATTGCCAACTATCTAAAGACAAGCAAACAAATAGATATGAAGAGAGTACTAATGAAAGGGAAAATATTTCCCAATACCCTCCTAGTGTTTCTTCTGATGAATCAGGTAACGAGGAGGAGCTTCCTATCCAATCAATCTCTTCAACAATAAGCTTGAGAAAATTGATTAAACCCACACGTGAGGTGGTGAAGAAGAAAAAGGAAATAAGAAAAGGTAGAGGTAAAAAGGTAACTATCTCAAGTAATATTTATCCCATCACCATTGTGCCTCATGAAAGTGAATCAAATATGTTGGTGGAGGGTGATGATATTGAGTATGATTTTGTGATGCCTACTACTTGTTGTGATGATTATGATTGGGAAGACAATGATGTCTCTTATGATCTTGAAAACCTGTTTGGCACTTGCTTGGAAGAATATGATAATAATGTTTACTATACTATTGGTTCCATTCATGCTATTGATAAGAAGATTATGATGGTATGCAAAACCACAAGCTTGGGATGCTATGTTTGATGAGTATGAACTTTTTGAAGATTTATTTGCTGAAAATAATGCGTGTCCTAAGCTTGGGGATGCTTTTCATAATGAATATGATCCTTTGATTCCTTCTACTTTCAATAAGAAAATTTATTATGATGATAGCATGCCTCCTATTTTTATGATGATTACAATGATGAAAGTGGGTTTGGAAGAGTGTCAACTCTAGGTAGTAGTGATTCCACTATTTTGGAGGGAGTTGAATCTTATTACAATATTGATGAAAGTGGATTTGGAGAGGTCATGACTTTATTTAGTGATACATTCACTATTTTGGAAGAGGTTTCAATTGACTATGATGAGAACAAAGTTGCTACTTATGATGATTATTATGATGACATGTATGCCATAAAGAGTAATAAATTTTCTATGCTTTTCGATCATGAAAAGAATGCTTTATGTGATGGTTATATGGATGAATCTATTCATGATGCTACTGAAAATTATTATGAGAGAGGAACTTATGATTCATGATGCTCTTTGTGTTTCAATTCTTTACTTTTATGTGAGCATCATTGAAACCATCATGCCTAGCTAAAAGGCATTAAAGAAAAGCGCTTCTTGGGAGACAACCCAGCATTTACCCCTACTGTCTTTGTGTGTTCACATGATTATGCTACTATATTAATCATTTTTTATCGCTTTTGTTTCAATAAAGTGCCAAGTAAAGCCTTTGGGATAGTGTGAATGATAGTTGACTTGAATCTGTGCAAAAATAGAAACTTTTTCTCTTAGTCCAGGAATTTTGGAAATTCACTGGAATGTGATTTTGATCTGATTTTTTTACAGGTGATAGATATAAACATTCTCTACGTTGTCCTAATTTTTCAGAATATTTTGAGTAGTAGAAGTATGGTTGGAGTACAGATTACTACAGCTGTTCTATTTTTGACAGATTCTTTTTTCAATGTATAGTTTGCTTGTTTCCTAGTTTCTATGGATTATATTGCTTAATATAAATTTTAGAAATGATATGATACAGCAGGCATTGTGTGGGAACAATTATGAATCTTGTCTTCGACAGTACCAAAGTGAAATGGTTTGCTCTTTATCATACTAACCTATCTCACGAAGTTCCGTTAATTTTTGTGTGATTGAAGTTTTCAAGTTTTGGGTGAGACATCGATATGAGGAGAATAAGGAGTGACAAGACCTAAACTTGGGGATGCCCAAGGCACCCCAAGGTAATATTCAAGGAAAATCCAATCAACTAAGCTTGGGGATGCCCCAGAAGGCATCCCCTATTTCGTCTCTAACATTATCGGTAACCTCACCTGGAGCTACATTTTTATTCGTCACATGATATGTGTTTTACTTGGAGCGTCTATTTTGTTAGGATTTGCTTGTTGTTATTTATAATAATGTTTTTCATCTTTCTTTTCAATAAAAATGTCAAGGATAGCCTTTACCATGCTTATTTTGCAAGTATATGAGTTGCTGTTTCAAAACGGAAAGTTTATCTCTGTTGCAAAAATTACTGAGAAAAGTCAGAATGTGATAAAATGTTGAAACTTTTTGCGTAATAAGCTCTGATAAATTTTCTATAGTGTGGTAAATTTTCACAATTTTTGGAGTTAGGAAAGTATGATGAATCTTGCATTCTTTACAGACTGTATTGTTTTGGTAGATTGCAGTTATGTTTGCATTGTTTGCATATGTTTGCTTGTTTAATGATTCTATTTGAGGATATGAGTATTAAATATGGAGAGGAATTTAGTAGGCAATTTTAAATAATAATTTTAGTGATTTTCTACAGTATAGAATGATAAGGTTTTGCATTGATTTATACTAATTTATCTCACGAGTTCTTGTTGAGTTTTGTGTGGATGAAGTTTTTGAGATTAAGGAGACACAAAAGCTCAAGCTTGGGGATGCCCAAGGCATCCCAAGTTAATATTCCAAGAAGTCTCAAGCATCTAAGCTTGTGGATGCTACGGTAGGCATCCCACATTTCTTCCTCAACTATTATCGGTTAGTATCGGTTGAGCCTAAGTTTTTGCTTCTTCACATGAGTTGTGCTATGCTTGGAATGTCATTTTATTTTGTTTTGCTTGATGTTTATATAAAATACTTAGGTTTGAAAGTTTTTAAATAATAGAGAATCCACAATTGGATACCGATTTTCTTAACTACTCGCTTGATCTTCAATTATATCTTTTTGGAGTAGCTTGTCATTTAATCTTGTGCTTCACTTATATCCTATGAATAAACTGTTGAATGAATCGAATATCATGAAGTTGAAATTTATGTTCATATCATGCCTAGTGGTAGCTTCACATTGGATTTAGAAAGTGAAATCTTTTGAAGCTTGACAATCACATTATTGGTCATACAAGTAATTCATGAATGATTAGTAGAAGGAAGAGAACTTTCACATGCAAATACACTATCTTGGAAATCTTTCATGATTGTGAGCCCCCATCAAAATATTATATGCCAAAATTGTTGATGTTGGACAACATAATGATTTATATTTGTTCATATTCACATAGAAGTTATATTGTCATAGATCCTTCAACATGTGGTGCTTGCTCCCCATCTTTGCTAGACAATTTTTTTGCACCAAGTAGAGATACTACTTGTGCATCCAAAACCCCTTAAACCCAAATCTTATTCTCAAGAGTCCACCATACCCACCTAAGGATTGAGTAAG
Source organism: Triticum aestivum (assembly GCF_018294505.1). Lineage (NCBI taxonomy): Eukaryota > Viridiplantae > Streptophyta > Magnoliopsida > Poales > Poaceae > Triticum > Triticum aestivum. Next base: position 493,316,028 of record NC_057813.1, read on the forward strand.
AGCCTTCAAGTAAGTTGTCATCGATGCAATAAGGCAATAAAAATTTCTTCTAAAGTGTTAGTGTAAGAGAAAATTGAGTGTTGTATGAACTTGTGATGGCAAAGAATAAAAGTGACAGACTGCACAATAAAGGTTGCTATCATAAGGGGAAATATAACGTGACGTTCTTTTCCACAATGGGATTGAGCATACCAAAAAAAAGTGCATGGCAACCTCCGCTTCCCTATGTGAAGGGCCTACCTTTTACTTTTATGTATTTACTTTCATGCAAGAATCAAAGTTTTTCTCTCTATTCCTTATTATTTTTCTCTTTTGGCAAGCATCATGTGGTGAGGAAAGATCTAGGCACATATATCCATTTGGATATGGGTAGCATGAGTTATTATTGTCGACATCACCCTTGAGGTGAATACGTTGGGAGGCGAAAATATAAGCCCTTATCTTTCTATGTGTCCGGTTGAAACATTTTGCTCATGTGTATGCGGTGAGTGTTAGCAATCATAGAAGACTGTATGATGGTTGAGTATGTGGAGCTCTTACTTAGTCTCTGTTGAATGAGTTGAATTGCAATTGTTTGGTGACTAAGAATATAGGTTGTTGAGTTTAAGAGAATTCATTGTTTGAACCTTAACATGTGAATTGGTTGCTACTTTATCATGATGAGTTTTATGAAATAGAGTTGTTGTTATGATGCTAGGGAAAGTGATTGAAATTATCATTGATCAAACTTATGCACTTGGCTAGCATTCACACTTCATAAATCATTTCTCTTATCATTTACCTACCGAGGACGAGTAGGAATTAAGCTTGGGGATGCTGATACGTCTCCAACGTATCTATAATTTATGAAGTATTCATGCTATTATATTATCATTCTTGGATGTTTTACAATCATCTTATACCAACTTTATATGATTTTTTGGGACTAACCTATTAACCCAGTGCCCAGTGCTAGTTGCTGTTTTTTGCTTGTTTTTTACATCGCAAGAAATCAATATCAAATTGAGTCCAAACACCGCGAAATTTTTTGTGGATTTTCTATGGACCAGAAGACATCCAATGGGCCAGAGCAGCACTTGGGGGTGCCCCGAGGGGGGCACAACCCACCAGGGCGCGCCCCGGTGGGTTGTGCCCACCTCAGTGGCCTCCCACACCCCCTCTTCGCCCTATAAATTGTCAAATATTCCAAAAACCCTCGCAGTGAACCTAGATCAGAAGTTTCGCCGCTGCAAGCCTCTATAGCCACGAAAAACCAATCTAGACTCTGTTCTGGCACCCTGCCGGAGGGGGAAATCATCTCCGGTGGCCATCTTCATCATCCCGGCGGCCACCATGATGAGGAGGGAGTGGTCCACACTACAAAAAAAGACACATCCGTGACATTTTGGGCCGAACAAAATCTTTTTCTGTCATGCCTATGACACTTCTATGATGATAATTGTGACAAAACCCGGTATCATCATAGATGTGGTGGGCTCCTACTTCTATGACAAAAAATCATGACAGAAAATGGGCTTTTCATCTTGGGCGGGCTGGAGACGCAGCTGCATGACATTCTTTGGGCCGTCCTTGATGAAAAAACCGTCGTAGAAGCGAGGACGAGGAAAATATCGGGGATTTCCCGGTTACGGTGGGTGGTCGGGGCCAAGCAATGCACGGAGGGATTGTGCGTTTCTCTCATACACGTACGTGCGTGGGTGTGAGGCGTTGGGCTCTAACTGAACCCGAGCGATTGCACTAGCTACGCGTTACTAAACTCGAGCGATCAATCAATCCCTGGCTGTTAACTGAACCCAATCGAGCGATTCCTTCGCTACTGCTGCTAACTGAAGCCGATCGACATGCTGCCTCTTGATGAACAGTGAGCGTTGTTGGGGGTTGGATGAACAGTTCCTGGTGGGGGTAGGATGAACAGGACCCCGTGGGGGCAGAGGCCGTTTGTAACGCCCCGAGACCGATGCACCAGGTGTCTTACAGTTATTCGTCGTCATTGCCATGTCATTTGCTTGCGTCTTGCACATTGCCATGTCATCATATGCATTTCATCTACATGTTTTTCAAAACTTACATCCATCCGGGTCCTTCCAGTTCTCTCTATTGTCCGTTCTGAGCCCAGACACACTCGCACGCACCTGCCACACCTCCTAGATCTTGTTTTGTGAACAGCAGAAAAACGTTCTCAAAATGGGCTGAGAGTTGACAAGTGGTCTTGGTACATCACCGGTAGACCGCCTGTCAAATTTCGTTCCATTTGGACGTCGTTTGTTGCCCCAACGGTTAACCGTGGAACCACAAAACACCCTTCTCTTTGCAGCCCAGCACCCCTCCACAACAGCCCGCTAGCCCATCTAAACCCCCTCCATGCTCTCCGTTGTTGGATCACGATGGTGTGGGCAAAAACCGCACCTCATTTGGACTCTCCTAGCTCCCTCTACCTATATAAAGGCCTCCCCCTCCTAAAATCACGGGTAAAACCACCCCTAACCCTAGCATCTTCCTCCTCCCGCCGCTGGACGTGTCTGCCCGGCACCGGATATGTCCAGCCGCCGCCCACGCCGCCGCTCCCGACCAACAGGAGGCTGCCATGTCGCCCAGCCCCGCTCCCCTCCACTGCGGCACGCCTGGCCCACGTGCGGCCCGTCCGGGCCCAGACGCTGCGCCCGCAGGCGTCCAAGCGCTCCGACCCCGCCACCAACTCCCGCGCCACCCTGCCACCCATACTCCACCACCGGCCGCCGGCCGCTGCCTCGCTTTGCCTGCGCGCCGCTCCCGCGCGCTGTCGAGCCTCGCCACCGCCTCCGTCGTGCGTTGCCTCGCCGCCGTCCGCCGCCCCTCGCCGGAGTCCCACCGGCGCCGGATCCCGGGGAGTGGATCAGATCCACTACTCCCCCATCCAAACGATGTTCTGTGCCCGGATCTCCTCGTCCCGCTCCTCTCCGTCCCAGTTATCACGAGGGTATAATCTGCAAAGTCCCAGATTTACAAATCCATGTTGTATAATTTGTCATGTCATAACTCCATGCTCGTTACTCCGTTTTGCGTGCATAATATGGAAACATGTTCATCTCAGAGTGCTCCTCATGGTGGAGTAGTTTGTATGCATGTTACTATTCATATTGATGTCTTAATATTCATTGCAAAACTGCTAGGTGATATAAACTGTTGAAAACTGCTGCATGTTAACATCAATTGCGTGTCTTGTGAGTGCCATAACTTTGTCCATGTTGATCCTATGATGATGATCTTGATATGCGCTTGTTCTTCTCTTCATGCTCTACATGCTAGTGTCATTAGCTTTCTTGTTTGAGTTGATATAGATATCTTAATCCCTGTTGTAAAAGTGCATGTTGCTGTTAACTGCTGAAAACTGTAATATCTTGCCGTTTTGTCTTTTTGTATATTTTTGTGTGATTTTCTTTTGACCACCATGTCTACATGTTTTAGAAGCATAATCATGCCATATTTACAGTGGTCCAATCTGTGTATTTTTATATGCCTTGTGGTGGGTACAACAAGCTTGTGAAGTGGGCTACTCGCTGTTAATATTCTGTCTAGCTGAATCTGTTATATCATGTTGCCATGTTTGTTTGATGCTACGAATTAATCGATGCATAATCTGGAGATTCTTAGTTGACATTTTTTGTTTTGCATGTTATACTCTATCATGCCATGCCTTTTTATGCCCTATGTATCTCCTGTAGCATATGTTTTCATTGCCATGAACATGACTATATAAGGTTTCAGTTTTCTTTTAACTTCAGGATGCCATGTTGTGAGCTTGTTATTAATTGATCCATGCCTCTTTTCGAGATGCTCCAATTACATGTTTTGAATTATGCTATGATCACTTTGTTCACATGCCATGTTTGTTAATTTTGGACATCATATGCCTCTGTTTCATACTTGCAAACATATTATCATAATGTTGCTGTTTTACACTTGCTAAAATTGTTTCAACTTGCAAACTTGTCTTGATGGTTCCCACTAATCCACGAGCCATATGCATATGATACTTTGATGTTATTTCCTCTTTGTTATGTGTACTTTGGTTCCATGCCCTTGGTTGCCATGTTTAGTTGCCATAGCATCTTTGTTTAATGCCTCCAATATGCCATCATATTAACTCTACTCATGTATATGCTCATGTGTTATAAAGTTGCATTTTGCTTTGATCATATTGGTTTAATATTGATGCCTATGAACCGGAACCTTAATGATATTTGAAGTATGTTATCTGTACTTGAAGTTCATGTCAAGTTTGTGCTCATATGATTCCTGTAGCATGTTGTTTTGATGATTGCAAAGTGCCTAATTGCTGTTTTGGGCAGATTGTTGTTATATCTTGTTTGGAGTGTGTGTTGCACTGTTGCTCCGTTTTGAGCATGCTCTATATGAAACTTGCTTAGAATTGCATGTACTTTCGTCATGTCATGTTGAATCCTTGTTTTGCGTGTGATTTCTTGATGTTTGAATGCATTTTCCATCAATGCCATGTTTAACTTGTTTTGCTCATATCTTCTAGGCCGTAGCTCCGAATTAAATGAACTTATATGTAACTTGACTAGAATCTCATGTAGATCATCATGGTGCATCTTAACTTTCCGTTTAACAACTTTAACATAATGTGTTATTCAGATCTGGACCGATTTCGAAAATTGCATATGGGGACTTACCGTATTTTTTTATATGTTGTTTCCGGCCTCATTTAAACTTGCTTTGATGTGTTGTTCTTGTATGCATCATCCCTTGCCATGAGTAGCATCATGTAGCCTTGTCATGCATCATACTTGGTTGTGCATCATGCCTTGTTAATGTGTTGTGTGTTTACTGTGTTGTTTGCTTCTTTCCGGATGTGCTTCTTCCCGATAGTTCATGTTTCGTCGCGATCGTGAGGATTCGTTCAACTACGCTTGGTTCATCTTCGTCCGTTCGTCTTCTTCATGGACTCGTTCTTCTTCCTAGCGGGATTTCAGGCAAGATGACCGTGCAAGAACCATGTGGTCCCTACAGCAGCATCCAGGGGGCGCGGCCGCGCACTCCACAAAGGCAGCATTGCGTCGGGCACTCGTGATGGCACCTCTTCCCATGACGAAGGGTTATAGTGTACTCACTTTCTATAATGGGCCACGCTTTTCTTTGATGGAGGTGCTTCCCGAGTTCGTGGTGTGGTCGGAGAGCCCGGCTGGCACCTCGCTCCGGCTCCCTCGCTTCTTCCCCGACGAGCTTCCTTCTTCGGGGCTTGCTAGCCTCTGGCTACAGGCCGATGGGTACTGCAGCAGAGCCTCGTGGGTCAGCACCGAGGTTTCTGCCTCTGGCAGCATGGTGCTAGCCCATGGTTGGCAGACTTTCGCCCGCGCACATGGCCTGGGTGGAACATGCACCCTCCACTTCAAGTACGACGGCCTGGCAACCCTATACGTGAGGGTGTTCAGGGGGGACGGCCGCAGCGTGGGGTGCTGCCCAGAGGACAGCAGCGACGACGATGGTGGCAACGGCGAACTTGGCCTTGGCGACGCGCGCTCCTCTTCTTGTGGCGGCAGCTCCTCCTCGGATGAGAGCTCGAGGAGTGGTGGCTACGACCGGCCTCCGCATCATCGTGCTCGTGTCGAGGACACCGGTGGCTCGTCCTGCCGCAGCACTCCAGTGAAGCCGGAGAGGAGCCCAGCCTGAAGCTAGGGGCCGGCGAACTTGGACTCAAGGTCGGTGACCCCAGATCTCCTGAGGGGGAATTGGTGGAGCGCCGGGCTACCTTGAGGCGCTGCTTGAGGATGCAGCGTTGGTGCCAAGCCTGCATGCCTTCGGTCCCTCTTTGTTTAGCTTTTCCTTTCTCCTGCAAATCAAAAAGAAGAAGAATGTAGCCTGCGAGGGTGTGTAATGAACTGCTAATGTTGCACCTTTTTATGTTATGGTTGTCGTCCCTGATGCTGTGTTGCACTATTTGTAATTTGAGTGGGTCAAGGTAGGAAGGCTTAACTTGATACGTGCAAACGTCCTCCGCCTCATGAGAACCTATCCTTAGGTATTTGACAACCCCCCCAGGGCGTACACCCTGTGCCCTCAGGAGATACACCTTGTGCTCTCAGGAGCCGCAACAGGGCAGAGCTGTCTCTTGCAGGAAGAGAAAATTTGTCGAGCGACTTGTTCCCCTTACACGAGCCCCCTGCCATAGATCAAGGGCCTGATGCACCGCGTCGCGCTGCCCGGGGGGCACAGACATGGGGGGTGATGGCGCCAGCGGACTCGATCGAGGGCTCCTCGCGAGGATAAAGCCGAAACAACGGGGTTCGGCGCGGTGCGTGCGTGCAAAGGCAGGCCCTGGGCGCACACACCTACCTAGCCCCACGTGCGAGGAGCGCGAGGAGAAATGGCGGGCGACTGCCACTTCCCTCACATCCTTACACCAAAGAAACTTAGGAGAAAACACACTTGAGGAACCAGCGCTCGAGAGTACCAACTCCATTGAAAAACTTACTAATAAAACCGCAAGCAACTTCAGAAAGCAAATGAATAGCCGCGTTCGGCACCTAATCTAGTCTTCTCACTAGCGCGGAGGTAAGTGCTGCCACTAGGACGTGGGAGGGAGCCCCCATGAGGCCCCAGGGCGACTCTCAGGATTCTCTGGGGCGTGTACAACCCCACTCATTATTACGTGAGAGTGTCACGAGTGGAGACCTTCACAGGCCGGAGCCTTGCTTCACAGGTCGGAGCCTTTCTTCAGGGGTAAAATTCCAGAGGTGCTGGAAGTTCCAGGCGTTCTGGATGGGGACCCCGTCCTGTGTCTCCAGGTGCGCGGCGCCAGACCTGCAGACACTGGCAACCGTAAATGGGCCCTCCCACATGGGAGAGAGCTTATGCAGCCCCTCCCTGGAAAGCACCTGCCTCAGGACGAGGTCGCCCACCTCTAACATCCTAGTGCGGACGCTGCGGCAGTGGTGTCGCCATAGTGCCTGTTGGTACCTCGCCGCTTGGAGTGAGGCTTGACGGCGGCGCTCCTCCCCCAGCACGAGATCCATCCTCCGCGTGGCGTCCTGCTGCGTTTCATCGAACGCCAGGACCCGCGTGGAGTGATGCTTGACCTCGTGAGGGAGAACCATTTATGTTCTGTAGACGAGGAAGAAGGGTGTTTCTCCTGTTGGCTTGGTCGCGATGGTGCGGATGGACCACAGCACGGACTGCAACTCGTCGAGCCATCCCCTGCCGCAGGCCTCGAGCTTCTTCTTGAAGGTGCGGGTCTTGAGGCCCCTCAAGACCTCTGCGTTGGCCCTCTCAGCCTATCCATTGCTCCGTGGGTGTGCTACTGAGGCATAGCAAATCTGCGTTCCAAGATTAGCATAGTATGTTTTGAAAAGATTGCTAGTGAACTGCGAGTCATTGTCGGTGATGATGCGATTGGGGACCCCAAATCGGCTCACGATTCCCTTGATGAACTTGACGGCTGATCCAGCTGGGATGGTGCACACGGCTTCTACCTCCACCAACTTGGTGAACTTGTCGATGGCGACATAGAGGTATCGGTAGCCCCCTGGTGCCCGAGGGAATGGCCCCAAGATGTCTAGCCCGCAGATCGCAAAAGGCCACGTGAGCGGGATCATCTGGAGGCCTTGCGCTGGCTGATGGATCTGCTTGGCATGAAACTGGAATGCTTCACAAGAGCGCACTAGCTCCGTAGCGTCGTTGAGCATGGTAGGCCAGTAGAAGCTGCTGCGGAACGCCTTGCCCACCATGGTAAGGGAAGAAGAGTGGTGCCCGCAGTCCCCACCATGTATGTCTGCCAGCAGCTCGTGCCCCTGTTCCCTGGAGATGCATTGTAAAGAAACATCATTGGGCCTCGTGCGGTATAACTCACCATCTTGGATGCAATACGCGGTGGCCTGGCGGGCTACACGCTCGGCGTCCTCCACCTTCTCTAGTAAAGTCCCGTGAAGCAAGTACACCTTGAACTCCTCTGTCCAGCACCCCTCCTCAAGCTCAAGCGCGAGCAGCAAGCGGGCTCCTGAGGGATGACCACAGGCTAGGGCTCCCATCTCTGGTGCCTGTGGCAGGTCCTCCTAAGGCAGTGCTGGAGTCATGACGTGCGGGACTGCAGATGGCTTGAAGAGCCGTTCCTCAAACACGCCTGGCTCCGGAGGGAGCCTCCATGAGGCTCTTTTGGCGATGTCGTCTGCTTCCTTGTTCGTCCCGCGCGGCACATGCTGCAGCTCCATGCTACGTCTTGAGCTTGTGTTGGTTTTCCTTGAAGAGGAAAGGGTGATGCAGCAAAGTAGCGTAAGTATTTCCCTCAGTTTTTGAGAACCAAGGTATCAATCCAGTAGGAGGCTCCTCAAAAGTCCCACGCACCTACACAAACAAAAAAGAACCTCGCAACCAACGCAATAAAGGGGTTGTCAATCCCTTCATGGCCACTTGCAAAAGTGAGATCTGATAGAGATAATAAGGTAAGGTAAATATTTTTGGTATTTTTATGATATAGATTAGAAAATAAAAGATGCAAATAAAAGTAGATGGAAAACTTATATGATAAAAGATAGACCCAGGGGCCATAGGTTTCACTAGTGACTTCTCTCAAGATAGCATAAGTATTACGGTGGGTGAACAAATTATTGTCGAGCAATTGATAGAAAAGCGCATAGTTATGAGATTATCTAGGCATCACGTCTATGACAAGTAGATCGAAACGATTCTGCATCTACTACTATTACTCCACACATCGACCGACTCCTGCCTGCATCTAGAGTATTAAGTTCATGAAGAACAGAGTAACGCATTAAGAAAGATGACATGATGTAGAGGGATAAACTCATGCAATATGATGTAAACCCCATCTTTTTATCCTCGATGGCAACAATACAATACGTGCCTTGCTGCCCCTGCTGTCACTGGGAAAGGACACCGCAAGATTGAACCCAAAGCTAAGCACTTCTCCCATTGCAAGAAAGATCAATCTAGTAGGCCAAACCAAACTGATAATTCAAAGAGACTTGCAAAGATAACTTAATCACACATAAAGGAATTCAGAGGAGATTCGAATATTTCTCATAGATAAACTTGATCATAAACCCACAATTCATCGGATCTTGACAAACACACTGCAAAAAGAGTTACATCGAATAGATCTCCAAGAAGATCGAGGAGAACTTTGTATTGAGATTCAAAGAGAGAGAAAAAGCCATCTAGCTAATAACTATGGACGCGAAGGTCTGTGGTAAACTACTCACAACTCATCAGAGAGGCCTTGGAGATGATGTAGAGGCCCTCCATGGTCGATCCCCCCTCCAGCAGAGCGCCGGCGAAGGCTCCAAGATGGGATCTCGCGGATACAGAAGGTTGCGGTGGTGGAATTAGGTTTTTGTGGTGCTCCTTGATGGTTTTAGGGTACGGGGGTATATATAGGAGGAAGAAGTAGGTTGGTTGACACTCGAGGGGCCCACGAGGGTGGGGGCGCGCTCACCCCCAGGGGCGCACAGGGCACCCTCGTGGCTGCCTCATTTGTTGCTTGCAGTCCACTCCAAGTCTCCTCGTTTGCATTTATTCCAAAAAGATCGCTCCCGAAGGTTTCATCCCGTTTGGACTCCGTTTGATATTCCTTTTCTTCGAAACACTCAAATAGGCAAAAAAACAACAATTTGGGCTGGGCCTCCGGTTAGTAGGTTAGTCTCAAAAATGATATAAAAGTGTAGAGTAAAGCCCATAAACATCCAAAACGGGTAATATAATAGCATGGAACAATCAAAAATTATAGATACGTTGGATACGTATCAAGCATCCCCAAGCTTAATTCCTGCTCGTCCTCAAGTAGGTAAATGATAAAAATAGAATTTTTGATGTGGAATGCTACCTAGCATAATTCTCAATGTAATTTTCTTTATTGTAGCATGAATGTTCAGATCCAAATGATTCAGAATAAAATTTCATATTGACATAAAAATAATAATACTTCAAGCATACTAACAAAGCAATTATGTCTTCTCAAAATAACATGGCTAAAGAAAGTTATCCCTACAAAATCATATAGTCTGGCTATGCTCTATCTTCATCACACAAAGTATTTAATCATGCACAACCCCGATGAAAAGCCAAGCAATTGTTTCATACTTTAGTATTCTCAAACTTTTTCAACTTTCACACAATACATGAGCATGAGCCATGGACATAGCACTATATGTGGAATAGAATGGTGGTTGTGGAGAAGACAAAAAGGGAGAAGATAGTCTCACATCAACTAGGCGTATCAACTGGCTATGGAGATGCCCATCAAAAGATATCAATGTGAGTGAGTAGGGATTGCCATGCAACGGATGCACTAGAGCTATAAATGTATGAAAGCTCAATAAAAGAAACTAAGTGGGTGTGCATCCAACTTGCTTGCTCATGAAGACCTAAGGCGCTTTAAGGAAGCCCATCATTGGAATATACAAGCCAAGTTCTATAATGACAAATTCCCACTAGTATATGAAAGTGACAACATATGAGACTCTCTATCATGAAGATCATGGTGCTACTTTGAAGCACAAGTGTGGTAAAAGGATAGTAGCATTGTCCCTTCTCTCTTTTTCTCTCTGCCTTTCTCTTTTTTTTATTTCAAAGTCCGAAGTCTCATCCCGACTTGTGGGGGAATCATAGTCTCCATCATCATTTCCTCACTTGGACAATGCTCTAATAATGAAGATCATCACACTTTTATTTACTTACACCTCAAGATTACAACTCGATACTTAGAACAAGATATGACTCTATATGAATGCCTCCAGCGGTGTACCGGGATATGCAATGAATCAAGAGTGACATGCATGGAAGAATTATGAAGGTGGCTTTGCCACAAATACGATGTCAACTACATGATCATGCAAGAGCAATATGACATTGATGATGCGTGTCATAATAAAGGAATGGTGGAAAGTTGCATGGCAATATATCGCGGAATGGCTATGGAAATGCCATAATAGGTAGGTATGGTGGCTGTTTTGAGGAAGGTATATGGTGGGTGTATGGTATCGGCGAAAGTTGCACGGCATAAGAGAGGCTAGCATGGTGGAAGGGTGAGAGTGTGTATAATCCATGGACTCAACATTAGTCATAAAGAACTCATATACTTGTTGCAAAAATCTACAAGCCATTGAAAACAAAGTACTACATGCATGCTCCTAGGGGGATAGATTGGTAGGAAAAGACCATCGCACGTCCCCGACCGCCACTCATAAGACAATCAATAAATAAATTATGCTCCAACTTCATCACAAAGCGGTTCACCATATGTGCATGCTACGGGAATCACAAACTTCAACACAAGTATTCTTTGAATTCATAATTACCCCACTAGCATGACTCTAATATCACCATCCTCATATCTCAAAACAATTATCAAGCATCAAATTAATCATAGCATCCAATTCACTTCCTATGATAGTTTTTTATTATACCCAACTTGAATGCCCATCATTCTAGGACCAAATTTATAACCATAGCAAATACCATGATGTTCTAAAAGACTCTCTAAATAATATAAGTGAAGCATGAGATATCAACAATTTCTACAAAATCAAGCCACTGTCGTGCTCTAAAAGATATAAGTGAAGCACTAGAGCAAAAATTATCTAGCTCAAAAGATATAAGTGAAGCACATAGAGTATTCTAATAAATTCTAAATCAAGTGGGCTTCTCCCAAAAGGTGTGTACATCAAGGATGATTGTGGTAAACTAAAAAGCAAAGACTAATATCATACAAGATGCTCCAAGCAAAACACATATCATGTGGCGAATAAAAATATAGCTCCAAGTAAAGTTACCGATAGACGAAAGCTTAGGCTTTTGGTTATCCTTGAATATCTTGGGGTTCCATGGGCATACCCAAGCTTAGGCTCTTGCCACTCCTTATTCCATAGTCCATCAAATCTTTACCCAAAACTTGAAAACTTCACAACACAAAACTCAACAGGAAATCTCATAAGCTCCGTTAGTGCAAGAAAGAAAAACCACCACATAAGGTACTATAATGAACTCATTCTTTATTTATATTGGTGTTAAACCTACTGTATTCCAACTTCCCTATGGTTCATCCCCCCCCCCCCGATACTAGCCATAGATGCATCAAAATAAGCAAACAACACACGAAAAACAGAATCTGTCAAAAACAGAGCAGTCTGTAGAAATATGTAACTTTCGAATAGTTATGGGACACTAAAACTCCTACCAAAATAGGAAGTGCTGAAAATTTGTATATTTATCTTCAGAAAAAAGAATCAATGCAAAATCACGTTTCTATGAATTACTAAAATTATTTTCGTGTGTGCAAAGTTTCTATTTTTCAGCAGAACCAAATTAAATATCACCGTAGGTTATCCTATAGGTTCTACTTGGCACCAACACTAATTAAAACATAAAACCACATCTAAAAAAAAGCTAGATGATTTATTTATTACTAAACAGAAGCAAAAAGCAAGGAACAAAAATAAAATTTGATTGCCTCCCAACAAGCGCTATCGTTTAACGCCCCTAGCTAGGCATTGAGATTTCAATCATGCTCACATGAAAGACAAGAATTGAAGCACAAAGAGAGCATAATAACATGTGACACACACACACACACTTAAGTCTAAAATACTTCCTATGCATAGGTATCTTATAAGCAAACAAATTATCAAGGCAAGCAAAAACTAGCATATGCAAGGAAGCGGAAAGAAACAATAGCAATCTCAACATGACGAGAGGTAATTTAGTAACATGAAAATTTCTACAACCATATTTTCCTATCTCATAATAATTACATGTAGGATCATAAGCAAATCCAACAATATAGCTATCACAAAACATATTTTCAACACGATCCACATGCATGCAAAGTTGACACTCTTCCAAAATAGTGGGATTATCATTAACTAAAGTCATGACCTCTCCAAACCCACTTTTATCAAAAACTTCATAAGGTTGAACATTATCCAAATATGTGGGATCTAAAGTTGATACTCTTCCAAACCCACTTTCAGTATTATTGCAAACACTATTATCAATCTCATATTCATCATGGATCTTAAATAAATTTTCAAGATCATACAAAGAATCACCCCCAATCATGATCATTGCAACAAGTAGTAGACATAGCAAAACTAGCACCCCCAAGCTTAGGGTTTTGCATATCATTAACACAATTGACATCAAAAGAATTTATAGTAAAATCGTTGCAATCATGCTTTTCATCGAAGGAACTACCAAGTATGGGTGCAATAGCAACGATCTCATGTTTAACATAAGGAGCTATAGCAGATTCATCTTCATAAATATTGGCATCATGGCCACAAGAATAGCAAGCATCATGTTCATCAAGGGATATTTCAATCAAATCATCGGAATCATCATTATCTATAGATTCATGCTTATCGTTATTTTCTTCCAAAGCAATGGTCATTCTCTCAATAAATTCTTTGACACAGACATTATGAGCATAGTTTTCATAGCAATATTTAAGTATGTCAAAATTATCAGATTCGTAGAGAGTAATATCATACTTTTCAATCAAAGAAGCAACTTCATAAGCACCCTTAAAAGCAACAAATTCTTAAATTTGTTTGATATCATAGTAATTATAAACACCCTTTGCATAAGAAGATAAGATTTCATTATCATTAAACTCACATAGGTAGGGAAGGTGTTTTTTAGGATTCTTAGAGCAACAAGTAAAATCATAAATTTCACAAAGATTCCAAGCATAACACAGCAATCTATTAATTTGATCCCATAAAAGTCTCCCTTTTTCATACAAACGGTGATGCACGAAATGAGCATGCTCATCTAAAGATTACCCATCAACTAGGCTAGTCGGGGTTTCAGCACGAGCGCATAAGGATCGAAGATGATCCAAGTAGAATACGTTAAGTCGATCCATACCAATAGATTTTTAGCAAGCAAAGATGCAAGCAAATAGAAGGCATGTGGAAACACAAACAAAAAGGCATACGTGAAGAAGGCAAAGAGAAGGCAAAGGTGAAGTGGGGGAGAGGAAAGCGAGAGGCAAATGGCAAATAATGTAATGCGAGGGAGATGAGTTTGTGATGGGTACTTGGTATGTCTTGACTTGAGCGAAGACCTCCCTGGCAGCGGCGCCAGAAATCCTTCTTGCTACGTCTTGAGCTTGCGTTGGTTTTCCTTGAAGAGGAAAGGGTGATGCAGCAAAGTAGCGTAAGTATTTCCCTCAGTTTTTGAGAACCAAGGTCTCAATCCAGTAGGAGGCTCCTCAAAAGTCCCACGCACCTACACAGACAAACAAGAACCTCGCAACCAATGCAAAGGGGTTGTCAATCCCTTCACGACCACTTGCGAAAGTGAGATCTGATAGAGATAATAAGATAAGATAAATATTTTTGGTATTTTTATGATATAGATTAGAAAATAAAAGATGCAAATAAAAGTAGATGGAAAACTTATATGATAAAAGATAGACTGGGGGCCATAGGTTTCACTAGTGACTTACCTCAAGATAGCATAAGTATTACGGTGGGTGAACAAATTACTATCTAGCAATTGATAGAAAAGCGCATAGTTATGAGATTATCTAGGCATGATCATGTATATAGGCATCACGTCCATGACAAGTAGATCGAAACGATTCTGCATCTACTACTATTACTCCATGCATCGACCGACTCCTGCCTGCATCTAGAGTATTAAGTTCATGAAGAACAGAGTAACACATGAAGAAAGATGACATGATGTAGAGGGATAAACTCATGCAATATGATGTAAACCCCATCTTTTTATCCTTGATGGCAACAATACAATACGTGCCTTGCTGCCCCTACTATCACTGAGAAAGGACACCGCAAGACTTGAACCCAAAGCTAAGCACTTCTCCCATTGCAAGAAAGATCAATCTAGTAGGCCAAACCAAACTGATAATTCGAAGATACTTGCAAAGATAACTTAATCACACATAAAATAATTCAGAGGAGATTCAAATATTTCTCATAGATAAACTTGATCATAAACCCACAATTCACCGGGTCTCGACAAACACACCGCAAAAAGAGTTACATCGAATAGATCTCCAAGAAGATCGAGGAGAACTTTGTATTGAGATTCATAGAGAGATAAGAAGCCATCTAGCTAATAACTATGGACCCGAAGGTCTGTGGTAAACTACTCACAACTCATCAGAGAGGCCTTGGAGATGATGTAGAGGCCCTGCATGGTCGATCCTCCCTCCGGCGGAGCGCCGGCGAAGGCTCCAAGATGGGATCTCACGGATACAGAAGGTTGCGGCAATGGAATTAGGTTTTCGTGGTGCTCCTCGCTGGTTTCAGGGTACAGGAGTATATATAGGAGGAAGAAGTAGGTCGGTTGACGCTCAAGGGCCCCATGAGGGTAGGGGCGCGCCGGGCACCCTCGTGGCCACCTCGTTTGTTGCTTGACATCCAGTCCAAGTCTCCTGGTTTGCATTTGTTCCAAAAAGATCGCTCCCGAAGGTTTCATCCCGTTTGGACTTCGTTTGATATTTGTTTTCTTTGAAACACTGAAATAGGGAAAAAAAATAGCAATTCGGGCTGGGCCTCCGGTTAGTAGGTTAGTCCCAAAAATGATATAAAAGTGTAGAGTAAAGCCCATAAACATCCAAAACGGGTAATATAATAGCATGGAACAATCAAAAATTATAGATACGTTGGAGACGTATCACTCCACGCCCATGAACCTCTTCTCCATCTTGCGCACCTCTTCTAGGTACGCATCCATGTGTTCGGCCTTAGGCGTGTCACTACAAAAAAAAGACACATCCATGACATTTTGGGCCGAACGAAAAAAATTATGTCATACTTATGACACTTCTATGACGATAATTGTGACAAAACCCGTTATCATCATAGATGTGGAGGGCTCCTACTTCTATGACAAAAAATCATGACAGAAAATGGGCTTTTCGTCCTGGGGGGGCCGGAGATGCAGCTGCATGACATTGTTTGGGCTGTCCATGACAGAAAAAACCGTGGTAGAAGTGCGGGCAAGGAAAATTTCGGCGAGTTCCCGGTTACAGTGGGAGGTCGGGGGCCGAGCGATGCGCATTTCTCTCGTACATGTACGCACATGTGTGCGAGGTGTTGGCTCTAACTGACCCGAGCGAGGCGTTGGCCGGTCGAACACAAGGTTGTTTCATCCGTTGTGCGGTATGCCAGGCCTCGTTTCCATCGCCTGTTCCGTCCAAGCCAGTTGGATCCCACGCGTTCCGTTGCCTCCCGATGAACACGACACATTTCGTTGCCTCCCCATGAACATGACGCATTTTGTTGCCTCCCCATGAACACGACGACGATGTTGTTTCTCCGTTCCGACCCAACCATGTACACGATCCCTGGCCGTACGTATGCGTGAGTAGGCGTTTGAGACCCCGCTCGTATGTACACATACGTGGCCGTATTTTCTTCCTTGCACACTGGCCGCTACACGTATGTGTACATGCTACATGCGCGCCTCTACTACGACACGTGAGCGCCTCTACATCCACCAGTATGTACGTACATGTTCGTGGCCAATATGACAATGCTACGTACACTTTGACCAGGTGGGTCCTGACTATCAGGCACTTCCTTGCGTGCGAAGATGTAGCTGGTGGGTCCCAGCAGTCAGGGGGGCGAATCGGTTTTTTTTGCCCAGACGCACTTCCTTGCGTGCAAAGATGTAGCTGGTGGGTCCCAACAGTCAGGGGGAAACATTTTTTTTCGCAAAATACAGTGGCCCGTCTGGTGGGTCCCTGCTGTCAGGTGGAGGTATCATTATTTTCCGCATAATAAGGAGGCACTTCCTTGCTGCGGCCGTGGACCCAGCTGTCAGCCACTCCACGTATAGTCCACGTCCGATGGAAGTCGTTCCTTGACCACGTTAACCATGCCGCGCCGAGAGCACCACGGCGGTGGACGACAACGAGGCCTAGGAAAGGAACGACACGGAGTCGGGGAAGACGCAACAGTGGATGCCCACATGAAGAGGAGTACGAGGGTTCACTGGTTCGGCTGAGGTGTGAGGCTGCCATCGCCGCAGAATAACAGGGGGTGTGGGTGAGTAGAGGGATGGCCTTGCCAGCGGTGGGAGTAGTAGGGGCGGTGAGGCCACCGCGGCATCACAGCCGGCCACGGGAGGCAGGAGTATGCGTCACGACCGCCGCTGCTTTGGGCGGCTGGAGCACGAAGACCAGAGGTTGAAGAAGCACTACGGGCGTTGGATGGACATCGTACGGTCACTGGAGCTAGAATCGTTCATATTGACTAAGTTGACAAAGCCCTCCATCCCTGTCAACTTAGTAGGCCCACAAGTCAGCCTCCCACCAAGGTGGGTCCCAGCTAGCCGGGGGAGTATTCATTTTTTGTGCGTAATAAGGAGGCACTTCCGGTGGGTCCGAGCTGACAGCGGGGGGAATGTTTTTTTCGCGAAATACGGTGGCCCGTCTGGTGGGTCCTAGCGGTCATGGGGAAACGTTTTTTCGTGAAATACTGGTGGCCTGTCTAGTGGGTCCCTGCTATCAGGTGGAGGAATAATTATTTTCCGCATAATAAGGAGGGGCACTTCCTTGCGGCTGCCGTGGACCCAGCTGTCAGCCTCTCCACGTACAGTACTCTTCCGATGGAAGTTGATCATTGACCACATTGACCACGCCATGCCGCGATCACCACGGCGGTGGACGACGGCAAGGCCTAGGAAGGGGACGACGTGGAGCCGGGGAAGACGTGGCAGTGGAAGCCCGCGCGGAGAGGAGTACAAGGGTTCACTGGTTCGACTGTGGTGTGAGGCTGCCGTCGCCGCAGGGCCTGGCCAGCGGTGGGAATATTAGGGGCGGTGAGGCCTCCGCGGCAGCACAGCCGACCATAGGAGGCAGGATCATGCGGCACGACCGGCACTGCTTTGGGTGGCTGGAGCAAGAAGACCAGAGGTTGAAGAAGCATTACGACCGTTGGATGGACATCTACGGTCACTGAAGCTAGAATCGTTTATATTGACTAAGTTGACAAAGCCCTTGGTACGCGCCAACTTAGTAGGCCCACAGGTCAGCCTCCAAAATGGTGCGCCCCAGATGTCAGGGGGAGGAATCATTTTTTGGGCGGCCAAAGCTAAGAATATCCGAGATTGAAGAAGAAACACAACATCCGTTGGATAGACTTCCAACGGCCACTACTGCTAGAACCATGTGTTGACTATAATAAGTTGACGAAGCCTTGCATACGCGTCAACTTATTTTTTAGGGGACGCGTCAACTTATTAGGCCCACAAGTGTGTGGCAGAGAACTTATAGCCCATTTGCGATTTGTAAGAATGTACAACCCATTTTTGAATTCTAATGGAATTTACTATAGCCCATTTATAGTTTATTAAAAGCACAACCCATTTTCTAGCTAGGACAATGATTAATAATTTCAACCAACCGTTGAAGACAGAATTCAATAAAATTTCCCACATTTTGATGGGATCCGAAATATTTTTATCCCGAAATTTCTATTTAGATTAAATATAAATTTGTATTACGTAAAAATCCAACGAAACATTGCGCGCGCAACAATGAAAATTTAAGATTTTCAAAATCCATAAATAATATTTTATAAACTAATTTCGTGTTTGGTGCATTTTTTTATAGTTACTGCCTAGTTTTTATAATTACATCCCAATTATTATTTTTTTAAAGCCCATTTTCCAGTTAAGCCTAATGCATCCCTCCTAGGAAAGATTTGCAGCCCAGCGGGGCAGAGAATAACAAATTGACCTTGCCTGGGTATTCCTCAAAAAAATGTATAGCGGCTAGCCATTTTCATCTTGAAAAAAATTAATATCTGGCCTGGGCTAGACTTGCCACAGCCCACCCAGTTAATACCATGCTCTCCTCTGAACAACAACGAAATCATCGCCAAGAAAAACTCTGCAGTGCTCACGCCTCAATAACACAAATACTGCTCGAGCTGCTTGGTCCCAGCTGTCGTCCGCACCTTGTGAAATTCTCTCGCTTATATTGACTACATAGGTTGATAATGGTGTGGGACCGTGATGTCAGGAAACCAGGAGGAAGCAAAAAAAATAGTTGTACATAATAAGGAGGCACTTGCGTACATACGGCTATGGCCCTAGTGGGTCCCTAGTGTCATCCAGTCAAAATAAAGTCATCTCCTGAATCCTCATGTTCGTTGACGATGTTAACAATGCTCGGCGCCACGGCGAGTGCAACAACTCAAAGGACGACGGAGCCCTATGGATGGTCTGATACAGCGCCTGATGCTCATTCAGGAAGCTAGGATCATCGGACACCTATGAGCACCTTCGAGAAACTGAGACGACATGAAACGGTAAGGCCGCGCTTGGGAGCTCTGGTTTATTTCAAACCGGTATTAACATACAAGTGTAATTTACTCGTCATCAGAAACAACAAGTAAAATACAGGCATAATGGGAGCTCTGGTTTATTTCAAACAACGCGTAAAATACAGGTCTGTAAGCAAAACCGGCGGGTTACGCGTGTAATTTGAGAGACCAGTATATATTTTACGAGCATTGCCATATGGACAACATTACCATACGATACATGCACGACGTGCGTATCATGCCATCCATGGGCAAGGCTGAAATAGTAGCTAACGGCTGGATTAGCAATCGTCCGAGTGTCGTTCAACGTTTTTATCGTGTGTGAAGTACTTCCGATATTTTACTAGTCGAAATCGACCAACCAAGCGCTTGGCCCGAGACCATCTGCTTTTATTTACAAGCGTCAGTTTTACAAGCAGTTTTGGTTGGAAAACGACGATCCAATCACGGCCTAATATCATGAGTTGGTTGGAAGATCATATGGTTTCACGTCTAACCTACCCGACATGTCGTATAGGCTATGAATGAAACATAAGACGGTGAACTTCTTAAGAACGGAAACAACAGAAGAGGATGATCTTCTTAACAATCAAATCACTGGCATTAGATCGACATGCAAAACATACAAAGCATTATTCTTAGGAGGCACGGTGAACAGCTCGTGATGCCGCATGCCACAACATTCCAAGCTCAACTTTGCAATCAAACACAAGGGCTGACATTACATAGACAATATTTAGAACAAACTCTTAACACAGGAATATCTCAGCAGAGTAACTATTTACTTCTAAACTGAACACAGGAATAGGAAAAAACAATCGACACCGCTCACAGCAAGGGCGTCCCACTCAAAAATATCAAATGCATGTCTTCTGGCTAACATCAATGAGCAAATTTTGACAAGGTTTTCCAATTCCAATATATTAAACTAACATCTTCTTGCTAACATCAATGAGTAAACTTTGACAAGCTTTTTCCATTCAAAATATGTAATGCATATGATCGTGGAGTCCTATTGTAGCTTCTTACTTGTTTGGGCACTTTTTGCCCAGTGCACTCCATGTGTTGTATAATTGCCAATGCTTTCTGCAGACTAGTCATGTCACCAGCGTCTAATAATACTCTGTAAAGCTTCTCGGTCATTCCTTCTGTAATGTAGCACAAACAGTGACTGCTTCTTTCTGCAAAGTGGAACGACCAACTAGACCAAGTAATGTAGCAGTTTGCCTTGGACACATTGGCTCCTTTTGTGCAGTTCAACTAAAATCAAAGTCAGAATAAAACCGAGCTTTAATTTTGATATCCCTGTAAGCAACAATAGGTATAAGGGAAACAATTACTGAGAAATAACGGTTGATGACTTGTACTCCCAGAAGAAAAGCATCTACTGATCTACCTTATCTTAATGGGAAACAAAGCAGGAGAGTAGCAATTCTCCATCAGTGTGATTCATTCATATTGACTGAGACATTATCTTAACAATGCCTTGTTTCAAAATGTATAAAGAACGACAAAGCAGAAAAGTACCATTCCTAAAATAATGCAACTGATTCATTTTAACAGAGAAATTATCTTAACAATACCTTGGTTAAACATGTAGAAAGAACTACAAAGCAGGATAGTACCATTCCTAACAAGTGTTGTAGTTTTGAACTAAGATTCAGTAGTTAATTAATTCTGAGAGTGGCATTGCTTAATTTTACCAGCGGCATTAGATTAACAAAAAGCATAAACAGTTCCAGGGGAGAGTGGGCGCAACAAAAATATGTGCTTCCATCTACTTATAAAGGGGGTGATGCAGAGTTTGTTGTAACAAAGCAACAAGCATCATGTCTGGGTTGGTCCCATTTTTGTTCACTACTTAGTGGGAAAAGACAGCAATACAATAGCTTCAATTCAACATTTATTTAAAATAGTACCAATACAAGTAGCAGAACATCTCAAAGCACACTACACAATCATGTGGATGAAGGCCTATACTGACCTTTGATGAGAAGACTAGGATAAAATATGAATCTGCCAACACGAATAGGAAATCCAATCTCGTTTTGTGCAGTTGAACTGAAATCAAGCAAAGTGTTTCGCGTAGCGAAGCAAAATGTCGCAATAGCAACAAGTTGAATAGATATCCCTGTTTAAACAGAGGCAAAAAAGGAATCAATTACTGGCTAATAAAGGAGGATGAAACATGCGGCCACAAAAATGGTCATCCCGCCAATCCCTAACAAGTGTTGCAATTTTGAAATAAGATTCAGTAGTTAATTCTGAGAGTGGCATTGCTTAATTTTACCAGCGGCAATAGATTAAGAAAAAGCATAGACAGTTCCAGGGGAGAGTGGGCGCAACAACACCATGTGCTTCCATCTACTTATAAAGGGGGTGATGCAGAGTTTGTTGTAACAAAGCAACAAGCATCATGTCTGAGCTGGTACCATTTTTGTTCACTACTTAATGGGAAAAGAGGGCAATACAATAGCTTCAATTCAACATTTATTTAAAATAGTACCAATACAAGTGGCACATCATCTCAAAACACACTGCACGATCATGTGGATGAAGGCAAGTACCAACCTGTCATGACGCTCACAAGATCAACTACGAATCTGCCAACACGAATAGGAAATCCAATCTCATTTTGTGCAGTTGCACTGAAATCAAGCAAAGTGTTTCGAGTAGTGAAGCAAAATGTCGCAATAGCAACAAGTTAAATCGATACCCATGTTTTAACAGAGGCAAAAAAGGAAACAATTACTTGCCGATAAAGGAGGATGAAACAAACGGTGAGAGAAAGAAGCATCTAACTTATCTTGGATGGAAAATAAAGTAGGATAGTAACATTTCTAAAACGGTTGCATTGATTCATATTAACAGAGACATTGTCTTAAAATAACATTCGTTAAAAAATGTAATTTAGTTTTAACAGTGGCATTGCTTCAATTTTCCGGCGGCATTCTTAGATTAGCAACAGCAAAATAGTCATATGGGACATGCCAGCACCACGTGCGTCCACACGTATAAATGGGTGATGCAGAGTATGTAGCCAAGCAGCATATATGTGTTGGTCCCATATTTGTTCTCTTTGAACCTTTTTCCTATGTGAGGGCAGCAAATTTTGTCCTGTACAAACTACTCGACCCCCCAGTTTCTTTCCATTTTCAACAAAGAGATCGGTTCCCTACAGATGTGTGTACTGGGTTACCCCCTTTTTCCCTTTTCGACCAACAAAGCGGCTGGATAGCCAGTCTATACTACTTTCCGTCCCTCCTTTCCTCATTGAACCACGTCCTAGATTCTTGCTCCAGCCCACCGCAGCCTTCTTTCCTCTTTGAACCAAGACCTAGATTCGACTACAGATCGAAAAAGATCCACATGCAGCTAGAGCAACGACGGTTTCAAAGAAACTTATACCTTAGGGTCGTCGGGATGTGGCAAGGCGTGCGGCGGGAGGCCGGATCTGCCCACACTACGTACGACTGCGAGGAAGAAGGGGTCGGTGGACCTCCCGCACAGGCGCTGGGTGAAAGAGAACAGCGCAGCCGGCAGTGGATTGCCTCCCTCGCCGAAGGGATACGGACGGGATACGGATGGCTGCGCACCTCCTCCCCTTCCCAGTGTGACGGGATACAGATGCCTCCTTCACCAGCTATGAGGGGGGAGAGAGAGACAAGAGGCCAACGCAGTCTTGTTTAGATCTGGTGAACAGAGGGTGAGAGACTGTGAATATAGCAAACCCTAGCAAATGAACGCTGAGCCTCTAGCGTGTATACATATATGTAGTGCGGCGAGAGTGTGGAGAGTGCAAACCCTAGTGAACAAGCGCTGAGGCTCCAGCTTATATATATACTACTATAGTACAGACTGAGCTCTAGTGCCTTCACTGCACCTGCTTTTGGCTGTATGACAGGTGAGCCAGCCACATTTTGGGCCCACCTGTCATAAACCCAAAGGCAGGTGCACTAAGTCAATGAAGTTGTGTCCATATAGTACTCTCGTGTATACGACTAATATATAGTGGAGTGGTTTTCTTATTCTCTCCATAACAATCATTTTAAATTGTGTAAGTACGAAATGAAACTCTTTATTTAACATACAGTGAAGAAAACTACTAGTACTACTTCCGATGAACTAACGATCCACGCCCACGCATCCTGGTCACACTTCCAGTCCTTCATCTGCGGTACACTACCCTCCCTTAAGTGAACAACCACACATGCGCCAAATTATCGGAAATGTGTGAGAGTTTGTAGAAATAAAGGATTTTAATTTCAATTATCGGAAAGGTTTGAGAGTATTACAAATTTTGACTTTAGTCAAATCTAATATGCGGAGTAAATAAAAATGGAGGGCTACTACGTCCATCCGGGTTTTTAGTCCACACCATTTTTTAAATCAAAGTTAATAGCTGGACAAATAAAATTACAGGGGAGCTGGAGATAAAGTTGTGAGAAGGCTTAGAAATCAATACAAAACTTATGCTCTTAGTACCAACGTGAAAGACGACTGCGTCTCCAACGCAACCAAGGTGAACTAATGAAGGATATCATCTTTGTGCATAACAAGCAAAGAGCACTGATGGAAGACAACTTGTTTTTCATTGAAAATCGATCAGCTTCACCAGCCGACGCAACCATGAACATCGATAGGTCATCGTGGTGATGCATCATCCATTTGGCATCAAGTTTGGGTGAGGCACCTATGAAGTTCGACAAATCCTCACTGTGGTCTGTTTCTTCTCAGTAATCAAGCTCGAGGAAGGAAGAACCACGTGGCAGAGGACAGTGAGGCGGAACAACAATGGCCATCCAATTTTGTGCAGTTCCACTAAAATTGAGGAAGACATGCTCGGGTATGGAGATACGCATCGTTGTTTCCAAAAATATACAAAAGAGATATAGTGTTGTTACTTTGTTTTACTCCAATTGTCAATAAGAATTAATGAAAAGTACACCAACAAACAGAAGCATCATAATTATCTTGATGGGAACTAAACCAGGATACCTGAGAAAAAAAACATTTCTTCATTTAACCAGTGATAGTACTACCACCATATGGACAATGACCGCACAACCACCTTGTACTTTTTGTCGAAACAACATGTATACCTCCACCGAGGCATAAATCAGGACAACTTTTCGAGTGGCATTTCCTCTATAATAGTACTAGTAGGTGATGTTGGACCAGCCGACGAACCCTAGCTACTATACATGGGGAGCTGGGGAGTAGTCGCATAGAAAAAAAACCGCACTCAGCGACCTGGGGAGCTGGACCAGTACAAGAAGCTATACCTCAGGTGGGCGAGATGTCGTTTAGGCGGGCGGGCGGGATCTGCCCACACGATGGAGTGAACAAGGGCGCGGAGGATCTTCGTCCGCGCCAGCGCCAGCTCCAAGAGGACGGTGCGCATCGGCTTCCTCCGTCGCCGACGGCGACAACGTCAACGCTGCACCTCCTCAACTCCCGCAGCGGATGGGATTTGGTCGGATCTGTGACCACCGGTGAGGAGAGATATAGAGTGGACAATTGTCATCTTGTTTTGATATGGAGAGGGTGAGAGAGCGAGACGCGAGAAACTCTATCAAACAAGAGGCTATAATGGAGTAAAAAATCTCTCCATAGCAGTGGTTTTAAATAGAATACGCGTTTTCCCAGAAAAAAGAAATGAAAACTGGCGGACAATTTTTTTAAGTACCAAGAAAGAAAACTCGATCAAAAAGATGCCCCCGCTTCTAGATCGCGAGAGTCGTCGCGCACACACACATAGACATAGACATGCATATCCGTGTTTACGTAAAATTCCATTTCCATCTCCATCTCCAATCATATTTGTCCAACTGGCACATTATTTACGTTGTTAATTATATACGCAGCAATATTAACGTACAACATCTCTTGTTTGCGGATGTCCGGGCCGCTGCCACGGCCGGTCCTGACCAACCCGAACCCTCTTCATCACCCGCGCGTGCTTCCCGCCCGAAACGGTCAGTACCGCATTCACGCCCGGTCAGAGCGGAAGTGACCTCTCACTGGCGCCGGCATTGAAGCGGCGCGCTGGCCGATAGAGCGTCGCCCGTGCCGCTTCCGGGTGCACGCGACTGCTCCGCGTTCAAAGGTCACAATAGCCAGCTACAACATGCATGTAAAAAGTTCTTCGGAGTCCATGCTACAGCTAGCTGTCCTCCCCCAACTCATCAATCTCTTCCCGCAGTGCTAGTACTCCATGGCGCGATGCATCGAGAAGCAGGCGGGAAAGTTATCATATACTCGGTTTGCGGTGAGTGGCATGCCGAGCGACCGTGTGGGGTCGAGCCGTGGAGGAGGGTGAGACACGACGTGATTTAAACGTTGGTTTTGCTCGATGGCGCGATCCAATGAAACGAAACGTTGGTTTCTCTCCATTTCCATTTTTTCTCCGGAAAAACGGAAACTTTCCACTCCATTTTCATTCCTATTCCAAGGTTGCCCCATTACAACATTCCATCAAATACAAAGGAAAACTAACACGCATGCTGATGCATCTCAATGATTCACAGATCATAGCCAATATTTACTTCACAACTAAAGACAAAAGTTGTGAGAGCGTGTACGAAAGAAAAACTACTGATGGGGTCACTACGACTTAAACCCTAAACCCTAAACAGGATTTAATTTCCTGGCCAGGTAGAACCTATCAAAGGAAAGATGGCTGGCACCCTCTGATCATACGATGTTTTTGTGCAGTTCCACTAAAATCGACCTGAGCATCCCAGATGGCAAAGATATTGAAGAAGTGTGATTAGAATTATAGTACTGGCACTAGTTCATGAGACATAAACTCATCACAAGTAGAAGCCGATAGGTAGAGAAAGATCGACATGGAGATGGAGCTACGGCCGTGGAGCAAGCCGGCTCCAAAAGGAAGATGGACTACCTGGGACGGCGGGCTGTAGCTAGAAGGGTGGTTGGGACGCGGCATCGGCCCATACCATGGTGACCCCCGATTGGGACGCACCGACTGTGGGTTTTCTCCCTCACCGATGTCGAACGCGTCTACGCAGAACATTGTTCCCTTCCCCCAGCTGTGGGATCATGCCCGTCGTTCTATGCTTGTGAAGAGAGCAACCTAAGCAAGCAGGCTTGTAGCTTAGGCTCCTGCTAGTGTATATATAGTGGTTTTATTTTTCTCTCCATATCAACCATTTTATATTGTGTACGTGTCATTGAAGAGTGAAATGATGGTTGCTTCTTCCGACTAACTTACTGTGTGATTTGACTGCTCCTTAGTGGCCCCTACACGTACTCCCCCTACGTGTATGCAACAATCACACGTACACATGGATGCAAAAACGCGTGCGACACCCTAATGCATGCATGTCCGAGCACACGACGGAACACACACGGTCACGCTCAAGTGCTCAACCTACACGTGCATGCACACACATACTCAGTCAGGGTGAGCTAGTGACCGTATAAACACCGGAAAATATATATATTGAGCGCAATGAGCGTATTATGAAGTCCATTGACCGTATTTTTACAAATATACAGTGCCAGACAGTGTATTTATCTCGTTTGAAATTAAGCCATATTAACCGGAGAGGAGGCAGTATGGACTAGCATTACTTTGCTGTGTCCCGTCAACTTGCCGAACGAGAAGAAGGTTGTAGGACGGGAGAAGCTTGTGCGCGGTGGCCCGCAGGACAAGGAGAAACTTTTGACTAATGCAAGCTCTCCCTCGCTCAAGCGGTGGACATGCAACAGTTAATTCGGTGTCAGATTGCCAGAAGCATACACTATACTACTAGTGCTATTATTGTTCGACTTCCCGAATAGGCGAACAGCCAAGCGCAAAGTTTACTAGTAGTACTAGTACTACTACTATAGTCTATAGAGGTATGTACTATACTAGTACTAGGAACCGGATGGAGGAGCGTCTCCACTCTTATTATGATATTAAAATGTGATAAAGCAATCTTTAACACGTTTGGTTATCTTTGAGGGTTCTCGCATGTGATAATGGAAGTTGATTGCATGGAACACTCGCCACAATTCTCGCTTAATTCTGGCTCACATCCTGTTACAAATAGGAGTGCTCAGTAATATTTCCTATTTTTTTGTTATTCAGCATGTAAACAGGTCAGCAGACCTTGCGGCGCATCTTCGTGCGAACCGTGCTTGCTGCACTTTGAATGTGGCCGAGAGATGGCTTGATGAAACACCTCGCTTCCTACTTCTTTTTTTGCGGGGTACCTCGCTTCCTAGTGACCAGTGTCTTGGCTGGTCGTCCAAAGATATATGAATAAAGCTCTCTCATTTACCTGCAAAAAAGATTAAGCCATATTAACCGGAAAGGAGGGAGTATGGACTAGCACTACTTTTTTGTGTGTCCCATCAACTCGCAGAACGAGGAGAAGCTCGCTTACGCCTTTTGACTAATGCAACCTACCCTCGGTGGACATGCATCAGTCCATTCGGTGTCAGATTGTCAGAGGCATACACTGTAGTACCCAACATGCGGAGTACCATCATTGTTCAACTTCACGAAGAGGCGAAGAGCCAAGCGTAGTAGTACAAGTAGTACTACTACTAGAACCGCATGGTGGAGCGTCTGTACTCTTACTTTTTCTATCTCTGATAAAGTACACATTTATTCCGGAGAAGGGCGGAAAACGGCAGCCCAACATGTAATGATGATATCGATCAACCAACCATGCTCGAATATATCTTAGCCTCCGTGCGAGCCCGTCTGTGTGTTCTCGCTCCTCGTCTCTCTCAAGGAACAGCGGGTTGGCTCTTTGCCGTCAATTGAGATTGGTTTGCTCACACTCATGTCCCACATGTCAGTGATATGCCAAGAGGAGGTGCGTTGACCGACTGGCCATACGCGTACTTGGTTTTGCACCTTCATACTACTCCTCCCTCCGTCACAGTTTACAGGGCGCACTTCATTATGATGCATTTCTCTCAATCCATTTCCACCACCAGAGAGACTTTAGACGTGTTTGGTTTAATGCTCAATTAATTAGGGCGTGGTAACCGCAATCAAGTCCACAATTTTCTCTCAATGTACTCCTTCCTTTCCGGTTTATAGGGCTTATCTCAAAATTTAAGTGTTTCCATTTTATAAGGCTCAATTTGGTTGTTTTCCAACATATGTTCAGATTCCAAGGTGCATTAAATCATTGCATGCAAGTATTAAGAGAAAATTGACCAATGCATGTACTTTATGCATGCATGCATTGCAAGTAATGCATTAATAAACATAATTTTTTGAGGAAAACAAGAGCATTAATTAGGTGCTTTTGCAAAACTACAAAAAGTATTCCACCACTCGCCATCTACCTTGATTTGTGAGATTTTTGAATTGAGCACTATAAACCGGGAAGGAGGGAGTACTACTACGAAGTGGAGTAAGTGCATGCATGTGTGTACCCGGGGTGGAAGCACTGCATGCATGTGTGTACGCATTATTCCCTCTAGTAATAGACGTCGTGCTATAACTACCAATGCTATTTTTCAGGCCTATCGCTAGTCGCCTTGGTCCCACAGATTTTTTATTCTTTTTTCTGAAGCGCGCTCTATAAACAGTGACGGATGGAGTAGTATGAGCGGATTCAAAGAAGAGCGTATTGATGGTTGCTTCTTCTGAGCAACTTACAGTGGGAAAGGTGGGGCTTATGATTTGACTGCTCATTACTCACTATTAATGCGGCGCAACGACCGGGCTGAGTCTCCCATGCGGTTGTGCACTACCCCCTCGGTTCTTAAATATACTCCGGAGTATTTGTCTTTCTAGAGATTTCAACGAGTGACTACTCAAATATTTGTCTTTTTAGAGATTCAAATGGACTACTACATACAGATGTATATAGACATATTTTAGAGTGTAGATTCACTCATTTTGCTCCGTATGTAGTCACTTGTTGAAATTAGAAAGATGAATAGAGTATTTAGGAACGGAGGGAGTACACATACGAAGCAAAATGAGTGAATCTGCACTCTAAAATATGCCCATTTGAAATTTGTAAAAAGACAAATATTTAGGAACGAATGAGTATAATTTTGTGCATGGCACATGGACACGGATGCTGAAGAGGCTTCTGGCAATGCTATCAAACTTCCATCATTTGTTTACATAATTGACGTAATATACAAATAATTTTCCAGCGACATGAAATTGTACAATGGTGTGAGCTTTCAGCTTTTGTTTCATGTGTCTTGCCATCGATGCTCTTTCGGAAACAATAAAAAACTAACTTCTTGCTAATGCATGTCAATTATTAGCAAATTAGAGCTAATAATTACAGCACAACTGAAGACAGAGTTGTGATAAGGTGTTAAATTAAAATTGATCCATGCTTTCATTGGCAGCAACGTCCCCCCAGCTCTATCTAAATCAACAAGGCATGTTGGGGGGAAAAGTAGCTGTCTGGAGCATGCAACATTCCGATCATTTTGGGCAGTTCCACTAAAATAGAGTTGAGCGTCCCTGTTCCAAAGATATTAAGTGTGATTATGATAATAGAGGACTGGTGATGAAACAATAAACACACAAATAGAAGTCGGTCACCTTTGCAGTCTCTCTTAAGACTAACTAGTTGGAGAAGATTAGGCTTGGAGTTGGATGAGGAGGATAGAGCAAAACCAATATCCCTTTGTGCAGTCGCACTGAAATGTAGAGACGTTGCCCGTGTGACATTTTAGTACAACTGCACAAAACACTCTTAAGAAAAAAGTGATTTGTGCAGTTCACCAAAAGGTCGCAATAGCAACGAGGTGAAATGGATAGCCCTGTTTGCAAAAAAGAGGTAGAAAGGAAACAATTACTGGCCAATAACAGTTGATGACACATGCGACGACAAAAAGAAGCATATTCCTTGTCCTAAGGGAAGATAACAACACGGTTGTGTTTGTCTAAAACAGCGTGAGGACGAGATTGCAATATGGAAAGTACGCTATACGAGCTACGTTTTGGGCAAAGAACTATGGAAGATCCACATGCAGCGACGTGGGAAGACGGCAATGGAACTAGGTGAGCAGCGGCGGGCGGAATCTGCGAGCAGGTGGCGTAGGCCCTGCCGCGCCAGAGCTTGGTCAGAGAGAGCGGTGTGTACCGCAGATCGGGACGTGCTGCCTCGGCACCGTCGAACAGAGAAACGATGCACTTCCTCCCTTTCCCCCGGCGGACGGGATGCGGCTGGATTAGTGACCAACGGTGAGAGAGAGAGAGGCCACCGCACTCCCTTTCCCCTAGCGGACGGGATGCGGCCGGATCAGTGACCAACGGTGAGAGAGAGATAGGCCATCACAGCCTTGTGTGAGATACTCTAAAGAGCGACAAACCAGGCAGGCAGGCTCCATTGTATATAGTTGAGCGTACTACCTTTTTCTCCATAAAAATCATTTATGTTCTGTGTACATGCCATTGAGCGCTATAACTTTATTTAAAAATAACGCGGCAACGCGTCAAGTCAAACTTTGTTTCGTGCACGCATGGTACACGATCTCCCTAGGTAAACAACCGCTATAGGCATTCAAATTAGCACATGGGCTGCCATTTCATAAAGAAATGAGCTCCACATGTACCCGCGCGGGTGTGGCTGGGCACGAAGCATGAGTACGTGCACGGTGCACCTATTCTCTTCTTGTATACATACACCACCTACGTGGTGTTGTGTGAGAGAGATAAAAACCTAGAGAGATATAGTGTGTGGGTTCGTGAGAGTTTTTGGGGGGGTCAATCAAAAAATGTAACATATGCAATGTGTGTGAAATAGAGTCCTGGATATAACATATATATAGAGGGGCGATCCACGAGAAGAGAGTGGAGGTATCATTGGCTTGAGGTGTCCATAGAATCGAAGAGAGGGATGATGTGTGTGTGTGTGCGCGCGCGCGCGATCGATAAAGAGTGCCATCGAATTTGTGTGTGCTCACGTCAAAGATATAGAGTGGCTGGCCTACTAGAACGTGAGAGGGGACATGTGCAGTTTGTCTCTGTGGCATGGATACCTACCTGCAGTGCTCGACTATCGGTGTGTGGTGGGGGAAGAGGGAGGCCCAATTAACTATAGAGGTACAATGGCTGGTATATGTGTGGAGGAGGAGAGAGGACTACTTCATGTATTAAGGAGATCGATCTGCCTCATGTATTAAGGGAGATCGATCGGCATCCATGCATATGTGCAGGAGAGGAATAAGGTTGGGAGAGAGATAGAGCTAGAGTGTTGGAGGGGGTGGTAGTGGAGTTGCTTCTAACAAATGGTGGGATAGGCTTGCTAGACAAACGGAGGGCACGCCCGCAATATCAATAAGAGAGGAGATGGCTGCTTGTTGTTGTCTGTGCACGTGCGTGTGAGAGACGGGTCAGAAGGCATGCACGAATGATGAGGGGGGACGATATGGTTGTGGTAAGCACACATAACTACATAGGAAGATCAATCGCCCTTTGTTAGAGAAAGGAGAGACATAACTTGTGAGGTACGTCGATCGATGGGGGGATAGTTAAAGTTGATCTAGGTATATGTTGGGAGATCGATCGTTACAGTATACATGCATGTGTGTGTTAGAAGCAAATGAGGCACGAGGAGAAGGATAGAGAGAGAGGGATGCATCTAGGAGGTGGTACGAGAGGCATGCTATATCGAGGGGGAAGGAGTGTGCGAGTACGAGATCGATGAAAAGAGTGGTGGGAGTGAGGCATGGACGGTGATAAGAGAAGAGGGGAAGCTTGTGTTTGTGCTAGGCACACCTGGCTAGAGAGGCATATCTATCGATGTGTGCCGTAAAGAAGGAGCTGGGGGGCCTACACACACCGTGGGTGAACGACCTAAAGTGAAAAGACAAATTTGCGTGATGGAGCTAGAGAATGCTGAGGGAGGGTGAGAGGATGCGGGCGTGTGCATGCACGAGAGAAAGTTAGCGCTAGCTACAAAGATAAGAGGATTGTGTGGGTGTAAATAAAAGACGAATAGAGATCATACTTCATTATAAAAAGTGAATTCGGATATTTGAAGAATTTATCATAGTGTTTTAAACTGACGCATGTGTGAATATATATAACGGTGATACACATGGTGTGGTTATGAACATGTTATACTACATACTAGACCATAGAGGCGCGCGTTGCCGCACCCGTCTATTGTGGCAATAAAATTGTAGTCATTTTCATTTCTGTATATGCAGAGACACCGAATATGAAAGGGAAATTCGCATGAACCTACTTCTTTGTTAGTCTAAAAAAAGTGTTTTGTCGCGCCAAGAACGAACGGAAAAAATAATTGAACATTATAGTGGCAGGACATCAGATTTAGGGAAAGTATTTAGATTCAAAACCGACATGCAAATTCTTTGTACGTAACAAAGAATGATGATGTTTCATTGAACCATCTCAAAATAAGAACTTTGATAAACTTCTCTCCTTCGTTAGTGAACCCATATACATACATGAATTTCAGCATTTTCTGTATTAGTTCACCGTGTAAATTTTGTCCACAACTATTTAGAATTTAATTGCAGAGCGGTGCTTGTTTTGCCCTTCTTTTAATTTGTATCAACATAACTCTTCAGCAAAAAGTACATCATGCAATTTAGCTTATTTTCCTATGAGTTAGCAAGCTCTTTTAGGGCATCTCCAATGCCAGACAGCGGGATAGATTTCCTATTGATTTCCCGGCCGATTAGCAGTTAGCCCATAAAATCCTAGCTTCAAGTGTGGCATCGATGCAAAGGTTTGCATTGGGCGCTAGGCCTTTTTTCTTCGCTCCGCTAGGCATACGTCTTCCTCAACGTGAGAATGCATCATATAATTTACACATGCAATTCACTGTTGTTACCAGATCTAAATAATCTACCTTGTATTGAGCTAATTTGAAAGCAGTAGAGGGCCGGGAAGGTGTAACCTGTAAGTTACATAGGATGAATTTTCAGATGTGAAACAATTACACAAAAATTTGGAACAACCAGGAAAAGTATCAAGCATTTTTCATGCACTGACAATGATACTCTGTTGATAGATAATCAGAAAGCCAAGAGGTAGATGAGTCTACATGTTGTTCTAATCTTGTACCTAATGTTGCTCTAGAATCTAAACCACAGAAACAATTCTGGACAAGACTCATCGGCATATCAGTTACAGAATTGGAGCAGTTACATGACATCGGGAATGGGAGCAGGATGCCAATTATTCCCCATGGATGGATCTGCAAGGTTGAAATAAATCAGGGCAAGACACATCTCATATCAGTTACAGAATTGGAGCAGTTACAGGAAATCGGGAATGGGAGCAGGATGCCAATTCCACATGGATGTATCTGCAAAGTTGAAATAAAGATCGGACCTGCTGTGAGGAGGCGACATGGGTTGTAGAGGAGCTCCTCGCACAGGATCCACCTCCGCATCGCCTAAGGCCCACTTAATTATCATCGCCTCTCCTCATCAGAAGAAAGAGAATCAACAAAAGATGAACTCCAAATTCGATGGCGAATGACCTAGGATGGGATGAAGCCTTGAAAGGGGGTGGGGATGGAATAGCCGAACCGACGAGACTATATGGACGCGAAACATCATAGATCGGCATGGAAACTGACTTGAAATTATCCACCGCCCCATCGCCCGCCATTAAAGTCCCACATTGATTTTCTTCCCGAATCTCCGGCTACTTGACTTCAATCGACAGCGATGGTTTCCAGGCCGGCGAGGCGTGAAGCGCTCGCCTCGTACATGTCGCTTACCCAGCCGCGATGACTGTGTTGTGGTGGATATTATTATTCACTTGGGACGGGAAGAAACTGGATGACACGGGCCCAGCAGGTCCAAACAACAACAGATCATTGATTTTGTTGCGAGAGCAGCGGCCCAGTCCGTCTACCGCTCCCAGCAAGGTGGAAGGTGCATCGAACGGCCAAAAACGTGTAGAAGTGTTGATCCGGCGGTTGAGGTGCTGATAGCCTGAGAAGGCTGGAAAGGTGCTCAGTTGTAATGTTTCTAAATGATATAATTTATCTCTACTCTTATAAAAAAACGAAGTTGTTGATGATAGTGTGCCTGCCATCCTGCAATATAGGTCGTCCGATTTATATCTGGCGGATAGGAAGGAAACTATGGCAAGTTTGAAAAAAGATACCCACACCCCTCTCCATATTTGCAAATTAGGCCCCTTGATCATGTTGATGTTTTGTGGAACGCATGGGCATCTTGCTAGTACTACGTATAATACATAGAACATTGATTATAATTTGGGCTAACATGTGGCTTTTGCAGCTCAGGTCTAAACACTTGTCATAATGTAGGGGGCGGGGCACTATACTTTGTGTGATAAACACGGTGTACGTATGGAACATGGTTTAGATTATGAATATATAGTTAGTACATCAAATGTACTATTATTTGGAATCAACATCAAGTGTATCCAAAAAATAGAATTCGAGTTCATGTAGTACACATAGTTCATATCTATCTCTATAGTAATCATGTGGTGTGTTATTAAGGTAATACACGAATGATGGTTGAAGTTGGCAACAATCATGATTGTAGATTCTTATTGAAATAGAGAAACGAATTCAAATTTAGCTCGAATTGCAGCGATAGTACAGAAATTTAGTTCGGATTGCAGCGAGGATACATGCATTATACAGCAAGTGAAAAAACTTAATTGGACATAACATGGATTCATACTCCCTCCTTCCATCTATATAGGGCGTAATGAGATTTTTAAGACCACCTTTGACTATTGAAAAGATTAATAGTACATGACATGCACAATGTGAAAATTATATCATTGAAAGAACCTTTCACAGACGAATTTAACGGTGTGCTTTGTGTAAGTTGCATGTCATATATTATGGCTCTAATATTTGGTCAAAGTTAGCATCAAAAAACGCATTAGGCCCTACATAGATGGAAGGAGGGAGTAGCTTTGAATAGCATTTGTATAGTAAAACGGGGCATCTCTCTTTGTGTGGTGTGAATAGTTTTATTTTTTTTGTTTTCTTTTTGGTTGAGGGAAGTGCGAATTGATTTGGTACGTACAAGTACAATATTACTACATGTTAGGCTTGTCCCTAAAATTCAACCCGCGTCTTGTTATATCCCGAAAATTTAGATATCGTGCTCCCAAAACTGGCGCCTTCACAACCCGCGCCTTGCTCCCGAAATTACAACGCGCGCGAAAACTCCCTCCAGCTGCCAAATCCCGACACGCGAAATCCCCCTTCTAACCCTGAGCCGAAAGGGCCGCTAGTTCAAATCGGTGGGGGGTACTTTTGTAACACACCCTACATTTTGGATAAGCGCGTCCTTAAGTCATGCTTCACCCGCTCTCATCGCCTCCTTTTCGCCATTCGAAATCCCAAGCCGCCATAACCTCTCTGCTCCAGCCGCGAAACCCCACCCTCCTCCATCCACCACCTCACCGCTGCCCAGCCGGAGCCTCTTCCCCGACGATGTCATCTACCGCAACAGCTCGACGTCCCTCGTCCACCTCCCCGGATGAGGATCCGTCATCCATCTCGTCGTCCCGCCGGTTCAGCCGCCTTGTCCTCCACCTCCAAGGAGCTGCTCCGATGATCGCCTCGTCAATTGCGGCTGCTCCATCCCCACAGCGCCACCTTAACCTGCTCCACCAAAACCGCAGCATCCTCACCGACTCCTCGGACGAAGTAGAGGCCTACTCGGCGCCACCAAAGAGGTTGTACACTCATCGCATCGCACCTTCTCCTTAACTCGACCTCCCAGTGCTGACGCTGCTCCATCCCGCACCCCCATGGAGCGGCTACCTTGAAGCCGGCGCCGCAGGCGACATCTCCACGGCGGCTCTCCCCCAGTGCGAGGCCCCTTCGGCGACGGCGTCCATACCAGCCGCATCTGCTGCTGTTGCTCCGGCTCTCACTTGCTCGCGCGCGCTGCTGCTGCTGCTCCGGCTCTCGCTCGATCGCTCGCTCGCCCAGCTGCTATTGCTGCTCTCCCCCTCGCTCATGCTGCTGCTCTGCTCCGATTAAGCCACACTTTAGTCGACTGAATTGACTTTTGGGTCAGTCAATTTTCAGGGGTTGGGGGAGGCTCGCCGGAGTTAAGGAAGAACCACCCGCAGCGGGGATGGGGGCTCGCCGGAGAGGTACCCCACTATTTATCTTAGGGTTCAGGGTAGGGGCAGGGGGGGCTAGAGGGCTAGCCAGGGCGGGGGTGGGGAGTTGTTTCGGGGCGGCGAGGCGGCGCTAGGGCCGGCGGTTCGGCCGGTGGTGGCTGACGGCTCAGGGGGTGCAGGTTGAAGATGAACTACAGGCCCTCCCTAAACTACATGTCAAGTGCCTCTTTGCTACCATTGCATTCAGTTTCAATAGTAGCATTCAGATTCCATAGTAAATTTCAGTTTCGACAGTTAAGTTCAGAGTCAACAGTTTTTACCTCATCTGTTGTAGTCAGGTGGTTTTTGGTGATGTAAATTTTACATCTATGTTACATCATCTATTGGAGATGCTATTAGAATCCCACTTGAGATTGACGATGTGTGTCTTGTGCTGCTTCAGCCTTGACGTCTTACGGCTCACCGGAGCTGCTCCAACGACAGAACGATCCATCACAATAGAGCAGTGCCCTGGATGTCATCTATAGATTCCTCAGATCTTCCTCCACACCTCCGACAGCCACCTCTGCCTCAACTGCTTCAGCGACCAACCCAATGATGCTGAGGTCGACACGGCTATGGCAAAGAGGTTGTACACTTGTTGCATCGCTTATTACTATACATTCACGTCGATCCATTAGGGCTATTTTGGTTCAATGGAAAGACATAGCAATAGGGAATTTTCCAATGGCACTCTACTATTCAATTATTCATGCATTTTGTTGAAAGGAATGAAGAAAAACATCCACCTGGACCTACTTTTCAAAATCCTATGCATAAAAACAAGACCAAGTGCATTAGTGGCAGAATAACATTCTAACTGTACACGCTTTCATATGGTTTCACTTTATTTTGGCCATGTTTCTTTGCATTCCTCTGCTCTTCCAATTCCTGTAAACCAAACACCCAAGTTGACAGAAATCCTGTGTTTACAAATGCTCTGTTTAGCATGTGCATTCCTATCCTATTTCGGTGTTTTTCCTATCCCTGCGTTTTTAGAATCATGCAAGCCAAATGAGCCCTTACAGAATTACTTCAGTTACAGATAGGTGTCGAAGGGAACTTTGTGTGGTTTGTCCTGCTCCTACCGCGACGCCATCCACCCCACCTGAGCTGCTCCATCGACAGAAGCGTCCACCAAACCAGACATCACGACTCCTGACCGTCTTTCGCCGCCTCAGATCTCCTTCCCTGCCGCCGGCACCAACCGCAACGGCATCACCATCATCAACTTAGCAGATGAACCTAAGGAGTACACGGGTCCACAAGAGATGTCGCACTCTTTTGTTTCTGCTTATGTTATGCATTGCTTAAACTTACCTGCTACTTTATCGTCCTATTCAGCTCTTGGACTCCCAAGTCAGGTCCAAATTAATGTTCAAACTTGAGTTCTAAATTAGTTGTTAGGCACATATCGAGGCAGCAATGAATAGCATGTCTGTCTAATATCTGGTTCACCCAGGGTATGCCTATGTTGTTCATCTTGGGTGGGAAACAAATAGTAAAGCAATCATCATCTATCTTTTTATTAAATTAAAGCAATCATCAGCCTGCTATCATTATTTTTGGATCCATCCACTGGTTGTTACCATCACTCTAAATTTCTGCATGCTCTCCTTACATAATCTCACCATATTTTTTTCGTATGCATGTCAGATATTGTACACAGTCATGCTGAACATGTAGAGAAAAAGAGAAGAGTTTTGCGCGGCAATACAATGTCATGCAGACATCGCTCCATGGTGGGTTCAATGGCAAACCCTCCCCACCCCTCTCTAGATTGTAATCCAGAGGAAGATATCTGTTCTGAGGCGGATTCAGACGCCGCTGACCACTCCTATTTACCTCCCCCAAGGTGTTTGCTCTACCTTGGCATGATGATGTTAGTCATATCATGCATATGTTGCCTTGTAGTGCCTACTTTTGACATCATATATGTCATCTTCTTAGTTTAGACATGTTCTGTAATGCCACCTGTTTAGTTTCTATATCATATATGGGAAATATGCAGTCTCATGTCTTTTAGCCAGCCATAATATATGTGAAATGTGCAATGTCATCCTGTTTAACCAGGCATCATATATTTGAATGATATCTTGCCCATCCTTTTCTTCATTACATTTCCATTTGTTGACAATGTTTGTACATTAAACTACTCTTCTTGTGAATCAGCCATTTGGGTGGGAGATGGAAAAATCTGGAGTGAAAACAAGGCCTTCAAAGAAGACAGTGCTACCTGTCGAAGCAGATCTCTTGTTGGGCCCCGATAACTCCTCAGAGATGGATTCAGAGACAGATGACCAGTCCTATTCCCCCACCGAGGTGTATGCTCAAACTTGGCATGGTTATACTGCTCATATCATGCATATGGTGGCTTGCATTGCATAGTTTAGACATCATATACACAATATTCAACACCGTGTTCTTAGTTCAGACATCATATCGAATGCCCTGTGTTTAGCATATAAATCACATATGTGAATTAAATGATGTGATCCAGATTACTTAGATACCATGTAGGTGAATTATGTCATGCGATCCTGTTTAGTTATTCATCATATCTTTGAATTATGTTATGCTATGCTATCCATTTTAGATAGACATCATATATGTGAAATTATGTCATGCTATCCGTTTTAGTTAAACAATATACATGTCAACTATTTCATGCCTTTTTTCCACAGTATCTATTGCATCTGTCTCTCATACAATGTCTGTACATTCAACTATGTTTCCTGTTTATCAGCCATTTGAATTGGAGCGGGTGATGCCAGTATCCAGCGGACTAAAAACACGGTCTTCAAATAAAACAGTGCTACCTCTTGG
Organism: Triticum aestivum; assembly: GCF_018294505.1. Lineage (NCBI taxonomy): Eukaryota > Viridiplantae > Streptophyta > Magnoliopsida > Poales > Poaceae > Triticum > Triticum aestivum. Next base: position 493,355,268 of record NC_057813.1, read on the forward strand.
TGGAGATAGCACCCCGGTTGTACTTGCACAAGAACCAGCCCTACCACACATAACCCAAACTCTCGCAGATTGTACCCCTATTGCGATGGATAGAGAACCAGCTTCACCCAATCTAACCCCAACCCCAGCAGATAGTAACCCAGTTCCTGTTGACACAGCACCATCTCCACCATAGAGCTCCCAAACAAGAGCAGTTAGTAAGGCAGCTCTAGTGCCCAAAGGGCTAGTACTACCACGGCGAACCCCAACTCCACCAGTTAGTACGCCTATTCCTGTGGAGGAAGCACAACCAGCTAGTCGTAGTTTAGCAGCTATCGCATTTGATGTTGTTAAATTGTATGTGTGTATCTTCCCATCTTGGAAATGTTATACTGAAGATGAAGGAAAATGCCAGTTGCAGGTGTTTGTCCAGGAGTTATGTGTAAGTAATGTTATTCATGGCAATTACTTTGCTTTGTCCCATACATCCTACCTCCATGATGGTTATAATACAGCAAATTTTCCCAGTTTTTCTCTATAGAGAAGGACCGATTTGGAAACTCAGGATGAGGTAACCTGTGCAAATACCTCTGCTATCTTCAAGAATGCTTGGTGGCAGTATCATAATTACCTGAAGAAAACGTACTTCACTGGCAAAGAAACTCATCAAATTCCCTTACGTTCTCCTGAGACACATTTACTGGATGAAGACTGGGAACGCCTTGTTCTGTACTGGTCCCGAACCAAGAATGTGGTAAGGTCTATGAGCTCATTTTCTATTTTTAAGTACTATATTCTTGCGTCTTATTGTACTCTGTTCATGTAGAACAAGTGCCTAAACCTAAAGAATAATTGTTCTAATTTAAGATTCCATTGCTATCATAGTTCAAAAAAGCGCTAGGCATTAATTGTGCGTTTTGCCACCGCCTTGCTCTTTACTGACCAAAGCGCATGCTTATGTGCAGTTATGCACAGATTAAGCGTAGTTATGCGCAATGCATTTTGCCAACGCCTAGAGCCTAGGCGCGCCTTTTATAAATATGATTGCTATCGTGCATACTGCTTTGCTCTTGTATCACTGTATTTACTCATAAAAAGTTATTTTTAAATTGAAGAATCCAATCGAAACTCCAATGGCACAGCAGGTACGTTCATGCATGTTTCTTTAACAGGTTTGCTCTTATCAATAGCTCTATTGATTTCAATTTCAATTGTGTATACAGTTGACTTCTCATATCATGCATATTACTAGCATCACAACAGAGCCAATAGTGTTGTTGTACATGTAGACCCGTGGTACCCATCTAACATCTTGTTGTGTCGTGTAGTTTCCCACTCTTTGTATTCTTTCACTACTGCTTTTCTTGAACTGATATGATTTGAACCATGTCACTATTTGATTTGGCAAGACAATGAAGTGACCATAGGACATAGATATATGTTTGTTTGATGCTTTTATTATGTACTATTACTTGGCAATAGAAGAATTGGTAGTTTAATCCTGTCCACCTTACTAATGAACTGGTTCACCGAAATGAGTTTCATATACTAGTACATGCTAAACCTGTTATGTGTCTGCTTGTTTCTTCTTTTAGAATGCTGACAGTATATTGGGGAAGAGTGCCTTATTAAGCTATGGTAAAGGACATAATGCAGATAAGGTTCAGGATAGTGACACATCCTTGTTGGTCTCCAACAAAACTGATAAAACAGCTAAGGAAGACTATCTTGAAGACAGTGAGACAACCCTAGAGTCCTTTCTTGGTTTAGTGTTCGAGTTACTGGCCACTACCGCTTGCACAAGCTATTCAAACTCACTGTCTGAATCAATTCGGTTTCTTGAGTCTCAACTGCAAGCTGAAAGACATTGATCAGCTATGCTGCGACAAGAAGCAGAAGGACTGCGGAAGTCCCTGGAGCATTCAGATGCATACTTTCTGGTGCAACAGCAAGCGTTGGAGGATTTTAGCACCAAACAGGACAAAGCTAATAAGCTTGCTAAGCTTATTGTCAGCATGGTGGGTACCCAGGATAATGTTTCTTGAGCTCTCCTGAAGTTGTTTCAGTTATGCTCTTGTTTTGCTGTCGCGTTTATTTAAACTGGTGGCCAATTTTGATGGCCAATGTATGTAATATGCTGCTTTGTTCCCTATATTTGCACTGGTGGCGAACTTTGATGCCCAATGGATGTAATATGTGTAATAGCGGTAATAGGCTAGCGTTAATTGATTGGTTATTTATTTCCTCATTGTCTTGTTTAGTTGTTTGCTTGTAGTCACTGCAGTTCTTTTTCTGTATTTTTCTAGTGGCCACAATAGCCTATTTTTGGTAACTAGGCCAAAATAATCATGGTAGCGCACAAACTGTTGTAACACTGGGCCTCCTGCGAGCCGTATGATCCATGGGCCTTCTACGGTCGTAGGATCCATTGGCCTTTGTACGGGCCATAGGATCCATGGGCCTTCTACGGGTCGTAGGGTCCATGGGCCTCCTACGGGCTGTAGGGTCTATGGGCCTTCTACGGGGCGTATCATCGTTTCGCCAATCATGGGCCGTACTATTCGTGGACCATAACGGGCCATATTTGGTAACTGTATGAAAACAACCCAACGGGTTTTTTTGACATGAAAATGGCCCAACATATTAACGGTCCACAAACGGGCCGACTGTAACGACGGGCTGAATTTGGCCCACAAGCAGAAAATGACATTAACGGGTTGTAAGTAACTGAATGCTGCAAATGAGCCCAAGAATAAATGGACCCTGAGAAGGCTGAAAGATAACTTGGGCTGGAAATGGCCCAGTGGAATAATGGGCCGTTAATGGGTATAAAGTGATACACTGTTCATTACGGGCCAGTTTCACCACGGGCCGTTAATGGGCCAAGAGTTACAAAGGGCCTCATATGGGCCGAAAGAAGTCATGGGCCACACATGGGCCGGACGTTAAAACAGGCTGGAATCATATTGGACGGCCCAGATGACGCTACTGGGCCTAATTGGGATAGGGCATAATGGGCCCTGGGTTATTGGGTTGTAAATGGGCTATATGCGGACACACCGTTAACAGGCTTTCCGTGGCCGGCCCACCACCTTTTGACCAAGTCAAACAGGCCGGCCTTTTCACAAGAATGGGCCTCTGTTGGGCCGTGCCACGTGTCGATGTATCATAGGCGCCTTGGGCCAATGAGTGGATGACATATGGCCCAACGGTGAGCCGACACGTGTTTCCTCCAGCCAATGATGATTTCACACGTGGAAAATCCCCATTGGTCGGGGCTATTAACGGGTTATCGGATCCGAAACCCAACCCGATAGCTTAACGGCGTTCCGTTACTGTGGATGCCACATGTCGGTCACCCTTGACGAAAGCACTTCTGTGATGCGCGATTTATCGTCATGGAAGTGGACACTTCCGTGATGATAATTTTGGTAATGTCATGGAACACTTCTACGACAGCACAGGTATGACTATCTTGATTCTGTCATAAAATCGTCATGGATGTACATGCATGACAAAAAAACGCGACCTACTGTGACAAACACGTATCATCACGGAAGTGTATTTTTTCTAGTGTGTACTCCTTGTTGGAGAAATTAACGAGAAGTTGAGAATCGCCTTTGATGTTGAGGCGCTTCACCCCTAGCGCGGCCGTGGCCCTGAGCCCGGCGAGTAGGCCTTCGAATTCTGTGATGTTGTTGGAGACCTTCTCGCCCCACTGAAAGCAGAGTTGTACCGCATAGCAAAGCTTGTCCTTGGTGGGCGAGATGAGGATGGGCCCCACCCATGCGCCTTGCCGAGCAAACACCCCGTCGAAGTACATGACCCATCCGTCTGGCTCTTCATCTCCTGGCAAGAGGGAGTAGTCCTCGCCTTCTCCTTGGTTTGGAGCATCGGTCCATTCGGCCACGAAGTCAGCAAGGGTCGCGCCCTTGATGACCCTGGTGGTACTGAACTCGAGATCAAATGCTTGAAGCTCAATGTTCCATTCAGCAACTCGCCCGGCTGCATTCGGGCTCCGGAGCACTCTCTCTAGCGGGTATGTTGAGACAACTTTGATGGGGTGGCCTTGAAAGTAGTGGCGCAGCTTCCTAGAGGTGACTAGAAGTGCGAGCAAGAGCTTCTGTGGCATGGGATATCGTGCCCGGGCCTCCCTTGGTACTATGTTGACGAAGTAGACGGGGTGCTCAACGAGGGAGGAGGTATCAGCAGAATCTTGTTTTTCATGAGGGCACAGGTCCGTTTTGGCCTCTTGAGGCCTGTGCTCTAGAGCCTAGATAGCCACGGGGCCGTTTTTGGCCTCAGGAGGAATGTCGACTATTGCGCATGTTGGTACTTTAGGTGCCTCTTCTGGGGTGTGCTGCACTTTGCTTGTTGGTTGCGCATCCTGCTGCAACTTCTTGACCGGGCGCTCCTTCCTTAGCGCCACCAGGGCGGCGCTTGCTGAGTGTAGGGTTGCCGCCAGATAGAGCACCAAGGGCTCGAGAGGGTGCGGTGCCACCATCACGGGCGGACTGGTGAGATATCTCTTGAGGTCCTGGAAGGCTGCGTCTGCCTCGGGGGTCCACTCGAATGGCTCCTTCCTTTTCATCAGCTTGAAAAACAGGAGGGCGTGCTCCCCCAACTTGGAAATGAAGCGTCCAAGCGAGGTTATGCAGCCAGCCAGCTTCTGCATCTCCTTCAGGGTCTGCGAGGGGTTCATGTCCTCTATTGCCTTGACCTTTTCTGGTTTAGCCTCGATCCCTTTGTGGGATACCAAGAAGCCCAGCAGCTTGTCGGAGGGGACCCCAAACACACACTTCTCAGGGTTAAGCCGAAGATCCACTATGTGCAGGCTGGGGAATGTCTCTTCCAGATCTTCTATCAGAGTCTTGGCCTCCCGGAACTTCACCACTATATCATCGACGTAGGCCTCCGCGTTTCTCCCGAGCTGCAAACCCAGGGCGATGTGCATCAACCACTAGAACGTTGCTCCGACGTTGTGTAGCCCGAAGGGCATGCAGGTGTAGCAGTACACCCTACATGGGGTGAGGAATGTCGTCTTCTCCACATCTTCCACGGCCATCTTGATCTGGTGGTAGCCGGAGAAGGCGTCCGAGAAGCACAGCAGGTCGGACTCGGCAGTGGAGTCGATGATCTGGTTGATGCGAGGGAGCAGAAAGGGATCTTGAGGGCAGGCCTTGTTGAGGTTGGTGAAGTTGACACACATGCGCTCCTTCCCTCCTTTCTTGGGGATGATGACGGGGTTCGCCAGCCACTCTGGGTACCGCACCTCTCTGATGACCCCTGTGGCTTGTAGCTTACGGGTTTCTTGGATGATGAAGGCTTCCTTCTCGGTGGACTGCTGGCGAGCCTTCTGCTTCACTGGCCGCACATTTGGGCATACCCTCAGATGGTGTTGGATTATCCCCCTCGGGACCCCGGCCAGGTCTTTGGGTTCCCAGGCGAATACATCCTTGTTGGCTCGCAGAAAGTTGATCAATGCCTCCTCTTGATCCTGTGGGAGGCCAGCCCCTCTGGTGAAGGTGGCACTGGCCATCCCATCCTCGCAGACCGACACTTGCTTCGTCTTGGCTCGGTCCTGAGAGAACAACTGCTTCTTCTTGGCAGGTGCTGCCTCTGGGGCCTCCTAATCCTCCTTCTTGCCAGGTTTCGCGGTCGCAGTTGTCTTGAAGGCGGGCTTGAGGGCCTGCAGTGCAACTTTGGTATCCCCTGCCACCGTGAGGACACCGTTGCTGCCCGGCATCTTCATGAGGTTGTACGCAGGATGGGTCGCGGCCATAACTGCGCCAAGGCTGGGTATCCTAGAATAGCATTGTACGGCAGGTTGATCTTGGCGATGTCGAAGTCGACGAGCTTGGTGCGGTAGTTGTCATGGGTCCCAAAGGTGACACCGAGGCGGATCTGCCTTAGGGGCCTGGTGGAGCCGTCTCCAACTCCAAAGAAGGGCTTGGAGGGGCGGAGCCGGCTGGGCGGTACATGAAGCAGGCCGAACGCCTCCGGGGAGAGCACGTTGAGGCCGGCTCCGCCGTCGATGAGGGTCTTGGTGATCGCCACGTGGCAGATGGTGGGGGTGCAGAGCATTGGGAGCACGCCCGCTCCCATCATGGCTACAGGGTAACCTTCGGGGCCGAAGGCGAGGTCAGCTTGGGGCACCGCCCAGCCCGAGGGAGCCCCCGAGCCCGCCTGAGTGTTGCCTGCCAGCTGGTGGAACTGCTTGACGTGGCGGCCGGAGGGTGCCGCCTGCGAGCCGCCCAGGAGAGCTGCGATGACTAGGGGCGTCGGCGCCACGTAGTGGGCGAGGAAGAGGTCGCTCAGCTCCTCCCAGGAGGCCACAGAAGATGTCGACAGGTTGAGCAGCTAAGCGCGTGGCGCGCCTGTGAGGGCCATGGGGAACCAGTTGGCCTTCACCTTGTCGTCTCCACCAGCCGCCCAAACTGCTTCCTCTTACGCCTGAAGGAAGGGGGCTGGATCCGCCGCACTGTCGTATCATGGCGGCATCTCCGGTCAGAACTTGTGCGGCCACTACACTTGATGGAGAGAGAGGGCGAAGCAGCGTAGCCCCGGTGCTTCGCGCGTCGACAAGGCCGACGGAGGAGCACCCACCATATGGGTCAGCGGCACATTCTGGAAGTCGAGGAAGAGGATTCCGACGGACCCCTACCTGGCGCGCCAAATGTCGGATTTCGGGGTCCGGCAACCCGTGAGAGGTTCAAACACTGGGGTGCATGCGGAGATCTCAACCTGCCCAGCCAGCCTACTCGCGATCCTCCCTAGCCTAGTGCGAAGGACTCATAGAGACACAGAGATTTATACTGGTTCCGGCCACCATTGTGGTGTAATACCCTACTCCAGTGTGTGTGGTGGATTGCCTCGAGGAGCTATGGATGAACTAGTACAAGGATGAACAAGCCTCAGGAGGTGAGGTGTTCTTGAGCTGGTGTGGTGCTCTACTTTCTCTGGTTTTCGGTCCTCCTCTATGGTGGTGTCTAAGTCCTACATATAGTGCCTTGGTCCTCCTCCCAAATATGAGCGGGAAGGGATTCCACAACGGCGGGATTTGAAAGGGGACAAGTAGTACAGTCTATCTTGACAAAAGTATCTTCGCCTGCGAAAAGTCCCTGGCCGTGACGCTGCGGGTGATGACCTCCGTCCTGCCATCCTGGCGGTCTTGATCTCGTTGCACCAGAATGGAAACCTTTGGTTGCTTCCTTGGGACTCCGCGCCTGTGGCTTGCCTCCTTTGCACCGAAGAGGAAACCTGCGCTCTACACCCGCCTAGCGCCCGCCTGGCGCCCGCCTGGCCTTGGTCGTCATGGCTCATGTCAGCAGATACCTCATGAGGTATCTACATAGATCTCTCCTCCCCTCAGGAGCCCTCCTGAGGAGGCCAACTCCTTCAGGGGTCTTGGCGTCGTCCGCCTTGCGAGGGTCTTGCTATGCTGCTGTTGAAGCTGGGTCATACCAGGCCATCGATGGATCCACGTGGCAGTGGGCTGCAGGCAGGCAGGACTGGATACCCCCAAGTCCAGGACGCCGACACTACTATCATCCTCACCATGTACAGTCATCTCCTTATTCCTCTCGGTTGTTGACCATGTTGACAACACCAGAGGGTGGCGCCACGGCGAGCGAACCAAGGCGGAGGACGATGGTGAGGCCTCGTACAGGAATGAAAAGGAGCCGGGGAAGATGCGCAGAGTTTTAGGGTGCGATGTGGCCACGATGCATGCGCGGCAGAACAACCAGCCGTGGGAGGCGGGAGCAGGCAGTCCCGCTGGTGCTGGTTTGGCTTTGGCGGCTGGAGGAAGAAGAGACTGAAGAAACACGACAGATGTTGAATGTCAATCCAACGGTCAAGGTTGGCACAATCGTTTGTTGACTAAGCCGACACCAAGTAGCATACTTTTTGTATATATAGGAAGAAAAGAAAAACTGGGCTCGTTTGCCTGATAACATTCCCGAAACTACGACCGTTCGATCTTGCGTTGCAACTAAAACTGCAAGGAAAATGCGTTCGTCTGTCGTCCTCCTCCCAGGGAACATTCGCCACATAAGTGGCTAGCACCCTTGGTTTCAACCGAGAGGTCTTGGGTTCGAGTCCCAGGAACTCTCAATTTTGTCCTTCTTCCTTCCTTGCAAAAAAACAAAGAAAATCAAAGACTTGAGAAGACGTACAGAACAAGCTAGTGTACCAGTAAAGAGAAATTGCTGAGTTTTAGAAAAAAGAGAGACGTGCTCCTGTAGCTGGTTCGAATCCAAACCTAGACTATGACTATATATGGTGCTATGCTACTGTACAAGTAATGAAACTGACATATCCAATGTTCGCTTCTCCTCTTCCCTACTTACTCTGCCTAGATTCAGAAGCGCTGGCCACAGCAACCATGTCCCCTGGCTGCTCGTCCACCTGCTCTTCAGTAGGCAACAACAAGATATGCGCCAAGTCGCCACCCGTACCATCGCCCATGGGTCTCATCACACCCCCGCTGGCACAGGCACCATAGTCGGTTGCTCATCGCAACTCGCTGCCGTTGGTGTGGTGCCACTGCTGCCAATCATGCAGAGTCATCTGTCGCGTCTCAACCACAATCCTCAACCCTGGTCGAGTCTTCTACAAATGCCTGAATCATGGGGTAATAATATGTTTAAGTGTTGTTCTACTGCTTTCAGTTGTTGATTTTTTTAATAGTTTGGTTGATGATCTTCCAAATTGATTCATGCAGAAAAGGGAAGATTCATGTGATTTGTATTTCTGGGAAGTTGCTGATGTGGGGGAATGCAACTACGCTTATTATTTGATTAGCCGAGGAATCCCAATACCAGCAGGTTGGGGTGTTGGACAAGTAAATGAAGGAATGGCAGAAGAGGAAGATGCAGAGCAGAAGGTTAAAGATGTTGTTCCTCTGATCATGACCAAGCAACAGCTGCTGAACGGCCTTGACGGCAATGAGGAGATGAAAGAGCTTGTGAAGATAATGGGCAAAATCGATGTTCTCTGTAGGATGATTGTCTCTTTATTTGCAGTGTATGTAGCACTCGTGATGTATTCAGTGGCTATGACATGAGCACTTTGCTGAAACTAGTAATGAATGAAACCTGTGTAGCAGGCTGGGCGTAGTGTTGTGAACATCTAACGATTTCTATTAACGGAAATCAGGGGGTATCCCCTTTTGCTCATAAATAAATAAATAGCAGAGGCCCTTTTGGTAATAAATAAATAAATTAGCAGAGGCCCTATCGGGTCATCTTTGTTTCCATTCGAAGACATCGAGTAAATTGCAGTCCAAGAGCAAACTATGTCATCAAATTCAAGTTTCATAGCCAAATATGAGTACAACTAAACAACTATGTCATCATGTTTTAGTCGTCATACAATCACCAAACACAAATCAGCATACATAACAAGAGATGTTCTCACAGCAAAATACTAAACAACACATTCATCGGGTTTCAATTGTCATAGCAAACACAATTTCACATAGTAGATAAAAACATCTTCTGACAGGAAAATACAACAAAAGCAATCTAATCATCATCCGTAGCAGTAGCGTCAACATCTTCGCCATGTGTATCAGCATGAATCATAATTCCCCACGGTGTCATCTTCTTATTCATCCTCAATGTCCTCGAACGTTGGCTTCTTCTTGATCAACTCTTGTATGTCCACAGCACGACATGCAATCTTTTCGCCAGCGTCATTGACATGATGGTTCTCAAAGATATTAGGAACATCTGTGGAATGTTGTACATCAGGAGCAGTGTAAGCATCATCTTATTGTGCAACTTCATTAAACGAATTCCTCTGCTCAAACCTTTGCAATACTCTCCAGTCATCGCTATGTGCAAATGTGTCTTCCAAGAAAATTATCTGTGTTGCTTGATTTGCCAAAATAAAAGGCTCGTTGGTCTGGTACGCCACCTTGACATTGATGGATTTGAAATAATCATCAGCTCTGGGTTTTGCGAGCCTGGAAAACAGGTTATACCAACGACAGCACAACAGAACCACACACCGATGATCCTCGAAACTGGAGATATATTGCAACTGAACAATGTCCGTTATGTTAGCATACATTTCAGTTGTCTCTCTGTCATACGTATCTGTCCTCATGATGGCACTGTTTTGTGTCTTCCGGCCTTCGTCGCGTGCAAGGGTGTTGTAGCGCACATCTCCAACAACGCAAGATACATAATGTCTTACTCGAGTATCAGGACCCATTGCTAGTGCGTAAAGGGCATTATCAACTGCCTGCCCATCCTCCCGCATCTTCTTAACCTATGGTTAGAAAATAGACAAGCTGACCATCTTATGTACTCAATATATTAAAAAAAACTGGTAGTGCAATTCAAAAGCTTACATGGCTCTTGAACCATTTCGCAAATCCTGCCATAACTAGTTTGTCAATGTTTCTTGGATTTTGCGACAGTAACTCCTTTTTGTGGATGCTGCAAAACATAGTGATCGCGTCAAACATCTAAATATATAAGAATGTGCTGCAAGTTTAGTAGATTATGATGTATAAGCTGCAGTACTTAGCACTTGCTTGATATAAGGTAGTATCTCAGGACAGTTATTCAACACATACCAAACCATTTTGTCGAAATCTTTAGGTTTGTCCTCTTGTCGACTCTTCACTGTAACTCGAACATAATAATCGAAAACATTGAACCCGGGATTGTCTTCACCCACCTCTTTGCTAAGCTGATCAGCTGTTTCAATGTATTTTGAGCAGAATGTCAACGCTTCTGTAGCAATGTAGGCCTCTGCAATGGAACCCTCGGGTCTAGCTCTGTTCCTAACATAGCCCTTGAAAGTGCCTAGCCGCCTTTCAGTAGGGTACATCCAGCCAAACTATGTTGCACCTCTAAGTAGTGCCTCAGGTAGATGAACAGCCAAATGCACCATCACATCAAAGAAGGCTGGAGGATATATCTTCTCAAGGTCGCATAGGATAGTTGGTATCTTGTCTCTAAGACGCTCCAATGCATCTATCCTGATATTTCTACTTCAGAGTTCCCTGAAGAATTGTCCCAACTCTACAATTGCTCTGTATAAGTCAAAGAGGCCCAATCCTCTAAGGATAACAGGTAAAACCCTTTGAAGTAGGACATGGCAGTCATGAGTTTTCAACCCTTGTACCTTGTTTCCATCTGCACTGACTCTCCTTTCAGGGTTGGAAGCAAATCCATGTGGGAATCTCACACGTGACAGGGCCTCGCAGAATTCTTTTCTTTTTACCTTGTCCAAGATGTACACAGCTGGTGCCATATGTCGTGGTACCTTCATCTTGCACCTGCAAATCCTGTCTGATACCCAAGTGTGTCAAATCAATCCTAGATTTTAAGGTATCTTTCGTCTTGCCTTCAATATTAAGAAGTGTGCCGGTAATGTTGTCACATATATTTTTCACGATGTGCATCACGTCAAGATTATGCCACAGATCCAAATCTTTCCAATGCTCCAAGTCCCACAAAGTGGACCTGCGGGTAAACAATAATCTCTATTCTGCCCTGCCATGCTTCCTTTTCCCGCTACCATTACCAGGATGGTTTCCTTGTGTAATATGCCTGACCTTCTCTAAGTCCGCTTGCAACTCATCGGTGGTGAGCCTCTTTGGCGCATCACGGTTTTCATGCTTTGCATTGAACACATGTTTTCGGTATTTTCTAGGACGTGGCTTGTCCTTGGCAAGGAAACAACGGTGTCCAATGTAACAAATCTTGCTAAGTATTGCATATGACAGCGGATTCCTGTCACAGCAAACACATGCATTATAACCATGTGTCGTTCGCCCTGACATAGTGCCCAAAGCCGGATAATCATGGATGCACCAAATTATAACAGCACGCAGAAAGAAATCAGCTAGTGGGATGCTATATAGGTCTCGAGTGAGAACACCCCTCCCTAGCTGTTGAAGTTCCTCCACAAGAGGCTCCATGAATAAATCAAAATCCTTTCCAGGACTTTTGGACCTGGGATGAGCAAGGCCATCATGTAGTTTGATTCTTTGGTGCAGACATTTGGAGGCATGTTGTAAGGGATAACAAGCACTGGCCACATGCTATATGTGGTGCTCTGGTGGCCAAATGGGTTAAATCCATCTGAAGCAAAGCCAAGTCTAATGTTTCTCGGGTCAGCAGCAAACTTTTGTGTTTCTGATTGAAGCTTTTCCACTTACTACCATGAGATGAATGGCTCATTACATTCTGATCTCTATACTCCTGGTTCCTAGAATGCCATAGTACATCCTCTCTTGTTTTAGCATCATGAAACAACCTCTGCAATCTTGGTATAATTGAAAAATGTCTCAGAACATTATGAGGAATCCTCTTCATAGCATCACCATCTTTCCATCTTGATGATTTGCATTTCGGGCATTCACTTAAGTTGGCATAATCCTTCCGGTACAGAACACAATTATTCTTACAAACATGGATCATATCATATCCAATTCCAACTACATGAAGGAAATTCTTCATTTTACTGTAGGTGTATGGCAGCTCAGATGCATCTAGGAAAGATTTCCTGAAAGCGGCCAACATCGCATCGAATGATTTGTTGGTCATCCTCTCAGATGTCTTCACCTGAAGAAAGGTGACCATAGCTGAGAATACTGACAACTTATTTCCTGGGGTGATAGCCACGTTGCATTTTTCCAACATGCGGGTCCATCGTTTCTCTTCTGCAGGTGAAAGTTCACGAAATGCACAAGCATTTCGTCGCATTGTTCCAATGTTGGTCTGATACGTTCATTTTGCATCATGCTTTTATATCAATATTTATTGCATTATGGGCTGTTATTACACATTATATCTCAATACTTATGGCTATTCTCTCTTATTTTACAAGGTTTACCATGAAGAGGGGGAATGCCGGCAGCTGGAATTCTGGCTGGAAAAGGAGCAAAAACCTATTCTGCACAGCTCCAAAAGTCCTGAGACTCCACGAAACAACTTTTTGGATTTAATAAGAATTTCTGAGCGAAAGAAATAGGCCAGGGGGCCCACACCTTGTCCAGGAGACAGCCCCCCCCCCCTATAAGGTGCGCCACCCTATCTCCTGGGGCCCCTGGTGGGCCTCCAGCATCCATCTTCTGCTATATCATCACTTTTACCCTAGAAAAAATCATGGGCAAGCTTACGGGATGAAACTCCGCCACCACCAGGCGGAACCTTGGCGGAATCAATCTAGGGCTCTGGCGGAGCTGTTCTGCCAGGGACACTTCCCTCCGGGAGGGGGGAATCATCACCAACGTCATCACCAACGATCCTCTCATCGGGAGGGGGTCAATATCCATCAACATCTTCACCAGCACCATCTCCTCTCAAAACCCTAGTTCATCTCTTGTATCCAATCTTGTATCAAAACCACAAATTGTTACCTGTGGGTTACTAGTAGTGTTGATTACTCCTTGTAGTTGATGCTAATTGGTTTACTTGGTGGAAGATCATATGTTCAGATCCCTTATGCATATTATTACTCCTCTGATTATGAACATGAATATGCTTTGTGAGTAGTTACGTTTGTTCCTGAGGACATGGGTGAAGTCTTGCTATTAGTAGTCATGTGAATTTGGTATTCGTTCGATATTTTGATGAGATGTATGTTGTCTTTTCCTCTAGTGGTGTTATGTGAACGTCGACTACATGACACTTCACCATTATTTGGGCCTAGAGGAAGGCATGGGGAAGTAATAAGTAGATGATGGGTTGCTAGAGTGACAGAAGCTTAAACCCTAGTTTATGCGTTGCTTCGTTAGGGGCTGATATGGATCCATATGTTTAATGTTGTGGTTAGGTTTACCTTAATACTTCTTTTGTAGTTGCGGATGCTTGCAATAGGGGTTAATCATAAGTGGGATGCTTGTCCAAGTTAGGGCAGTACCCAAGTACCGGTCCACCCACATATCAAATTATCAAAGTACCGAACGCGAATCATATGAACGTGATGAAAACTAGCTTGACGATAATTCCCAATGTGTCCTCGGGAGCTCCTTTCTCATTATTAGAAATTGTCCAGGCTTATCCTTTGCTACATAAAGGATTGGGCCACCTTGCTGCACTTTATTTACTTTATTTACTTGTTGCTCGTTACTATTTATCTTATCACAAAACTATCTATTACCTACAATTTCAGTGCTTGCAGAGAAAACCTTACTGAAAACCGCTTATCATTTCCTTCTGCTCCTCGTTGGGTTCGACACTCTTACTTATCGAAAGGACTACGATAGATCCCCTACACTTGTGGGTCATCAAGACTCTTTTCTGGCGCCGTTGCCGGGGAGTGTAGCGCTTTTGGTGAGTGGAACTTGGTAAGGAAACATTTATATAGTGTGCTGAAATTTTCTGTTACTTGTCACTATGGAAACTAATCCTTTGAGGGGCTTGTTTGGGGTATCTTCACCCCAACCAGAAGAGCAAAGAGTTGCTCCTCAACCTACTGAACTTTATGAAAATATTTACTTTGAGATTCCTTCGGGTATGATAGAGAAACTGCTAGCTAATCCATTTGCAGGAGATGGAACATTGCATCCCGATTTACACCTTATCTTTGTGGATGAAGTTTGTGGATTATTTAAGCTTGCAGGTATTCCCGATGATGTTGTCAAAAGGAAGGTCTTCCCTTTATCTTTGAAGGGAGATGCATTGACATGGTATAGGCTATGTGATGATACGAGATCTTGGAATTATAAGCGATTGAAGTTGGAATTTCACCAGAAGTTCTATCCTATGCATCTTGTTCATCGTGATCGTAATTACATATATAATTTCTGGCCTCGCGAAGGAGAAAGCATCGCTCAAGCTTGGGGGAGGCTTAAGTCAATGTTATATTCATGCCCCAATCATGAGCTCTCTCGGGAAATGATTATTCAGAATTTTATGCTCGGCTTTCTCTTGATAATCGCAACCTGCTCGATACTTCCTGTGCTGGTTCTTATATGCTGAAGACTATTGATTTCAAATGGGACTTATTGGAAAGAATTAAACGCAACTCTGAAGATTGGGGTTCCGACGATGGTAAGGAGTCAGGTATGACACCTAAGTTCGATTGTGTTAAATCTTTTATGGATACCGATGCTTTTCGTGGATTTAGCGCTAAGTATGGACTTGACTCTGAGATAGTAGCTACTTTTTGTGAATCTTTTGCTACTCACGTTGATCTCCCTAAAGAGAAGTGGTTTAAATATAATCCTCCTGTTGAAGTGAAAGTAGTTGCACCTATTACAGTCGAAGAAAAGACTATTACCTATAGTGATCCTATTGTTCCTACTGCTTATGTTGAAAAACCTCCTTTTCCTGTTAGGATAAAAGATCATGCTAAAGCTTCGACTGTTGTTCGTAAGAGTAATACTAGGACTTATACACCTCCTGAGCAAATTAATGTTGAACCTAGTATTGCTATCGTTAAAGATCTCTTGTATGAAGACTTAGATGGGCATGTTATTTCTTTCCTAGGTGAAACCGCTAATACTGCTAGACCTGATACTAAGAGACGTAGACCTGTCGTAGGCATGCCTGTTATTTCTGTTAAAATAGAAGATCATTGTTATCATGGCTTATGTGATATGGGTGCTAGTGCTAGTGCAATACCTTATGATCTTTATAAAGAAATTATGCACGATATTGCACCCATTGAATTAGAAGACATTGATGTTACTATTAAGCTTGCTAATAGGGATACCATTAAACCTATTGGGATTGTTAGAGATGTTGAAGTTTTGTGTGGGAAGGATAAATACCCTGCTGATTTTCTTGTTCTTGCTTCCCCACAAGATGCCTTTTGCCCCATTATTTTTGGTAGACCCTTCTTGAATACTGCTAGTGCTAAGATTAATTGTGAAAAGAATATTTTCACCGTTGGCATAGATGGTATGTCTCATGAGTTTAATTTTGCTAAGTTTAGTAGACAACCTCGTGAAAGGAAACCACCTAGTAAGGATGAGATTATTTGTCTTGCTTCCATTGATGTTCCTCCAACTGATCCGTTAGAACAATATTTGCTAGACCATGAAAACGATATGTTTATGAAGGAAAGGGAAGAAATAGATGAAGTGTTCCTTAAACAGGAACCTATGCTGAAACATAACCTTCCCGTTGAAATTCTTGGGGATCCCCCTCCACCCAAGGGTGATCCCGTGTTTGAACTCAAACCATTACCTGATAATCTTAAGTATGCTTATCTTGATGAAAAAGAAATATATCCTGTTATTATTAGTGCTAACCTTTCAGAGAAAGAAGAAGAAAGATTATTGAAAACTCTGAAGAAGCACCGAGCTGCTATTGGATATACTCTGGATGATCTTAAGGGCATTAGTCCCACATTATGTCAACACAAAATTTCAGTGGAGAAAGATGCCAAACCAGTTAGAGATCCTCAAAGACGATTAAATCCCAAGATGAAGGAAGTGGTAAGAAAGGAGATACTAAAGCTCCTTGAGGCAGGTATTATTTATCCCGTTGCTGATAGTGAATGGGTAAGCCCTGTCCATTGTGTCCTAAAAAGGGAGGTATTACCGTCGTTCCTAATGATAAAGATGAATTGATCCCGCAAAGAATTATTACAGGTTATAGGATGGTAATTGATTTCCGTAAGTTAAATAAAGCTACTAAGAAAGATCATTACCCTTTACCTTTTATTGATCAAATGCTAGAAAGGCTATCCAAACACACACATTTTTGCTTTCTAGATGGTTATTCTGGCTTCTCTCAAATACCTGTGTCAGCGAAGGATCAATCTAAAACTACTTTTACTTGCCCTTTTGGTACTTTTGCTTATAGACGTATGCCTTTTGGTTTATGTAATGCACCTGCTACCTTTCAAAGATGCATGATGGCTATATTCTCTGATTTTTGTGAAAAGATTTGTGAGGTATTCATGGATGACTTCTCCGTCTATGGATCCTCTTTTGATGATTGTTTGAGCAACCTTGATCGAGTTTTGCAGAGATGCGAAGACACTAGTCTCGTCCTGAATTGGGAAAAGTGTCACTTTATGGTTAATGAAGGCATTGTCTTGGGGCACAAGATCTCCGAGAGAGGTATTGAAGTTGATAAAGCCAAAGTTGATGCTATTGAAAAGATGCCATGTCCCAAGGACATAAAAGGTATAAGAAGTTTCCTTGGTCATGCCGGTTTTTATAGGAGGTTCATTAAGGACTTTTCTAAAATCTCTAGGCCTCTGACTAATTTATTGCAAAAAGATATTCCTTTTGTCTTTGATGATGATTGTGTAGAAGCTTTTGAAACACTTAAGAAAGCTTTGATCACTGCACCTATTGTTCAGCCACCTGATTGGAATTTACCTTTTGAAATTATGTGCGATGCTAGTGATTATGCTGTAGGTGTGTTCTAGGGCAAAGAGTCGATAAGAAATTGAATGTTATCCAGTATGCTAGTAAGACTCTTGATACTGCCCAGAGAAATTATGCTACTACTGAAAAAGAGTTCTTAGCAGTTGTGTTTGCATGTGATAAGTTTAGACCTTATATTGTTGATTCCAAAGTTACTATTCACACTGATCATGCTGCTATTAAATATCTTATGGAAAAGAAAGATGCTAAGCCTAGACTCATTAGATGGGTTCTCTTGCTCCAAGAATTTGACTTGCATATTATTGATAGAAAGGGAGCTGAGAACCCCGTTGCAGATAACTTGTCTAGGTTAGAGAATGTTCTTGATGACCCACTGCCTATTAATGATAGCTTTCCTGATGAACAATTAGCGGTCGTCAATGCTTCTCGTACTGCTCCTTGGTATGCTGATTATGCTAATTACATTGTTGCTAAATATATACCGCCTAGTTTCACATACCAGCAAAAGAAAAAGTTCTTTTATGATTTAAGACATTACTTCTGGGATGATCCACACCTTTATAAGAAGGAGTAGATGGTGTTATTAGACGTTGTGTGCCTGAGCATGAACAGGAACAGATTCTACGCAAGTGTCACTCTGAATCTTATGGAGGACACCACGCTGGAGATAGAACTGCACACAAGGTACTACAATCTGGTTTTTATTGGCCTACTCTCTTCAAAGATGCTCGTAAGTTTGTCTTATCTTGTGATGAATGTCAAAGAATAGGTAACATTAGTAGACGTCAAGAAATGCCTATGAATTATTCTCTTGTTATTGAACCGTTTGATGTTTGGGGCTTTGATTATATGGGACCTTTTCCTGCCTCTAATGGTTATACACATATTTTAGTTGTTGTTGATTACGTTACTAAGTGGGTAGAAGCTATTCCAACTAGTAGTGCTGATCATAACACTTCTATTAAAATGCTTAAAGAAGTTATTTTTCCGAGGTTTGGAGTCCCTAGATATCTTATGACTGATGGTGGTTCACATTTTATTCATGGTGCTTTCCGTAAGATGCTTGCTAAGTATGATGTCAATCATAGAATAGCATCTCCTTATCATCCGCAGTCTAGTGGTCAAGTAGAGTTGAGCAATAGAGAGCTCAAATTAATTTTGCAAAAGACTGTGAATAGATCTAGAAAGAATTGGTCCAAAAAACTTGATGATGCATTATGGGCCTATAGAACTGCATACAAAAATCCTATGGGTATGTCTCCTTATAAGATGGTTTATGGAAAAGCGTGTCATTTACCTCTTAAACTTGAACATAAAGCATATTGGGCTATCAAAGAGCTCAATTATGACTTCAAACTTGCCGGTGAGAAGAGGTTATTTGATATTAGCTCACTTGATGAATGGAGAACCCAAGCCTATGAGAATGCCAAGCTTTTCAAAGAAAAAGTCAAACGCTGGCATGATAAGAGGATACAGAAGCGTGAGTTTAACGTAGGAGATTATGTGTTATTATTCAACTCTCGTTTAAGATTTTTTGCAGGAAAACTTCTCTCAAAATGGGAAGGTCCCTACGTTATCGAGGAGGTCTATCATTCTGGTGGTATAAAAATCAACAACTTCGAAGGCACAAGTCCAAGGGTGGTTAACGGTCAAAGAATTAAACACTATATTTCACATAATCCAATCAATGTTGAAACTAATATTATTGAAACCGTAACCCCTGAGGAATACATAAAGGACACTTTCCAGAACATTTCAGACTCCGAAAAGGTATAGGTATGAGGTACTGTAAGTAAACCAACTCCAAAACAACTCTAATGGCAATTTTTATCAGTTTTGGATTATTTAAGAATCTTAGGAAGAAAGAAGTAGTCTGAAAGGGACACGAGGCTCCCACGAGAGTGGAGGGCGCGCCCCCCTGTAGGGCGCGCCCCCCTGTCTAGTGGGCACCTCGTGTGCCTCCCTGACTCCGTTTTCTTGTATGTTACATATTTTGGTCGGTAAAAATTCATTATATATACTCCGGAAGGTTTTGACCACCGTATCACGCAAATATCCTCTGTTTTCGTTTCGAGCTATTTCTGTTTCAGATCTAGAGGATCATGGCGTATCCAAGCGCTCCCAAGGACAAGTTTTTCGAGAGGGTTATCAACCCCTATCTCGCAGAGGTACTGCAACACCCTCAAACCATTGAGATGCGTGAGGGGGTGCTGCACATCCGCGATGTGGAGGGACCAAGGCGTACTGGGAGCGTGGAGACAAAGCTCGAAGCCGTGGAGCAAGAAGTTTTCAAGTGTCAAGGGAAGGTGGAGCGTGGACTCAACGCCAACCAGATGATGATCACGGAGTTCACCAACAACCACAAGCTAGATGCCAAAGTCATTGGGGAGACCATCTTCAAGCTTCAAGAGAAAATCAAACATCTCCAAGCCCAGATCTATGACCTGCAAAACCAGAACTGTGAGTATGAATATAGATTTAAGAGGATGAGTTTGGCTGCAGATTTAAGGATCCCGGAGACTCGATCATCCTGCTATGATGGAGAGCCTATGCCTTGGAAGACGGACGATAAGCCTACATCATCAACAACTCCTACTTCACCACCTCCGGAGAAATAATCACATGGGTATGGGCACTCCCCTTGGCAACTGCCAAGCTTGGGGGAGGTGCCCCGGTATCGTATCACCATCACACTCCTATCTTTACCGCTTTTATTTATTTCGATCCTTTTAGTAGTATCTTGATCTAGTAGTTTGAAGTTTTGATATCAAGCAGTTTTGAGTTTTGCATTGTGATCTCTTTATGTAATCGAGTCCGTGTGCTATCTATAATAAAGATTAGTGTTGAGTCAAGGGCTTTGCTATGTTGATATGATCTTTAGAAAGTAGAAAGAATAAAAGAGTTCATATTGATCTTATGGATAGTGATAACTTCACACATAGAAAGTATGAGGCATAAAAATTGTTGAGAGTTGACAAACTTAGCATTGGTCGTCGTTGCAATTAATAGGAAGTGATAAGGAAAGAGGGGTTCACATATAGATATATTATCTTGGACATCTTTTATGATTGTGAAGCACCCATTAAGTATGACATGCTAAAAGAGTTGATGTTGGACAAGGAAGACAACGTAATGGTTTATGTTTTTCGACATCTCAGTTAAAGTATATTGTCATTGACCTTCCAAACATGTTGAGCTTGCCTTTCCCCCTCATGCTAGCCAAATTCCTTGCACCAAGTAGAAATACTACTTGCGCTTCCAAATATCCTTAAACCCAGTTTTGCCATAAGAGTCCACCATACCTACCTATGGATTGAGTAAGATCCTTCAAGTAAGTTGTCATCGGTGCAAGCAATAAAAATTGCTCTCTAAATATGTATGACTTATTAGTGCAGAGAAAATAAGCTTTGTACGAACTTGTTGTGGAAGTAATAAAAGCGACGGACTGCATAATAAAGGTCCACATACAAGGGGCAATATAAAGTGACGTTCTTTTGCATTAAGATTTTATGCATCAACCCTAAACGCATGACAACCTCTGCTTCCCTCTGCGAAGGGCCTATCTTTTACTTTATGTTTTTACTTTATGCTTGAGTCAAGGTGATCCTCACCTTTCCCTTTTTCCATTTTATCCTTTGGCAAGCTCCTCGTGTTTGAAAGATCATGATATATATATCCAATTGGATGTAAGTTAGCATGGGCTATTATTGTTGACATCACCTAAAGGTGAATACGTTGGGAGGCAACACAATAAGCCCCTATCTTTCTCAGTGTCCGGCTGAAACCCTATAACCACAACTACTGCGTGAGTGTTAGCAATTGTAGGAGACTACGAGATAGTTGAGTATGTGAGCTTGCTGAAAAGCTCTATTATTGACTCTTTTTGATGTTATGATAAATTGCAATTGCTTCAATGACTGAGATTATAGTTTGTTAGCTCCGATGAAGTTTTTGAACCATACTTGACATTGTGAATTGCTTGTTACTTGAGCATGGGAAATCATATGACAAAATCTATATATGTTGCTGTTATTAGAATGATCATGATGCCCTCATGTCCATATTTTTTTATAGACACCTCTATCTCTAAACATGTGGACATATTTTTCGATTTCGGCTTCCGCTTGAGGACAAGCGAGGTCTAAGCTTGGGGGAGTTGATACGTTCATTTTGCATCATGCTTTTATATCAATATTTATTGCATTATGGGTTGTTATTACACATTATATCTCAATACTTATGGCTATTCTCTCTTATTTTACAAGGTTTACCATGAAGAGGGGGAATGCCGGCAGCTGGAATTCTGGCTGGAAAAGGATCAAATGTTGGAAACCTATTCTGCATAGCTCCAAAAGTCCTGAGACTCCACGAAACAACTTTTTGGATTTAATAAGAATTTCTAAGCGAAATAAATAGGCCAAGGGGCCCACACCCTGTCCAGGAGATAGGGGGGCGCCCCCCTATAGGGGGCGCCCCCCTATCTCCTGGGCCCCCTGGTGGGCCTCTGGCGTCCATCTTCTGCTATATCATCACTTTTACCCTGGAAAAAATCGTGGGCAAGCTTACGGGACGAAACTCCGCCGCCACGAGGTGGAACCTTGGCGGAATCAATCTAGGGCTCTGGTGGAGCTGTTCCGTCGGGGACACTTCCCTCCGGGAGGGGGAAATCATTACCAACGTCATCACCAACGATCCTCTCATCGGGAGGGGGTCAATCTCCATCAACATCTTCAACAGCACCATCTCCTCTCAAAACCCTAGTTCATCTCTTGTATCCAATCTTGTATCAAAACCACAAATTGGTACCTGTGGGTTGCTAGTAGTGTTGATTACTCCTTGTAGTTGATGCTAATTGGTTTACTTGGTGGAAGATCATATGTTCAAATCCTTTATGCATGTTATTACTCCTCTGATTATGAACATGAATATTCTTTGTGAGTAGTTACGTTTGTTCATGAGGACATGGGTGAAGTCTTGCTATTAGTAGTCATGTGAATTTGGTATTCGTTCGATATTTTGATGAGATGTATGTTGTCTTTTCCTCTAGTGGTGTTATGTGAACGTCGACTACATGACACTTCACCATTATTTGGGCCTAGAGGAAGGCATGGGGAAGTAATAAGTAGATGATGGGTTGCTAGAGTGACAGAAGCTTAAACCCTAGTTTATGCGTTGCTTCGTTAGGGGCTGATATGGATCCATATGTTTAATGTTGTGGTTAGGTTTACCTTAATACTTCTTTTGTAGTTGCGGATGCTTGCAATAGGGGTTAATCATAAGTGGGATGCTTGTCCAAGTTAGAGCAGTACCCAAGTACCGGTCCACCCACATATCAAATTATCAAAGTACCGAACGCGAATCATATGAGCGTGATGAAAACTAGCTTGACGATAATTCCCAATGTGTCCTCAGGAGCTCCTTTCTCATTATTAGAAATTGTCTAGGCTTATCCTTTGCTACATAAAGGATTGGGCCACCTTGCTGCACTTTATTTACTTTATTTACTTGTTGCTCGTTACTATTTATCTTATCACAAAACTATCTATTACCTACAATTTCAGTGCTTGCAGAGAAAACCTTACTAAAAACCGCTTATCATTTCCTTCTGCTCCTCGTTGGGTTTGACACTCTTACTTATCAAAAGGACTACGATATATCCCCTACACTTGTGGGTCATCATGGTCAAACTCACTGGCTCCACCACCACCTCCTCCTCCTCTTCCACCTGAGCATCAGGCAGATCAAGATGGTGATTTGCTGCTTCCACATAGTCAATAACATTGACGTTCACAGCTTTACCATGATGAACCCACCTAGTATATGTGACCGACATCCCATACAAGTGTAGATGATTTTGCACAGTTGACTGGGGTCTTGTAATTGGATTCATACAACTGCTACACAGGCAGAGCACATCTGATTTCGGACCACCGTACTCAGCTCTGATAAAGTTCATGAAGTTTTCAACCCCCTCAACATATGCAGTGGAGAATCTTCGAGCAGAAGTTATCCAATTCTTGTCCATCTGTTAGACATACAAATTAGTTCTTCTACTAGATATTACAGGAAAAACATATTTTTTATGAAGTCCAGAGAAAAAATACCTAGGTCGATGTCTAAAGCTATGGCAAGATATTTGGACAAGCAGATCTAAGTAACGAAATATATGTAAAGCTAATTCAGCAAACAGATTTGAGTGCTAAATTATGGTAGGCTGTTTCAGCAGTCAATGAGGCCGAGCACATAACCATCAAACTATCGAAGGCCATCGCAGCAACAAAGATCGAGTATAAAACGGTGTAGAGCTATTTCACCTAACAAATTGGCTACTAGACCATGGCAATCTACGTCACAACAAATATATGGCGGGATATTTTAGCAACTAATTGGCCTTGGCATGACATCTCAGCTAAGCAGATTGAGTGCAGAACAGGGCAAGGAAGCTTCTTAAGCAGAGCATATTGACTGTAAACTACTTCGGCAAACAGTGAGATTAACAGCGTCTATCAGCTAACATTCAGCGCTACACCGACATGCACGGGGCCTCGGTCTAGAATGCGTGTACCGTGGGAGAGGCTAACTGCCATGCGTCTCCACACGAACGTCACCAGCGGTGGCAGCGGTGACCGCCATGCGCCTCCACAAGAACGTCGCCAGCGGTGGCGGCGCGGCTAGAGGACGGTAGTCTACCAGAGCATACTGTGGGAGCGAGAGGATCGCCGTGCATCCCCTCGACGAACTGCGGCGCTGACGTATCAGCACGGCGGGGAGGGCAGCTTTGGCAGAGCGAATGGAGTGGAGGGGGTGGCGGAAGGGGGTTTGGGGAATATTATTGGCTAGTTTGCCGAAGGGCGGTTGAATTTGGGATTTGGGGGGAATTTTTTTGGTGGGGGGGGGGGGGATTTTCGTGCAGTGTGCGGGGGGAGTTTGGCGCATGGTCGGTTTCTCCAAGTGCAGTCCCACGTGTCAGTGAAGAGGCAAGCCGAAGCGTGTTCCGTTTGCGTGAGCCGTGTGCAGGACCGAAGGTGTGTGGGGTGCAAGGCGACCGCAGCAGGGGTGTTGTGAGTGTACCGCCTTTTTTCCTTTTAAACTAGGTGCTTCACCCCTCAAAAAAAACTTGGTGCTTCATGCGATCCATTGATACTACTACTAGTAATCTGGTAATCCCGACTAAAACGGCGTGGCAGGGTCTTTTCCCGTGCGATGTGATGGGAGGTTGGCTTAGTTGGGTTTTTTAGGACGAGTAATGCTACACCTACGTAATCCTAGTTATGTAATTAACATAATGTGAAACGTGTGAGATGTTGATTGTAGATTGGGGGAGGGAGGGGCCACCACCATGAAAATCTGGGAGGAGAGAGAGAGGCAATTTACGTTAACCCTTTTGTAGGTTCCCGTAGATGTAGAAAGATGTGAAATGCGTGAATGTGTAGTGGACGTACTATTGGAGTGCCTAAGATAAATTGTGTATGTAGACCCTATGTGTTTATTTACTTCGCATGTTAGCTTTGTCTCGGTTCAATAAAAAGCAGAGTTGGTGATGATGGTGTGCCTGTCATCCTGCAATATAGGCCATCTGATCTATATCTAACGGATAGGAAGGAAACTATGACAATTTACCGTCACTCCTCTCCACATTTGCAGATAAGGACTTCCCTCGTTCATCCTTTTCTCCACAAGATCTTGATGTTCCGTGCAACACACAGGCATCTTGCTAGTACTCCTACAATATACTATATTATTGTGAAAGTTCATATACACCGACCGAGATTAATGCAAACACGGCAGATTTTCATTACATATCGAACTTTTATAGGACAGAAAAATAAAAGAAACCCGACCCAAAACCTGTTCTATGACGGTGACCGACGTCCTCCATCTGTGATCTCTATGTACGGGAGCGGGGTTCAAGACCCGTGAAGTGAAGGTGCGGTCTCCGGCGAGGAAGAGTAGAACACGGGATACGGACCGGCCAGTTGGCACACCATGCCATGCCGCCTCCCGTGCCCTACTCATTCTCGGAGGAGTCCCCGACCTTGGCGGTGCCAGGCGTTGGACGGTGGCAACTAGGACGCGTGGCTGACGGTGCACCCATCGTCGGCCGCCAGCATGGCCACCGCTTGTGTGGTCGCGTCCGCGTTCGGCTACGCCACTATTGCATCGCGAGCAGCGACTTGAGCGAGGGCGGCGATGGTCTCAGGTCCTGGGGATGCAGTTGTCCGTGCTACACCACTCCACGGACGCAGCACGGCACGCGCGCACTTCGGCGCCTCGTGCATCCTCGACGAGCCGGGTGTTGATCTGCTGGTCGTGCCACAACGCTAATGCCACCCTCGGCACACTGAGACCAACCGTGTCCCATGATTATGATGAGCGTGTCGCTCACCGCGGTCACTGTGTCCAGAGGCGGTGCTGGAGCTGCGCCACATTGCTGGCCCCCATGACCCACATGAACGGTTGCCGGTGGCGAGGAGGTGGTGGGCCAGCTCCTCCATCGGACTAGTCTGCGCTACGTCGTCTTGACAGGTGTGCCCCATTTGTCGGTTTCCCTGTTTCCCAGCCATGTTCGAGCGTTAGTGCTCTGCGTTGCGCATTAGGCCTTTCACTATGTAGGCCAAACGAGACAACTTATTGTTTATTTGAGCCGTTCAAGTATAATCATGTGGTGTTTGCTTATTTCTCATTCCTCTCCAAACCTCTTATCCATCGATCATGCTGCCCTCCGGTCGAGTCCATCCTCCCACATGCCTCATTTGAACATTCTGTCGAGTATCATTCGCATGTGGGCCTAGTGTTGGGGAACGTAGTAATTTCAAAAAAATTCCTACGCACACGCAAGATCATGGTGATGGCATAGCAACGAGAGGGGAGAGTGTTGTCCACGTACCCTCGTAGACCGTAAGCGGAAGCGTTATCACAACGCGGTTGATGTAGTCGTACGTCTTCACGACTCGACCGATCCAAGTACCGAACGTACGGCACCTCCGTGTTCAGCACACGTTCAGCTCGATGACGTTCCCCGGGCTCCAATCCAGCAAAGCGTCGGGGATGAGTTCCGTCAGCACGACAGCGTGGTGACGATGATGATGTTCTACCGGCGCAGGGCTTCGCCTAAATTCCACGACGATATGACCGAGGTGGAATATGGTGGAGGGGGGCACCGCACACGGCTAAGGAACGATTCGTAGATCAACTTGTGTTGTCCCTAGAGGTGCCCCCCTGCCCCCGTATATAAAGGAGCAAGGGGGGAGGGGGCGGTCGGCCTAGGAGGGGCGCGCCAAGGGGAGTCCTACTCCCACCGGGAGTAGGACTTCCTCCTTCCTTGCTGGAGTAGGAGAAAGGGGGAAAGAGGGGGGAGGAGGAAGGAAAGGGGGGCCGCACCCCTTGTCCAATTCGGACCAGAGGGGGGCTGTGCGCCTCCTTCCTTTCGGCCTCTCTCCTCTATTCCCGTATGGCCCAATAAGGCCCATATACTCCCCGGCGAATTCCCGTAACTCTCCGGTACTCCGAAAAATACCCGAATCACTCGAAACCTTTCTGAACTCCGAATATAGTCGTCCAATATATCGATCTTTACGTCTCGACCATTTCGAGACTCCTCGTCATGTCCCCGATCTCATCCGGGACTCTGAACACCTTCGGTACATCAAAACTCATAAACTCATAATAAAACTATCATCGAAACCTTAAGCATGCGGACCCTACGGGTTCGAGAACTATGTAGACATGACCTAGAACTGTTTCCGGTCAATAACCAATAGTGGAACCTGGATGTTCATATTGGCTCCTACATATTCTACGAAGATCTTTATCGGTCAAACCGCATAACAACATATGTTGTTCCCTTTGTCATCGGTATGTTACTTGCCCGAGATTCGATCGTCGGTATCCAATACCTAGTTCAATCTCGTTACCGGCAAGTCTCTTTACTCGTTCCGTAATACATCATCCCACAACTAACTCATTAGTTGCAATGCTTGCAAGGCTTAAGTGATGTGTATTACCGAGAGGGCCCAGAGATACCTCTCCGATAATCGGAGTGACAAAACCTAATCTCGAAATACGCCAACCCAACATGTACCTTCGGAGTCACCTGTAGAGCACCTTTATAATCACCCAATTACGTTGTGACGTTTGGTAGCACACAAAGTGTTCCTTTGGTAAACGGGAGTTGCATAATCTCATAGTCACAGGAACATGTATAAGTCATGAAGAAAGCAGTAGCAACATACTAAACGATCGTGTGCTAAGCTAACGGAATGGGTCAAGTCAATCACATCATTCTCCTAATGATGTGATCCCGTTAATCAAATGACAACTCTTTTGTCCATGGCTAGGAAACTTAACCATCTTTGATTCACGAGCTAGTCAAGTAGAGGCATACTAGTGACACTATGTTTGTCTATGTATTCACACATGTATTATGTTTCCGGTTAATACAATTCTAGCATGAATAATAAACATTTATCATGAAATAAGGAAATAAATAATAAATTTATTATTGCCTCTAGGGCATATTTCCTTCACCTAGACCATGCTTGTATTTCCAATGTTGTAATTTGTCTTACATGCATACAAACAAATGGTTCGTTTAAAGTTTCACTTTGCCTCCACTACGTGTCGCTTCCCATCTTAGTTTTGACATCCCATTCGGTTCATGCCCCGACACATATTGACGAGATCGATTGATGTTAAGAGATCAATTGCGTGTCATGCAAGGAGATAAAGATTTGGTCCGTTTCTATGATAGAAATGGCCACGGGGGGGTCTGTGGGGATCAGAGGGAGTATATTGTACGTTCATAGGCAAATGAACATATTATACCCACCCTATTCCTCTTTCAATCGATCTCTGGACCCCGAGACGAAATCGAGAGAGAACGAGTGGGTGCATGTGTGATACCTAAGGTGGATTCAAAATTTTGAACCGGTGATCATAGCATCCGCAAATCATATATAAAGGGTATTCAATGTTTGTTTCGCTTTTGAACATACAATATACTCCTTCCGATCCTTTCTAGTTTACATATAAGTTTTATGTGTAGTCAAAGTATCTCTACTTTGATCAAACTTACAGAAAAAAGTATCAACATTCAACAACACCCAATCAATATTGTTAGATTCGTACGTACTCCTAGATTTGTATTCAAATAGAGATGGTTTCCAACTTGTCTTCAACCACGTGGATATGCTTGTTCTTGCGCATGCTCTTCCTACTAGGATTTCGCCACGTCTAGCCAGTCCAATAGTAACTTTTTTTAAGCTCCCTATCCAATAGTACTAGTGGAGTACTGACAACATCTGTAGTAGAGTATGCAGTGCTCATAGTACTCCCTCCTTCCATTTATATAGGGCCTATGTGGAGGAGAGAGATGTGAAAAAGTAAGGGGAGTGAGCTCTCATGCAAGAGCCTAGCTATATACGCATTCCTAGTTAAATACAATAAATATGAAGAAAGAGATAGAGAGGAGATGGAAAAAGTATTAACACAATAGCCAACCTTTTTTTGTGGGAAATAGCCAACCTTATAGCCCACACTACTGTATGAGTGCATATAGATGATGGCTATAGATGACATGGCAGTTCCTTATAGCCATCGGCTGGCTATATTATTAACCATGCTCTCATGCGTTTTTCAAAACCGCCTTTGACTAATGACAAGATTAATAGTACATGAGATGTATAATGTGAAAATTATATCATTGAAAGCTCCTTTCACATACAAATTTGACTGTATGTTTTGTGTAAATTGCATGTCATATATTATTACTCTAACTTTTGGTCAAAGTTAGCCTCGAAAAACGCATTAGGCCCTATATAGTAGATGGAAGGAGGGAGTAGTAGTGGAAGTGGATCCTCTGATGTAGGTATCCCTGCCTTACCCTCCCTTTCGGTCACTTACTGGCGGACCCCATGCTTTCTAGGCCCCGCATGTTAGTTACTCAATGGGTCCGGCCACGTCAGGGGATCCTCATCCATAGTCTACTCCCTCTATTTTTATTTACTCCGTGTAAAACGGAGGGAGTGGTAGTATAAATGACGCGAGCGGGGGAGGGGGAGGGACATCGGTTTGCTCTCAACTGCGGTCCCACAAGCGAGAAAAAATGCAAGACGAAGCGCATTCCATTCGGTGAGCAACGTGGAGGGTCCAACATGCCTGGGTGCAACGCGAACGCGACAAGAGCGATGTACAGTCAAAACCGATTGACCGGTCGTCACCGGAACCACTATTCACACCAGAACCTTCGCTGCTCGGCCTACGCCAGCCACTGTCCCAAAACCACACCTCCTATCCAACCCATTCCCCCACCTTTTGATCCCCTAGCCCGCATCAAGCATCCCCTAGTTCGCCGGAAAGCCATGGTGCACCGCAAGATCACGTACTACAAGAGGCTAACGCCGGAGCATCGCGCAGAAATTGCAGCGGCGGTCGGCGCCACAGACCTCCATTCCCAAGCTCGCTTTGCGGCAAGCCAATCCCCGAGTTCTCTTGAGCCAAGCTACGAGGAGGAGGAAGCTGATCCAAAGTTCATGGCGGAGGTCTCGGCGCAGAAGGCCCCCGATGGGTATGAGACGATGGACATCAACTTTGAGTCGGCGTCCGGGTCCCCCATGGTGCAGGCGGACCAGCGGTTCAATTTGGCGATACTAAAGGAGGACCGGGAGGCAGAGGCTCAACTCAACACGGAGCACGCGCATGCCACTGGCATCGAGGCTCTCCTGCAGGCGGAACCGGATGTCATGGATGTGAACCGGGCGGCGGAGCCTCAACTTGAGGCGGAGCGCGCGAATGCCGCTGCCATCGAGGCCCTCCTGCAGACGGAACCGGAGGTCCTGGACTTGAACAGGGCGGCAGAGGCTCAACTCGACGCGGAGCACGCGGATGCTGCTGCCATCGAGGCCCTCCTGCAGGCAAAACCAGACGTTCTCGACTTGAACTGGGCGACGGAGGCTCAACTCGACGCGGAGCGTGCGGATGCCGCTGCCATCGAGGCCCTCCTGCAGGCGAAACCGGATGTCCTCGACTTGAACCGGGCGGTGCTCTCGTCCATGTAGAGCACTCGCATGCTCCGCGTGAACGAGTAGCTGGAGGCCGAGGACAACCACGGTGTGGAGACACGCGTCGGCAGCTACGGCTGGTTCATGTCGGCAGCAAAGATGATGAGGCTGTCTCGTTCCACGAGCAGTGATAGTTTTTCTTTATGTTGTTGTTTTTAGGGATCTTTTGTTGTGTAAAAACATATATTGTTATGCAAGTCGCCTGACTTTCATCATTTGGGTCAGTCTACCATTTCAGGCAGTTGGATGAATATCCTATGTCTCCTAACCCTTCTTCCTCACCTCTTCTTCTTCCCCAACAGACCGCCGCACGGGCCGTACGGATCCTCCCCGACATGCGGTATGATAAACATACTATATGAACGAAAATTATGTGCCAGTGGTAGGATGGCTGAGTTTGGTTTGTCACATGCGGTAGCACGTGTCAGTGAGGGTGCATTCCCTTGGTTGGGTTTGCGGCGTGCAGGAGCGACTGTGTGAGGGTGCGGTGCGACCGTGGCGTGTAGGAGCGACCGTGTGAGGGTGCGGTGCGACCGCGACAGCCATGCACAAGTGTACCTCCTTTTCATTTTGAAAACTTTAGGCAAGCTTGGCAAAAATGTGTGGCGAAGTATGGCAATGCAAGGCCTAGACCCAAACAATATAAGTACGTACGTACTAGGAGTACTAGTGTTAAAAAAAAAAGGCGGAGTTTTCCTTCGCAGGATTAATCGATACAAATCCTCGTTGATGTGTTAATTAATGCATATTTTTTTCTCCAAAGCCCAAAGAGCTAACCATCTCACTCCTCATCACTTGACTAATGCAACGCCATGCAAACCAACCTTCTCACTTCCGCATGCATGCAAGGGTATATTAATGTCCTTGGTTGCTAGTACAAGGCAAACCCCATCAATTTTGCCTCGATTACTATTAGTGGCCTTTTGCAAATTGTAATTTTGATACACTGACCTTGTGTACAAAGAAATGGAGGTAGTAACTATTTGACTTCCTTCCCCATTGCGGTGACGTTGACAATATCTTGAACATTGTGGTTTGGCAAAGTGCGTTCGATGGAGAACGCCATTGGGGGAGACCACGGTAAGTCGTTCGCAAGTGCCGCCTGCAAGCTGACACAACCACCTTATTTGCATCCAGGAAGTCCGTTGAACAAAAGGACGCATAAATGTACTAGTACTACTAGTACACAATAGCGTCATCCGTCCAGCTTAGTGTGGTGAGGTGGTTTCTCGAAGAAGACGATGGAGAAGTGGAGTCAGCGAAGAGTGAAATGATGGTTGCTTCGTCCGTGCTTTGTGATTTGACGCCTCACTACTTTGTGATTTGTGATAGAAGGGACAGGAGAGCAGACTCTATGCTCTATATTGTACATGCGTCCAAGCACGGGAGAAAGAGGAGAGACGTTGCATTTTTCTATTCCTTCAATCAATCAATCAGGGAGCTTCGGTTCCATCTTGTTGGCTTTGGCAGCACCATTCACAATGGTTCCCAATGATGCCAAAAGCTATTTTCACATTTGGCTACACATTATGGATGCCCTTAACCGTACCACTTGGTTTTGCTCCTGTGTGCTATCTATACAATTCTCAATTATATTGATCTAAAAAATTATAGAATCAAGATTAGTAAAAAGGAGGTGATTTTGCCGCACGGATGGCGGGGGGGTTCTTATTTTTAGAGCATGTTGACCTGGAGGTTTGCTAACATGCGGTCCCACATCTCAGTGCTTTACCAAGCCGATCTGCGTCCCTCATGAGGCAGAACAATGGCTGAAGCAACACGTGGTTAACTTGAAGAAGATGATGGAGAAGCGGATTCAGCAATGAGTGAGATGATGGTTGCTTCGTCCCTCCAACTTCTTTTTTTAGAATTATTACTTCGTCCCTCCGACTTAACTGCGGGAAAGGTGCAGCTTTGTGATTTGACGCCTCATTGCTCATTACTACGTCGGCGCCATGACTGGGGTGCTTCACCCCTGCTGCTCTGCACTATATTTCGGTATGGCACGTGGACCTGGTAGCTTGATGTCCCACATCTTGGCAAAAGGGACTAGAACATTTATGAAAGCGAGCGCTCCACTCTTACGACGGAGGAGTACATGACACGGCGGCCCAGTGAATTGTAACTTGTAATGTATAGTACTATAGTTTTGCTGTTTCGCACGATCCATCGATACAAACCTGATTAAACAGGAAAGGGCGGGATTTTTCGCGCGTGGTAGATGATATTGGCCATACATTTCAAAAGCAATTTTAATGTATGCAAACTGAATAATTAAGTAACAATATGATATCTAGTAAAACTAAAAACACATATGATTTATTGTGTTAGAGTGTAGTAGTAGTGATGTATTACATAGTTGTTAGCTGTAACACGTGAAAACGTGTAGAGATGTAGTTTTGGAGGGCCTAGAGAGCGAAAAGCATAATACGATCACCGAACTTCAGGATACGCTGATTACGGTCACTATATACGTTTTGCAGTGATTATACGGTCACTTGCTCATGGTTCAGCATCGGATTGCACTCTGTTGACCAGCCAAATAGTCTGTGTGGCACCATGTTGACTAGTTAAATTGACCATGTTCCTTGTGGCTCCCACCTGTCAGTTTGCATAGGAAAAAGGTCAGATAAACACAAATTTATGCAGGCGTGACAAGACTCCAACCCGTGCACGGGAATCACCTGGTTGTGTATGTGTCTGTCAGGGCCTGATGTGTGCACATGCACATGTAGGTTGAGCACTTGAGCGTGAGAGAGTGTGTTGGTCGTGTGGTGTGTGCATGCATGCGTGCGTGTGTGCGTGCGAGTGTTGCGTGCGTGCGTGGCTGCGTGTGTACATGTGAGTGTTGCGTGCATGTGTGGCTGCATGTGTTCGTGTGAGTGTTGCGTGCATGCAGTTCGTGTGCATGCGTGCGTGTGCGTATAATCACCACACCAGCTCATGTGTGTTAAAACAGACGGCTCATCATACCAATACAAGGCCACCTTGTCCGTTGTGCCCGCTATCATGACTTCAAACCACCGTCCAATATTTTTTTGTCGCTTGTTTTCATTCTTACTAGCAAGATGCCCGTGCGTTGCACGTAACATCAAGATGCATTCGTATGACTAGTTAATCTTGTGAGAGAAAAGGATGAACGAGGGAAGGCCTTATTTGCAAATGTGGAGAGGTGTGTGGGTACCTTTTTGCAAAATTGACATAGTCTCCTTCCTATCCGTCAGATATAAATCGGATGGCCTATATTGCAGGATGGCAGGCACGCCATCATCACCAACTATGTTTTTTTATAAGAGCGTAGAGTAGATACAAGCCGATGGGTGGGCCCAATGGTAGTGAGATAATGTGATGCAACACTAGAGGTGCCACGTGGAGCGTTTAACTGGTCAACTAGTCGTGTCTTGAGCAAATACAGAGTTGTACGGTGAGCCCGTGACTATATAATAACCACAAAACATAAATGGTGACCGTAATGAGTGGATTATAAAGTCCAATGTATGTATCGTGCTTTCGCGTCAAATACAATGATCGTCACTGTATATATCGCAAGAGAAAGATGAAACATGCGTGAATGTGCTGGGGGCTTAGAGGACCTGGAGATAGTTTGTGTGCGTACGTGAAAGGGGCATAGATGGGGTGTATGCGATGGAGAGAGAGAGATGTTCTTTGTTTCTCTTTATTATGACTAACTTTATATATAGTATAAAAATATACAAATTCACAGTGCGGAATAAATATCATTGTGGGCACCATGCAATACAAATTAACGTTCATACTCCTCCATATAACTTTGTAATGTTGTATATATGTAGAAATTCTAAAATAATTTTTTTGGCCACACTTTATTCAAAAGGAATGTTGTATGTGAAATAAGCGTGAAGAGAGGGCTTTTTTTAGATCAATGGGGTACGTGATGTAACATGTGTGAATGTGTAGTTGATGCATTTGGTAGGGCCTAGAGAGGTATGTGTGTGTATTACGTATTCGAGAGAGGCATGGATAGAGGGGCCGGCGGGGAGAGGGGGCGGGGGAGAGATAGCACGAGAGATGAGAGTGATCTAGAGAGAGAGACAAATATGATGTCACGGCGAGAGATTCCCTTGAGTGTGTATATGCAAGGTGGGAGGGGATAGAGGCACCAGGACAATTGTTTTTGTGTGGTGTCTGTGTTGGTATGTGTGGGTGTGAGAAGATAACGAGACATGGGGCAGAGGGTGTGTCACCGCGTGAGGTCTGGTGGGTCGAGGTGAGGCCCTTGGTTCGGTTCTGTCCTGCGCCACATTGGTCGGCCCGTGACACATTTAGGGAGACCCATGGATGACTAGTCCAGGACAAAGATAGCAGAATTGTGAAGGACTCTGTGTCCACTGACAAAGCTGACTAGGATTTGTAATCCTAGGTTCTCGGACTAAGGTAATCCCTTATCTCTGATATTACTATTCATCCAACCTGACTTTAAGGGGTATCCCACAGAATGCTCTGCTAGAATCATACTAGTTGATTAGGAAGAGAGGTGTGAGACAATGCGTGAGAGACAGGCCTAAAGATAATGTGCGTACAGGAGACACGTAGGCAGGTCTATGTATATAGAAAGGTTCGATGGGGATGGTGCATGTGTATGCTTGTGAGAGGAAGAGTGCTTGTGATAAACGTTAGTGAAAACAGTCGTAAATTGTTACGAGAGGGAGGGAGGGTTATATTGAGAGCATGTCCGCGAGAAAGACACCTCGGGAGAGAGTGTGTGAGCATGTGTGAGAGACCACCGATGGAGAGTGAAACTACACGTAAAAGACTGATGTACAAATTGATTAAAGATATAAATTGTATCCAAATATTAGGATGGGATCTTGATATTTGCAATTCGTGTAAAGAACGGTCATTGATCGATTAGACATCTAGATTCTATCGAATTTGAGCATGTCGATATTATTATTCGACATACTTGATCCACATAGTTAGTATTTTGAACTCTAGACAATGCATCGCTTTAGCAATAGTATAAAACGTAGGTATAGTTCATGTTGTATGTGTAAAGCACATTATACATACGAAAGTTACACAATGAACATTATAAATAGCTACCTATGAACTAGCATACATTTGAATTCAACTTAAGGTGGTTTAAAAAAATTGAATTCAACATGAAGTACATTCAATTATTTGAATTCGATATCATCGCATTTGTAAATCATACCTAAATTATGGGGGCACCAATCTTTGCTCTGATTTTGTACATAATAGCATATGTAGTCGTGTACAAAATAGATTCAAGTTTAGATCTTCCATTCCAAAATAATCGTAGTTATAGGATTTTCAAGTGTCAAAATTTCAAAAATAAGCAGATAATTTATCGAGGTTTTCAAACATACATGGTCAAATTTAACGTTGTCTATTTAGGCCAATCCTCAAAGTTCAAGAGTACTCTAAATGTGAATGCTTCTATTTCAAAATTTCGAACAAAGCGCCAAAAGAGCCTCTACTCGCCCGAAACCGCGTGAGACCAATGTTTGGTAGTACAAGGAAATTACTTTTCTAACTCCGACCGGTGAAACCTACCGGCCCGACGTCAAAAGGTCTAAACCAGGTTAGGTTTGTAGCTTCATCTAGACGCCACGCAACCGCCTCCGACAAACATTCATACACAATGGCCGCCTAAGCACACATGCACGCAGCCAAAATCGCTCCCGCAAACTATTTGGGACACCTAGGATTACCATCCTACCCCCGACCCGCAGTAGGTCTAAAATTTAAGAGGGGGCAAAGTTTGTACTTTCCCCAAATTTCAAACAAGTGCGTCCCATCTGTTCAAAAAAGCCAAAAACAAGCGCATCCCAGACCGGAACATGGTTCTCCCTTAGCTCCCCCCCCCCCCCCCGCCCCCGCCCACCCGTCTGATTCCCCATTTATACTCCGTGGGCGCCAAAACTACCTCTCCACCAGCCGTGAAACCCCGGCGTCCTCCGTCCACCACCCCATCCCACCCATCAACCGCCGCCCTCCTCCATCACGCCGGAGCCGATACCCCGACGTCGTCGTCCATCGCAACCTCAACCGCAACGCCCTCCATGGATAGTAGTTGAAGCCGAGGCCGAGCCGTCCGTACTCGAGCCAATTCAACCATGCCTCCTGCGCCTCACCGCTGCCGCTCCAACTTCGCTACCGTCTACCACACCGGAGTTGTTCCTGCTATGCCATCCTTCGCCACCTCGGATCTGCTTCCTCTCCGCCGACATACGGCCATGGCAACACAGTCAACAATTTGTCCATGGGTTCGTCCAGGGCTCCACTGTCCTCCAAAACATCGGTTCCCCCAGCAAAAAGAAGAAGATC
Source organism: Triticum aestivum (assembly GCF_018294505.1). Lineage (NCBI taxonomy): Eukaryota > Viridiplantae > Streptophyta > Magnoliopsida > Poales > Poaceae > Triticum > Triticum aestivum. Next base: position 493,391,949 of record NC_057813.1, read on the forward strand.
GTTGCAACATATAGAGGAGACCACATTGGCAACCGGAAATGGTACTCCTCTTCCCTTACTCGTGCAAATCTTACGAGTCTGCTTGCATAGTATTCATCCCACAGAAGACACTAGTTGACCGCTTCTTCTTGATACTAGATGTTCCTAGTAACTCGCGATGCACAAGGTTTCTCGTCATATACTATTTCACCTTAGCTAGAGGTTCTTCGCCCCCCTGGATTTCAATTCCTGGTCAGTTGATTCCCAATTAACGGAAGCATTCCCCGGCGTAATAGGCACTAGTCCGCCTATTACGCCAGGGAAGCAGCGCCTCGATGTTTATCATAGGGGCGTGTGGGGCCTAGAGTTGCTGGCGCCCGATCTGGAGGTCGGCCAGGATTAAAGGGATGGCATGGGGGTGCTGCCAAGCACGGCGGTGGTGTGAGGTCGAGGGAAGGGCGGGGCGGCGGAGGCAGGGGTCGTCAATAGTGACTGGCGGGAGGTAGACAAAGGCCATCTGCCCGTTCCTTATACATCAGACGGTTCATAAAAAATCGACTGACCTATTTATTTTCAGTCAACTGTTATCTTGATATGACCACATGTGGTTGTGTGCTGGAGGAGTACCTGCATTTCCTGTGCTCATATATGACAAAATCATATAGAGTAGAATCTAATTTTGTTTGCCATGCAATGTTGTAGAGCTATCATATGTCTAATGTCATTTATTTTTCAGCCACCTGCTATCTGCTACTTTTACAGTGCACTAGTTCTGCACGCACTTCACCCTTACTCTCACTATTGTGTTTTTATGCAAGGGTATTTCAGGCTCTGCTGCCATGAGAGAAGCAAAAAAGAAATGAGAGAAGTCGCTCCAGCATCGTACGTGGATAGGCCAGACACGTTTCAGCCTTATAAAGGGTGCAGTGTCAGCAGATGGAGACGGTAAACGTAGCTCTGGAGTTGATGACCTTGCTCGCAATGAACCACCATCCCAGGTGCTTGCTTTAACTTTGTGGTGTCATATGTGGTTGCATGTTGCATAGGTGTCTAGCTTGTATTTGAAAGGCCGAAGTCTGTCTTTATTATGATAAGGAAAGATATTTTTTACATGAACCACCATCCCGTGAGCACCAGAAGACAAATAGCTAGTCAGGGCACTGGTCGAGCCAGTGACAAGCCCAGCACAGACAGGCATCACCTGGAAACCAACTGAAAAGCCACAATGGTGGCTAAGCGGCCCTCCTCCCACCAGGCTCTCAGATCCTAGATGATCATGCTCAACACTCCAACTAGATGTCTAGCTTGTGTTGCTTCCAATTTGGTTAAATTGCATCTGCTTAGCTTACACATTATACCTTTGAATATGACATGCCTTCCTATTTTTGGTACATACTAGTACATCTGTCTATTAACCATGTTCTTACATCAAACTAATGTTTTTGTGTATCCCTCATCTATCACTTATGATGAGGCAGTCAGGCCAGTGGACTGCTGTGGGTAAAGATCCTCATTTAAAAAATGCAGCGTCAACCTCCCGACATGATTCTCAAGAAACAGCAAGGCTAGATGAAGATAGTGAACATAGCTCTGTAGTTGATTACCACATTTCCCCTACACTAGTATCGCAGGTGCTTGCTCTAACTTGGCAGCGTAATATGTGGTTGCATGTTGCATATGGTGTCTAGATTGCAATTCTTCCAATCTAGTTAAACTAGCAATGTAACCCGCGCATTTGCGTTGCTAGACTTGCAAAATATTGTATTGTTTTTTTCTTAGCCGTTACTTGAGTATTTATATAGAAAATTATATTTAGAAAACATTATTAAACTTGGGGCCCATTGAAATTTTCTAAAAGTATCATGATTTGTAGAGGTTATTGGTAAAGATCTGGATGTGGTTGCGAGCTTTCCCAATTCATTCCCATCTCATCCCTATACATTCATCTTTGCGGTGATATTACCTTAGAAGTTATTGCTAAGAAGAAGAAGCATTGGCGACTTTTATCATCATCTTGTTATCTATTCCATCATCGTCCTTTACACCAACACATGACAATTGAGTTTTTATTAGGAAAATTGATTAACTATATATGCAACCATGTCTTCTCATATTAATATAAGTTACTATTGAGCTACTTTCCGATGTAAATCAGCCTATTATTTTAATGGCGTGGAACTTGCTAGCTTTTTTCTTCTTCTCATGATGCATGTTCTCTTTTGCATTGAATTATGTTTTTATAGCATAGCCAAAATGGTTATTAATGTACTTGCAATGAATTTGCTCCTAACCTTCTTGCTAAAACTGTTTTCTTTCCCTTCACCCGCATGTTACAATTATATACATTATTATTTCCTCTTCCAATATTTTCCAATGTAGGGAAACTCATGTTACTTAGTGTTTTTTCCTACATTGTCATTGATATATAATTTAAATTACAACAATATTATCATAACATATCCATCTCGAGGAAACAAGAACAGACTTTTGTGGTAATCTCTACGCTTATGTGAGAAACATGATCAGTACTTTTGTCTTTCACCAAATGTTAATCATATAAAGTTAGTAATAAAGATTTTTTTGCTATTTCTCGGAAGACTGTGAAATTAGCATTCGATGATCGGAACCATCTGATTCTATAATTAAGATTCATCTAAGCACAGATTATCGTACAATATATATGAATATTCACTCAAGAATAACTTTGCGTCCATTTTTTTGCATCAACCTACATTTAGTCTGGTGGTAATCAAACCTTTTATTTTTTTAATCGTGTTTCATGTTCAACTTTACCTTAAAATTCATATGTAAATCCCATTGCTGAAATTAATATGATGGAAAATGATTTGCTATTTATTTTTACTCATTATTCCGAACTTCACAAATCAATGGAGTTTTATTCTTTATTCACCTAATTAGAAATATATTCATTATTTTTTTGAGCAACATGACTAATAACCTTTGATTGACCCCTGTTCAAATGAGTAGATTCTCTAGCTTAAAGGAATAGTGACATTTAATATTTTGTTTTGTTGATGCAATCATTTAGTTTTTAGCGATGTGCCTGCTATAGTTTTTTGTGACCAAACTTATTTGCACTAATTTATCCAACTTATACCAACATAATTTTTTTAAAGTCTAGCATCATGTACAGCTAAGATCTATAAATGAGTTGGTACATGCATACGCTTGTCATGCATCTAACACACGGCACATACATACTCGCTAAGCTCACGTGCATATAAAGCTACCGCTGTCAAATCCTGGTACAATCCATGTGTAGAATTGGCCAAAAGGAACTAAAAAATACGGCCAAACATGCATACGTACATGGATCATACCCCGCTCTAGCTTCTTGGTCTGGAAAGGTCAATCCCTGCTTCTGCATCTATGTTGTGGACGCGTTTGGAAATTCATCTACTCACTCTGCGCCATTTGACCGTCTCCAGTGACACTGAGATGCCACCCCTGCCCCGTGCTGCGAAAGCATGCGAGAGATGGTGACGGCAGCCCCGTGCTGTGTAGCGGACACGCCGCAGAAACATGGAGCGGAAACATGGATAGGCGAAGCCACCCATCTGCACGTCAAGGCAAACCCGTGGCCATGATTGGGTTTTCTTTGACGGAGGCTTGATTTTTTTTTAGGATAGGCTTGACTTGTTTGATATATGGCGGTCGTATAGTACACAGACACATCTCTTTTTTGCTTGGAATCTGAATGATTTTTTTACGTGATTTTGATTGATTTTCGTAGAGGTTTATTTTATGGGATTGTCCTATACGAATTTTAGTCGCAGACGTGTACAATTAGGATTCCAGTAGTGAATCAAAACCGGCTGGCCAGTACAATACGAATTGTGTATAATAACTTGTAATACTTGCCTAATACAATACATATAGGACTTGCCTTATGTAAAAATTTTATTCCGTGTAGTATGTGCCTAATCTTCACTATTGACACCTCCTTGACAATTTCTCTGCTTGCACGTGTGTGCTGTCACAGGGAACCAAAAATCAATGCGTGTAGTTGCGTGCCCGTGTGCTGATTGACTTTTCTTTGCCGGAAATTATCCAAGTGTATTGCTTGCACGCACGTGTTGTCATAAAAATCAATCAACATGTGTACTTCCATGTCCGTGTGCTGCTTTTTTTTTTTCTGGAAATAAATCAACTGCGTTTTGGTTTACAAATCTCCACCGTTGACACGTCCTAGTTTTCAAGTGTTAAATCTTCACTGTTCGTTTTCTATCATTTTAAGTATATAATAGATTGCATGTGATATTTTGCTTAATTTATACATTATACCTGTTAATGTGACATGTCTTTCTGTTTTTAGTACATAGTACATCTGTCTATTAAGCATGTCCTTACATAAAACTATTGTGTTTTTTGTATCCCGCATCAATCAATACGACGAGACACTTTTAGTATATGCAGTGCGATATTAGTTGCATCTTTCATATGATTTATAGCATGCGCTGCTTCTAATTTGTTAAAATACCATTTATGATGGGATGCTTTTAACTTGGCAGAGTCATATTGGCTGCATCTTTCATGTGGTGTCTAGCTTGCATTGCTTCTTCTTTGTTGGAATGGTTTTTGCTTAGTTTACACAAACAGTTGTGAATATGCCATGCCGTCCTATTTTTCGTACATATTCCATCCTGATATCATGTGTTTGCCTTACATCAAAGTAGTGATTGTTTAGTATCATGCATGAATGAGTTCTGAAGAGAGAATTTTATTGCTTTTTCTTGTTGGTTTTACTTGACAATTCAAAATCAATAAAGCGGAAGGAAGTTAGCAAGGCAGCGCATAAAGGTGCTCCTTCCAAACAGAGGGCCTCTACAGATTCTACTCCTCCATCCTCCCAAGATGATTTGCAAGACAACACATGCATAGACACTCAACGTAGTTGTGTTGATGATGAGCACGTCTCCCCTAATGCACCATCACAGATGCTCCCTCTAACTTGGCACTGTTATATATGGTTGCATGTTATGTATGATATCTACCTTGTATTGCTTCTAATTTTGTTGAATTACATCTGCTTACTTTACACATTATACTTGTGAATAAGACATGTGTTCCTGTTTATAGAACATACAATATCTGTCTATCACACCATGTTCTTACATCAAAGTACTATTGTTGTGTAACCTGCAACAATCACTTATCATAAGACACGTTTGACTTGGGAGTGTGATATAGGTTACATCTCACATTCTTTTCTAGCTTGTACTACTTTTAATTTGTTGAAATTGCATTTATGACGAAACAGTTTTAACTTGGTAGAGTGATATTCGTTGCATCTTTCATATGGTGTCTAGCTTTCATTGCTTCTAATTTGTTGAAATGCCTTCTTAGTTTACACATCATAAGCTGTGAATATGCAATAGTGTGAATATGCAATGGCACTAATGATGAGAGACCTTTAACTTGGTAGTGTGATGTTGTTTGCATCTTGCATATGATTTATTTCTTGTACTGCTTCATATTTGTTTAAACGTCATTTATGATAAGACACTGTTAACTTGGCAGAGCGATACTTGTGGCATCTTTCATATGGTGTCTATCTTCCATTGCATTGCTTCTAATTTAGTGAAATGTCTTCTTCTTAGTTTACACATCATAGCTCTAGTTATCTCACGTTGTCCTATTTTTTGTACATATTACATCCTCCTATCATGTGGTTGTCTAACATCAAAGTTCAGTTCGTCTGTATCACGCATCAATTTGTTCTGAAGAACTAAATTGTTATTCGTTTTTTTGTCGGCTTGACTTAACATGGCACAGAGAAAGAGGAAGCAACACATAATGACAGGGAAAGGGAAGCGGAAGAATCCTGCAGATTCTGCTGGTACTGATGGTGTAATAGAAGGTCAAAGCCCAGAGGAAAATTGTACAAACAGGGTATCCCATGCTACACGAGCTGTAGAACAAGCCAAACAGAAACAAATAGCTGACACCAAACAAATAGAGACAGCCATAGTTGTTGCAACACCTTCCACGGTACCACCGGCTGCACAAGTTACTCATCGGTCAACTCAGCTAGCAGCACATTCCCAAGCTCCCTTGCCACCTGACACTACTTCCAAAGCACTCTTGACACAAGATGAGTTGGCAAGATCAGATGAACTTTTTGAGCTTCAACAGCAAGAAGGTAGTTGCTGGACTCAAGTTACAGTTGCATGCTTCTTTGTATGTAGTCTCACAGTTTGACGTCCACTAACACTTCCTATGTTCGTTGTTGGACTAGCACCTAGGCGCAAGAGGAAACAAACATCAGGGATAATGCTCGATAGGTTAACTAAATCTAGAGGATGAAGAATCAATATCTGTTTTGAGGCAGGTTTAAAAAGGCCATGTGATGCTACAGAGTCAGCCAAGTTAGTATCAAAGGCAGCGGTTGCCGTTAGGTGTCATGTACGTATCCTCCCAACATGGATTCAGTACAGGAATGACAAAGACGAAACCCAGTTCAAGACCTTCCTCGACCATTTATCTGTAAGTATGGTTATGTATGGAAACTAGTAATATTGTCTTGCTCTGTCCCATACTTTCTAGGTTGCTGATAATGAGACACCCATAATTTTCAATAGATGAGGTTCAAGTTGGATAGCCAAGATGATGCAACCAGACAAGCTTGCACCCATGTTTTCAAGTCTGCTCTGCAATAGTATCGGTATAACTTGAGGAAAACTCACTTTGAAGGCAAGGCTAACAGTGAACTTGCCCAAACATCTCGAGTGGAAAATATATCGGATGAAGACTGGAGAGGCCTCGTTAAACACCGGTCTGATTCGAAGTATCGGGTACATTATATATATGTGTGATCAGATCACATGTTGAAGTCCTATTTACGCATGTGCCACACAAATCTATCTTGTTGTAGGTGAACTGCCCAAAGAACAAGGCCAACCGTACAAAAGTGAAATTCCAACAGACGACGGGATCTCGTAGCTATATTGCACAGTGCGAGGCTCTTGTAATTAGCTGTTGTTTCACTCTTTTCGTTGTACCATATTATCATATCTATATTGACTTGTTCCAAATGTAGAGGAAAGCCCGCAAGGACCAAAAAGTACATGAACCAAATGTTGTGGAAATCTTCAAGGACTGTCACACCAGCAAGAAGAAGGGCATGACTACACCAGTCAAAGCTGATGTTCTAAGTCCTTAATCCTCATGCCTTTTAACTACTACTTACTCTGACTTGTGCCTTGAACTGCATGGTTTGCAGCCAATGTCTATTACTCTTTTTAATTTTATACACAATTGTCTTAGCGTAACATTGCACCTTACAAGGTTTAAAAGAGAGGAGTGATGTTCCTTTGATCTTGACCTGTAATCTAGTTCTGTGCTGGACTTGCCCACACAACATTACAATTGCATGTTTGTCTGTTCTCAGTTATTTTGTGATATGAATGATGTCATACTATTCTTACCGTATTATAAACTTTGTCTCTTTATCCTTACCTGTCAATACAATGTGAAGAAATAGACAATACATTAGCGACCGTACACAATCATATGTTTGGAACCTGGTTTTATTATGTGCTTTGTAGTAAAATACAACTAATATTCACCAGAATAAGTTCTGTATATAGACCAAAGCTATATTTTTTTGTTTTGTTGCCTCCTTAATATCTTTTGTTCTGGTACTACTAATGTAAAAACTCAACTTTTTAGCAAGCTATGGAAAAAATGGTGGAACCGCCACCTTCTGAAGGTGGCGAGGCAACTATAACCGCAATGTCAGCTCTTGTTGCAGTGGGTCAATACCTGCCCACTAACAGTGCCAAAAGCATGTTCCTGCATAATACTGGGTTGGTTGTTAAGGCAATCTCGTCCAAACTGCCTCATGATCAAGATATGCAAGCTCAAAACAATGTTATATTTGCGCTCCAAACACAAGTCCATTCCCTAACAGAGACCCTTTGTGAAACAAGGACAGACATTTTTCGATGACGTCAAGATATGCATGGTTTTGAAACCATACTATCAGACATTTTCTATGTTGTTCAGGAGCCTAGGAGAAAGGAAGGTGAAGGTTATGGTGCTCCATCGGACAATACAGCATGAAAACATAATAGTGAGGTCAAATGAACTAAGCTTCTGAATTTCTGGTGGTGCATTTATCTGCCAGGCTATTAACTTTTATGCCAACCTTCCTTTTGTTTTATAGTTGTAATTTGTTTTGTTGCAACACAAAATTTGTTCTTAATGTGCAGCCACCGGCTGAACAAAACAGCAAGCCATTTTTGTATAGTGTAGGGTGTTCCCTATATTTGCACTGGTGGCAATCTTTGATGCTGAGTGGATGTAATCTGTGCAATCACCTTAATAGCCTAGCATTAGTTTCGGGCTTATTTATTTCCTAGTCTTCTTTTTCCCTGGTTTGCTAGTGGTCGCAACAACCATGGGCCATATCGGACCGTGGTAACCTTGACCCTGCTACGGGCCGTAGGATCCATGGGTCTCCTACGGGCCTCGATAAATGGGCCTCCAACAGGGTCGTAGAATCGGTGGGCCTTGGGCCGTCGGATAAATGGGTCTACATAGGCTGTAAACGGGCGTAATTGGTATCGGCCCAGCACAATAACGGGCCGTTAACAGGCCGGAGGAGAGCAAAGGCTTAATTCTGTCATAGGCATAACAGGTCATTAATGGGCCAGAATATAGGACGGGTTGGAAACGGCGCAACGGGTTAACAGGCCAGAAATGGGTGCCACGGGCCGAATTTGGCCCATTAGGGGAATAGGCCAGTAACGGGCTGGAAGTAATTGAGGGCCAGATAGGAGCCCAAGAACATATGGGTCATCAGTAGGCCGAAAGCTAACATGGGCTGGAAACGGCCCATGTGAATCATGGGCCGTTAATGGGTATAAAGAAATTTACTGTTCATTATAGGCTAGAGTCACCATGGGCCTCTAAAGGGCCTAAAGATACAAAGGCCTCATATGGGCCGAAAGACATCGTGGGCCATACATGGCCCGAAAGTGAAACGGGCTTGTGTTATATTCGACGGCCCACATGACGTTGTTGGTCCAATTTCAGGTAGGCCCTAACGGGTCATGAGTTACCGGGCCGTAAAATGGGCTATTTGCGAAGAGGCCGTTAACAGGCTTTTCATGGGCCAGCCTGCTATCTTTTGACCAAGTCAAACGAGCCGGCCTTTGTAAGCTAAATGGTCTAGTGGTGGGCCGTCGCACGTGTCGACATATCATAGGCGCCTATCTGACCCACTGACGAGCTGACACGTGTTTCCTCCGGCCAATCAAAATTTTAGACATGGAAATTTCCCATTGGTTTGGGCTGTTAACGGATTATCAGATCCAAAATTGGACCAGATAGCTTAACGGCATCCCGTTATGGTGGATGCCATGTGTCGGTCACCCTTGACGAAAGTACTTCTGTGATGCGCAACTTATCGTCATGGAAGTGGACAACTCCGTGATGATAATTTTGGTAATGTCATGGAACACTTCTACGACAGCACAGGTATGACTATCTTGATTCTGTCATAAAATCGTCATGGATGTACATGCATGACAAAAAACGCGACCTACTGTGACAAACACGTATCATCACGGAAGTGTATTTTTTTGTAGTGAAGAGAACCATCAAAAATGTGCAAAACATTTACGATGACGGATGCATCAAACACAGTTCAGATTTTTGTTGCCTGTGCAATGCAGGGCATGCGGTTCATTTCAATTAACTGTTTGCGATGAGGAGGAACAAAAGAAACGGGCATCCAGATGAAGGCGTGTGCGATACATAGCATATGGTTCACTCGAATGAACTGTTTGTGATTAGGCAACACAAAAGAAACGATAAGCGAGATCAAGGTGTGTGCGATATACAGCATGCGGTTCACTCGGATGAACTATTTGTGTTGAGACAAGAGAACAGAAACGGTTCTAACAAGATGCGTGTGATGCGCGGCAAATAGGTTTGTAATCAGAAATGTGTGGGAAGACCGATAACAACACAGACGATTCCTGTTAACAAGTCGTGTGTGTTGTGAGCAAACGATTGCTAGTATACAATTGTCAGTGATTGATGAAATCATCACCGACGGGTTCCCTTGTTTAGTCCGTGTGCGATGTGATTTGCTCTATCTATAGAGCATAAACATATATACTTAAAAAGACAGCATTGCATAACCAAATTAAGCATACAATTACACAAGTGACTACACAGATAACATTTTCACACACCAAAGTAAGCACTTACATGCATACTAAACTAGGAGAAACGAGGATCTAATCATATACTTCTTGTTGCGATGACGCTTGCCATTGCTCTGCTTCCGGCTGGATCCCTGGTCGTTTTGGGGAAGGAGGCACTTCCTCATGTCAACGATCCGCCTGTACATGTCGTAGCACGTGTACGCCTCCTTGGCCGCGTACACGACGTGAGCTTTGTCCAGTTTCTCCATCTAGGCCGAGTACCAAGCATGCTTGTCGTTGTTGCAGGAATCCTTCACTACAGGAATCTGCTACTTTGCCATCTGCCACGGCGGACGGCAAAGGCATGGATGGCGGACGGCAAAGACCTTTGACGTCAGCCGCGGACGGCAAAAGGTGACGGCAAAGTAGGGGACGGCTAAGAGCTGTGTTGCCGTCTGCTTCGGGCAGCTGACGGCAAAGGGTCCTTTGCCATCAGCAACGGACGGCAAAGAAGATGGACGGCAATAAATGTGATGTTACTCCGTTAGGTGGTTAACGGCAGGCCTTTGCCGTCCGCTGCGGACGACAAAGCCTTTGCCGTCAGCCACTGTAGGCAAACTGACCAAATTGGTCAGCCTCCCAGGAAGCACAGTTGCCTGCCACGTGGCCTCTTTGCCGTCCGCTACTGATGGCAAAGAGCCCTTTGCCGTCGGTGGCAGACGGCAAAGAGCCTGCATATTGTCTCTTTTTTTCTGTTTTTTAAATCCAACAATTTTCACAGCAAATATATATGACATATATAGATATATTTAACAGCAAACATATCACATATCCAGCACATAATTCCATATACATATTACATAGCAAAGTTTCATCAACATAGCAAGTTCCATCAAGTTCCATCCATACACATTGTTCCATATACATATTACATAGCAAAGTTTCATCAACATAGCAAGTTCTATCATAGCAAGCTAGATACAATGCAAAGTTTTAGCAAAGAAAAAGCAAGCACTCCATCATAGCAAGCTAGCTTCCATGAAGTGAGTGAAATCTGCAAAATGGTAAATAAGAAAGTTAGAAATAGGTGAATAGAACAAGAAGAAGACTAGAACAAGAAGTATATGTCATTTATGAGCTAACTTAGGTGAAATGGATCATATATGAGCTAACTAAGTTGAAATGGGTTGTTCATGAGCTAACTTTGGTGAAATGGATCATTTATGAGCAACTTAGTTGAAATGGGTCATTTATGAGCTAACTAAGGTGAAGGGCATCGTTTTTGAGCTAAGTAAGGTGAAATGGATCGTTTTTGAGCTAACTTAGGTGAAATGGATCATTTATGAGCTTTTATGAGCTAACTTAGTTGAAATGGGTCGTTTATGACCTAACTTAGGTGAAATGGATCATTTAAGAGCTAGTTTAGGTGAAATGGATCGTTTTTAGCTAACTTAGGTGAAATTGATCATTTAGGAGCAAATCTAGGTGAAATGGGTCATTTTGGAGCTAACCTAGGTGAAATGGGTCATTTTGGAACTAACCTAGGTGAAATGGGTCATTTTAAAGCTAACGTAGGTAAAATGGATCATTTACGAGCTAATCTACTAAAATGGGTCATTTTAGAGCTAACTTGGATAAATTGGATCACTTGTAAGCTAACTAAGGTAAAATGAGTCATATTAGAGCTAACTTAGGTAAAATGGATCGTTTATGAGCTAACTAAGTTAATTATGCAATTTTTGACATAAGTAAGCTTATTAAGTCATTTTGAAGGAAAGGAAGCTAACTCTAGGTCATTATGGTAAGCATATTGGAGGAAATAAAGCTAAGTCTAAGTCTAGAGAAACTTACCGCGATCAGGGAGGTGTAGGAGCGGGCTGGCTCGTGCCGGTAGCTGGAGAAGGATCGTGCGATGCGTTTCTGGAGTTAAGCTGCACCAAAGATCATTTCCAATGTCTCGTTAGCATTATGACACTCAAATGTTAAGACTAGCAAGTAATGTCCATTCAAATTAAACTCACCGTGCTCCCAGGAGCAATCACTGGCATCGGCGGAGCGGTCTGACCGGACTTCTCGCACACAGACTGCACATTTGGTTTTCACAACAGAGTCATACTAGTTAGTAATGAGACTCAAATGTTAAGACTAGCAAGTAATCTGCAGAAGAAACTTACCACAAGGAGCTCATACATGGCCCTTGCCTGCATGTCATTCCGTGCCCTCTCCTCCTCCAACATCTTTGTCGTCCTCTCCTCCAACTCCCGCTGCCTCTCCGCCGCCTCCGCCTGCAACACCACTCACATGACCATTTGTAATCATTGATGGAAGCGCACACAATGTAATGGAGAAAGATAGCTGAGTACGTATAACTAACCTTGATGGCGAGTTGGACTGGCCGTTCACGAGGCCTTATCTCAGGAGCGGAGCTCGACTGGCGCGCCTTGATCTCCGGGAGAGTGCTAGGACAACGGATAAGTCCATCTCCCATGGCTATGGAGCCATGGGACCTCCCGCCACCAGATATCATCAGCAACTCTGTATCAATGGGACCCTGGCTCGGGTTAAAGTCCTCCCCTTTCCTCGCCTTCCCCTGATCTCTATATTGCACGAGCTTTTCGTGGGCGGAGATGTTGGTGAAGTTCTTTGGATCATCGAGGTCAGACGCAGAGAATGCCTTGACTTTCTTGTAAGAGCCAGTGTGGGCCATGGCATACAGGTCGTACACCTCTGGCACCTTATCCGCCTTATTGTAGCGTGCCTGAAAGAGAGAAACAAAGTAAATTAGTAATTAAAGGGCTAAAGCTAGCATGATGAATGAATTGCATGAATCATGAAGCAAACCACATACCCAGTTCCGCCCGTACTGAAATAAGTTGGAGCTGCCTTGGTGGTGTGGCACACCTTCCATTTGGGCACGTTTGTCCTTGGCCTCGTTGTGGGTGGCCAGCCATTCTTTTGAGCACCACCCATCGACCAACACCTCCCAACAATCCATCCGATCCGCACACCATCTCTGAGGGGCCTAAGTTAGCAAATAGAAACTTCAGCGCTACGGCTATGAATTACTAAATAAAGGAATTAAGTACAAGGCCTTAAGAATTACCTTCATGTACTGCTCCTTACTCAAGAACTTATCGCGGCACTCCTGCTTGGACTTCTTGATACCACGGTCGGCGTAGTAGTCTCGAACAGACTGCACCCGAGCCTCATGCCGTAAGTTCTGAAGTAGGCGCTTGCACTCCTTGTGGATAACATCTGCCGCCTCCTCCTCGTATCCCTCCTCACACCTGTAGAATGTCTGCAATCAAATGAGACAATATTGATTAGTACAATTAATAACTAGCTAGTTGAAGATTTTTAATTGTGTAAAGGAGAAATTACCCAGAACTTTCTGATCACCATGTCTGCCCTCGTCTTGCACAAGACACCGTCGATAATCTCACCCGGCGGGGCCGGGGCAGCCAAGTAGTGCTCCCAACTCAATCCAACCTCTGGAAGCCGACCCTCACCAGGCAACGTGACAAACCCCGGAAAGTTTTGCCGAATCAGAACTCCAAGGACGGAGTTGGGCCGGCGGACACTTTCATGGTGGTCCCAACCCCTGCAGCATGACAAGGCCAACGCATTAGTTATTTGAAGAAACGTGAATGCAGAAGGTACAAAAAGATTAAATGCACTTACCTCTCCCCATCAGGGAAAATCAACCACCTATGCTCGCGGGTCGCCGGCACGGACGGGAGCCGTGTAGCACCACGCTGGTAGACGTTGCCCCCCTCCTCCCCTCCTCCTCAAGACCAGTCGGCTCCCCGCCATCATCAGCATGGCCACTCGGCTTCCCGCCATAATCAGCATGGCCACTCGGCTCCTCAGGCTGACCCGACCAAGTACCCCATCCAGACGTGTGCTCCTCCGGGGTCTCGTGGGCCCAACTCTCGTGGGCCAAAGGCCCGTCGACCCGAGGCTCGTGGGCCGAAGACCCGTGGACCGGAGGCTCGTGGACCGGAGTCCGTGTAGCCTCCTCCTCAGACGAGTCCACCCTAGCAGTCACATGCTTGGGTGAAACAGCTGGGGGCGGAGGCGAGGAAGGCGTCGTAAGAGCCACCCTACCTCCTCTCCCACGACCACGTGCTCCACCTCGGCCCTTCTTCTTACCTCGTCCCCTGCTGGGCACCGCGGTCGACGAAGAAGGGCCCGGCAGTGTCGCCATACTGTCCAGCAACGCTCGGCAGAGAGGTGCGTGTGGAATGGAAGACCTCACACTACGCGCCGACGAAGAAGGGGCCTCGGCGCGCTCCCGACCAGCGCCCACCATCTGTCAACACCTGCCATGACAAAGAATAAACGAAATTAGTACAACATGAAAAAGTACCGACATGAATAATAATATGTATATCACTGAAGTGTATCATCATCAAGTACAACATAAACAACTGCACATTTAAAACTACCCGATCAACACAATTATATATGATGTTTTTCATAACAAAATCGAAAAAATATATGACCTAACTAATAATTCACAAATATATGACCCCGTCGGCCTCTGGAAGGCCAAAGAACACCTTTTCGGGAGGTGTCGGGGGTCGGGGTGTCGTGTCGGTGTCGGGGTGTCGTGTCGGGGTCGGGGTCGGGGTCTCGGGGTCGGGGTGTCGGGTCGGGGTGCCGTGTCGGTGTCGGGTCAGGCTCGGGTCGGGGTGTCGGTGTCGGGGTCGGGGTCGGGGTCGGGGTCGAGGTGTCGGGTCGGGGTGTCGGGTCGGGGTCGGGGTGTCATGTCGGTGTCGGGGTGTCGGTGTCGGGGTCGGGGTGACGTGTCGGTGTCGGGGTCGGGTGTTGGGTCAAGCTCGGGGTCAGGGTGCCGGGTCGGGGTCGGGGTGCCATGTCGGTGTCGGGGTCGGGGTGTCGGGTCAGGCTCGGGGTCGGGGTGTCGGTGTCGGGGTCGGGGTCGGGATGTCGGGGTCGGGGTCGGGGTCGGGGTCTCGGGGTCGGGGTGTCGGGTCGGGGTGCCGGGTCGGGGTCGGGGTGCCGTGTCGGTGTCGGGGTCGGGGTGTCGGGTTAGGCTCGGGGTCGGGGTGTCGGTGTCGGGGTCGGGGTCGGGGTGTCGGGGTCGGGGTCTCGGGGTCGGGGTGTCGTGTCGGGGTGCCGGGTCGGGGTCTTTTTTCCTTTTCTTCTTCTTCCTCTTCTTCCTTTTCTTCCTTTTCTTTCTTTTTTTTCCTTCTTCTTCTTCTTCTTCTTCCTCCTTTCCTTTTTCATCTTCTTCTTCTCCTCCTCTCCTGTTTTCTTCTTCTTCCTCCTCTTCTTCTTTTTTCTTCTCCTCCTCCTCTTCTTCTTCTTCCTTTCCTTTTTCCTCTTCTTCTGCTCCTCCTCTCCTGTTTTTTCTTCTTCTTCTTCCTCTTCTTCTTTTTTCTTCTCCTCCTCCTCTTCTTCTTCTTCCTTTCCTTTTTCCTCTTCTTCTTCTCCTCCTCTCCTATTTTTTTCTTCTTCTTCTTCCTCTTCTTCTTTTTTCTTCTCCTCCTCCTCTTCTTCTTCTTCCTTTCCTTTTTCCTCTTCTTCTTCTCCTCCTCTCCTGTTTTTTTCTTCTTCTTCTTTTTCTTTCCTAAAACTGAACTAAACCTAAACTAAACCTAAATCTAATCTAAACATAAACCTAAAACTAAAAAACAGAAAAAAAAAGGAAAAAACTAAATCTAAACCTAAAACTAAACTAAAACTAAACCTAAACCTAAAACTAAACCTAAAACTAAAACTAAATCTAAACTAAACATAAACCTAAAACTAAAAAAACAGGAAAAAAGGAAAAACAGAGGAGAGGTAGAGCTCACCTGGGCCGGTGGAGGAGGTGGCCGGTGGAGGAGGGGGGCGGGGCGGCCTGGGGCGGCGGCGGCGGTCCGAGGGCGATGGGGCGCGGGGGGGCCGGGGCGCCGCGGCACCGACACGGCAGGGCGGCGGGGGCGACGGGACGGGCGGCCGGTGGAGCGACGGCGCCTGGCGGCAGTGGCGACGAGGCGAGCGGCCGGTGGAGGAGGGGGGCGGGGCATCGGCGCCGGGCCCGGGGCGGTGGGGCGCGGGGGGGCCGGGTCGCCGGGGGGCCTGGGCGCGGCGGCGCCGAGACGGGGCGGGGGCCGGGGCAACGGGGCGGTGGGGCGACGGGGCGGGGGGCCGGTGGGGCGGCGGGGCGATGGTGCGACCGGGCGGCGGCGAGTGGTGGGGGCGGCGGCGCGCGTGTGTGGGAGGTAAACAGAGAGAGAGGGGGTGGGGCGCGCCGGCCGTTAGCTAGATACGTTTAATCTTTGTCGTCCGCCACCTTTGCCGTCCGCTAATGTGCGCTTTGCCGTCCGCTAGCGGACGGCAAAGAGGGGGGCCGTTAAGTATTTTTTTTAACCAGCTCCTCAGTGGGGCCCCCCTCCCTCTTTGCCGTCCGCTAGCGGACGGCAAAGATTCTTTGCCGTCTGCTAGCAGACGGCAAAGAACAGGCTGATGGCAAAGGCTTTCTTTGCCATCAGCTAGTTCTTTGCCGTCTGCTTTCAGGTAGCTGATGGCAAAGAGCTTCTTTGTCGTCCGCTAGCTGACGGCAAAGAGCTGGCAGATGGCAATGTAGCTAATTCCAGTAGTGCTTCATGTCTCTGTAGTAGGGGTCGATGATGGCCTCGGTGAGGTGAACCAGTGAGTCCTTCTCATGCTCCTTGTTGCCCCAGATCTTGTATTGGCCCTGGATGTCGACAAGATTCTGGTAGGCGATGCCCGAATTCTTGAGCACCTTGACATTGTTGGTGATGTCGACTGTAGCGAACATGTAGTGGGGGCTGTTGACAAACCTGGCAAAACGCTCGCAAGGCCTTGTGGCCAAGCAGTAGTGGTAGACGGGGACATGGTGGCCCACGCACATCTGGGCAACGGTGACCTTGGGACAAGACTTGGCACGAGCGCGGGTGTGCTCGATGTCGAACCCGACCACCTCGTACTTCTCGTCGGCAAGCAACAGCTCCATGATGCGGATGGAGTGCTCCATCCAGACCGGGTGGTTGGTGTACACCACCGAGAGCTCCTCGAACCTTCGGTAGGTGTCCACCACGGCATGGATGGTGAACTACTACTCGTCGTCGGCAGCAGCTCGGAGCGCCATTGGAGCCGCGCAGGATACTCTAAGAATTTGTCGTGCTGGGTGTGCTTCTTGCAATGGTGGGGCGCGATCGAAAGGATGAAGAGACACAATGGTTAAATAGCCGCTGTAACAAATGGGGCCAGTCGGGCTATAATCGTCATGTCTTGTCACGGCGTTCATAGCGGAGGATTGCAGTGCACGCTTGACAACACCGCACTGCACTGAGGATTCCAGTGCACGCTTGACAACACCGCACCGCAGTTTGACCATGTGTGGGCTCGAAGAGGCACCAAATGTATCATCGGTGATCATGTTCCCATGCTACCGCATAGTTTACCGTGCAAGCTTCCCGCCTGGCTTGGTTTGCCACGCATCGGCTAGAAGAGGGACAAATCATGGGTGTTTATTGGCAAAAAGCTTTGTAAAAACGAAGTGAGTGGAATGACTTCGATCATAAGTTTTACCTGTGGGTGTTGAGGTCAAAGTTACACAGAAGGGTGATGATGGACACTAGAGTGCGATAATTAATTCTGCGCTCTACGGGGCACACGATGGAAGAAACCAACTGTGTGCAATAATGTCCAAGATCGCAGTTGAGTTAGCTATACAAATCGTGTGTTGTGAGATCGACAAGGTAAACAGATTAGAGAATGGTTAATAAAATCAAAATCTAAGACCATTGCATATTAAGTTCAAAATAGTGCTACCAATATACAAGTCTCATACGATGCCATTTCAACGATTGTACCACAAAGGCTCGAAATATTACAAGGTTCAAATTCCAGAGTTATATGGCTCAAATTCAAAGATTACAAGGTTCAAACTGATATTAGAAATGAAATTCAGCTCATCAACTACAAACGCTTGCGTTGATCCGCTGAACATGGATATCAGAGAGGTTCAAACTAATATTACCACTTCTAAGTCTAGTTTTGAAACCTTAGAACTTTTGCAAAGGGGTCAGCCACTGAGAAGTCACGTATGGGGTTGACATGATGAGTTCCGATTACTCTGTCATCTGAAGTTTCAAAGTAATTTCTGAGAGATGCAGATCTAGGCATTCAACGTGATTGTTATATTGTATCACATTATCCACCACTGGGCCTAATCTTATCTGCAAAAGAAGAAAACGTGTTAGTGCCTAGATGCAGTTTTGAACACTTCTACATGCCTATTTGGTTTGCGGGATTTGTAAAATGCACTAACATGTCATCTTCAATCTGACATGATTAACATGGGCATTAACATGCCATCTTCGATCTTCACAAGATGTGGAGTGGATGAAAAGTTCCATAAGGAAACTAGTACATATGAATCCAAAGGAGAAATGCATATGGATTGTAACCATATGGATCAAGAATTGTCATTGTAAACTTGGAAAAGGAGACATGTATGTACTGAAATCCTCCAAAAGAATCATTCAGAAATCGTAGTACATTGTCATTGTAAACTTGGAAAAAGGTGTCGCAAATTGAACTCCCTCATGGTTAACATTTAACAGGAAAGGAACATCACCTTGATATATAGCTTCTCCAGGCACGGAAAGCATCTCAGGAAAGTGACAACTTGCTCCAGGTTGGGGCTGATAGATTTTAGTGCCAAGACCTTCATTGTGTGTGGTTTCGCGGTCAAGCTTGTCGGAATCATTTTCTGAATAACTGATGAACAAACATCTTCAAAGTTAGAAATAATGTTAATTTGTAGAAGGAGAGGTAGAAGGCGGCTCTTGTACCTAAACGGGTGTGGATCCAATAACAAGTTTGGAGTACTTGTCAGACGAGTAGCCCAGCACTGTCAATTTCGGCGCAGAAATGATATTGATTCTTGTTGGGCCTACTTGATCAAGTACAAGTAATCTCTCAAGTGCAGGTGTGTCCTCAATGACCATACCGTGGTACACATCTTGTGATGTCTTCCTGCCGAACCAGCAGCACACATAAATAGTCCGAAGAGTCATGGAGGTGATGTGGAATGTACTAAACCCACTAATCACCTGAAGAAGAAGGTACTCGAGTGCAGTACAGCCACGGAGCAGGCGCTCCATGTCACCATTTGAGAGGCAGACGGTGACGAGCTCGAGGTGCTTCAGTCGTGGTAGAATAAGAGCAGGTGCATCATTAAGGGGGATGGCAGTTCCTGAACTTGACGACGCGCAGCGTGGGCATGAGGCGGAGCACGGACGTTGGCAGCGAGCGCATATGCCCATCATCAAAAGTGAGCTCCTTGAGCTGATCTAGGGCGAGGGATTCGAACCAGTCATCAAGCTTGGCTCGGTCCCTGCCGTTGGAATGGAACTTTCCCATTCTAAGGCCTCTAGTTGCGCCAGGGTGACTGCCGAGGATCTTGGAGAATGCATCCAAGCTTTTATGATAGCCATGGCAGAGCTCATGGGTGTCGATGAGATCGAGAGGGTTGAAGTTCCATAGGGGGCGCCACCACCGAGAAAGGAGGGTTGTCCATGCCCCACATTTGATGGGAGGAGGGAGATGATGACTGTCAACATATCATCAGTGAGGCTGATGAAGTCTATGCATACTAGAGTCGCTTGTGGTTCTAGATCGCCCCGCCTCCGCTTGTTGGCAGCCCCATTCTCCACCTCTGGAGTCTCCTTGTCAGTGGCGCTTTCTGATAGAAATGAGAGTACATGGAATATTTAGTTAAAATAGGGCAATAGAAAAGTGTATTGGTAACTAGAAGTTATTAGGTAGGAATATAGTAAGAAGGGAATAACAATTGGTTGCTTAAATACTACACAATTCATTTAACATTGTTGGGTAAGTCAACATGCAGATAGTTGAAAAGAAAACTTAATTCGAACAAACTCGGGACGGATGAATTTGTCAGGGAAGTTAGCATATATCTCATGACCAGGCCCTTCTATGTGCAGTCAAATTTTAGTGCCAGCTTTCAGTACATAAAACTCAGAAATTTCTTTCCAAAAGCCAGCGCCAAAATAGGAGTCACCATGTTCATCAAGTCTTACAGTAGCAATGATTGTAAATCCATGGTTAGTGTGCAGTATGACATCCGTGCAGCCTTGATTTACGTAAAGGGAAAAATTGTGCACTACATAATCTGTTGCATAGCAAGGGATGCGCTGCAGAAAATGGTAGGATTGTTAAAGAAAATATGGTAACATGCAAATATGGGCCCAAATTGAAAGAACTGTACAGCAGTTGAAATCGAAGGACAAAAATCTATAATTAAACAGATAGGGTAAACATGATGTCATGGAAATATGAGAGTAGTCGAAAGAACAATACATCATTAATTTGCCTAATATAGAAAGAAGAGGGGGGAATCCCCTTTGACTTATATGGTGCATGTGGCACCTTTTATACAAACGTAGCAATATTTAGAATATATTCAGGAAAGTAGGCCATGCCAACCGATTTAGGGTGATATTGAACATACCGCGCACATGCTCAAGTCATCTGGTATGGTGAGATGGAATCTCTAGCGGAGGTCGCAAGGTCCTGATGTGTCAGCGCATTGTACACTCTATGAATGAAAGAAAACCCTCAAATCAGCACAAATAAAAATGAATTCACGGTGATTTCCATTGGGTGATTAAAGGAGGCAGATGAACTGGGATGAGAGATGAGATAATATCTCATTAAATTAGTTACCTTGTCGTCCATGAGAAAAAACCTCAGTATGGCAGATTCGCCAGTCGAGCAGAGTTGGGTCGACCATGAGAAGCGTCGATGGCGATAGGCGGTGGCAAGCAGAAGTGGCGAAATGTGGTGGGGTTTGCCGGCAGCCTGGCGGCGGCGGCAGGCATCAGCTAAGTGGTTACCTCCGCGATAGGCGGTGCCATGCATAGATGCGGAGGATCTTATGCAGGTGTGAATGGGGACCGCGGGCATGGGGTGGTGGGCGGGGGTGAGGGTTTTTGTGACATGGGGATGGCGATGGTTTTCTTTTTTCTTTTTTGAATTGGGTGGTGAGTGTTTTCTGTCCCACAAAGAATTTCGGAGGCAGCGGTTTGCTAGAGCCAACCATGTGTGATTGACGCAAGAAGCAAAACAAAAGTCATTGCACACGGTTCCAATTTTCGGAACCGTGTGTGATTGAAGCAACGGGCAAAATGAAAGTCATAGCACATGGTTCCAATTTTGGGAACCGTGTGTGATTGACGTACTACCTCCGTCCTGGTTTATTGGTCCCCTCTGTAATTTGTACCAAATTTCGACCAAATATTTGACTAAGAAATGTTTATGCATGTCACCAAAAATTATATCATTGAACACTATGTTCAAATACGCATCCAACGATATAGTTTTTGCTTACATGCACTGGCATTTTGTCAGTTAAATCTTTGGTCAACATTTAACACAAATTACAAAGGGGGCCAATAAACGAGGACGGAGGTAGATTCCATCAACCGAACTGATTGCATCCATATCCCACAGTTAGACATAAGTAAACATAGATTAAACATACTTAGACATAGATAATAAGTGTACACGTACACAAGCATAGTTCAACCATCGTTAAGCATGCTCAAGCGTACATAGTTCGATCCCACATCTCATCTCACCAGCCAGCACAATCCTTAACCTTCTCCATGTACTCGGCGTACGTGTCGTGCTCCACCCTACGAGCATACTTCTGCTTGAAGGAGCCAACAGCCCGTCCTCTTGCATGCACCAGAACACTTTGATACGCGTCATAACGCTTGTGGTTGCAAAATGGGCATCGATAGCCACCGTTGCAGGTCCTAATACGCCTGTTGTGCATTCTCGCATAAAGCTCCCTCGGGATTTGCCTCTTGTACCTCCTCTGGACATCTTCATCCTTGTTGTCCACATCGTCAGGCAGCACCTATACAAATGGTAAAAAAATGTGGCGTCAAATTAATGGTTACAAACTAATCTCTAGCGAACATTTGGTAGTTGCCAAAAATTGGCATCAAATCAACAATTACATGCCGTGAAGTAGGATTAGGAATTTATGGCTATTTATTTATACATATCCAGATATTATGGTTTGATTTTTAAGCACATCCGTCTATGTACAAACCAACCTTGAACAAAATAATGGCACAAACATATGTAGGTCATTCAAAATCAATTTTCAAGTCCTGGCTAGGAATTGTTAGCATGAACACTAACCCTAGTCGGATTACTAGCAAAAATCATTTCCACAGATGAAACAACTAATCACTTATCACTTGTACCGTTCAAACAATCAATACACTACACGGATCTAATGAAACTTACTCAGATTTCATGGATTGGGAGAACATAACCATAGGATTTCTATTCCAAAAAGTGGGAGGCAGGAATAACAAGAGAAACCCTGGGATCTATTTGACACATAAATGGGTATAGATGACTAACCAGTTGTCTATGTTCGTCGGAGTCGTCGCCGGAGTGGTCATTGGATTCGTCGCCCGAGTCGTCACCAGAGTCGGTGTGGAACTCCGCCTCCGGCTGTGGAAGCTCGACACCATCGACGACGTCAGGTTGCATCGATAACTCGCCAGCGGTGACGGCAACCTCTATCTCCATCTCCACACCGTGCTCTGGTGCTTTAGCATCCCCGGCGTCGCCACTCCCTCCGATGGGGTGCTTCGGCGGCATCCTCATACACTGACGGCTTTGATGACTGAGAGCGGTGTCGAGGATGCAAGTGGAGAGAGGGGATTGTGTGTGGGGCGAGGATGGGGGTTGCGTCTGCTCGGGCGCACCATTAATATGGAGTAGTGGGAGTAGTGGGAGAGAGGCGGGCGGCGGTCAAACCGCTGGCTCGCCTCTCAGTGAGCCTGCGCACCGGACTGCTGGCATGCCTACCGTCATTTCACACAGCTACTCGCACGCCTCCCGGTGACAATGTGCAGCGAGCACGCCTCCGCCAATTCACACACCTGCACGCACACCTCCCGGTCTGCCTGCGCGGCGGACTACTCGCATGCGTCCCATCAACTCACGCATGCTCGCATGATACACGGGTCGCGTGGCGGCACGTATATTGCTTTTCTATTTGGATGATTAATGATGTCGCTTTATTTTTTGCTTAACCGAACCATGGCACGTATCCATTGTTGGTCTAACGCTCACGGTTTGAATGAATAGTCCGTTTGGGATATTGGTTCCCAATTATTAATAGGGTCTTTTACATTTGTGCCCTTAACTCGAACCCACTACTCGGATTTACCCCTAATTTTGAAGTGTGCTCAAATTTGCCCCTCTGCCGTTAGGTGACCTTACAGAAATGCCCTTTCGTGCTGTTTCCGTCTGGTCAAAGGGCTTTGACCGTTTTCTTGACGTTTGATGGACAGTTTTGCCCCTTGAAAAAAAATAAAGAAGAGAAGAGATAGGGCGCACTTACCTTTTTGGCCAGGGACGGCCCAGCCAGCCCAGCTCTCTGGCTGGTCATCGTCTTCCTCTCCCGAGGGCATGTCGCCCACACGCTCACCTGAGCACCGCCGTTCTCGTGGACAACAGCACAGAGAAGCCGCACTAGCATGTCTCTGAGGCCCACCGTCAAGCATAGCATCACCACACCGTGGATCATGACCTCGGGTGCCCTGCAACTCCGCCATCGAAGCAATCTCGGTCGCCTCTGCCCGCCGGCCACCGGCCTAGATTCGTTGTCGTCTGACCTTCCCCGAGCCTTCTGTTCATTCCAGCCAGATTGTTGTGCGCTCCTGCTCCCCCTTGTGTTTAAGCCCGTCGATTTCTTCCGCT
This sequence comes from Triticum aestivum, assembly GCF_018294505.1. NCBI lineage: Eukaryota > Viridiplantae > Streptophyta > Magnoliopsida > Poales > Poaceae > Triticum > Triticum aestivum. The sequence continues at coordinate 493,415,900 of NC_057813.1, forward strand.
AGCTGCATCCCCACAAGCCCGAGCACCGCCAGCCACCATAAACATTGCACACATCGATCCAAGCCCCCGGTGTCCTTGTGTTGTTATAGAGTGATCCCAAAGACCACTGGAAGCCACGAAGATGCATAGTTTGCTCGTTTTCATCACACGGGGACGTGCACGACCAAATTGTAGCTCATCCGCCGCTCCGCTCGTCACCGTCCTTGATTCCGGCGACCATTTGGACCAACTCCGCCACCAATAGATGCGCCTAGTTTCCAACTACACGTAGGTGCTAGCGGTACATCCAGCTGTCCTCTGTAGAGCGAATCCGATGTGCCTCGGTCATGATTTGTGGTCACCGACGGTGAAATCGCCGGGATGAGGTACGGCCAAGTGGGCCTGACAGGTCAAGTAATTGTCACCTGTGAGTATGACTTGTGGGCCCTCCATAATTAATGGTGCTAAATATTCAACTAAAAAACAAAGATAATTATCATAGTAATAAATAAATAATGAGGCCCTGACATGTGGGCCCATGTCCTTTGTTGACCTAGTCAATGTTGACTAGCTTGGCTTACAATAGGAGAGTGTTTTTTTATTTTTTTTCTCTGGATGGGTCCCACATGTAAGTGACACATGGAGGTAGGGGCCAAATGTCCAGGAAACGTCCGATAGACGGTCAAAGGCCTTTGACCTAACGGAAACGGTACGGAAGGGCATTTCTGTAAGGTCACCTAACGGCAGAGGGGCAAATTTGAGCACACTTTGAAATTAAGGATAAATGTGAGTAGTGGGTTCGAGTTAGGGACAGAAATGCAAATGGCCCTTATTAATAATCTCTCGTTTGTAATTAGAGAAAGATTACATCAAAACTAGTCTCAAATTTGACCCAAAAAAGTACAATGCAACTTTGTATTGGTGTCCATATGACAACACGATAAGTTTCATGAACTTCAAATAAGTTTTGGATGTACTAGAATTTAAAAATCAAGCTTCTCATTGTTTGAAATTTGTTGCACGGGGAGTAAACATGCACCCAGTGAGACACATGTGTTTTTGCAATCCATTTAGGTGCACTGTCACGTGTGCATGTAGCTCGAATTTGATTTTTGCACATTATACCCCTAGAAAATTAATCAATTAATGTACTAAAACATCTTAATGATCTCTGATTTTTTTTAAATTAAAATGTCCCTCCTTTGGTAACATACATATGTTCACTGCGGGATAATTAATTTAACATGAATCGTAGTTGCGGTGGATTCGCGGTGTGTGTGTGGGTGTGTGCGTCTGGGGGTGGTGAGTGGCTTGCAGTACACTACGAGTTGTGAGCCACCATGTGGGTTGGTTGTTTTATTAGGCAAGCCGGTGCCACATCCGAGTCGTGAATTCGTAATTTAAAACATTACACAACCCTTCCATACATACATGTTTTGGCCACATGCAGTCGACTATTGTCCTACACGACACTCGATACTCGCATATGACGCTTTTTGTGGGCCCACGAGGTCGTCGTCCATCACTTTGACGAACAGCCGGTAGTGAGGTTAATTTGACCAGCAAGATAGAATCTTTTTTGTTTGTGTTATGGTGGTATATAGTACGCGTCGAAGAGGTGGGAGGGGACTAGCATATATATATATATATATATATATATATATATATATATACTATATGTATGCGTCCGTGAACAAGTACACCTCACTCAGTGTCGGGACTTTTCGGTTTCCGGGGCACGTGCCACATCAAAATTGTGAAAATGGCTATTCAAACATCACACAACACCTCTTTGCGCCACATGCATGCACGCGGTGGTTATCCTAGCTAGGACACTCAAGTGTGACGCTTCCATCTGTGGGCCCATGAGGCCATCGTCGATGCATGTGCATCACTTTGACCTACATCGCGAGAGGTTAATTAATTAATTTCACCATCGATGAGGATTCTTTTTGGGTTCTATTACGGTAGGAGCATATAGTATGCATCGAAGAGGGGGAGGGGGACCGAACCTCGCTTTGTGTGGGTGCATGGTTTACGCTTTTTGAGGCATGTGTGGCGCATCAAAGTTGTGCATCTTAGGTATTATATTCTACATATGTTTGGCCCACTTGCAAAGTGATGGTGGTTGTCCTCTCGCACCCACTTAAGCGGTTATCAGCGATATCGATGCTTTCCATGTGTGGGCCCGCTTGGTCCATCAATACTTTTTGCCTGACGATGAGAGTGGTTAATTTGACTTAGGAGGGGGGTTATTTTTTTGCTTGTAAATACGGTATATATATATAGGGTGGGTCTATTATGATAACACCCTCTAGAGTCTTATTCTGCACACCAAACTCTTATTCTGCTAACATCATCGAGCTGACCCGTAGCTAGAAACTAACCCCACGAAACAAACGAATGAACTGAAACGGACAAAAAAAACCCACACCCCACCTTATCCTCCCACTCTTCCCACGACCCGAGCCAGCCACCTCCCTCCCAGCGCCGTGCCGCACCTCCCTCCCCACCTTCTCCGGTGACGCCGCCCACCACCACCTCCCTCCCCGCGCCGCATCCCATCTCCCTACCCACCTTCTCTAGCGTGGCGCGCCCTACCCTGCCCACCTTCTCAGGCGGCGCCGCCTCCCTTCTCCACTACGCCACCCCATCCCGCGCGGCCAGGCTGCGCCGCGCCGCAGCGCGCAGATGCGCCAGCCCCCTCCCGCACCGCCAGGCCTCCCCGCTCCCGCGCGGCGCCACTTCCCTGCTCGCCGTCTCCCTCCTGCCGCGAGCTACCGCACCAGTTACACCACCACCCCCGACGGATCCCATCGACCCCGGAGACCACCGGCATGATGGAGCCGCCCCAACCCCACCGTCCCGACGGCCCTTGCGCCCTCGAATCGGGCCGAGCCTGGCACCCACGGATCCAGCCGAGCCTCATGTCTCCGGCCATCTTCCTTGCTGGATCCAGGAAGGATCTTGCTGTGCCGCCGTGCCCCTTCCCTTGCTGCGCCGCCGCACCCGGATCCAGTCAACCTCCTGCCGGTGCCCACCATCTCGCGCAGCCTGGAGTTGGCGGGCCGATCCAGCCCCGGTCCATCGTCCTCACGGCAGAGAGCTAGATCGAGGGGAGAAGACATCCCGTGTCTTCGAGTGTCCTCCACCAACCACGGCAACGTGTGCGGCGGCTGACTGCTTCCTATGGCTACTCGACGGACTGCACTTCCGTGGAGGCCGGCGGTGAGTGCCACACCATCCAACTTCCACCCACATGCGTGTGCAGTGCACAACTATTGCGTTGCAGCCCACCTCCCAGGTGCTTGGGTCTCCCGGTGAGGGCCTCCATCGGCAGTGGTCGTAGTAGCTACGGGAGCACAGCTGTAGGTGGCGGTGTGGCATCATTGCTTCTGCTACTAACTGCAAGTTTGCCTCCTGCCCATGACCAAGTGTTAGTTTTTTCCTCTGAACCGATTCCTCTCTGTTGCGGACCACTTCGTTGCAGCTTGCAGCCCACATCAGGGGGGTGAGCAGCTCCCATGAGGGGAGTTCGGGGGCGGCAGTGCACTCCGGTGGGAGCAGTGGTGCACTCTGGTCATGGTGCAGTGCACCCCGTTTCAGTATGCCATATGAACACATGATATGCGTTGGGCTTTCTATCAACTAGTAAAAATAGCTTGCTTGTTGCCGGTTGGTGTGTGCTTGATGCAAATGTGTGTGTGTGTGTGTGTGTGTGTGTGTGTGTGTGTGTGTGTGTGTGTGTGTGTGTGGATATGCAGTGCAGTCAAGCAATGTACGCAGGTTGGCCGGGAGGGTGTTGCAGTTCAGCAACCAGCCACACCATGTGCAGTTTTGAGAAGGTGCATGCATGTCCGATTTTTTTGTAATTATTGAAAAAGCAATGTTGTTCGTTCTGCCATAATTAGTGGTTCACTTGTAAAAAGAAACTATTTGGCAAAAACAATGTTGAATATAATAGTTAATGACAAAAGTTCGCTAAATATGGTTTGGTGGTTTACTTTGGGAAACTGAAAATTGCAGCCCACTTATCTCATCCCTGCGGTTCATTTTTTAGGTAAAACAATAAATAAAATGAAATATTTGTTGAGAAGTTCATTTCAACAAGCATTAATGGGTCATTTTTCAAGAGACATAAATGGATGCAGCCCACATGGAGGAGTCTTATGGTTCATTGCGTTTAATAAGGAAGAAACAGAGTGTTGTTCACTTGTTTCATGGTAAAAAGAAAATGATGCAGCTCACTATGTCTTTATTAGATAGATGTGGCTTTGAAGCTCACTTTGTTGTCCATGCAGTGTGCTATAAAACTTCTACGTGGTTCACTTGTCCCACTTGTAAAAACAGGAGGAAAAATTCTCAAAGAAAATTCTCAAAGAAGCTCACTTCTATATTAGATGTAGTTCAATCGCTCGGTCCATGTGGTCCACTCGCTTGGTCAACGCGCATAAAAAATTAATAAGTACGAAAAAAAGACAACAAAAACTCATGAGGTTCACTTTTGGTAGTGTTGCGATTCACTTTCGAAAGTGTTGCGGTCCACTCTTGTTAAAAAAAAGTTGAAAACAAGACAACAAAAACTTGTGCGAGAAAGTTTATGTTCGACAAAAAGAAATCATGAACTTCACTTGACTGTCTGTTGCAGTGCGGTTTTCAGTTTGAAGCAGTGCGTTCTTCTGTCCGGCGATGATTTTGGTGTCACAAAAAAACAGAGTGTCCGCTTTTTGCTAATTTTAAAACTGCTCTTAAACCGTAAGGAATTAGAGAGTGTGTTCTACATGAAAAAGTTGCGTCTCGTCGATATCTTTCCAACGACATATCATTTGAATCATTTCGACAACCGGTTTGTAAAAATTTAAAAAAATGGCCGTTGTCACTCGTCCTCCGCCGCACGATTTTCAAAATTAACTTAAAACCGTAAGGAATCTCAAAACCATTCCAACATATGAAAGTTGTGCTTTGTCCATAGCTTTCCAACGACGTATCATATGACTCGTTTCGACAAACGGTTCAAAAACTAGAGTGAAAACAGTACCGAAAATTTGAAAAAATTTGAAAAACAGAAATCCGCGATTTAGTAAATTTGAAACTGCTCTTAAACCGTAACGAATTAGAGAAAGATTTATATATGGAAAAGATGCGCCTCGACAATATCTATCCAACGGCGTATCATTTGCTTTATTCCGACAGCGGTTTAGAAAAAAACACGAAAAAACGCTCGCTGCCACTCGTCATCCGCCGCACCATTTTCAAAACTGCTCTTAACCCGTGTGGAATCTCGAAAAGTGTTCAACATGTCAAAGTTGCGCCTAATCCATAGCTTTTCAACGTATATTACACGCCTCATTCCGATAAACGGTTAAAAAACTAGAGCGAAAACAGTACAGAAAAAACGCCGCGTGCAGTTTTTTTCGACACGAAGTTCATTCGTGTGAGTACTGCAGCACACTTGGTTCAAACAATGACGTGCACTTGCGTTGACCGTGCAGTGCAAAAGTGATGTGCAGAATAGTTATTCTGCTAATATTAGCATAATAGACCGTCTGTGTGTGTGTGTGTGTGTATATATATATATATATATATATGAGCACACATGCATGCATGTGTATGCATGAATCCCTCCCATCGAGTCGAAGTGGCTAGTACAACTACACGTCATGAACCGATCTCGCTCTGTGTGGGGAGAGTGTATGATTTTCAACGCACGCGCCACATCAATGTTGTGAAATGGTATTCAAACATGCATGCACGCATCACCTCCATACATATGCATGTAGTGGTTGTCTTCAAACAGTACACTCCCTCGTGTGGTTATCGGCGATAAGCCTATATATTCGTGGGCGCGCATGGACATCCATGATCACCTTGACCAACAACAAGATAGGTTACCATGGTTGATTCTTCATTTGGTTCATGTTATCGTAGTATAGGTCATGGTGATATTCAGGCCTAATTAAAGTTTGAGCGCATATACTATGCACGCATGCATGCATGAATCCCCGTTGTCGGCTTGAAATGTGGTGTAACATACATATGCATCATCAACCTAACCCTCATTCGGTGTGGGGATTTCTAGTTCGAAATCACGATGCCACATAAAAGGTGTTCCATTGTGTACTAAAAAACACACCTGATCCATACATATGTTTGGGCCACACGCATGCAGTGGTTGTCTTCGGGGACTAGCTACTTGCGTGATTATTGGCGAGCTAGCCTATCTTGGGTTGCATGGACGACCATCACTTTGACTAGCAACAAGAGAGAGGTTATACGGCCAAGGTGGATTATTCTTGGTCCATTTTATGGTCAATCTTGGTGAGATGCCTCTCTCGCCCGCCGACTAAAAGTGTGTTTGGGGGGGTGGGGGCTGCTAATTTGCACTTTGTTAGGTGAACCTCGGTTGGGGTGCATTCATAGCTTAGGATTCCCTTCGTGCCGACATGAGGGGGGCTGCTAGTTACTTCGCACTTTGCTAGGTGAACCATGGTTGGGGGCATCCATTCATAGCTTAGGATTCCCTTCATGCCGACACGAGGGAGGGGGCTGTTAGCTTCTTCACACTTTGCTGGGTGAGCCTTGGTTGGGGGGCATGCATTCATAGCTTAGGATTCCCTTCGTGACGACACGAGGGGCGGCTGCTAGCTACTTTGCACTTTGCTAGGTGAGCCTCGGTTGGGGGGGCATGCATTCATATCTTTGGATTCCCTTCGTGCCGACATGAGGGGGGCAAGCAATACCGTGCGCTTTGCGAGATAGGTGCGACATCGAAGTTGCATTTGGTATTTGAAAATCAAACCACCCTTTTCATACATATAAATTTGGTCCACATGCAAGTGTGTTCGTGTTCTGACCCTCTCTCGCGTCATTTTTCACCAAATTTATGAACATTAGACAACTCGGATGACGCAACAGACACGGTTCACTCAAACTAACCGTGTGCCATGTCGGTGCCTCTGTCACGCACACATCCGCATAGTACATTAGGCTCCACGAGGCTCCCCCTCTCAAAAATATCTGCTCGCCTCGAGGGTTTTTCAGTTTCATAACACACGGTTGTTATCCCTGGACTGTGTGCAATGTTTCTTCTTACCAATCCCACCTGCATCCCTAGAAAATATTTGCCCGCCTCGAGGAGGGTTTTTCTGCTTCATAACACACGGTTGTTATCTCAGGACCGTGTGCGATGTTTCTTGTTCCCAATCCTGCGTGCCCCTAGAAAATATCTGCCTGCCTCGAGGGTTTTTCTGTTTCATAACACACGGTTGTTATCTCCGGACCGTGTGCGATGCACCACCATCAAAAATTTCATTAGCCCCGGCATTTCACTCCCGCGTTGTAAAAAATTTATTACCCGCGTCATTTCCTCAAACACACACCCGCCCCCCTCCACACACACACCAAAACCTCCTCGGGTGCGCACACACACACACACACACCTCCTCCCTTGTTCAAAACCCTAGCAAGGTCCATGACGCCGCTGCCGCGAGACCTCCATTGTCAACATCTGCCAGTTTTCCCGTGCACCTTACCCACCGATCTCCATACCAAGGCCGCCCTGAGTTTCTTAGATGACGCCTGCCAAACGCCCCTTTTCCCCCAGATCCCCATCCCCATCCCCATCCCCCACTCCAGAGCGTCGCAGCCTAAGCCCGGCTACGCTTCCCGTGGAGCTCGAGGAGCGACTGACCCAAAAGAGGTGTATCACGGTCTCTTTGCCCGAAGTCACCAAGGAAGCTGGCGACCATTACTGGCGGCAGGCACTCAAGCAGCGGGCTAGAGTATGCGAGCATGTCTCTTCCACCAGCTACAACATCGAGGTCATGGACAGCGACGGCCTGAGGCAGGCTATGTCGCAGGTTAAGTGGCCCACCCCCAACCCCTCGGGTTCAACCGCTGTCGATCTCATCCATGGCCCCGCCGCTGATCTCCTATGGCTCGCTGTCAACAACTTGCCATCCTACATCGCCATCGAGCCCCTTTTGTGATTTCTGAAGGACACGTTCTGTGATGCTGGCTTGGGATCCACAGCTTCCAAGTCATACCTCGTCGACGGCGACCACGAGGAGGGCACCTTCTCCGGCTCTTCTAAGGGGAAAGAGCCCATCTGCTCTTCCAAGGGGAAAAGCCCGTCTGCGACATCAGGGAGGGCACCCTACAGCCATGCTCTTCTAAGGGGAAGGAGCCCATATGCGACAACATGGAGCGCATCCAGCGTCCGTGCTCTTCCCACGGGAACGAGCCCATCTGTGACAAGTGAGGAAACCCATGATTTGTTTTGTCGTGCCTCTTCACAGGGGGAAACCCATGATTTGTTTTATCGAGTCCCTTTTGTAGTCTAGTGAGAATATGTCCAGTTTTAATTGCTATATCTGGTTGTTTGCAGTATGCCTTCTTTATTTCAGTTGTTTAAAATGCGATGCTCTGTATGTGCAATTATTTACTGTGCAGTACATTTCAATCCAGTTTTAAACATATCGATAGGAATGCATATATTTGCTTGTTGTTAAGCCTGTTATAGGTAGCATATGCCTCTTTTAAAGATTTTTGATTGTTCTGTTGTTTATAGTTAGCATATGTTCAGTTTCAAATGCTATCTTTGGTTGTTCGTAGTATGCCTTGGTTATTCCAGTTATTCACAATGTGATGTTCTATATGTGCAAGTATGAACTGTGTAGTTCAATTTCATCAGTACCAGTTTCAACAATACCACTATGGCCCTGTTTGTTTCGGATTCTGGGACCAGATTCAGCTTTGCCAGTAAAGATGAATCTAGAATCCAAAACAAACAGCTATTTGGAATCAACTTTGCTAGTGAAGCTGAATCTGGATTTGGGTCATTTTTAGTGCAATTTCCTGAAGCACCTCAAAGTGTACTTCGGTGGTGAAGCTGATTTGCAGAAACAGCTTCGCCACTAAAGTGAATCCATAGGTGATCAAAATCCAAGTGAAGCTGAAACAAATAGGGCATGAATGGCTACATTTGGTTGCTGCATCTTGTAGTTAAACACGCCTTTCCATTCTTATTTAACAATAACCAGTGTACTTAGACCGGCACAATACCAGTTTGAATGACTATGTTTGCTTGTTGTTAAATGTTAGGCCTATTGCAGTTAACACACTTTTTCACTTGTTTTGCTTTACTAGCGTGCTTAAACCTGCACACTGAAGCTATCTTTTGGAGATTATTTTGTCTGCCATGGATAATTTTGGTTGATGCTTAGCTTGTTGTGCTTAACATGCTTCTCGATGTACCTACACAGGACAATTTTGGGAACAACTGATGTTTTCCATAGACGCTAGTTTCATCCCATGGCTTATATATGCTCACTGTTCACGATATCGATAGCTGGTACCATATAGGCCGGGGGCTGATAACGGACTAATCAGTGAATTGGACTTTTAACTGAATATATCTGCAAACCATTTATCGTTAGGTTACCTAGGGCCATATGTAATATATCTGAGGCTACATAGCAACATGCACTGTAATTAATGTCTACTTATGCAATCCTAGGCTACATAGCAACATGCACTATACTTAATGTCTACATATGCAATCCTAGGCTACATAGAAACAAGGAAGATTGTTACCTTAATGTTCTGATGATGTGTAGATACACGTAGAAGAGCAGCAGCAACAACAACAACAACACAGCCCTGTTTGGATACTCAACTTAGCTTAGAGGTTAGAGTTAGTTTCTAGCTCATGACTAACCCTGAACTAACTCCATCCAAAGAGGTGTTTGGATGACAGGGTGAGATACTTAGATTGCAATAAATGCACTAGGAGAACTAGCTCCAATTAGCACCTCTTGGGTTGGATATTTTTTTGGGTGGGTTATAGATGCAACTAGCTCAAACTAGCCCTCGTGCTTAGATATACTTTAGGGCTATTTGAGCTCGAACTAGCTCAAACTAACTCTAACCCATGGATACAGCAGCAGTTAATCAACTGATAATTTGTAGGAATGCAATAAACTACTTCCGGCCCATAATATAAGATGTTAATTCATCTAATATGTGAGTATATTGGATGTTATAAGATATTATAAAAGAGTGTTGTATTACATCATTGTGCAATTGGTGTTTAGCTTCTAATATTAACTTGGTGCTTTTAGGTACATATGTCATTGGTAAAGATCCACGCTTCGACCCTTTCTGCGTATGGGGAAATGAGATATCGATGAACCAGCATCAAGTGAGGAAGCTGATAAAGATTGTTAGTAAAATGGGTCAAAAGATGGCAATTAAACTATTTGTTTACACTTTATCCAATACAACAGCAAACTGTAGGATGGTAAGTAAGAACTCTGCAGCCTTCTTTTTACTGCCCATAATGAGTTGTGTTAGATGACAATGTCTGAATCTTTTTTCCTTTGCAGTGGTTCCCAAAGCAGTTTACTAAAGCTTACCTCTCAAACTACATGATTGGTGGGCATGCAAAGGTTAAAGTATTTCTACCAGAACACGATGATTATCTAGATGTTTTCATGAAGACCGTGAAGGATGGGTGGTCGGCCATCACAAGGGGTTGGACTAGAGTCATGCGTGCCTTCTGCATGGAGGAGGGTACAATATGGGCATTCCGCTTCACCTTGTTCAGCAACCAGAATGTATTTCGTCTCTTTTTTTAATAGTACAAGTATACAATTATGGTTCATCATTCTTTATTTGGTTCTTATGTAATTCTTGATGCGTACCTATGAATCGAATAATGCATTGGTTGTCTGAACCTGATGGATATGAATAAAGCTATACATTCAATGTCAAATTCAATTTAAATTTCAATTTCAATTTGATATAGCAGCAATTAAATTACGGTGAAATTATGCTCTCCAGGTTGTTATGGCACACATGGTTGGTAAAACACAAACGTTTGCGATATACACCATAATCCGAGACAGTTCACAGAGAGGAAACGTGTGCAAGCATGCACACAGTTGCCGTTTGCAAAGTGTGTGCGATGTCAGACAATATCACAAACGGTGTTGGCAAACTAACCGTTTGCGGTAGTTGCCTTATCGTACACGATTCGCAACCATGAATTGTTTCTGATGAAGTATGCAGTAAACATTGCACCACATAATAGCGTGTGTGATAGTTGTCTTATCGTATACAATTCGCAACCATGAACTGTGTCTAATGAAGTATGCATCGTAAACGTTGAACCACAGAATAGCGTGTGTGATAGTTGTCGTGTACGACGATGTTACGATGGTCCGGGGTTTCGTAATCCTATCCGACACTTGTACGACGATTAGCTGATCTTCTTAATTAGTTATCGCATACGGTTTGTGAAAAGCGAATGTGTGTGATTGTATGCTTATCATACACGTTCTATAATAGTGAACCGTTTGTGATGGGCCGTGCATCATAAACGTAGCACCACAGAATACTGATTGCGATGGCAATGCGAGCATAAATGAGTAGGAGTATTATAGGGTCCTTATCCCCGACGGTTCTCGGGTCGTGTGGGAAGGACACCCCCCCCCTATCACCATCACTCACTAGGCGACGGTTCCAAATGTCGTCGCGGAAAGGGGTCAAAAACCGTTTGCATAGCATCAACAGGTACCAGTGTGGGGACACAAGAGATTTCTTGTATTTGATTGCAGGGTTGCTTGATAGAGACTATCTTCATCCTACACCTCCCACAGATTGATAAACCTTAGGTCATCCGCTTGAGGGAAAATTGCTACTATCCTACAAAACTTTGCGCTTGGAGGCCCAACACGAGTCTACAAGAATAAAGTTGCGTAGTAGACATCAAGCTCTTTTCTGGCGCCATTGCCAGGGAGGTGAGTGCTTGAAGGTATATCTTTAGATCTTGCAACCAAATCTTTTAGTTTCTTGTTTTATCACTAGTTTGGTTTAAAAAAAGAAAATTACAAAAAATGGAGATTGGGTTACCTCAGGTTGTTCTTTATCTTTATAATGTATATCTTAAGAGTAAGGATTCCGATAATTGTGCTCAATTGCTAGAAAAAGAATTCAACAAAAATTATGGCACAAAAACGTTGGATGATGGGCATGATTGCAATATTGCTAGTATGAATTCTTGGAATATCCATGATGTTAATGATGATTGCATTAGTCATGATAATGATGTCTCCTATAAGAATGTCAATTTTTGCAGAGTGAATTGGGAGTGCAAACACACACCAAGAAGGGAAGATAGATTTTGTAAGAAGCATAAATATTTAGAAACGTAAAATTTGCAAGAGAGGCTAGATGATTGAGCTGAAAGAATTAATTTTTTTTGCCATCCTTGTGAACTTTGCAATAAACATGGTCATTTAAATCTCCAATGCAAATTGTTTCATGATCAAATTGTGTCCAAAAATTGTGATAACTTGATTACCCTTGAGCATCATAAAGAGCTTAGTCTTCTTTTGGGGTACGAAGAAATGAAACGTATAACTGAGGGTATTCCAAAATTTAATCTCAAGAGATTTCTTGATTTTGATCTAGGGGAAATTTATATGTTTTGTGCGGTAAATTGCATTGAAAATGCAAATATTGCGAACTATCTAAAGACAAGAAAACAAATAAAATATGAAGAGAGTACTAATGAAAATGGAAATATTTTCCCAATATCCTCCTAGTGTTTCTTATGATGAATCAGGTAACGAGGAGGAGCTTCCTATCCAATCAATCTCTTCAACGAGAAGCTTGAGAAAATTGATTAAACCCACATGTGAGGTGGTGAAAAAGAAAAAGGAAAGAAGAAAAAATAGAGGTAAAAAAGGTAACTCTCCCAAGAAATATTGCTCCTATCACCATTGTGCCTCATGAAAGTGAATCAAATATGTTGATGGAGGATGATGATATTGAGTATGATTTTGTGATGCCTACTACTTGTTGTGATGATTATGATTGGGAAGACAATTATGTCTCTTATGATCTTGAAAATCTTTTTGGCACTTGCTTAGAACAATATGGTAATAACGTTTACTATACTATTGGTGCCATTCATGCTATTGATAAGAATGATTATGATGATATGCAAATCCACAAGCTTGGGGATGCTATGTTTGATGAGTATGAAATGTTTGAAGATTTATTTGCTGAAATAATGCTTGTCCTAAGCTTGGAGATACTTTGCATGATGAATATGATCCTTTGATTCCTTCTACTTTCGATAAGAAAATTTATTATGATGATAGCATGCCTCCTATTTATGATGATTACAATGATGAAAGTGGGTTTGGAAGAGTGTCAACTCTAGGTAGTAGTGATCCCACTATTTTGGAGGGTGTTGAATCTTATTACAATATTGATGAAAGTGGATTTGGAGAGGTTGTGACTTTATTTAGTGATACATCCACTATTTTGGAAGAGGTTTCAATTGACTATGATGAGAACAAAGTTGCTACTTATGATGATTATTATGATGACATGTATGGCATAAATAGTAATAAATTTTCTATGCTTTTGGATCATGAAAATAATGCTTTATGTGATGTTTATATGGATGAATCTATTCATGATGCTAAGAGAGGAACTTATGATTCATGATGCTCTTTGTGTTTCAATTCTTTACTTTTATGTGAGCATCATTGAAATCATCATGCCTAGCTAAAAGGCATTAAAGAAAAGCGCTTGTTGGGAGACAACCCAACATTTACCCCTATTGTTTCTGTGTGTTCACATGATTATGCTACTGTAGTAATCATGTTTTATCTCTTTTGTTTCAATAAAGTGCCAAGTAAAGCCTTTGGGATAGTGTAGATGATAGTTGACTTGAATCTATGCAAAAACAGAAATTTTTTCACTCCATCCAAGAATTTTGAAAATTCACTGGAATGCGCTTTTGATCTGAATTTTTTACAGGTCATAGATATACAAATTATCTCTGTTGTCCTAATTTTTCAGAATTTTTGGAGTAGCATAAGTATGGCTGGATTACAGATTACTACAGACTGTTCTGTTTTTGACAGATTCTATTTTCAATGCATAGTTTGCTTCTTTCCTAGTTTCTGTGGCTTATATTGCTCAATATAAATTGTGGAAATGATATGATACAATAGGAATTGTGTGGAAACAATTACGAAGCGATCCAATGAGTGTTGAAGCTCGCGGCGGGTATCGTTATTTTCTGACTGTCACAGATGATTTGAGCAGATATGGGTATATCTACTTAATGAAACACAAGTCTAAAACATTTGAAAAGTTCAAAGAATTTCATAGTGAAGTGGAGAATCATCGTAACAAGAAAATAAAGTTTCTACGATCTGACCGCGGAGGTGAATATTTGAGTTACGAGTTTGGCCATCATTTAAAACAATGTGGAATAGTTTCACAACTCACGCCACCTGGATCACCACAGCATAATGATGTGTCTGAACGACGTAACCGTACTTTATTGGATATGGTGCAATCTATGATGTCTCTTACCGATTTACCACTATCATTTTGGGGTTATGCATTAGAGACCACTGCATTCACGTTCAACAGTGCACCGCCAAAATCTGTTGAGACGACACCATATGAACTGTGGTTTGGCAATAAACCTAAGTTGTAGTTTCTTAAAGTTTGGGGATGCGATGCTTATGTCAAAAGGCTTCAGCCTGATAAGCTCGAACCCAAATCAAAGAAGTGCATCTTCATAGGATACCCTAAGGAAACAATTGGGTATACCTTCAACCACATATCCGAAGGCAAGATTTTTGTTGCCAAGCATGGAACCTTTCTAGAGAAGGAGTTTCTCTCGAAAGAACTGAGTGGGAGGAAACTAGAACTTGATGAGGTAATTGTACCTTCTCTCAGTTTGGACAATAGGTCATCCGAGAAATCCGTTCCCGTGATGCCTACACCAACCAGAGAGGAAGCTAATGATAATGATCATGAAACTTCAGATCAAGTTACTACAGAACCTCGTAGGTCAAACGGAGCATGATCCGCACCAGAGTGATACGGCAATCCAGTTCTGGAAGTCATGTTACTTGACCATGACGAACCTATGAACTATGAAGAAGCTATGATGAGCCCAGATTCCGATAAATGGCTTGAGGCCATGAAATCTGAGATAGGATCCATGTATGAGAACAAAGTATGGACTTTGGTGGATTTGCCCGATGATCGGCGACCCATAAAGAATAAATGGATCTTCAAGAGGAAGACTGACGCTGATGGTAATGTTACTGTCTATAAAGCTCGACTTGTCGCAAAAGGTTTTCAACAAGTTCAAGGAATTTACTATGATGAGACTTTCTCACCCGTAGCGATGCATAACTCTGTCCAAATCATGTTAGCAATTGTCACATTTTATGATTATGAAATCTGGCAAATGGACATCAAATCTGCGTTCCTTAATGGATTTCTTAAAGAAGAGTTGTATATGATGCAACCAGAAGGTTTTGTCTATCCTAAAGGTGTTGACAAGGTGTGCAAGCTCCGGCGATCCATTTATGGATTGGTGCAAGCATCTCGGAGTTGGAATATACGCTTTGATGAGGTGATCAAAGCATATGGTTTTATACAAACTTTTGGAGAAGCATGTATTTACAAGAAAGTGAGTGGGAGCTCTGTAGCATTTCTAATATTATATGTGGATGACATATTGTTGATCGGAATGATATAGAATTTCTGGATAGCATCAAAAGATACTTGAATGAAAGTTTTTCATTGAAAGACCTCGGTGAAGCTGCCTATATATTGGGCATCAAGATCTAGAGATAGATCAAGACGCTTAATAGGAATTTCACAAAGCACATACCTTGATAAAGTTTTGAAGAAGTTCAAAATGGATCAGTCAAAGAAAGGGTTCTTGCATGTGTTTTAAGGTGTGTAGTTGAGTCAGCTCAATGCCCGACCACTGCAGAAGATAGAGAGAAAATGAAAGTCATTCCCTATGCCTCGGCCATAGGTTCTATCATGTATGTTATGTTGTGTACCAGACCCAATGTGTGCCTTGATATAAGTTTAGCAGGGAGGTACCAAAGTAATCCAAGAGTGGATCACTAGACAGCGGTCAAGAACATCTTGAAGTACCTGAAAAGGACTAAGGATATGTTTTTTGTCTATGGAGGTGACAAAGAGTTCGACGTAAATAGTTACGTTGATGCTAGCTTTGGCACTGACCCGAATGGCTCTAATAACAAATTGCATACGTATTTTTATTGAATGGTGGAGCTGTCAGTTGGTGCAGTTCCAAGAAGAGCGTCGTGGCGGGATCTACGTGTGAAGCGGAGTACATAGCTGCTTCGGAAGCAGCAAATGAAGGAGTCTGGATGAAGGAGTTCATATCCGATCTGGGTGAAATACCTGGTGCATCGGGTCCAATGAAAATCTTTTGTGACAATACTGGAGCAATTGCCTTAATGAGGGAATCCAGATTTCACAAAAAGACCAAACGCATCAAGAGACGCTGCAACTCCATCCGTGATCTAGTCAAGGAAGGAGACATGGAGATTTGCAAAATACATATGGATCTGAATGTGGTAGACCCGTTGATTAAGCCTCTTCCACGAGCAAAACATGATCAGCACCAAGACTCCATGGGTGTTAGAATCATTATACTGTAATCTAGATTATTGACTCTAGTGCAAGTGGGAGACTGAAGGAAATATGCCCTAGAGGCAATAATAAAGTTGTTATTTTATATTTCTTTATTCATGATAATTGTTTATTATTCATGCTAGAATTGTATTGGCCGGAAACTTGATACTGTGTGGATACATAGACAAAACACCGTGTCCTTAGTATGCCTCTACTTGACTAGCTCGTTAATCAAAGATGGTGAAGTTTCCTGGCCATAGACATGAGTTGTCATTTGATGAACGGGGTCACATCATTAGGAGAATGATGTGATGGACAAGACCCATTCGTTAGCTTACCATTATGATCGTTCAGTTTTATTGCTACTGCTTTCTTCATGTCAAATACATATTCCTCCGACTATGAGATTATGCAACTCCCGGATAGCGGAGGAATGCCTTGTGTGCTATCAAATATCACAACGTAACTGGGTGATTATAAATAAGCTCTATAGGAATCTCCGAAGGTGTTTGTTGGGTTGGCATAGATCAAGATTAGGATTTGTCACTCCGAGTATTGGAGAGGTATCTCTGGGCCCTCTCGGTACTGCACATCATAAGAAGCCTTGCAAGCAAAGTGACTAATGAGTTATTGCGGGATAATGCATTACAGAACGAGTAAAGAGACTTGCCGGTAACGACATTGAACTAGGTATGAAGATACCGACGATAGTATCTCGGGCAAGTAACATACCGATGACAAAGGGAATAATGTATGTTGTCATAACGGTTCGACCGATAAAGATCTTCGCAGAATACGTGGGAGCCAATATGAGCATCCAGGTTACATGACGAGGAGTCTCGAAATGGTCGAGAGGTAAAGATTGATATATAGGACGATAGTATTCGGAAACCAGAAGTGTTCTGGGGGTATCGAGTACGTATCGGGTCACCGAAAAAGGGTTCTGGGCACCCCCGGCAAAGATATGGGCCTTAATGGGCAAAGAGAGGGACAGACCAGCCCACAAGGGTCTGGTGCGCCCCCATATAGGCCAAAATAGGAGGGGAAGGAAAGAGGAGAAGAGAGAAAGGAAGTGAAGGGATTCAGCCTCCCCCTTCCTTCTCTCATCCCTCCTCCTTCCTCCCCCCTTCAAAAGTTATGGTAAGGGGACCGAATTGCACTAGGGCCCCAAGTAGGATTCCTCCTACTTGGGCGTCCCCTTGGATGCTCCCTCTCCCTCCCACCTATATATATGAAGGGGGGAGGCACCTAGAAGACACACCAACGTCTGTTAGCCGTGTGCGGTGCCCCCCTCCACAGTTTACGCCTCCGGTCATATTCACGTAGCGCTTAGGCGAAGCCCTGCGTGGATCACTTCACCATCACCGTCACCATGCCGTCGTGCTGACGCAACTCTCCCTCGACACTTTGCTGGATCAAGAGTTCGAGGGACGTCATCGAGCTGAACGTGTGTAGAACTCGGAGGTGCCATACGTTTGGTGCTTGATCGGTCGGTACGAGAAGAAGTTCGACTACATCAACCGCGTTGACAAACGCTTCCACTTTCGGTCTACGAGGGTACATGGACACACTCTCCCCCTCTCGTTGCTATGCATTTCCTAGATAGATCTTGTGTGAGCGTAGGAAAAAAATTTAAATTACATGCTACATTTCCCAACATCAAAAGGGTTGGTCAGTGGCTGCCCCAAATGCTGGATGCGACCTCTGTCCAGCGCTGGAATCAGTTGACCACTTGGTGCTCCGTTGCCATCCAGTCAATGCTCTCTGGAACAGACTCATGCTGGCTCCTTTGGCACGCGACTCCCCTGATATCAAGCATTTTGTTTGCCATGCGGCTGACCAACTTGCGTTCAAGAGTAAATGAAATATTGCTTTTGTGGCTTGTGTTGTCACACTTTGGCAAGTTAGGAATGCTCGGGTCTTCAGTGCCAAGTGTTGGACAGAGTCATATAGCAGGTTTCATTTTGCTGACTTGATCCTCCTCTGGAGCAACAGAACCACAAAGTGACAGGACTAGGACGACTTGCAGACTTGGGCTACTATGATCGAAGGCTAGATCATGATCATATATATATGTTCGTCTCTTTCTTTCTTCCTTCCTTTCTTAGACTGCTCGTGGCCTTGCACCTTGCTGCACTTCACAAGTTAATGTAACTGCATTTTCCTCGGCCTTGTGTCTATTTTGAAATATAAGGTAGGCCATGTGCACTATGTTGTCTATATCCAAAATATATCGAAGAAATTCATTGTGGATAAATTTTATGTATCCATAACTCGCATGGCTTCATTCTCTGGACGTAGAGAAAGATCCATTAAAACCATGAGTTGATGGGAATGCGGTATTGGGACACAAAGTTTCATATCCTAGTGCCATTCGACCCACCACACATAATTAGTTGGGGCGTATGAATATATCTAAATCTAGTGATCCATATGGATATGTAATCACTACATCTATCAACTACATAGATAGATGATTTTGTACTACCAATGATATAAGTTACCGAAAAGAGATTCCACCTCTGGAGAATAGCTGGGTATCTGCATGAACCATTGTGCTACGATACTTGCTCTTTGTTTCACCACCTTGTTGTTCTCAATTCTGTTTTCAGAAGAAAACTGGTGTAGGTATTGCTTATGAATACCATCCCATTATTGAACAAGATTATTTCTACCTAGATTATACCCTTTGCTTGAGTTCAGTGTGAGTGTTGTTCACACTTTGCCATGGCCATGGTCTTTGGATCTGAATCATTTGAAAGTTTTTTACAATCTAGTTGAGCAATGTATGTTGACAATTGTACACTTCCGGTTATATGTTTCTCCAGAGTCTATATATGTATATATAGTTGATGGAAATACGCTACCCATGGTGACCGCCCGCGATTTCCCAATGCAGTTGAGTCGGGTATTCCCATGTCCCGGTTATCATGTGCACTATGACCTGGTTGATGGAGGTTTCTCGTCCACTGGGTGTATACTATGCATTAGGTGTCTGTCAACGTGAAATTGACTTGCATTTACTGATTCAGAGGCCACGACATCCTTGCTTGCAAGAAGCTGAATCCTAATGTATTATTGCCATACATCTCCCCCTGTTGCTTTGAACGGGGAGTGGAGTGATTCTTGTTGGTATCTTCACTCTTTCAGGCATATTTTACAGGATTGCAGGATTGTGTGACACATTTATAGTCAGAAAATGAATCTGGCAGATTATTTGCAATGTGTTGCAAATCTTCTGAACGGATGGTTTATATCTTTGAGTACGTGGATTTGAGGCAGAAATGTGTTAAACAATTCACTAATTTTCTGGTATTCTTAATGGTATTTTAACTCTCCCCCTAATGTCTGGAAATGTTCCTCATTGAATCAGCATGTTAGCCTTGGATAACTCCCCATGTGAGGGGCTTGAGATATTAATGGAAATACCAATATTCCTCACGTAGATTCCAAATATACATTGAAGGGCTAATGATGTATACCGGGGTGATGATATCGTATGCAACCGAATTACCGTGGATGGGAAATACTTAATAGATTTCCATGTATCAAAGATAGAGGGTAATATATTATGCAGTTTAGTCATGAGCGTGTAAAACTACATGACTCCAACGTAAAGTTGTTAAATTACAATTTTAAAGTAAAGATAATGCAATGAGGTTAACTCTTTGGATAAAGGATTTTACCAAACCATTTTGAGTCTAGACATATTGAACAGAGTGCTAAACTTCTATCCTAGGGCCTCGGTCGAGTCCTCGATCGATCAAGTTCTTTGACTAGGAGTTATCCAGGGATCAATTGATCGAGTCGCGATCTTGGCTTATTACTCGCTCGCGATCGATGGAGCGAGGGTTATTGGCTCATTACGCGTTCCAGATCGGGCACACGAGCTCTGGTGCTTCTTGGCCGGCGTGCTAGCACTTGCTACTCCTCTTCGTATTCGAATTCGCCGGGGCGGGAGTTGTTGGATTTGCTTTGCCTTCGAGCTGTCGCGCGCCGTATGGGTCTCGCCGTTGATACGGTGTAGGAGTATCATACACCGTATGATGAAGTTACCTGGCTGGCTCGATATGATATACGGTTCGATGTCCGGCCGTGTCGGTCCAATCACGAAATTGAGGCGACCAAGGGGAGCCAGG
The DNA here is from genome assembly GCF_018294505.1 of Triticum aestivum. NCBI lineage: Eukaryota > Viridiplantae > Streptophyta > Magnoliopsida > Poales > Poaceae > Triticum > Triticum aestivum. The sequence goes on from NC_057813.1 coordinate 493,436,521, forward strand.
CTGGCAGCGTCCCCCACAGCTCGACAATCGGACTCGCTCGCGAACCCTATACCCAAGGCATGTGTTGTGCACAAAATTATTTGGGGCCTGGCCGGTGCTCGCCGGCGAATTTCCTGCCGCCTTCTGACGAAGTCAATATGTTCTCTCATAAAAGAACATCATCGATGATTACGTGCTCATCGGATGCAAGTCAAGGAGAAGGAACTTTTGACTCAAAAATCTGAAATTGAACTTTTTGTTTGCCAAAATAATTAATAACAGTACTCCATCCGTCCTATAATATAAGACGTCTTTACAGTTCAAACAAAGCTACTATATTTGTTAGAGAAAAACAGTGGCAAAATAATTCATCTTCCTGTACCACTGCAATAGATTGCAACTAGTGTAGTGGCCGCGCATTGCAACGGGGAATTTTGTAAATGTTTGAATGTCTTAAATTTCATAAGGGTAATTCGCCGGCGAACTGTTATAGGAAAGGTATCAATTACAGCAATACCCCTAGCAATCAAATTGTCATAGGAAAGGTACTCGACAAACAGAAACTTTGCCGAGTGTTGCGCTGGGCAAACAAAAACCAAAACCAAAACCACTATCAAATGGTCTTTTTCATTGTGCCAAAATAACCTGGGCCGAAAAAACGTCTTACGGGAGTAGCTGTTAGCCAGACCACGATGGCGACAATGACCGCTGACTCATGATACACTGATAGATTGTGTATCATGCTATGAAGGCCATACATGCTATGATCAGAAACAGTTAGCGGCTAGCAATAGCAGCAATATAACGATTCACGGAAGTAGTAGATGGCTCTATCTGCGGACACAAATGTATAAACCTCGCAGAATAACGAGACAGCAGGACCAGATACCCAAAAACTCTTAGCATAGCACAAAATTAACTAGTTCACCAGGTCAAATAGCCATTAAGTAACAAGCAAACTATTCCAAAAAAAGACCAACTGTTTCGACACTGAATTTCAAGTCCTAGATAGGTTCTTTGCCACCGTCACGATCCCAAGCACTGCTCCGCTTACTTGAAGCACTTGGCGTCCAGCAAGGCCTGCCCCTCGAACGGCTCAAGGTCCTCGATCATGGCTTCCACGCGCTTCTTCTGGGCCTCGTCAGAGAGGTCAACCTTGGTCCACTCGTAGAGCTCCATGTCATAGACCTCCTTCATGACGAACTCAGGGATGTCCTGCCCACGGAAGAGCCACAGCCCCTTGACCTTGAAGGGCGCCTCAGAACCAATCACGAGCATCTTGCCAAAAGCATACTTGCGGCACAGATCCATCCGCTGCAGGAACCCGCCGACCTTGTTCAGGGTCACGTACGACACGGTGTTCTCTTCCTGGTACTTGTAGTCACAGAACCACAGAGAGTAGCCCTCTGGGTCATACATCTCCCAGAAACCTGAAGCATAGACATCATACATGAGTTTTGGTTCATGTTAAGATCAGAGTTACAAATGAACAAGGAGAATGCCACAACTACAAACACATAATTTGAGATAACCTCCTGCCGTAATGCACAAAGTAGCATCGCAAATGAACAAGAATGAGAATCATGCATATCCCCTACAAAGATCTAAAGAGTCATTCTACTAATACCACAACTATAAACACGTAGACAAAAAATGCTGTCTGATGCACAAAGCAGAGCATTGATCAAGGCAAGGCAAACTGCATGACTCAGAAGTAGCTCAATGTCGAAAGAATGGGCAATGGGATCCTCTTTAACATTTAGACCAGTTAGTGCTGACAGGCCAAATTTTTAGAGACTAGGGTATCAGTGGATGCTCACACTGTTAGGTTGTACAGTCACAATTAACAGACAGTGACCGACTGGGAATTCTAAATAATTAACAAACATCACATATAGAACTTGCAAGGGATCACTAACATATATATTAGAATACAAGAATTTATTAGACAGAAGTAATACCTTTAACAGCAACATCATGGAAGTTGCTCTTAGTGTTTGAGTATAGCCTCTTCCAGTCATCAAGTACCATCTTGCTTGGTGGCAGTAGATCAAGGGGATTTTTGGGCTTAGGCTTTGGTGCCTCTTCCTCTGGTGCCTCAACTACTGCTGGCTTTGGGGCCGCCTTGGGAGCCTCTTTCTTGGCCTCCTTTTGTTTAGCAGGAGCAGCCTTCTTCTGAACAGGAGGTACAACCTCTGCCTGCTTGAATTCGCCAATGACCTTCTTGAAGTTAGGCTGGTTAACCATGGTCCAGAAGTACCTCTCAACATGAGGGAACTCAGATGTGAAAGTCTTGGTCAAGATCCGAGCAAAACCATGGTAGAGGTTGCATGTCATGACAATATCAGCCAGAGTGACAGAATGCCCAACAAGGAATGTGTTTGATGCCAGGTGTGTGTTCAATGCTTCAAGGGCCCTCTTTAATCCAGCAATGCCGAATTCCTCATCCTGTAGTGGTAGATGTTAGAATCTTTGCAGCTTTCCAATGCTTGAACATAGAGCAAATTGTGGTATCTAAGATGCACTTACCTGGGCATTGAAAGCCCTATAACCAAGCCTTGGGTACAACCACCTTGCGATATTGGGATCAACCTCTGTGGCAGCAAAGTCCATCCATTGCTCAACACGTGCCTGCAAGAATTAGCAACAGATAAGCACTAAAGATTGCAGAGCTACTGACTATAAGAGTACTTGTTATATCACTCACATATTCAATAAGAGAACCACCCCAAAGCAGGTTGTCACCCTTTGAGCGAGCAACTGAAGGAAGAAAAGAAAACAGTGGTCAATTTAGGCAGTGTGGAATCAGCAAGATTTGATTAAAAAGATGTAACAATATATACCATAGCGTGCAATAGCATTGCTCTCAAAAACAGCACCATCAGGAGTCTCAAGAACAGGAACCTGCAAATAATTATTAGTTCCTTGCTTGCTGACTCACTGTATATTTAACTAATCTGCGAGTCTGATTCATGTACCTTCCCAAGGGGGTTCATCTTGATGAATTCAGGGGTTTTGTTTGATACACCCATCTCGAAGTTCTTGGGGAGCTCAACCTTGACCCCACAGTACTCTGCAGCAATAAGTGCCTTGAAGGCATTCTTGTTGCCGCTGCCTGAATGCAAAACCTACAAGGATAAAGCATAGGACATGTTCAGAACAATGGACAAACATGGGAACCTGCATATAAAGTAACTAGAACATACAAAGCAGAAGCAGATCAATCTGATGTACACCAGCAAGCTAAGTTATTAAGTGAAAGAAGCAGAAATGAACTAATCTCGAGTAACAATAAAAACGCCCCTAAATCCATTCCAATTTTGTCGCGTATAAATTTCAGCGACTCAAGAGCTCAAGAATTCCCTAATTAAGGAATAAGTGACACATCCTGGAGATCTAACAACTTGCGCATGATCATACACGAATCTACGACATCATGACCAAATATCAAAACATGTAAACGGGCCATCGGTCCAGAGCCAGCAACCAAATCGATAATTCGATCAGAACCCTATAAATCCCCACGTCCAGACCCCGCGAACTGCATCCGGCAGAGACGTTACACATGCAGAGACCTACGACCGCCCGCGTCAAGCATCAGAACAAGCCAACCGCAAATCACGCGCATTCCAAATCGGAGAGGCCCAACAGAACTCAAATCGCACCAACATCTACTCGCGCGCAACCCCGAACTACGCAACCATACGCAAGCAAACAACGAAATCTACGAGGCGGGATGAGAGACTCACGAGCGCCATGTCGGCAGGAGCTGCAGGCTTCACCCGATTCCAAATCTCAGATCTGCACAAACGGGGAACAAAACACCACAGGAAACCGTGAGATCGACCAGAATTAGCACGGGCAGGCGACGAGGGTAGGAAGAGAGATCGAGAGCGGGGAGGAGGTCTGGGATCTTACAGAGAGTGCGGATCGAGACGAGATCGCGGCGGAAACCTCAGCGGGCGAGGGTGGGGAAGAGAGGGGTTTGGAAAGGGGACGGGGGCGCGGATTTATGGCGGCGCGGGGGAGTGGGGAGGGGGGAGGGAGCTCCGGGGCTTTCTAGGGTTGCGGGGCGGAGGGTCACGATGGCGGGATGGGACGGTTGGACGGACGGGATTGTTCGAGGAATGGGAGGTGACGGGCGGGCGGTGGTTTTCGTGTTGGCTCCCTGGGTTTTTTTGGAGCCAGTATGAAAGTCCCTGCAGGGTCGACCTTGTAATTTGGATTCACTTGCAGGATCAGTGCGTGCGTGCTAGAAAGCAAACGGGCTAGCGAGGGTCGCGCCGTCCGCGGAGCTTTTGCGTGGGGGTACACTGGCTCGGACGAGACTTGGCTGCTCCCCGCGTGTGTGCCCATCCGTGCTTCCGCATATGTGGCATGATTTGATTGGAACAAAATAAGGCTTGGCCCCACCCCCTTAAAATCAGGGGGGAGATGATTAGATTAGAAAGGAAAAAGGAAAAAAATGAATCGTAGGATGAAGTGGAAGCACGAATGGGAGCATGGAAAGGGAGCAGGCAAGCCGGATCCCTCTGGCTCTCCACGTACGAGGGCATATCCGGTCCTAGGATGCTATGGGTTTTTTTTTGGGAAGTTTCTTTTTTTTAGGGGATTTCTTTTCGGGGAAGTGCTATGGTTCCTTCTGTTGGGAAACTTGGGTTTTGATGGAGCCCATTAAGAAGCAAGTGTCCAAGTCACTTTACTTCTAACACTGACGTGAACACTTGAGAGGTAAAATTCCCCTCTCGTTAGGGTTTTTTTCATCCTCTCGGCAGCGGCGGCGCCGGCGCCCACCACCGTAGAGACCTCCCATCCCCTCACCCGGCTTCGCTGCTGCCGTCAGTCGGAGTCCCTGACCTCTGGCTTGAGCGGTGGGATGACGGGGAAGAAAGGGAACCACCGCCCACGGGATTCTTCTATTCTCGGGCAAGAGATCTAATGGACAACAAAGCTTCTGGCTCGGGTTCTGCTTCGACCGACCTGGAGGCGATGATGGAAGAGCTTGGCCTTAATGATGAAAACTTGCAAGATGTGATCATTGAGGAGTCTGAATTGATGGATGATTCGACTCGGTGGATGGCTCTGGCTCGTGTGCATACGAGTAAACCCTATAGCCAGTACTGGTTCTGTAGGAACATGTGGATTGCTTGGGATCTTGAGCGGGAGGTAAAAATCCGCCTCCTTGAAGAAAATCTCTATTCGCTACAGTTTTCGTGCCTTGGTGACTGGGAGCGAGTAATGGAGGAGGGTCCATGTACTTCCAAAGTGAAAGCACTGGTGCTAGTGCCTTATGATGGATTCACTCGGCCATCCACGATTCCCCTAAACAAGATAGACATTTGGATGCAAATCCATGACCTTCCAGATGGATACTACCCCAATATCAAAGCATTGTCAGTCATGATGGGGGAGTACATATATGCTGAGCCAAAGTTACTGGACTTCGAAGGCAATTTTTACAAGGTACGGGTGAAGATAGATGCAACAAAACCACTCGGCAATGCGGTGTCATTGGTGGTCAAGAGGAACAAGGAGGTCATCAGAGAAATATTCCGGGTGAAATACGAAAGGTTGCTAGATTGGTGTGCGGTATGTGGCCACCTGGTTCACATGTCCAAGGAGTGTGGGAATGGCATTCATCTCCCAAAAGCTCCTATTTTCAAGGATCTTCGAGCTGACTGGTATAAAGAAGCAGGAAGAGGACCGGGGGAAGGAAGATGAACCAAAGGAAGTAGAGGAATAGGCAGGCTGCACGTGGCCAAGGAAGGGATTCCACCAACCCTATGAACTAAGAGTACGCTTATAATGGTAGCGAGGAGCACTTGGGTGATTCAGCTATGGAAGAAGTGGACAGCAGCACGAAGAAAGGCGCTTCAAGGGAGGGTACCCCGAGCCAGATTCCTCCTTCCACCAAAGGGATAGCAGCCAACCAGTTAGCCCTCCTTCCAACAGATGTACCTATAAGCCCTTCATCCAAACATGGCATGAAGAGGATAAAGAACGGTCCGGTGACTGTTGATAAAAGCGGCAAGACAAGTGTGGCAAACAAAAAACCTGATGTGTGTTTGGAGGGCACCAAGGGGGGTCGCGCCTAACGCAATGAGTCTCTTAGTATGGAATTGTCGTGGGGCTGGCAACCCTGCGACGGTTAGAGAGCTCCGGGATACATCGAAGCAATATGCCCCCTTGATCCTTTGCATCCTTGAAACTAAAATAGAGGGTACTCGTGTTGAGAATTTGTCAGATACATTGGGCTTTGATAGTAGTTTTGCAGTCAGTAGCACCGGTAGAAGTGGTGGCTTAGAATTTTTTTGGAATAATGCAATAAAGGTTGAAGTTATTGGTTACTCTAAGTATCACATTGATGTACATGTTGATGATTTGGTGGAGACACAGCTTCATTTCCCTTTTGTTTATGGCGAAGCACAAGTACCGGAGAGATATAAAACGTGGAACATGATGAGAAATATTGTAGCTACAAGCAGTCGGCCCTGGCCGGTTATTGGTGATTTTAATGAAGTACTCTACCCACACGAACACATGGGAACTGGGAACCGCAATCAAGCACATATAGATGCATTTCGAGACGCTCTAGATACATGCGGACTCACAGATATTGGATATAGAGGAAGCAATTGGACTTTTGAAAAAAAAGGTAGCAAGAGGTACCTACACAAGAGTTCGACTTGACGGATGCGTAGTTGATACTACATGGGCATTGGAATTTCCTTCTGTCATACTCGAACAAAAATGTGCTGCAACTTTGGATCACCTACTAGTGCAGCTCCACCTACGCGACGTAACTGCATGCAAACTGGGCTCCAACCATTTTAAATATGAGATTGCATGGGAGCGGGACCAGGCATTGAAGGAGCTAGTGGGAAATGCGTGGACAGGTGCAACTGATTCTATTGGTTTAGTCAGCGACACGCTAAGAAGCTTGGGCAACGATTTGTCTAGGTTGGACAAAACTCATTTTGGCAATGTGCGACGGGAAATAGCCCAGCTAAAGCGATAGTTACATGAGTTGCGTGGAATCCCGGGTCGGACTGGTCCTTCTCATGGGGAAATAAAGATCCAGGAAAGATTAATCGAACTCTTTCACAGGGAAGAAATGTTGTCGCGTCAACATGCGAGGGTAGAGTGGCTCATGCACGGGGACAAGAATACATACTTTTTCCATCTAAGGGTGAGCAGACGCAGAAGGAAGAGTGAAATAAAAGCTTTACAGAGAGTAGATGGATAGATCACATAGGACATAGATGAAATGGAGGCTATGACCACAGAGTTTTATCAAAATATTTACACGTCTGAAGATGAACAGAACATGGAGCTTGTCTTGGAAACTGTCCCATGCAAGGTCACGCCGGCTATGAAAGAGTTGCTTAATGCCCCATATACTCACAAGAAGATTAAAGTGGCTTTGTTTCAGATGTTCCCCACAAAGGCGCCCGGTCCAGATGGCTTCCTAGCACATTTCTTTCAACACCACTAGGACATATGCGGTGATGACGTGACCAAGGAGGTTCTTAAAATTATGGAGGGATCCGAGTCAGCAGAGAGCATCAATGAGACCCTTTTGGTCTTAATCCCCAAGGTGAAGAATCCTACCCTTCTGACGTAATTCTGCCCCATTAGTGTGTGCAATGTGTTGTACAAGATCGCGTCTAAGGTAAAATCCAACCGACTGAAAATGGTCTTGCCTAATATTATTCCTGATGAGCAGTTTGCGTTTGTGCCAGGGAGATTTATTACTGGTAATATTATCAAGACACATGAATGTTTTCATCTCATGAAAAGGAACAGGGCAAAAAAACATCAATCTTGTGCTTTGAAACTTGACATGATGAAGGCATATGATAGAGTGGAATGGATGTGTATCAAGGGGATCATGTTAAAGTTGGGTTTCACTAACAGATGGGTGGAAATAGTAATGGGAATGGTGAGTTCTGTTAAATTCTCAATCATGTTTAATGGGAAGAGACTTAGTGAGTTTACTCCTTCATGAGGGATCCGACAAGGGGGGCCGATATCTCCATACTTATTTTTGTTGGCAGCCGAGGGCCTTTCGTGCCTCCTCAAATTCAAAAGTGAGTCATCAAACCTGGGTGGGCTACAGGTGGCACCTTCAGCGCCACTTGTGAATCACCTATTATTCGCATATGACAGTTGTTGTTCTTCAAAGCTAACAGTGTGGAAACTATCGAGGTGAACCAAGTCTTGGATGTTTATTGTTAGGCCACTGGTCAACGTATAAATAATGCAAAGTCTCCATCTTCTTCAATAAAGGAGTGCCAGAAGGGGTCCGTAATGAGATCAAAGGGTTACTTGGCCTCCCAAATGAAACACTAAATGAAAAGTATTTGGGTATGTCGTCTGATGTTGGGAGTTCTAAGAACGGTGCATCCAAATACTTGAAAGACCAATTGTGGAGTAAGATTCAGGGGTAGATAGAGAAGACTCTGTCATACGCGGGTAAGGAGGTTTTGGTCAAGGCGGTTGCACATGATATCCCAGTTTTCTCAATGTCATGTTCCAAACTGCCGAGGAGCTTATGTGAACATCTAAATATGATGATCAGAAGATTCTGGTGGGGCAGCAAAGCAGGCCAGCGTAAACCTCATTGGGTCTCCTGGAAGGCAATGGCACAGCCTAAGGGGATGCGATGCTTGTAATATGCGTTGGTATTTCCCCGAAGAGGCGAGGATGATGCCACGCGACAGAGGTAAGTATTTCCCTCTGTTATGAGAGGTTATCAATCCACTAGGAGAACCAAGCAACACTATGTAAACATCACCTGCACACAAACAACAAATACTTAAAACCCAACGCGTAAGAGGGGTTGTCAATCCCTCAACGGTATTGAGATAGATTAAATTGTATAGGTTTTGATAAATAGATCTAACAAAAATACAAAATAAATAAATAAAGAAAAAATGCAGCAAAGTATTTTGGATTTAATATATGATAGGAAATAGACCCAGCGGCCATAGTTTTCACTAGAGGATTCTCTCAAGAAAATAGCATACGGTGGGTAAACAAATTACTGTTGGGCAATTGATAGAAAAACAAATAATTATGAGGATATTCAAGGCAATGATCATGTACATAGGCATCACGTCCAAGATTAGTAGACCGACTCCTGCCTGCATCTACTACTATTACTCCACACATCGACCGCTATCCAGCATGCATCTAGTGTATTAAGTTTATGAAAAATGGAGTAATGCAACGAGAACTATGACATGACATAGACAAAATAAACACATATGAATAAACCCCATCTTGTTACCCTTAATAGCAATGATACATGTGTGTCATGTCTCTTTCTTTCACTCAGATTGAGCACCGCAAGATCGAACCCATCACAAAGCACCTCTTCCCATAGCAAGATAAATCAATCTACTTAGCCAAACCAAACCAATAAATCGGAGAAAAAATACGAGGCTATAGCAATCATGCATAAAAGAGTTCAGCAAAGACTCAAATAATATTCATGGATAGAACTATCATAACCTCACAATTCATCGGATCCCAACAAACACACCGCAAAAAAGAGTTACATCAAATAGATCTCCAAGAACATCGAGGCGAACATTGTATTGAAGATCAAAAAGAGAGAAGAAGTCATCTAGCTACTAACTACAGACCCATAGGTTTGTGGTGAACTACTCAGGCATCATCAGAGGGGCAACAAGGATGATGAAAAGAACCCCTCCGTGATTGTTGCCACCTTCAGCAGAGTGCCGAAAAAGGCCTCTAGATTGGATCTCGTGGTTTTGGAACTTGTGGCGGCGAAAAAAGTATTTCGTCGACTCCCCTAGGGTTTTGGGGACTTTAGAGTATTTATATAGAGGCGGAGGTAGCTCAAGGGGGTGCTCGTGGGCCCCACTACCCACCAGGGCGCGCCGTAGGCCCTTGGCGCGCCCTGGTGCCTAGTGGGCCCCATGAGCGTCCCCTTGTGCCCTCCAGAAGTGATAGAGGCAAAGGTGTCCCGTCTTTCGATGAGATGTTGGATATCGCTTTGGTGGAAGTCGACTTTGACGATCCGACTACGGACGTGCGAGGACGTCGCGCCTTAGCAATCGCTAAACCAACTCCGAGAGGTTATTGAACATGTTGGAGCACGATCAACCTGACCACGAGGGTTTGTTTCCTGTGAGCAAACGAAGAACAAGCAAGAAACTGAGATTGCAATCTGGATATTGCGAATATAAGATGAAAGCTTTATTGATCAAGGTGGGGTTCTGTGACGCCTTTGTCTGGTCGTTGAACACAAACGAAGTACGCGAAGTTGCAGCTATGGCGAACTTTAATCTAAACAAAACCCAAAGTCTAAACGACGCTCTAAGGGCTATATATATGGAGGAAGAGGGGGAATTTCGTGGCCCTTGGGGAAGGGGTCCGAAACCAACCCTATCTCTTGTTTTCCCACACATACGAACTCTAAAAACAGCCTATATTCAAGTATTTCGAAATTACATGGGCCTGGCCCAATAATAAGGTGACGCAGCACCTAAAATAGCCTTTGGACGAAATTTATGAAGTAGCATCTTGTATATTTCGTCCAAGGCTTCATCCAGTCATTATGGTGGCTTCAACGTCCTGAAATCATCACTTGTAACTCCGTTCTTGTTCCCCTTGCGCATGCCATCATCTCCATGCTTGTTCTTGCTCCAATGTTCATCCTTCTCCAAGCTAGGCCCTTCATTTGTAAGCAAAACAAATGTATCCAATTTAGGCAGCATCATATTCTCATGAACATTAGAATCATTACCAAGAAACGAAAGTACCTGGTAATTTAATTGGCGTGCGCGAGTCTAGTAATTGGTCCAGTATGTATAGCAGCAGGGGCTGTGGGTGTAACAATGGTATTGATGTCCTCATCATCCTCCCCTTCTTGAAATGAAGTCGTCCTCGACAGAAGCTCATCTTCCTCACCCAAATAAGGCTTCAAATCTGCAATGTTAAAAGTGGGACTAACCCCAAAATCTGCAGGCAGCTCAAGTTTATATGCATTATCATTTATTTTCTCTAACACCTTAAAAGGACCATCAGCACGTGGCATTAGCTTTGATTTGCGCAAATCAGGAAATCTATCCTTACGCAAATGTAACCAAACAAGATCTCCAGGTGCAAACACAACATGTTTTCTACCCTTATCTCCAGCAAGTTTATATTTAGCATTCATACGCTCAATGTTTTCCTTAGTTAACTCATGCATTTTAAAAATCAATTCAGCACGTTGTTTAGCATCAAAATTAACCTTCTCCGAAGATGGAAGAGGCAACAAATCAATAGGTGCACGAGGTAGGAAACCATACACAATTTCAAAAGGGCACATCTTAGTAGTAGAATGCAATGAACGATTATAAGCAAATTCAATATGAGGCAAGCATTCCTCCCACATTTTCTTATTATTCTTCAAAACAGCCCTAAGCATAGTAGACAATGTTCTATTGACTACTTCAGTTTGTCCATCAGTTTGGGGGTGACAAGTAGTACTAAAAAGCAGTTTAGTCCCCAACTTAGCCCATAAACATCTCCAAAAGTGGCTAAGAAATTTAGTATCACGATCTGAAACAATAGTATTTGGCACACCATGCAAGCGAATAATTTCACGAAAGAACAAATCAGCAACATTAACAACATCATCGCTTTTATGACATGGTATAAAGTGTGCCATTTTCGAGAATCTATCCACGACAACAAATATGCTATCCCTCCCCTTCTTTGTTTGAGGTAAACCTAAAACAAAGTCCATAGATATATCCTCCCAAGGAACACTAGGTACAGGCAAAGGCATATATAAACCATGAGGATTGAGTCGTGACTTAGCTTTTTGACATGTAGTGCAGCGAGCAACAAAGCGCTCAACATCCCGTCTCATCTTTGGCCAAAAGAAATGTGTAGCAAGTACGTCCTCCATCTTCTTCACGCCAAAGTGTCCCATTAGTCCTCCTCCATGCGCCTCCTGCAACAACAAAAGATGAACGGAGCTAGCTGGAATGCATAGCTTGTTAGCACGGAACACAAATCCATCATTAACGACGAACTTGTTCCAAGTTCTTCCTTCTTTACAATTCTGCAATACATCTTTAAAATCAGCATCATGCACATATTGATCTTTGATGGTCTCCAAACCAAATATTTTGAAGTCAAGTTGTGAAAGCATAGTATAGCGACGAGACAATGCATCAGCAATAACATTTTCTTTACCCTTCTTGTGTTTAATGACATAAGGGAAAGTCTCAATGAATTCAACCCATTTAGCATGTCTACGATTCAGTTTAGCTTGACTTTTAATATGTTTCAAAGATTCATGATCAGAATGTATAACAAATTCTTTGGGCCATAAATAATGTTGCCATGTTTCTAAAGTCCGAACAAGAGCATATAATTCTTTATCATAAGTAGAATAATTCAGACTAGGCCCACTCAATTTTTCAGAAAAGTATGCAACAGGTTTGCCATCTTGTAATAACACACCTCCTAATCCAATTCCGCTAGCATCACATTCAAGCTCAAAAGTCTTATTAAAATCAGGAAGTTGGAGTAAAGGAGCATGTGTCAACTTATCTTTCAACACCGTGAAGGCTTCTTCCTGTGCGGTACCCCAAACAAAAGGCACATCCTTCTTTGTAAGCTCATTGAGAGGTGCAGCAATGGTGCTGAAATCTCTCACAAAACGCCTATAGAATCCAGCGAGGCCAAGAAAACTCCTCACTTGTGTGACCGTTTTGGGCTGCGGCCAACTCTCAATAGCTTCAATCTTGGCTTTATCAACTTCAATTCCCTGTGGAGTAACAACATAGCCAAGAAAAGACACTCGGTCGGTGCAAAAGGTGCACTTCCCAAGGTTACCAAACAAACGTGCATCACGTAGAGCAATAAAAACAACACGTAAATGTTCCAAATGTTCCTCCAAAGATCTGCTATAAATCAATATGTCATCAAAGTAAACTACCACAAATCGTCCAATGAAAGCACGTAAAACTTCGTTCATTAATCTCATGAAAGTACTAGGTGCATTAGTTAACCCAAAAGGCATGACTAACCACTCATATAATCCAAACTTAGTTTTAAATGTTGTTTTCCATTCATCCCCCAATTTCATACGAATTTGATGGTATCCACTACGCAAATCAACTTTGGAGAATATTGTAGAGCCACTCAATTCATCAAGCATATCATCTAGCCTAGGAATAGGATGACGATAACGAATAGTAATATTATTAATGCCTCTACAATCAACACACATACGCGATGTACCATCCTTTTTCGGCACTAGAATAATAGGAACAACACAAGGACTAAGGGATTCGCGTATATAACCTTTGTCGAGAAGCTCTTGTACTTGACGCATAATCTCCTTCGTCTCCTCTGGATTGGTACAGTATGGCGCACGGTTTGGCAGTGAAGCACCGGGAATTAAGTCAATCTGATGCTCAATCCCTCGAATAGGCGGTAATCCCGGTGGCACGTCTTGTGGAAAGACGTCAGCGAACTCCTGCAAAATGTTAGTGACAGCAGGAGGCAAAGAGGAAGGCACGTCCTCGAATGAAAATAATGCCTCTTTGCACACAAAAGCATAGCAAACAGATTTGCTAAAATCTAGCTCATCAATATCAGATTTAGTGGCAAGTAAACATGCACTTTTCAATTTAATTTCAGAAGCAACACTAGATGGTTTACTATTAGGCTTCATTTGTTGCTCAAATTCTTTTGCCACAATCTGATTTTCACTCTTATTTTCTCCTGTTTTGCTTTATTAGCTCTATTAATATCATCTTTCAAAATGGACTCCGGAGTCATAGGAAGCAAAGTAATATTTTTATCCTTATGAACAAGAGTATACTGATTGTTTCTACCATGGTTTTTGTCAAATTGCCATGGTCGAGCAAGTAATAAGGAACATGCTTGCATAGGTACCACATCACAATCAACATAATCAACATATGTAGAGATACTAAAATGCACACGAACAGTACGTGTTACCTTAACCTTGCCGCTGTTGTTGAACCATTGGATGTAGTAAGGATGTGGATGTGGTCTTGTGGTGAGAGATAGCTTCTCCACCATCTCCATGCTATCCAAGTTGTTGCAGCTCCCTCCATCTATGATGACGCGCACAGAACGTTCCTTCACAACTCCCTTTGTATGGAACAAATTATGCCTCTGATTTTGCTCAGCTTGTGTAACCTGCACACTCAAAACACGTTGAGCAACTAAACATTCATACCTGTCAGCATCTTCAGGAGCCATGTATTGCGTCTCATGATCAGAATCATCTCCACCGTGTTCTTCACTTGTAATAAGGGCTAAAGTCTCCTCATCATAGTCACTAGCAGACTCATACCCACCATCCTCAGTAGCAATCATCACACGCTGAGATTTGCATTCTCGCGCATAATGTCCTCTTCCCTTACAACGACGACAAATAATATCACTTGTGTGCCCTGTTGATGCCATGGACGAAGAAGAGCTCTGTGCAGGCCCGGCAGGTGCGCTCTTGGCAGATAGTGGTGGTTGTGCCTGCTTTCTTGTATCACGGCTGGAGGTAGCACTGATGGAGGTGCTGGTGCAGTGGAAGTAGAGGATGCACGCGGTGTCCATGATGAAAGTCGACCTGCAGAAAAGTTAGTTCGCGCCAATGCTTGTCGATCCTGCACTTCACGTTCAGCTTTACAAGCAAGATGGAATAAACGAGTGATATTAGTATACTCCTTATACTCTAGAATGGTCTGAATCTCTCTATTTAATCCACCCATAAAACGTGCAAGCATAGCTTCATTCTCCTCAACAATACCACATCTAATCATGCCAGTTTGTAATTCCTGATAATATTCTTCTACAGAATTTTTCCTTGTCTTAAACGCTGCAATTTTTGAAGCAATTCACGTTGATAATATGGTGGAACCCAACGAGTACGCATAGCAGTTTTCAAAGTAGCCCAAGTAGTTGGAATAGGATATAATCTACAATGTTCAGACCACCATACACATGCAAAACTAGTGAAAGCACAAACAGCAGCAGCAACCCGTCTCTCCTCGGGATATTGTAAACATGTAAAACGTTGTTCAGTTTCTAACTTCCAAGTAAGATATATATCAGGAACATATCTACCCTCAAATGGTGGAATATTCAATTTCAGTTTCGGAATATGATCATTATCTCGTACCTGAGGCGGTGGTGCAGGCCTACCGTTGCGAATATATACCTGAGGTCGACCTGCTGGTGGTGGTGCTGGTGGTTGCACGTAGTTTTGATTTTGATCAACCTCATCCTCGTAATAGTCCTCCTCCTCTGCAGTAACAACAGGAGCTACAGAAGCACCAACAACAGTAGCAGCGGCACCAGAATTTTGTCCTGGCTCAATAGGAACACGCTGTGCTCGCCCTACTGTATCGCGGCGTGGAGCTGGTTGTGGGAGACGTTTGAGTAATTCATCGAACTTGGCATCCAACTTGGTGTCAATTGACTTCTCAATGCCATCCATCTTCTTCATTGCCTTTCCAAAGCTGGCCATCACGTCTTCCACCTGTTGACCCAACATTTGATGAAACTTATCATGAAGCTCCTTGTTCGTCATGTTCTCCCAGTCAATCTCGTCGACTTGTGTTCCTACCATAGTTAGCAGCAATAGAAACAGACAAGAATATGATCCTACAGGCTACTGGAATATGGTGGTGGTGGGGTGTCACAAATCCGTCAAGCAAATCTCAAATTCTTACCAGTTCTTACCCAGCAGCAGGTGGTGATCCGCAACCGTTGTAGTCAAAACTCTCAAAGCTTGGATAGAGCGATTACCAGGGAGAGTCAAACGCATGACATAGATGTATGTGGAGCTGGGAAGGCTTATAATATGGTAGCAAAAAGGGTCAGCAGTAATCAATTCAGAGATGCAACATTTAATAAATGCTCAACGACGGTACTGTGCTGGTCCTAGGCTAGACTGTGCTAGAGACGCGAGCCTAGAACACCAACAAAATCACGGCGCGACACGTAAACAAGGGAGGAGCACACTCTGAATTTTTTTTCTCTTTTTTTTTCCTTTTTTGCACCTTTTTTCCTCTCTTTTTTTTGCTCCGCAACAATTTTTTTTCGAAAAAGTCTACAAATGGTCTAAAAACTGCCTAGCCAGAATTTTCCAGACTTAGTTTTTTTTGAGTTTGGAACTATTTCTCTACTGCGGGTAGCACGGAAGTTGGGGAGTCCTTCTCTGTCATGACTCGGAGTATGGCGTGATCTAGAAATCCAAAACAGAGTAACAAAATACTGGACTCAGAATAGGACTGCTGGCGGAGATGAAACTGGTGGAACTCGGACTGGTGGCGGAGATGAATCTGGTGGAACTCGGACTGGTGGCGGATATATGTTGCAGGTGGACTCGGATTGGCGTGATGGCGGCAGATATGTGGTGGCGTATATGGACTCGGATTGGCGGTGAATATGTGGTGGTGGTATATGGCAGCAGCGACGATGATGATGCGGTGGTGATATATGGCAGCGGCGACGTGATAACCTGTGAGCAGAACTCGAAACTCTAAAGGACTAGACGCTAAGACTAGCAACTTGACACGACGATGCAACCGCAAATTCAACAAAGCAAATACATAAAAGATTATGCAAAGGCTCAGATTGGTTCGGATGGGATGAACTAACCCTAATTTTTTTTTGGCTTTTTCGTGGACTATAGGTATGAAGAATAGACTCGATCTAAACTACGAAAAACTGTAAAATCTCACCGAGCAACCTGGAAATCTGATACCACTTGATAGAGGCAAAGGTGTCCCGTCTTTCGATGAGATGTTGGATATCGCTTTGGTGGAAGTCGACTTTGATGATCCGACTACGAACGTGCGAGGACGTCGCGCCTTAGCAATCGCTAAACCAACTCCGAGAGGTTATTGACCACGTCGGAGCACGATCAACCTGACCACGAGGGTCTGTTTCCTGCGAGCAAAATAAGAACAAGCAAGAAACTGAGATTGTAATCTGGATATTGCGAATATAAGATGAAAGCTTTATTGATCAAGGTGGGGTTCTGTGACGCCTTTGTCTGGTCATTGAACACAAACGAAGTACGCGAAGTTTCAGCTATGGCGAACTTTAATCTAAACAAAACCCAAAGTCCAAACGACGCCCTAAGGGCTGTATATATGGAGGAAGAGGGGGGAATTTTGTGGCCCTTGGGGAAGGGGTCCGAAACCAACCCTATCTCTTGTTTCCCCACACATACGGACTCTAAAAACAGCCTATACTCAAGTATTTCAAAATTACATGGGCCTGGCCCAATAATAAGGTGACGCAGCACCTAAAATAGCCTCTGGACGAAATTTATGAAGTAGCATCTTGTATATTTCGTCCAAGGCTTCATCCACTCATTATGGTGGCTTCAACGTCCTGAAATCATCACTTGTAACTCCGTTCTTGTTCCCCTTGCGCATGCCATCATCTCCATGCTTGTTCTTGCTCCAATGTTCATCCTTCTCCAAGCTAGGCCCTTCATTTGTAAGCAAAACAAATGTATCCAATTTAGGCAGCATCATATTCTCATGAACATTAGAAATATTACCAAGAAACAAAAGTACCTGGTAATTTAATTGGCGTGCGCGAGCTCTAGTAATTGGTCCAGTATGTATAGCAGCAGGGGCTGCGGGTGTAACCATGGTATTGATGTCCTCATCAAGAAGCTTCCTGGGTGTCTTCCTGCCAGAAAAAATCTCCAAAAAGTTTCGTGGCATTTGGACTTTGTTTGGTATTGATATTCTGCAAAGTAAAAAAACAAGCAAAAAACAACTACTAGCATTGTTGGGGATATAACCCCACGACATGAGCCGCCCGTTTAGGGTTGGGTAATTCTATGGCGACTTGGAGAGAAGGCTCAACAAGTAGGCTGTGGTTATCCAGAAGACTAGTCCGGAGGATAAGTCGCCAGGAGGGCCAACTCACGACCCATGGCCTTGAGTACTATTCCTGCCAAGATGCCAAAGCAATATTCTTACTTAGGAAATAAGACAAGTAGGAAACATATTAGTACACGGGTGGCAATGCGACCCAGACTCTGTTGTAAACCAGGGCCTTAACCTATATATAAAGGGGAGCGCCTAAGGAAGAAAGAGGAAGTTACGAGCTCTTGAGTACCAGGTTAGCCAAGTTGCAACCTTGTAATCGAGATGATCATCATCAATAACAATCCAGAAGGAGTAGGCTTTTACCTCCACTGTGAGGGGCCAAACCTTGGTAAACCCTTGTCTCTCGATTCCGATCAACCCCGTTCAAGCAATCACTTAGCGACGATGGCCTCACGACTAAGTCCTTTCATGAGGACATCTACCATGACAAAACCACGACAATTGGAGCCCACCGTGGGGCTATTGCTCGGTGGTGTTGAGTTCTTGGAGGGAGCTCTCCCAGGGATCGAGGGATATGTGATCGGCCGCATGACCGAGAGTCGCCGTGGCAAGCTCTACATCGACGACTCGGGCTGGGGCCCCGAGGCCGACTCAATCGAGTACGGGTACTGGGTACCCTTCGACAAGATCCACGTCTTCATCGGCAAGATCGGCGAGTCAGGACCCAAGCTGGACATCTGCACCCACATCGTCGAGCCGGCTCGGCACATGCAACCCGCCCGGACTCAAGCCGGTCGGAACCACGTCTTCGTTGGCTTCACCCAGGGGGTCGATCTCATGGATAACTCAACGTCTGGCGGCGACACCTTGGTCTACTCCGATGGCGAGTCATCGGTTGGGGAGACAGAGTTAATCCGCCCCTTGTACGATGGCAGGCTTGGGGGCTGTTCCAATGATGAGTTGGCCCCGGTCGACCATGAGTCGCCCCGTTCGACCGCCTTCTATATGGCAGGTACCGCCCCGGCTCTTGACTCAACCGTGACAGGTACTGTGGGAGACGCTGGTGCGTCGGTGACTGATCCAAGCACGGTCGGCCCCGTCAAGCTGCCAACTCAAGTTCTCTCAGAGCTGGTCACCTCGTTGACGACTCTTCTTGAGTCGCCCTTAACAGCAAAGAACCAGGAAGAGCGCAATGCAGAGGTAGCTAAAATCCGTGAGTAGATGACTAAAGCTCAGGAGGACATCAATGCTGAGAGTACTCGCATGGTGCAGTTACAGACCCATATCCATAACGAAACAGAGGGCCTAAGGACAGAGGCGTGGCGCCTGGGCCTCCATCAGCACGTGATACGTCTCCAACGTATCGACTTTTTCTCACGTTTTTCCTCTTGTTTTGGACTCTAACTTGCATCATTTGAATGAAACTAACCCCGAACTGACGCTGTTTTCAGCAAAACTACCATGGTGTTGTTTTTGTGCAGAAATAAAAGTTCTCGGAATGGAACGAAACTTTGCGAGGAATTTTTATGGAATAAAAGAGGATTTTTGGAGCCAAGACCCACCAGGGAGGCCCCCCTGGGTGGACACAACCCACCAGGGCACGCCCCCCTCTCCTAGCGTGCCCAGGTGGGTTGTACCCACCTGGTGGCCCCGTTGACGATCCCCATGATACTATAAAATCACATATTTCCAAAAAAAGTAGGGGAGAAAGAATTATCGCGATCCACGAGATGGAGCCGCCTCCAAGCCCTGTTCTTCCTCGGGAGGGCAGATCTGGAGTCCGTTTGGGGTTTTGGAGAGGTGGATCTTTGATCTTCATCATCACCAACGCATCTCCATCGCCAATTCCATGATGCTCCCCACCGGGAGTGAGTAATTCCTTTATAGGCTCACTGGTTGGTGAGGAGTTGGATGAGATTCATCATGTAAGTTAGTTTTGTTAGGGCCTGATCCCTAGTATCCACTATGTTCTTAGATTGATGTTGCTATGACTTTGCTATGCTTAATGCTTGGCACTTTGGGCCTGGGTGCCATGAACTCAGATCTGAACCATTTATGAATTCATCATTATATCCATGTTTTAGATCCGATCTTGCAAGTTATAGTCACCTACTACGGTTATGATCCGACAACCCCGGAGTGACAACAACCGGGCCCACTCTCGGTGATGACCTAAGTTTGAGGAGTTCATGTATTCACTATGTGTTAATGCTTTGTTCCGGTTCTCTATTAAAAGGAGGCCTTAATATCCCTTAGTTTCCAATATGGACCCCGCTGCCATGGGAGCGTAGGACAAAAGATGTCATGCAAGTTCTTTTAATAAAGCACGCATGACTATTTATGGAATACATTCCTACATTATATCGATGAACTGGAGCTAGTGCCGTATCGCCCTAGGTTATAACTGTCACATGATGAATATCATCCAACAAGTCACCGATGCAATGCCTACGAATTTATCATAGATTGTTCTTGCTAAGTTACTACTATTGCTACTGCTATCATTACTGCTATAATATCACTACTATCACTATTACCGTTACCGTTCTTGCTGTCACTACTATCAAAATTATCAAACTACTTTGCTAATGATCACTTTACTGCAGATAATTAATCTCTAGATGTGGTTGAATTGACAACTCAGCTGCTAACCCCTTCAAATATTCTTTGGCTCCCCTTGTGTCTGATCTCTACTACACAACCTTCTTCTTGTAGACGTTGTTGGGCCTGCAAGTGCACAGGTTTGTAGGACAGTAGCAAATTTTCCTCAAGTGGATGACCTAAGGTTTATCAATCCGTAGGAGGCGTAGGATGAAGATGGTCTCTCTCAAACAACCCTGCAACCAAATAACAAAGAGTCTCTTGTGTCCCCAACACACCCAATACAATGGCAAATTGTATAGGTGCACTAGTTCGGCGAAGAGATGGTAATACAAGTGCAAAATAGATGGTAGATAAAGGTATTTGTAGTCTGAAATTATAAAAACAACAAGGTAACTAAAGGTAAAAGTGAGCGTAAACGGTATTGCAATGATAGGAAACAAGGCCTAGGGTTCATACTTTCACTAGCGCAAGTTCTCTCAACAATAATAACATAGATAGATCATATAACAATCCCTCAACATGCAACAAAGAGTCACTCCAAAGCCACTAATAGCGAAGAACAAACGTAGAGATTATGGTAGGGTACGAAACCACCTCAAAGTTATTCTTTCGGATCGATCTATAAAAGAGTTCGTACTAGAATAACACCTTAAGATACAAATCAACCAAAACCCTAATGTCACCTAGATACTCCATTGTCACCTCAACTATCCGTGGGCATGATTATATGATATGCATCACACAATCTCAGATTCATCCAACCAACACAAAGTACTTCAAAGAGTACCCCAAAGCTTCTACCGGAGAGTCAAGAATGTGTGCCAACCCCTATGCCTAGGTTCATGGGCGGAACCCGCAAGTTGGTCACCAAAACATACATCAAGTGGCACATGATATCCCATTGTCACCACAGATAAGCACGGCAAGACATATATCAAGTGTTCTCATAAAAGACTCAATCCGATAAGCACTACTAGAAAAACCCCTACTAATGGCGCACCTAGTATGGCCATTAATGGCGCATCTGTGGTGCGCCATTAATAGCACGCCATTAGTAATTTTTACTAATGGCGCACCACCTGGTGCGCCATTAGTATCTGGTATACTAATGGCGCACCGCGGGTGCGCCATTAGTATAGGCCAGGGTGCGCCATTAGTATGCCTCCCAGGGGCCATGTATATCCAGGTGCTTTTGCATACTAATGGCGCACCACCATTGGATGTGCCATTAGTAACCGCGGCATACTAATGGCGCACTACCCAGTGATGCGCCATTAGTATGCACTGTCATACTAATGGCGCACTGTCATGTGATGCGCCATTAGTATGAATATTAGGTTTTTTTTGTTTTTTATTTTCTGTTTTTTGCACAGGTTACAAAATGTATAATTTGACAAAATATAGACAGCACACATCAACAACAGATTCATCGAATACAATAGAAGATTAGTCTTTGAATACAATTCATCATATTAGTCTCCGAATACAATTCATCATATTAGTCTCCGAATTGAAAAGACCGAACAAAGATAGAACATTATATTAGAAGTCTTGAGACCGCGAGTAGCGAGTTTGTCTTCACATTACAAGTCGATATCGATCATCTAAACTACCATCACATAGAAGAGAGCTGCGGTCATCACGATGAGCATCATCACGATGAAACTCGTCTTCATCCGGTTCCTCCAACGCTCCCTCCCCTCTCCCGCTAGATAGCGGGCGTATCTAGATTCGACCTCGGCCCTAGTGGTGTACCCTTTGTAACTGTTACCGCTGAATCGGTGAACCTGTCTCCGACACTCCTCCCAGTCATCGTAGACTCCGGGAACCTTACCCTTGTACACGACATACGTCGGCATCGCTATGCACTAGCCAAACGAAACGTTAGTACCAATTCACACACAATACATAAGCAATATATAAGTATGCAACAGAACGATCGGAAGAGAAAAGCAAGACATTAATAGCATCGATTACATCTAAGTTGAACGACTCTTGAAACCAAAGAGACATACTACAAGTTCATTAAAGTTTAATTACAACATGAGCCAATCGATGTTTCAGAACTAGACACAGCATCACTGCTTTCGACTCGACTCAAGGGACCGGAGCGTGGATGAAGCCGCCGTCTATCGTGGGAGTCATGAAATAACGGTCGTTGTCAGCCTGCATTTGTAGCATTGTGTCAATGTCACTGTTGGACGGTTGATTGTTGAGGTAGAACTGCCCCGAGGTACGAAGGACATCTTGATGAATGATTTCCGCAAACTCCGACTGGATGCGAAAGAATTCTTGTCGGAGGTCCGCGTCCTGGATTGCCGACACGCTCTTTGCCCAATCTTTGAGTTTACTCGGTAGCAGAAGTTGATGATGGTCCCGTACGATCGCCCGCATGTGATGGATGGTGTAGTAGGCACCCTTCTGACCGCCAGGCGGCTGCTTGACGCAGCAGAACGTCGTATTGTGGGAGAATACGTGCTTGCCGTACTTACGAATAGGCCTGGTGAAGGTGCCTCCAGATTTGGCGTAGCCGGGGAGAACATCATCAAGAACCTTCTTGACATTTGTGTAGTCTACGTTCGACTGACGGTCCGGGTCGAAATACGTGGCCATGGAATATTTGGGGCTTAGGAGGATGAACGTGCAATGTGTGTCACTGCAGAAAACACGAAATGTTAAAAGAAAAACGATCGAAATGTAAGAATTCATATGTTACGGGCCGGTTGAGGGGAGGACTTACTCGGAAAAGTAAGGCACGAGGAAGTTATCCTTATCTTGGTTTGCCAGAATGACGCCTTCGAGGTAAGAACTCGCGACTTGCCGGTCCCAAGCGCTGCCCAAGATCTTGGCACGCATGTAGAAGGGGTCGACTATCACGATGTCCGGGGTCTTGTCGCAAATGATCCGCATCTCCATACTCAGCGAAAATAGCCGAACGAAGGTGTAGTGCAGCGGATGAAGGTTCAACATAGCATGGATGTCATCAAAACGCAGGACGATCGTACGCCTGATGGAGTTATCCACAAAGCCCTTGCCCTCTGGCACCTTGGCCGCGAAAACCGGGTATGCCACATCCTTCTCTCTGAGACGCCGCTTCTCCAAAGCAAGAACACTGTCATGCAGACTCCGCATAGCACCGGTTGCAGCATTGAGCATATTTGTCGGTAGCATCGCCCTACCCGCCGCATGCACCCTCCTCGAGATATCCTGCGGTGAAGGTGGCCCGTCCTGAGCACGGATCGTACTCGGTGCCGGCTGGCTCGCACCCTTCTTAGTCTTTCTTTTGCGTGCCTTCTTCTTCTCCTGTAATGGGACCGAGTTCTGCTCACAGCCCGCCTTCTTGAGTGTGTTGGGGCTGATAATATTTCGCACCTCGCCTATCTGAGGCTCGATGAAGTCGGCAGCTGGAGGCGTCTCCTGAGAGCTGAACGCCAGACGGCGCCTGTTGCAACTTGGCTTCTCCGTGGTACCAGCTAGATCGCACACGTCTTTTGTTGGGTTTGGTTCTTGAGAAGGAGGCCCCATGAAGTCGCCATCGTACCCATGATCGGCAAAGTACTGATCGACGTTGCCAAATGTATCATCATCGTCGTCGTCGTCGTTCTGATCCTGTGCCATATGCATGTTTGGATCCAGTGGCATAGGGATGTCTGGCACCGTTACGGCGGTCTTGCCATGGGGCCGACTTGGCGCCGGCACGACTGGCGGTGTTGTCTTTGGGGTGGTGTCCCCCGCCCCCAAACGAATCTGGCTCTTCGGCCAAAGTAGGGGCCAGCTCAGGCAGGCGCTGAGGGTCATCACGTCTTCATCGTCGGCCCCGACGGGTCGAATCGGAGGTAACAAGTCGTCGCAGCCTGGCAGCACCCGAACCAGTTGAACCCTAAACAAGTTGGGTGGCATCTGGGTACCGTGGAACAAGGGGTTGCCCGGTTGAACGATTTTGCCCTTGGCGACATCGACCAACTCGTTGTTCACCGTATTTATCGAAGAGGGGCGGTAGGCCTTGCTCGGCACGGTCCGCCTCCTCCTTGTCCCATATAGGCTCCGCCACTCTGTAACCGCCGGGACCGAGTGTGTGTTCCCCTATGTTCAGCTCCCGCATTTGTTTCCCCCACTCACTTGATTGGGAGCTTGCGGTGCTCGAGCAATTGATCTTGAAGTCGTTGTAGTCATCTTCGGTGATCGAAGGATTTTTCTCCTTGATCTTCTGATAACTCTCACCTTTCTCGATCATTCTCTTCACATTGCTTTTCCAAGTAGACAGGGCCTTGCTCATTTTCGTGAGGGCAGCATTGTTCACTTTATTCCCTTTGAGGCTTGTGTTTTCAAATTCAGCGGGGAACTTGTATCGTTCGTGCAGCTTCGTGAAGAGGAGGTTGCGCAAATTCCCTCGGTCAGGATGCCTCAGGTTCTCGGTGTTGATCGAGACGGTGCTCCAGACAATGCACCCGAGCTGAAGCGAGTACCCCTTGACTATTCATTCGGGCGCCGTTGGATTCCCGTTGGAGTCCACTTCAGTAACTTCCTCCTTGAGGGTGCGGAGCACGATCGGGCGCCGGTCCTTCCGTTGCCTCTTCGGTTGGCTACCATCTGTGCGTGCGCCGCCATCATCAGTGGTGGCATCCTCGGCGGCACCATCAGTGGTGGCATCAGTGTGGTCATCCTCGGCGGCACCATCCGTGGTCTCAGGATCGGTGGGGAAGGCGGCGGCCTCATACAAGTGAGGTTGTTCCTCCATCTCCTGGGACAGCTCCCAGAATGCCTTGCCGCCCGAACTCCCGGCCTCATCATTGTGGGCCATGTTTCTCTCTAAATAGAAACAAAGTTTGGTCAAAAAGTTGGTTATTGTCAAGGAACAAGATCATGGTCTCATCATTTAGGGTTTGTCGACACCGAGGCATCCTAAAATCTAAGCTTTTATCATTGAGGGTTTTTCGACGCCAAGTCACCCTAAAAGCCTAACCTTTCATCATTTCGGTTTTTATCGACACCGAGGCACCCTAAAAGCCATGCATTAGTCACAAGTACACCGGGGCACTTGATCCTACTTAATTAACTACTAAGATACCCCGGCCCATGCATTAGTCACAAGTACCCCATATGTCCTATTTTTAGCAAAGTCATGCTAAAATTCACGGAAAATTTCAGCATGACCTTTGCTGAAAATAGGACATATGGAGTACCCGAATTTGCCGAAACGGAAGTTAATCGACATTCCGGCAAACTCAAGGGCCTCTCGGGGTACCTGCAAAATCATTATCCCAGGTGGACATGGATGCAATGTCACATGTCACATGGATCCCACACCCACAGGAGCTGGTGAAGCTTCATGTGTATTTCACGAAAACCAGCCTGACTAAAGAGCTTTATGTAGAAAACAAATCACTCCACCAGCTCACACAGGATCATCCCTCTAAGCAATTACTCAAAATGGGCACTAGCAGCAAAATGAACATTTTACAATCTGAATTTTTTTTGTCATCTATGTGCTCATTTAACTTTGATCCAAATAGTATCAAAGTTCTTAGAAACAAGCAGCTCTGCTAACAAAGAACAGTAAAAATGGGGCTTGCCTTAAGATGGGAAGTAAATTTGCAAAAACTATCACAAAGAACAATAAAAATGGAACAAAGCTCAGCATTTGTATTGATAGGAACAAACATAAAATCAAACCATGGGCATCTACTAGGTAGACCAACATAAAATTTTGACTGGAGTTACATAAGGGGAAATTGATGTGATGAATGGCAGTTTGGGAGCTGAGCTGATCATGTCCATGTATTCTAATTCTACAGTAAGATGGCATTGCTGTTGGTACCAATTTATTTGTTCACAAAGATACATTTTGGGTAATGCATAGACAACATCACCTTTTATTTATCATGGTTGGTTCTGTTCCATAATTATATCAGCCCAGAGTGTCTTATTAGATATCAGACTGAATTGTAATGCACCCATTCTAAAACTTTAAGTGAAAATAACCCTTGGTGTTTGATATGCATAACAATGAAAGATGTTGGTTCACATCTTTGACTGGAGTAACAGAGGCATAAAAGTAGAAATTACAGGTCAGAGGATCATGCTGATTAAGGTTCTGTTTTTATACTGCAAGTTCCAGGTAATTAGAGTATGTGGCACTGTCTTGTGTTGACTAACTCATAAATGATATTATCATCTTTACTCACCGTTATGTGTATCATGGCTGAAATTCCACCGTTATAATACATGCCTGCTTGGCTAATTAGCAAGTAAGTAACTCTTACATTATCAAAGCTTGCCATTTTCTGAAATCAATTACTGACAGGGAATAGCACAGGCACACAGCAAACCTATAACTTAATGATGGTTATTAGGGAAGACAGGAAATGAGGATGGACAGAACCATATGTTTGCGAAATGCAAATAGAAGTAGTGCTATGAGAGTAATTTTTTTTCAATTTTCATTGATGTTTCAAATTAGATCGGTGCACATGTGGCTGCAATTTCTATTGGTCATCCAAGATGGGTGTTCATAGTAAAGTACTATATAGTGGCACTAACATAACCAAGGATTGCTTTTAAAAAAACATAACCAAGAATCACCTTCCACGTGGCTTCTTCTCTTTAGCCTGGCTTCCTTCTGCAAAGTGGGCAGATACTTCTGTCTGCTGCAGTAGGTACTTCAGTCGCCCTTTCCCTTCTTGTTCTATGATCAAAACCACGATGAGAATGCAATACACACCAAATAATATCATATACAAGAATTGCAGAAATTAAACAAGGTCAGACCCACACTATCTATTCTTTCTTCATGGCAGAATATCATATACAAGCACGAATTTTGTTCACATTTATATAGCAACAAATATTTATACACTCATATAGCAGCACTAAGTATATTGCACTTAGAAGAAGATTTGCTTTTACATCCCACCCAACTTAACAATCTAGTAGAGTTGTGATTTATTAATATTGTCTTTCCTTTGCAGGTTCATGTCAAGTCGATCGAGGATTTCGCGCAGCTGGGTTGTTTCGATGAGAACCAAGACAAGCAGCAGCCCACCAAAGCTTCTTCTACCCAGCAGCAACCCACTAAACCCTTTTCTACCCAGCCGCAACCCGCTAAAGCTTCTTCCACCCAGCTACCGGCCAGAGGGCACCAAGGCCTCATCATTCACATATCTACCTCTGACCAGGACGGCAAACAGCGTACTGTGGCCAAGATCAACTTCCTCAGCCTCTCAGGTTTGTGTTGCGATCCTCTCCTGCGTGCACCTTGTCGAGCACAGCACTGGCTCGCTGACCCTTTTCTACCTCCGCCCGAGGGAGTATGGATGGAGTATTTATATATTGCACTGTAAACTTGCAGTTGTCTTGTTTCAAAAAAAAACTTGCAGTTGTGCAGACCTGTTGCCGAGGATCCGGTGGAGCGCGACGATGTGGTCCTCCTCCTGCTGCAAGAAGCAGCCGCGCTTGAGGTCAGGGCGGAGGTAGTAGATCCACCAAGGCAGCAGCTCTTGCCGCAGCAGCAGCCGACGCCGTGGCGGTTGATGCGCAGCTGACGACGAGGGCGGCGGGGCGGCAGCGTCGGGAGAGGAGAGGGCGGCGTCGCGGGAGGCGGGGCGACGGACGGTGTCGGGACGGTGCGACGGCGGCGAGGCTTTCTGGGCTCTGGGGGAGAGGAGAGGGCGAGGGAGGGAGAGGGCGAGGGCGAGGGAAGGCGGGGAGAGGGCGAGGGAGAGGGAAGGCGAGGAGAGGGCGAGGGAGGGAGAGGGCGAGGGCGAGGGCGAGCAGTGGGTCAGGGCAGCGGCGGCGGCGACAGTGGATCGAGAGGGAGAGGGAACTGGCGAGGGGGAGAGGGAAGGGGGGATCGGGCACAATACTAATGGCGCACCTCACCATGGTGTTATTTCAACTCGAGCCAACAGGTTATGTACCACCAGAACTAATCCACATCAAGTCCCCTCTACTAGCTCGACTGGTCAGCAGCCAGTTCTCACACCAGGAGGTCCTGGGTTCGACTCCCAGGCTCCACAATTTTTTTTAGCATTTAAAAAGCTGTTTGATACTTATTTGTGTTTAAATATGTTCAAACTTGTTTAAATAATAACAGTAATACTTTTTTATAAGACAGTAGCATTTAAAAAGCTGTTTGATACTTATTTTTTTTATAAGACGGTGCGCGGGGTGCGGGGGGTCGGCGGCGGCGGCTGAGTAAGGGAATCGAGGGTGCGGGGGGTCGGCGGCGGCGGCCGGTGGACTGGGGGGTGCTCGGCGGCGAGGGGGACCGGATCTGGCGAGGTGGGATAGCGATCGAGATGGAGGGGGATCGAGATCGAGTGTCCATGAAATTTAAAAATATTCATGATAGTTCAAAAAGTACCAATGAAATACAATCGAGAAATGAAGGCTACGATTTAAATACAATCGATCTTAGCTAGCTATCTGTTCACAATCTTCTTGCCCTTCTTTTTCGCAAATGGAGTTCTTCTGTGGAACGGACGTCCTTTAGGTAGGGTGGTCCTGCTTCTTCTTGTGGTGTATGCTGCTACTTCATCATCGTCGTCATGTTCGATCCTCGGGTCGCCGTACTTGTCGAAGTCTTGCTCATTGGCTACTCCATCCATTCCGATGATCTTCCTTTTGCCTCTCCTCACGACAACACGACTGGGCTTTGGCGGGTCGGTAATGAAGAAGCATTGGTCCACTTGGGAAGCCAGTACCCATGGCTCATTTTTCGCGGTGCCGCGGTCTTGGATTTGGCTTCGGGTATAACCATGGTGGTGAAATACCGGTCTTCTTTTATGACGTTCTTGGCCCATCTGACACGGAACATCGGGACCTTCTCTCCAGCGTAGCTCAGCTCCCAGATCTCCTCGATCCTTCTGTAGTATCTGTCCTTGTCGTTACCGGTGTAGGATTCCATCGTTACCCCGGAGTTCTGATAACCATCGCTCTTCATGTCCTTGGCCTCGGTGTAGAATGTGTAGCCGTTGATATCGTACGCCTCATAGGTCATCAGGTTGTGCTCGGCGCCCTGTGACAAGGCGAATATGAGTTGTTCTTCCGCGGAAGAATCCTCATGTAAAGGGTACGACAGAAGCTTCTGCTTGAACCAACGCGTGAAACATGAGTTGTGCTCTTTGAGTATATCTCTGTCCGTCCTCTGTTGGCCTCGGTCATTGTACGTCTTCTTAATAAAGGTTTTGTGCTCTACCACCCAAGGATCGACCACGTCTATGTGTTGTAGCGCGACTAGGTTTGCTCTTTCAAAGTCAGCGAGTCGACCCTCGAAGTCGACATGCATTTCGCGGCGACCCTCACGGTGACCCCATCCAGCGAGCCTGCCGAGGTGCCTGTTGACGGGCAGACCAACGGGGTTCTCGATGCCTAGATAATTCGTGCAGTAGGAGATGCACTCTTCGGTCAGAAAGCCCCTGGCTATGCTTCCTTCTGGACGTGACATGTTGCGAACGTATCCTTTGATGACAACATTCATCCTTTCGAATGGCATCATGCTGTGCAGGAACGTCGGCCCGAGTTGGATGATATCCTCCACTATATGGACCAGCAGATGCACCATAACATCGAAGAATGCGCGCGGGAAGTACATCTCAAGCTCGCATAGTATCACCACGATCTCTTCCTGTAGCCTTCTGAGTTGCCTCACGCCAATCGACTTCCGAGAGATGACGTCGAAGAAGTGGCATAGGCCAAATAGCGTTTCACGGACGTGCGCGTCCATGATCCCACGGATTGCAACTGGAAGTATCTGCGTCATCAGCACGTGACAGTCGTGAGACTTCATCCCGCTGAATTTCTGCTTCGCTGGGTCTAGGTATCTGCTTATCTTCCCCGCGTAACCGTAAGGAAGTTTTACTCCTAGGAGGCAGGTGAAAAACTGCTCGATCTCCTCCTGACTTAGAGTGAAGCACGCGGGAGGGTAGTCATTTCCGGTCTTCTTGGCCTTTTTGCCTTTGCGACGACTTTCTGTGTCCTGCTTCGCCTCATCATCATCATCATCATCATATATAGCGCGAAGCTCCTGCCTGATGCCCATTGATTTCAAGTCTGCCCTTGCTTTCGGCCCATCTTTGGTCCTCTCTGGCATGTTGAGCAGGGTACCAAGCAGACTCTCGCACACGTTCTTCGTGATATGCATGACATCAAGGCTGTGAGGCACACGGTGGATCTTCCAGTACGGCAAGTCCCAGAAAACAGACCTCGTCTTCCATACCTTCAGCAGTGGCTCTGGCGCCTTTCGCTTCTTTCCCGGCTCTGGCGCCTTTTGCTTCTTTCCCGGCAGTGGGCAGTCTTTCCAATTTTTCAACAGCTTGTCTATTTCCTCGCCGCTCCTCGTACACGGGCGTTTTCGGGGTTCGGTTTCACCATCGAACAGATCCTTGCGTTTCCTCCACGGGTCATCGTCGCGAAGCCACCTTCGATGTCCCATGAACACGGTTTTCGAAGACCCGGGATCTCTATCTAGCTGGCGATACTTTGTGTCATCCATGCACCTTACGCATCCAGAAAATCCGTGGACTACCTGCCCCGCAAGATATCCGTAACCGAGATAATCGTGCACCGTCGTGAGCAGTGCGACTCTCATAGGGAAATATTCTTTCTCTGCGGCGTCCCACGTATTGGCTGGCGTTTTCCACAGCGTGTCAAGCTCCTCTTTCAGCAGCCCCAGATATAGATTGATGTCGTTCCCTGGTTGTTTCGGCCCTTCAATTAGCATACTCATGTGAATGTACTTCCTCTTCATGCACGACCAGGGGGGAAGGTTGTACATCCACACAAACACAGGCCAGGTGCTATGTGTGCTTCTCTGGCTGCCAAACGGATTGACTCCATCGGTGCTCGCGCCCGGCACGATGTTCCTTGGATCGTTCCCAAATTCTGGGTATTCGAAGTTCAACGCTTGCCACTGGCTCGCATCCTTAGGGTGACTCAGCATCTTGTCTTTTTATCTATCTCCGGATCATTTGCGTCATCTTCTCGCTTCTTCTCCTCCCTATCCGCGTGCCAACGCAGGAGCTTTGCTACCTTAGGATCCGCGAAATACCGCTGCAGACGAGGAGTGATCGGAAAGTACCACACCACTTTTCGAGGAGCTTTCTTCCTCTTCTTGTATCGAGTGACACCGCACACCGGACATATGGTAGACTCCGCGTGCTCGTCCCGATAAATGATGCAATTGTTCATGCACACATGGTATTTCACGTGCGGTAAATCCAGAGGACACACGATTTTCTTCGCCTCCTCCAAACTGGTCGGGCACTTGTTCCCCTTGGGAAGACGTTCGTGCCAGAATGACATGTTCTCGTCGAAGCATGCGTCGGTCATTTTGTGTTTTACCTTCATCTCCAGAGCCATGAGCGTTACTTTCAGGCGGGTATCCTCGGGCCTGCATCCTTCATACAATGGAGTAACCGCGTCTAACTCAAGTTGATCCATCTTGGCTTTCTCTCGGGCGGCAGCTCTTGCGTTATCCGTCTGCTTGAGAAGCAGCTCTTGAATATGAGGGTCCTGCACCCAGCCCATCGATGGTCCAGCGTCGTCTGCTCCGCCGGCATCATCATCATGTCCTGCATCTTCTACATGATGACTGTGTACAGCATCACCGTCGTGATCATCTCCTGGGGATTCTTCGTCTTCTCGCCCCCCCGAGCCGTGGTGGTTGTCTTGCTGCCCTTCCTCATTTCTTGCCCGGCCCCCATGGACGACTTCGTAGTCATCTTCATCACCTTGCCACCGATAGCCATCCATGAAACCACGCAAGAGCAGGTGGTCCCGCACCTGCCCGGAATCTGGGTCCGCAATAAGGCTATTCAGCTTGCATCTTCGACACGGACATCTTATCTCCGTCTCGTTCTTTTGAAGCATCTCGGCCTTCGCGGACCTCAAAAACCTATTCACGATGCCTTCGGTCATCGTGCGGACCATCCTGCGGGGTAGAGCAAAACGATATTTTAGAACCAAGAAAAAATTTGGCATGACTTTCCCTAAAAATAGGACCAAAAAGAATGCTTAATGCCAAAATTCTCGCCGAAACGGAAATGAATCAACATTCCGGCAAAATATTGGCAACTATCGCATTTCAAATACCGGTACACCTCCAAACACAAACACATATGCAACACCACGAACATACATAGATCTAGCTAGGCCATAAAAAGTGCATGTGCACATTGTTGTAGGAAGAACAACATAAATATAGCTTCCCCCCTTACTTACCTAGCAAAACAAGGTAACTTAACCACTTAATTTGAATGAATCTATGGTGGAAATGAGGTGAAAAAGAGGAGGCACCCGAGACAAGGAGGAGGCGGTGGAGAGAATGAAGTGGGGAGAAAGTGAGTGTGGGAGGAGAGGCTGTCCAAAATATCTTGTTGCTGCCCACTTACTAATGGCGCACCAGCAACAAATGCGCCATTAGTAATCCAGGTTACTAATGGCGCACCCCCTGGTGATGCGCCATTAGTAGTTTTGCAAAAAAAGGAATAAAAACAATAATAAAAAAATAACATTAGTGGCGCACCTTCTGGCTGGTGCGCCATTACTAGTTACAACTAGTAATGGCGCACCACCAGTGGATGCGCCATTAGTATGTTTGGACAGGCACACTAGTTCAAAAAAAAATTTGGTACTAATGGCGCACCGTGGGCAGGGTACGCCATTAGTAGTTTCAACACTAATGGCGCATCAGAAGGTGGTGCGCCATTAGTATATACTAATGGCGCACCACGTGTCTGGTGCGCCATTAGTGTCATTTCCATCTATAGCCCTTTTCCTAGTAGTGAAGATAACTTCAAAGGGGAAACTCAATTCATCACAAGAGAGTAGAGGGGGAGAAACATCATAAGATCCAACTACAATAGCAAAGCTCGGGATACATCAAGATCGTGCCATAGAGGGAACATGAGAGAGAACACGAGAGAGAGAGATCAAACACATAGCTACTGGTACATACCCTCAGCCCCGAGGGTGAACTACTCCCTCCTCGTCATGGAGAGCGCCGAGATGATGAAGATGGCCACCGGTGATGGATTCCCCCTCCGGCAGGGTGCCGGAACGGGCTCCCGAGAGGTTTTTGGTGGCTACAGAGGCTTGCGGCAACGGAACTCCCGATCTATCTTGATTTTTGATGATTTTAGGGTACGTAGGTATATATAGGCGAAAGAAGTCGGTCGGGAGGTGCTCAAGGGGCCCACGAGACAGGGGGCCGGGCCCTGTAGGGGGGGGGGGGCGCCCCCCTATCTTCTGGGCACCTCGAGGATCTTCTGACTTGATCTCCAAGCCTCCTGGATGATAATCTTCCAAAAAATCACGTTGCCGAAGGTTTCATTCCGTTTGGACTCCGTTTGATATTCCTTTTCTTCGAAATACTGAAACAGGCAATAAAACAGCAATATGGGTTGGGCCTCCGGTTAATAGGTTAGTCCCAAAAGTAATATAAAAGTGTATAATAAAGCCCATAATCATTCAAAACACATAGTAATATAGCATGAATGCTTCATAAATTATAGATACGTTGGAGACGTATCAGCATCCCCAAGCTTAATTCCTACTCGTCCTTGAGTAGGTAAATGATAAAGAAATAATTTATGAAGTGTGAATGCTAGAAGGTGCACAAGTTTGATCAATGATAATTTCAATCACCTTTTCTAGCATGATAATATGTCATAACAGTAGTTCATCTCATAAAACTTCTCACGATAAAGTAACAAGCAATTCACATGTCAAAGCATAGACCATAAACTTTCTTGAAAACTAGCAAACTTCATTCTCAGTCATTCAAACAATTGCAATCCATCTTATTTTCAGGAATATCAAACTCCACATACTCAACTATCATATAGTCTTCTACAATTGCTAACACTCATGCAATACTAATGGTTATGAAGTTTTAATCAGACACAGAGAAAGATTGGGGCTTATAATGTCGCCTCCAAACGTATTCACCTTTGGGTGATGTCAATAATAATAGTTCATGCTAACTTACATCCAATTGGATATATATATCAGGATCACCCCAACACAAAGTGCTTGCCAAAGGATAAAATGAAAAAGGGAAAGGTGAAGATCACCTTGACTCTTGCATAAAGTAAAAGACATAAAGTAAAAGATAGGCCCTTCGCAGAGGGAAGAAGAGGTTGTCATGCGCTTTTAGGGTTGGATACACAAAATCTTAATGCGAAAGAACGTCACTTTATATTGCCCCTTGTATATGGACCTTTATTATGCAGTCCATCACTTTTATTGCTTCCATAACAAGTTCGTACAAAGCTTATTTTCTCCGCACTAATAAGTCATGCATATTTAGAGAGCAATTTTTATTGCTTGCACCGATGACAACTTACTTGAAGGATCTTACTCAATCCATAGGTAGGTATGGTGGACTCTCATGGCAAAACTGGGCTTAAGGATATTTGGAAGCACAAGTAGTATCTCTACTTGGTGCAGGGAATTTTGGCTAGCATGAGGGGGAAAGGCAAGCTCAACATGTTTGAATGATCCATGACAATATACTTTAACTGAGATGTCGGAAAACATAACCCATTATGTTGTCTTCCTTGTCCAACGTCAACTCTTTAGCATGTCATACTTAATGAGTGCTCCCAACTATAAAAGATGTCTATAATAGTATATTTATATATGAAATCTCTCTTCCTTCAATATTCTTTCATGAAATATTTCAAATGACAAATACAATGCTTGCTAACCTCCGATAAATTTACAACCTCTACTTCTTAGACGTGAAGTCATTACTCCCCATGGGATAAGAAAATGAGGCATATATAATTTCAGATTTATGACAATCAACTCATTCAACAATTTACTCATAAGATATAAATGAAGCACACGAGTAAATGACAAACTACTCTAACAAGATAAAAGTGAAGAACAATGAGTAGCTAAATAATTATGTAGCTATAAGAAGACTCTCTCTCATTAAAGAATTTCAGATCTTGGTATTGTATTCAAACAGCAAGCAAAACAAAATAAAATGACATTGCAAGGATAGCACAACTCATGTGGAGAAGCAAAAACTTAGGCTCAACCGATACTAACCGATAGTTGTTGAAGAAGAAAGTTGGGATGCCCACCGGGGCATACCCAAGCTTAGATGCTTTAGACTTATTGAAATATTATCTTGGGGTGCCTTGGGCATCCCCAAGCTTGAACTTTTGTGTCTCCTTAATTCCTCTCATATCATGGTTTCTCTTTCTATCAAAAGCTTCATCCACAACAAACTCAACAAGAACTCGTGAGATAGGTTAGTATAAATCAATGCAAAACCTTATCATTTTCTACTTTAACAAATCACTACAATTATTATTCAACATTTCATACTAAATGCCTCTTCATATTTAATACTCCTATCCTCAAATAGAATCATTAAACAAGCAAACATATGCAAACATAACAGCAATCTGCCAAAACAGTATAGTCTGTAAAGAATGCAAGAGTATCAATACTTCCCTAACTCCAAAAATTATGAAATAAAATTCCCACTGTAATAAATTTATCAGAGCTCAATATGCAAAAAATTTCAACATTATATCATTCTCTGACTTTTCTAGGGAATTTTTGCAACAGCGGTAAACTTTCTGTTTTCAAACAGCAACATGTATACTAGCAAAATAAGCATGGCAAAGGCTATCCTTGACTTTTTTATTGAAACTAAAGATGCAAAACATTATTATAAATAACAACAAGTAAATACTAACAAAATAAAATAACATGACGCTCCAAGCAAAACACATATCATGTGGTGAATAAAAATATAGCCCCAAGTAAAGTTATCGATGAACGAAGACGAAAGAGGGGATGCCTTCCCGGGGCATCCCCAAGCTTAGGCTCTTGGTTGTCCTTGAATATTACCTTGGGGTGCCTTGGGCATCCCCAAGCTTAGGCTCTTGCCACTCCTTATTCCATAGTCCATCGAATCTTTACCCAAAACTTGAAAACTCCACAACACAAAACTCAACAGAAAACTCGTAAGCCCCGTTAGTATAAGAAAATAAAACCACCACTTAGGTACTGTAATTAACTCATTCTAAATTCATATTGGTGAAATATCTACTGTACTTCAACTTATCTATGGTTCATACCCTCCTATACTACTCATAGATTCATCAAAATAAGCAAACAACACATAGAAAACAGAATTTGTCAAAAACAGAACAGTCTGTAGTAATCTGTATCGAACGTATACTTCTGGAACTCCAAAAATCCTACCAAATTAGGAAGTCCTAAGCAATTTGTTTACCAACCCAGAGCAAAAAGAATCAGATAAAGATCACGTTCCTGTGAATTAACAAAACTAATTTACTGGGTGCAGAAGTTTCCGATTTTCAGCAGGATCAACACAACTATCACCGTAAGCTATCCTAAAGGTCTTACTTGGCACTTTATTGAAACAAAAGCTATAAAACATGATTACTACAGTAGAATAATCATGTTAACACAAAAAAACAGTAAGGATAAATGTTGGGTTGTCTCCCAACAAGCGCTTTTTTTAATGCCTTTCTAGCTAGGCATGATGATGGCAATGATGCTCACATAAAAGATAAGAATTGAAACATAACGGGAGCATCATGAAACATATGACTAGCACATTTAAGTCTAACCCACTTCCTATGCATAGGGATTTTGTGAGCAAACAACTTATGAGAACAATAATCAACTAGCATAGGGAAGTAAAACAAGCATAGCTTCAAGATTTTAAGCACATAGAGAGGAAACTTGATATTATTGCAATTCCTACAAGCATAAGTTCCTCCCTCATAATAATGTTCAGTAGCATCATGAATGAATTCAACAATATAACCAGCACCTAAAGCATTCTTTTCATGATCTACAAGCATAGAATTTTTACTACTCCCCATATAAACAAAATTCTTCTCATTCGGAATAGTAGTGGGAGCAAACTCAACAAAATAATTATCATGTGAGGCATACTCCAATTGAAAACCAAAATCATGATGACAAGTTTCATGGTTATCATTATTCTTAATAGCATACAAGTCATCACAATAATCATCATAGATAGCAACTTTGTTCTCATAATCAATTGGAACCTCTTCCGAAATAGTGGAATCATCACTAAATAAAGTTGACACTCTTCCAAATCCACTTTCATGTTCATCACAATAAGATTCAACATCCTCCAAAATAGTGGGATCACTACTTCCTAAAGTTGACACTCTTCCAAACCCACTTTCATCAATATAATCATCATAAATAGGAGGCATGCTTTCATCATAATAAATTTGTTCATCAAAACTTGGGACGCTAAAAATATCATCTTTATTAAACATGGCATCCCCAAGCTTGGGACAAACATTAATTCCAGCAAATATATTCTCAAATATTTCATCCTCATCAAACATAGCTTCCCCAAGCTTGGGCCCTTTCATATCATAAGCATAATCACTCTCATCATTAAAAATATTGATAGCACCAATAGTATAGCAATTATCATCATCACAATGAGTAGTACGAGCAACATCATTTGGGAGGGATACCTTTCTACCTTTGTTGCTCCTTCTTTCCTTTTTCTTCTTCATATTATGTGTGGGTTCAACCTTCCTCTTTGAGCTCCTTATTGATGAGATTGGTTGAATAGAAAGCTCCTCCTCGTTACCTGATTCATCATGAGAAATAATAGGAGGATATTGGGAAGTCTCTTCCCTTTCATTAGTATTTTCATCATCTTCTATTTGATCTCTTTTCTTTAGGTAATTGGCAATATCAGGATTTTCAATGCAATTCTCCGCACAAAACAAATAAATCTTTTCTAGATCAATATCAAGGAATTTCTTATGGGCAAATTCTGTAAGGTCCTTAAGTAAATGTTTCAATTCTTCATAACCCAAAAGTAAACTAAGCTCATTGTAATGAGCAATGGAGATCAAATCATCACAATTTTTGGACATGATTCGATCATGAAACAATTTGCATAGGAGATGTAAATGACCACGTTCATTGCAAAGTTCACAAGTACGGCAATGGAATTTTAAATTTTCATCACTCACACCTAGCCTTTCATGCAACCATTTAGTTTCTAAATGCTTATGCCTCTTGAAATAAATATCTTCTCTATTTGGTGTGTTCATGCAAACATGCACTCCACAAAAGTTGACATGCTCATAAGAGATATTTTTATCATGACTAGAGCAACCATCATTAATACTACGGATATTCAAGGAGTTTATACTAAAAACATTGCAATCATGCTCATCATTCAAAGATTTAGTACCAAGCATTTTAAAGCAATCTTCTTCTAGCACTTGAGAACAATTTTCCTTTCCATCATTCTCACGAAAGATATTAAAAAGACGAAGCGAATGACACAAACTTAACTCCATTTTTTTGTAGTTTTCTTTTATAAACTAAACTAGTGATAAAACAAGAAACTAAAAGACTCGATTGCAAGATCTAAAGATATACCTTCAAGCACTCACCTCCCCGGCAACGGCGTCAGAAAAGAGCTTAGTTGATGGGGTGTGAGTGAGTGCCCTTTACCTAGCCTCCCCGGCAACGGCGCCAGAAAAGAGCTTGATGTCTACTACACAACCTTCTTCTTGTAGACGTTGTTGGGCCTACAAGTGCACAGGTTTGTAGGACAATAGCAAAATTCCCTCAAGTGGATGACCTAAGGTTTATCAATCCGTAGGAGGCGTAGGATGAAGATGGTCTCTCTCAAACAACCATGCAACCAAATAACAAAGAGTCTCTTGTGTCCCCAACACACCCAGTACAATGGAAAATTGTATAGGTGCACTAGTTCGGCGAAGAGATGGTGATACAAGTGCAAAATAGATGGTAGATAAAGGTATTTGTAGTCTGAAATTATGAAAACAGCAAGGTAACTAAAGGTAAAAGTGAGCATAAACGGTATTGCAATGATAGGAAACAAGGCCTAGGGTTCATACTTTCACTAGCGCAAGTTCTCTCAACAATAATAACATAGATAGATCATATAACAATCCCTCAACATGCAACAAAGAGTCACTCCAAAGCCACTAATAGCGGAGAACAAACGTAGAGATTATGGTAGGGTACGAAACCACCTCAAAGTTATTCTTTCAGATCGATCTATAAAAGAGTTCATACTAGAATAACACCTTAAGATATAAATCAACCAAAACCCTAATGTCACCTAGATACTCCATTGTCACCTCAAGTATCCGTGGGCATGATTATATGATATGCATCACACAATCTCAGTTCATCCAACCAACACAAAGTACTTCAAAGAGTGCCCCAAAGCTTCTACTGGAGAGTCAAGAACGTGTGCCAACCCCTATGCATAGGTTCATGGGTGGAACCCGCAAGTTGGTCACCAAAACATACATCAAGTGGCACATGATATCCCATTGTCACCATAGATAAGCACGGCAAGACATATATCAAGTGTTCTCATAAAAGACTCAATCCAATAAGATAACTTCAAAGGGGAAACTCAATTCATCACAAGAGAGTAGAGGGGGGGGAAACATCATAAGATCCAACTACAATAGCAAAGCTCGGGATACATCAAGATCGTGCCATAGAGGGAACACGAGAGAGAACACGAGAGAGAGAGATCAAACACATAGCTACTGGTACATACCCTCAGCCCCGAAGGTGAACTACTCCCTCCTCATCATGGAGAGCGCCGGGATGATGAAGATGGCCACCGGTGATGGATTCCCCCTCTGGCAGGGTGCCGGAACAGGCTCCCGAGAGGTTTTTGGTGGCTACAGAGGCTTGCGGCAGCGGAACTCCCGATCTATCTTGATTTTTGATGTTTTTAGGGTACGTAGGTATATATAGGCGAAAGAAGTTGGTCGGGAGGTGCTCGAGGGGCGCACGAGACAGGGGGCCGCGCCCTGTAGGGGGGGGGGCGCCCCCTATCTCCTGGGCACCTCGAGGATATTTTGACTTGATCTCCAAGCCTCCTGGATGATAATCTTCCAAAAAATCACGTTGCCGAAGGTTTCATTCCGTTTGGACTCTGTTTGATATTCTTTTCTTCGAAATACTGAAACAGGCAATAAAACAACAATATGGGCTGGGCCTCCGGTTAATAGGTTAGTCCCAAAAGTAATATAAAAGTGTATAATAAAGCCCATAATCTTTCAAAACAAATAGTAATATAGCATGAATGCTTCATAAATTATAGATACGTTGGAGACGTATCAGTGTCGAATCTATAAATTTGGGTTAAATACTTACCCTCAAAAACTGTTGCGACCCCCTATACTTGTGGGTTATCAAGGCCTTTTTCTGGCACCATTGCCGGGGAGCATAGCTATATTTGTTGAGTCACTTGGGATTATTATGAATTTATCACTATGAAGAATCTGAAGGATCCAAAGACTAAAATATTTCCCTCAAGGACGAGGGGAGGTAAGGAACTGCTATTCAGTCCTGCTTTAGATTCACCTTTTGTTATGAGTAATCTTGCAACACACCACATGCTATTAATTCTGATATGTCGCAAGTTATTGATGATGCTAATACCTTGCTTGATGATAATGTGCCACTTGGTGAATTTCTTGATGAACAAATTGCTAGATTAATACAACATGATGTTGTTGAATCTGATGATGAGCTTGAAACTGAAACTCCTGAAACACTTGCTAGAGCTAGCCATCCTAGATATGAATTTCCTAAGGTACCGGAAGGCTATGTTATGAGTGAAGAGGCAACTAGAGATATTCTTGCTTGTAAGGATAGAGATGATCTAGAGAAATTATTACACAAGTATAAAGAAAAATATATGAATGCTAGAATGAAATGTGATCCTAAGTTTGCTACTTCGCCTATCTTTATTGATGATAAGGATTATGAATTCTCTGTCGACACGGAGTTAATTACTTTGGTTGAATCTGATCCTTTCCATGGTTATGGAACTGAAACTGTTGTGGCACATCTTACTAAGTTGAATGATATAGCCACCCTTTTTACTCATGATGAGAAAACCCGATACTACTTTATTCTCAAATTATTTCCTTTCTCATTAAAGTGTGATGCTAAAGCTTGGTACAATACTCTTGCTCCTGGTTGTGTGCATAGTCCCCGGGATATGATTTACTACTTCTCCAAAAAATATTTTCCTGCTCATAAGAAACAAGCCGCCTTACAGGAAATATTTAACTTTGTTCAAACTAAAGAAGAGAGTCTCTCACAAGCTTGGGGGAGGCTTTGCCAGTTACTTAATGCTTTGCCTGATCATCCTCTTAAGAAAAATGAAATACTTGATATCTTCTATAATGGACTAGCCGATGCTTCTAGGGACTTCCTAGATAGTTGTGCTGGTTGTGTTTTCAGGGAACGAACTATTGCTCAAGCTGAAGAATTATTGAATAACATATTGAAAAATTATGATGATTGGACTATTCCTGAACCATCGCCTAAGCCCACTCCGAAGAAGAGGGGTATATTATATCTCAGTCCTGAAGATATGCAAGAGGCAAAGAAATCTATGAAGGAAAAAGGTATTAAGGCCGATGATGTTAAAAATTTACCACCTATCGAAGAAATACATGGGCTTGAAGCACCACCACCACCCAAGGTGGTAGAGGTAAAATCTTTAATGAAATTCAATGATAGTGATGATCCTCATAATAAACATCCTAGTCAATGCCTTCATGAGTTTGATAATTACATTAGAAAGCAAGACCACTTCAATGCAAATGTTATGAAACAATTGAAATATGATTCTGATATGATTGCTCGATTGAGTGACTTGCTATTTAAAATCTCAAATGATGTTAGAGGTGTTGGAAAACATGCTTCTATGGTTCAAACCTAGTTAGAACAAGTTGCTAAATCACAAAGAGAATTACTTGATGAAATGAATCATAATATACATGACTTTGCTATTAGAGTTGCAACTAGATGAGGTAAAATGACTCAGGAACCACTTTATCCTGAGGGACACCCAAAAAGAATTGAACAATATTCACAAAGAGCTAATGCTAATGCACCTAGTCCTTCTAAAAAGGAAAAGGAAAAGAAAAATGGTAGGACTTTGCATGCTTCTAGTGAACCTAAAATAAACAACCTCCTGTTAATGAAAATGAAACTTCTATCTTTGATGCTGAAACTCAATCTGGTAATGAACATCCACCTAGTGATAATGAAAGAGATAATGATGAGGTTCATGAAGACACTCAACCAAATAATGATAAAGAACCAGATAATGATGTTGAGATAGAACCACCTGTTGATCTTGATAACCCACAACCTAAGAATAAAAGATATGATAAAAGAGACTTTGTTGCTAGAAAACACGGTAAAGAAAGAGAGCAGTGGGTTCAAAAACCTACGCCTTTTCCACCCAAGTCAACTAAAAAGAAAGATGAAGAAGAATTTGAACGCTTTGCTGAAATGCTGAGGCTAGTCTTTTTGCGTACTCGCTTGACTGATATCCTAAGAATGCCTCCTTATGCAAAGTATATGAAAGACATCATCAAAAATAAGAGAAAAATACCGGAAGCTGAAATCTCCACTATGCTTGCTAACTATACTTTTAAAGAGGGAGTACCTAAAAAACTTGGAGATCCGGGTGTACCAACTATACCTTGCTCTATCAAAAAGAATTATGTGAAAACTGCTTTGTGTGATTTAGGAGCTGGTGTTAGTGTTATGCCTTTCTCTTTATATAAAAGACTTGACTTGAACAAACTCACACCTACTGAAATATCTTAGCAAATGGCTGACAAATCAACTGCCATACCTATTGGTATCTGTGAGGATGTGCATGTTGTTGTTGCTAATGTTACTATCTTGAGCGACTTTGTTATACTTGAGATGCCCGATGACGACAAAATGCCGATTATCCTTGGTAGACCCTTCTTGAATACTGCAGGGGCTGTTATTGATTG
Source organism: Triticum aestivum (assembly GCF_018294505.1). Classification (NCBI taxonomy): domain Eukaryota; kingdom Viridiplantae; phylum Streptophyta; class Magnoliopsida; order Poales; family Poaceae; genus Triticum; species Triticum aestivum. The sequence goes on from NC_057813.1 coordinate 493,479,830, forward strand.
CAATAAAAGCAAGGTCACTTTTCATATTAGTGGTAATGAGCATAAGATGCACTTTCCGAAGAAACAATTCCAAGTGAATGGTATGAATGTTATTGAAAAATTTCTGACAATCACTATTGGAAGTTTTCAAATACCTCTACTTACTGTCAAAAAGAAATATGAAATGCTTATTATCGGGGATATGCATATCCCCATTGAGGTAACTTAGTGATTTATGAAAGTTCTTCGGTTTCATGCTAATCGAAAGTGGTTGTTAATAGGACCTGATCAACCTTATTAATGAATCATTTTTGAACGGTATGAAGTTGATGAATTTAGTAAGCACTACCTTCTGTCCCTACCTTTTGTTTTCTGTTTTTATTAGTTAAATAAAATAAAATGCCATGTCTTGTCTGTTTTCTGAATTTCCCGTGCAATAAAAAATGACCCAAAAATAAAAGTTCTGAGAATGCTCTGAAAACCTGATATGATTTTTTTCTGAATATTTAAGAATTTTTGGTGCAAATAATACCAGAGGGAGGTGCACCAGGTGGGCACAACCCACCTGGGCGCGCCAGGACCCCCAGGCACGCCCTGGCGGGTTGTGGTCCCCACGTGGGCCCCCTCACTTATCTCCTTAGCCCACTTCATCACTTACCTCCAGAAAAAAAATCCCCATTGCTCTCTCTCCCGTGTTCTTGAGCTCAAACCCGCGGATTTCGATCTCTTAGCTCGAAGCTCCGTTTCCAAAACTGTTTCGGGGGATTGTTGCTTGGTATGTGACTCCACCATTTGTCCAATTAGTTTTTATTTTAGTGGTTTATACTTTGAATAATTAGCTACTCTTGGTGCTGGTATACATGAGCTTGCATGTTGAATTCTTAGTGTTCTAAGTAGTTTGAATGCTTGCTATGGCCTCTATGTATCCCTAGGAGTAGTTGCTATCAATTTTGTGAATTTTTGTTGTGAATTTTTGTCACCTCAAAATTTTTATTTTCAGAAAATTGTACGCAGACACGATGAACCTATTTGGAAGGAGATCCTCGAAGAGACGATCCTCGGGGGCATCTTCTAGTGACAGTTCTGGTCGCCGGTCTTATGTGGAACCAAGTGAAAGTTCCACGCGTGACACCGCCACCAAAACATGCTTATGGCCTTGCGATGAATACATGGTGTGTGTGGGCATTAAGGAGGAATTTGAGCAATATGTTCACAACGCTGGCCTCGGTCCCTACCTTTCAGATAAGTGTGAACAACGCCAACTTCTCACTGAGTCATTTGTCAAAAGATTTACATTTTTCCCTCGTGAGTCTAGGGTGTTGATACGTCTCCAATGTATATATAATTTTTGATTGTTCCATGCTATTATATTACCCCTTTTGGATGTTTATGGGCTTTATTTTACACATTTATATCATTTTTTGGGACTAACCTACTAACCGGAGGCCCAACCCATATTGCTGTTTTTTTTGCCTATTTCAGTATTTCGAAGAAAAGGAATATCAAACGGAGTCCAAACGGAATGAAACCTTCGGGAGCATTATTTTTGGAACAAATCTGATCTGGAGAGCCTGGAGTGCAAGTCAAGAAAGATCTGAGGGCCCCACGAGATAGGAGGGCGCCCCCCTAGTAGGGCGCGCCCCCTGTCTCGTGGGTCCCTCGAGCGTCCACCGACGTACTTCTTCCTCCTATATATACTTATGTACCCCGAAAACATCCAGGAGCACCACGAAACACAATCTCCACCGCCGTAACCTTCTGTATCCGTGAGATCCCATCTTGGAGCCCTTGCCGACACTCTGCCGGAGGGGGAAGCAACCACGGAGGGCCTCTACATCAACATCCTTGCCCCTCCGATGAGTTGTGAGTAGTTTACCACAGACCTACGGGTCCATAGTTATTAGCTAGATGGCTTCTTCTCTCTTTTTGGATCTCAATACAATGTTCTCCCCCTCTCTCGTGGAGAACTATTCGATGTAATCTCCTTTTGCGGTGCGTTTGTCGAGATCCGATGAATTGTGGGTTTATGATCAAGTTTATCTATGAATGATATTTGAATCTTCTCTGAATTCTTTTATGTATGATTGAGTTATCTTTGCAAGTCTCTTCGAATTATCAGTTTGGTTTGGCCTACTAGATTGATCTTTCTTGCCATTGGAGAAGTGTTTGGCTTTGGGTTCAATCTTGCGGTGTTCTTACCCAGTGACAGAAAGGGTTGCAAGACACGTATTGTATTGTTGCCATCGAGGATAACAAGATGGGGTTTATATCATATTGCATGTGTTTATCCCTCTACATCATGTCATCTTGCTTAATGCGTTGCTCTGTTCTTATGAACTTAATACTCTAGATGCATGTTGGATAGCGATCGATGTGTGGAGTAATAGTAGTAGATGCAGGCAGGAGCCGGTCTACTTGTTATGGACGTGATGCCTATATACATGATCATGCCTAGATAATCTCATAACTATGCGCTTTTCTATCAATTGCTCGACAGTAATTTGTTCACCCACTGTAATACTTATGCTATCTCGAGAGAAGCCTCTAGTGAAACCTATGGCCCCCGGGTCTATCTCTTATCATATTTGCTTTCCATCTACTTTTATTTTGCATCTTTACTTTTTGCATCTATATCAAAAATACCAAAAATATATTTATCTTATCATACTATCTTTATTAGATCTCACTTTCGCAAGTGGCCGTGAAGGGATTGATGTGACACCCCCGATTCAATCCTACACTAATCATGCACACAAATGTGTACGATCAAGATCAGGGACTCACGGGAAGATATCACAACACAACTCTAAAAATAAAATAAGTCATACAAGCATCATAATACAAGCCAGGGGCCTCGAGGGCTCGAATACAAGTGCTCGATCATAGAAGAGTCAGCGGAAGCAACAATATCTGAGTACAGACATAAGTTAAACAAGTTGCCATAAGATGGCTAGCACAAACTGGGGTACAAATCGAAAGAGGCGCATGCCTCCTGCCTGGGATCCTCCTAACTACTCCTGGTCGTCGTCAGCGGGCTGCGCGTAGTAGTAGGCACCTCCGGTGTAGTAGGGGTCGTCGTCGACGGTGGCGTCTGGCTCCTGGACTCCAGCATCTGGTTGCGACAACCAGAAAGAAAGGAAAGGGGGAAAAGGGGGGAGAAAGCAACCGTGAGTACTCATCCAAAGTACTCGCAAGCAAGGAACTACACTACATATGCATGGGTATATGTGTAAGGAGGCCATATCAGTGGACTGAACTACAGAGCCAGAATAAGAGGGGGATAGCTAGTCCTATCGAAGACTACGCTTCTGGCAGCCTCCGTCTTGCAGCATGTAGAAGAGAGTAAATTGAAGTCCTCCAAATAGCATCTCCAAGTAGCATCTCCAAGTAGCATCTCCAATAGCATCACATAGCATAATCCTACCCGGCGATCCTCCCCTCGTCGCCCTGTGGAAAAGCGATCACCGGGTTGTCTGTGGAACTTGGAAGGGTGTGTTTTATTAAGTATCCAGTTCTAGTTGTCATAAGGTCAAGGTACAACTCCAAGTCATCCTGTTACCGAAGATCACTGCTATTCGAATAGATTAACTTCCCTGCAGGGGTGCACCACATAACCCAACACACTCGATCCCATTTGGCCGAACACACTTTCCTGGGTCATGCCCGACCTCGGAAGATCAACACGTCGCAACCCCACCTTGGCCTAACAGAGAGGTCAGCACGTCGGTCTAACTCCTATGGCACAGGGGTCTGGGCCCATCGCCCATTGCACACCTGCACGTTGCGAGGGCGGCCGAAAGCAGAACTAGCCCCCTTAATACAAGAGCAGGCTTACGTTCCAATCCGGCGCGCGCCGCTCAGTCGCTGACGTCTAGAAGGCTTCGGCTGATACCACGACGTCGAGTGCCCATATCTTTCCCGCGTAGTTGGTTAGTGCGTATAGGCCAGTGGCCAGACTCAGATCAAATACCAAGATCTCGTTAAGCGTGTTAAGTATCCGCGAACGCCGAACAGGGCCAGGCCCACCTGCCTCCTAGGTGGTCTCAACCTGCCCTGTCGCTCCGCCACAAAGTAACAGTCGAGGGCCGTCGGGAACCCAGGCCCACCTCTACCAGGATGGAGCCACCTATCCTTTCAGTCCCCTTATCCGAATCACTTGCGGGTACTCAACGAGCTGACCCGACTTTAGTCACCATCTGTATAGTATGTATGTATAGTATATACCCGTGATCACCTCCCAAGTGATCACGGCCCGATAGTATAGCAAGGCAGACTGACAAGAATGTAGGGCCAATGATGATAAACTAGCATCCTATACTAAGCATTTAGGATTGCGGGTAGGGTATCAATGACTGTAGCAACAATGACAGGCTATGCAACAGAATAGGAGTAACGGAAAGCAGTAACATGCTACACTACTCTAATGCAAGCAGTATAGAGTAGAATAGGCGATATCTGGTGATCAAGGGGGGGGGGGAGGCTTGCCTGGTTGCTCTGGCAAGAAGGAGGGGTCGTCAACATCATAGTCGAACTGGGGGTCGCCGGCAGTCTCGGGGTCTATCGAAAAGAAGTAACGGAGAGGGAACACAATAAATAACAGAGCAATCAAAGCATCGCAAAGCGTAACAAGACAATACGCGGTGTTCGGTGTGCCCTAACGCGGTAGTAGGTGATACCGGTGAAGGGGGGAACATCCGGGAAAGTATCCCCGGTGTTTTGCATTTTCGGACAGATGAACCGGAGGGGGAAAGTTGCGTGTTTGCTATGCTAGGGATGTGTGGCGGACGAACGGGTCGCGTATCCGGATTCGTCTCGTCGTTCTGAGCAACTTTCATGTAGAAAGTATTTTCATCCGAGCTACGATTTATTTTATATTAATTTTAAAAGTTTTATTCATTTCCTGAATTTAATTTAATTCGAAATTGGATTTATGACATCAACCTAATGTCATGCTGACATGAGCAGTCAACAAGGGTTGACTGGTCAACCTGACCAGTGGATGCCACTGGTCAATGACATATTTTAACTAAACCTATTAATTAACCTAATCAGGTTTAATTAGGGGTGGGCCCCACTGTCATTGACTACTTAATTAACTAATTAGGTTATTTAAGTAACTAATGTGTAATTAGTTTAATTAGCTGTTTAATTTAATTAATCAAAATTGATTAAGTTGGTTATTTCTTTAATTAATTAATTATTTATTTATTTTTATTTTTATTTTTATTTTTATTCTTATTTACGTTCTGGGGCCGGGCCCCACATGTCTGTGGCCCCAAAGGGCCTTAGCGGGTGAGCGGGCAGCGGGTGAGCGGGCGACGGGCGCCTAGGCGTGGGCGAACCCGCATGGCGTCGGGGGAGCCCGCCCAGGAGGTTGAGGCCGCGGTGACGGGTGCCGGCTATGGCTAACGGGGCGGAGCCCCGGGGACGTGCGGGCGACGGCGAACTGGTGCAGGTGCTCGCACCCGACGCCATGAGAGGCGAGGGCGAGCGCGCCTGGGGGCCGTGGAGGGTGCGGCCGGACCACCGCAGGGCGGGTCGGCGAGCAGCGACAGAGGTGGTTGCGGCTGAGTGGCAGGGCGCTGGAGCCCGAGGCGACGGGGAGCAGCCACAGGGGCGGGGTGAGCACGGGCGTACGCAGCGGTCGGAGCGCGCTCGGGTGACGGCCGAGCCAAGGTGGATGCACGCTCGGGCGACGCAGGGGCAGGGCCAGGGGGTGCGGTCGGCGCGAGGGGCGACGGGCATGACCGGACAGAGAGGCGCGCGGCCAGGGCATGGCCTGACCGCGGTGAGCGCGCGTGCGCGCGGTAGAGAAGGCCGAGGCGTCGGGAACGGCGCCAGCGATAGAGGGAAAGGGGGGAAGGAGGGATCCTCACGGCGGGGAGTAGGGACTGTGGCAGCGGTGCGCGAGGAGGGAGACGGAGACGACGTGCGTAGGGGTAGCAGGCCGGTGGGGAAGAGGAGGCAAACCGGCGATGGCGTCCGGTGAGGTAGCTCCGGCGACGGTGCCGTGGGCGAGGAGGATTCGAGGTAGAAGCGGTCCGGCGAGGGGGGGGGGGGTAGTCGAGGCGGAGGGCGACGGTGGCGGCTCCGATGAGGTGGCGAGGTGACGAGCGACGGGATTGGCAATGGGGACGGGGCGCCGGCGTCGTGGGGGGGGGGCGGGGCGTCGGCCCGATCCCGATCCAGAACTGGATCGGGGGAAGGGGGAGAGAGCGAGTGCGGGTGTGGGTGGTTAGGGTTTGCGGGGGGTGAGGGGATAAGGTGTGGCCGGTTGGGCCAGGGGGAGCTGGGCCGGCCTGGTAGGTCGTGGCCCAGTTGGGCCGGTGGCCTGCTGGGCCGGAGCCCCGGGGGGTTTCTTTTCCTTTTTTTGTTTGTTTTTCTCTTTTGTATTTTCTTTCTTTTATTTATTTTCTCTTATGTTTTAATTCAAGTTAAAATATTTATGCATTTTATAAAACTGTGTCCTCTACACCATAATTATCTATGTAATATTTAGTACAAACCGAAGATTTTTATTTTAATGTTTGAAAACTTTTATTGTTTGACTTAAATTCAAAATTTGAATTTGAATCAGTTTCGAACTAACGCGAGATTAGCAACAGTAATTGTGGTGACGTGGCATCATTAACAGAGGTTTACTGTAGCTTAAGTATCCGGGCGTCACAATTCTCCTCCACTACAAGAAATCTCGTCCCGAGATTTAAGCGGTGGAGTAATGCGGGAAAGGTGCTGGTAGCGAAAAACCTAACAAGTCTTCTCGGTCTTGGCTGCCCTTTCGAAGAGGTTGATCCCTTTCATTAATGTCTTCATTTCTCTGCTTCAAGTCACCATGATCAAGTCGTCATCCTTTCTTCGGGATCTCCATCATCCTACGAACGCGACCAAGGGGAAAAACTCCGGAAGAACGCCTCTCCACAAAGCTGGGCATCTGGCGGTGAACTCAATGGGAAATACACAAGGTACCCCGCGAGTTGTATTTCAGTGAATTCGTTGAGTGCAATAGACGATGGTACCAAAGTTTTAAACGGGTAGGCAATCATTCGATGACTAGGCAGAAGGTGGAATGGGGGTTTGAACAACGAGAATAACATGGTGTTTGATTCCAGGATGGATAATGGTATAGCATTTAGCTCATGAATCACATATGAAGGCAGGTGCAAAGGATCCATTAGAATCCGGGTTGTAAAGAAGAGTCAGGTTTCGATCCAGTGGACCTGTGGGTTATGGGCCCACCATGTGGGTTAAAAGTAGGAAGGGCGATGACGTCTTGCACGATCATGTAAGCAAGGCATGTCAGAGGTTAGCCTATCAGTTATATGTCAGTAACCACGTCGGTACCAAGGGCGAGGGACGAAGAGAACCATTTTCCCGCTCGTTGAACGAGGCGGACCAATAGGCAAAGTTCTCGCGGTGGTTACCGAAATGTTATCGACAATAATAACAGGGTCTTAAGTCGTACACCGATGTGTTTATATAAGCAGGAGAATATTACTGCTTAGATCATATAGACCACAAGAAAGGTTAAACAAAACAATGGAAAGGAAAATGTGTCCAAACACATATTTGAGGGGTATATCCTTCCCAAGGACAAGCAGGGCATGATATCCATAAGAGGATAGAAAGTAGAAAACCCTTTAGGTAAGGGGAGAGAAATTTCATGACATTACCCATACAAAGGTGTTTGGATAATTGAGCAAGAAACATTTAGCATTGGGCTTCAAATGTTCTTGTTGATGAACGGAGTACCACATACATGCTTCGAGATAGCATTGACATGGTCTTCAAGCAAAGGTCGGACTTGGATACACAAAGGATCCATCGAGATAAACTTATTAAACAAGGCATTCAATTTCCTCATGGAAAAAAGGTTAACCTTGTTAAAAAGGAAACTATAACAATAGGGCCTCCGGCCAGGTGTGCTAGGCACGACATCACATTACCGGGTCATGTAAAGACCAATGTTATAACTCTTGGAAATATGTTCCAACCATCATATCTGACCGAGTTTCAGATCTGGTTGGGGTCAGGATACCTCAGACTCAGGATGCCTGAGAAGAAAAAGGTGCGACACATTTTGTGATGACAATATATGATTCTCGTGAAGTGAACTATGGAAGCGAGTTTCGAACAGGGGTTCACCATTAAATCAAGGAGAGGTGAGGAGGTGACTGATTGACTCAACGACAATCCATCGAGGTTAAGAAAAGATGGATTTCCACAATTATGTGAACAAGGAGATAACATTTGTCAGATCAAATGGTAAAATGATGTATGCTCGAGGAAAAACGTGCACAATTAAACATTGGTTGAAAGGTGTACCCGAAATATGGGCTGGGTTGCACGACCAACGTCGGAATGGTGATTCAATAATCAATAGTCTAAGAATGAATGGCCGACCATTAACTTCAAAGCAATAGGGTTGCTAGGAGGGCAGAATCCAAACATCACCGCTCACTTGTTGGTACCCCAGTTGGAACCAACACGAGGACCCAAGAAAAAAAAATGGTGATGGTGGGAAGTATCACCATACCAAGAATTCTTAAGCGGTGGTGAAATTCTCACAACATTGATGACATAAGAGATGTTAATGTTCCAAGGTAAGGGAGAACAATTGCTAGATAGCAAGGAACTCAAGGTATAACATCAAACACGAACAAGCTTTAGTTGGTGGGAAGGCAATAAAGTGGTCGATGATAACGCAGATCATCGAGGGCAAGGATAGTATTTCTCATCATGAACTCAATTGATATCCTGGAAGAGCTCATAAGGTTGATGATGATCATGACACACTTTGTCGAGAGATTTCAAGATGTAATCGATCGGCGATGACATCAAGTCAAATGAATGGTGAAGCGAAAGGTTATTGGAACCAAGGGTACGACACAAACTTGGAATCAAGTTTGTTGTTCAAGGAGAATTGATAGGACGAGGAAGCTCGACGTAAGCTTAACTCATCATCGAAAGTTGTGCTCCGAGATTAAGGACCAGGTAGCACAGTTAAGGTTTAGCATGATAATGATATAGCCGATCAGGCTAGGAGTTACGTGATGGAGTATTAAACTTCTCAACAACAAAGTACTGAGAGTAATGAATCTCAGTATTGATTCGATTCACCAATTGGTGTTCTCGGTTGATGACAACCCAGAACCCGTGGAGTGACTATGATGGGAAAAGGTACTACTTCGTCAGAATTTCATAGATGAAGTGCAATGGGTGGATATTCTCGAGATACCAGGGGTAATACTCGAAGGTAGAACAAAATAGAGGTTGGGAAGGCGTACTGATCTGCAGAAGGCAAGTAATTTAACTTGTCCGAGAAATAAAATCAAAGGAGAACAAACATGGTCGGAACCATGGTTGCAAAGGATCAATTCATAGCTACCAGATGATATTTATCAAGGAAATATTTATTATTACAAGAAGTTTCCATGATAGGATCTACATCATGTCCATGGGCATAAACACAAAGTTCAAGGTCGACTCCCACTTCTTCAATGCATAACCTTTCATTCACTTCCCGTCTTCGAAGAAGTTGCAGTGTTGAAATTTTATCTGGCGAAGCAACAGAAGAGTATGACTCATGAAAACTTTCGGGTTCACACGGTTTAGAGAAGGCATATGTTCAACCCATAGGAGCTTCTTAGAAACATATACCACAAGTTTCAAGAGTAAATATCACAAGCTCGAATGTAGAGCAAGGTTGAGAAAGTAGATGATACAATTTAACAAAGGCATTATGTATCCGAGGGAAGGCTCACAAGGTTATTGAACATGAAGGGCGATGTCGGATAAAATCCATTAAAGGATCTGCCGGTCCATTACAGAGCTGATGTGAGCATCGGCACACAACCAGAGGAAGTAACAATGCAAGGGCAGTGGATTATAGAAACAACTGACTAATCCAGAGCTCAAATGCAAAGGAATTAAGATTTTCAAATCAAGGGATCAGAAGCAATGTTCTGATTAGGGGTGGGTTAGTAGAATAGCCTTAGGGGTACAATCGACGGCAATTGGATTGGTTGAGAACCAGCTCATGTTTAAAATGACGTCTGAGCCGGAAAGATAATTTAAAAGGATCAACTGATGATTGCGTGCACTCGCACTCATGTTGAATCAAAAGGATCAAAATGACGATGCCTAAGGATACTAACGAATATTGCCAGACATATGGAAAGCATCCATCATGCAAGTAGACAAGTATGACAGAGCAATAAGCTACTAAGGATTTTTGGAGGATCGAATAGTATTTCGAAGACCATTGTGAAACACATGAACAACTGGGGGATGAGCGGATACTCGGTAAGTGCGAGAATTATCCATAGGGGTATTCAGGTGACAAAGAACAGCAAGGCGGTAAGCTCAAAGGATTATCGAAACAACGACGAGTGTTTCGAGGTATCTGGTAATAACAAGACCAACTGGGGATGAATGTAAGAATAACAACTGCAAGTAGTTATCCATAAGGGTTGACGGTGGAAGGGGAATTGCAAATGCGATGAACATAAGTTCTCGGGTTAACAGCGGAGAGTATCTTCAGGGTCTTCACGTGCCGAAGACGATCATCATTAATAACGGGCTCTCCGGGTGAAAGTGATAACGAGATCCTAATGTTAGATTTAGCAAAAATCATTTAACCCGAATAGAAGAGAGATCAGAGTCCCAGAGTATAGGTCGAGGAATAAAAGATCCTAATACCACCCAATGGCGACGTGTGCCCGTAAGACACACAACCATGTTAGTAAAAGTTTTGCAATGTCTAGACTCGACTTCGGCCAAGGAGTTGGAAAGGGGGATTCCTACAGGCAGTCGGCTCTGATACCAACTTGTGACGCCCCCGATTAAATCCTACACTAATCATGCACGCAAATGTGTATGATCAAGATCAGGGACTCACGGGAAGATATCACAACACAACTCTAAAAATAAAATAAGTCATACAAGCATCATAATACAAGCCAGGGGCCTCGAGGGCTCGAATACAAGTGCTCGATCATAGAAGAGTCAGCGGAAGCAACAATATCTGAGTACAGACATAAGTTAAACAAGTTGCCATAAGATGGCTAGCACAAACTGGGGTATAGATTGAAAGAGGCGCATGCCTCCTGCCTGGGATCCTCCTAACTACTCCTGGTCGTCGTCAGCGGGATGCGCGTAGTAGTAGGCACCTCCAGTGTAGTAGTGGTCGTCGTCGACGGTGGCGTCTGGCTCCTGGACTCCAGCATCTGGTTGCGACAACCAAAAAGAAAGGAAAGGGGGAAAAAGGGGGGAGAAAGCAACCGTGAGTACTCATCCAAAGTACTCGCAAGCAAGGAACTACACTACATATGCATGGGTATATGTGTAAGGAGGCCATATCAGTGGACTGAACTGCAGAATGCCAGAATAAGAGGGGGATAGCTAGTCCTATCGAAGACTACGCTTCTGGCAGCCTCCGTCTTGCAGCATGTAGAAGAGAGTAGATTGAAGTCCTCCAAGTAGCATCTCCAAGTAGCATCTCCAAGTAGCATCTCCAGTAGCATCACATAGCATAATCCTACCCGGCGATCCTCCCCTCGTCGCCCTGTGGAAAAGCGATCATCGGGTTGTCTGTGGAACTTGGAAGGGTGTGTTTTATTAAGTATCCGGTTCTAGTTGTCATAAGGTCAAGGTACAACTCCAAGTCGTCCTGTTATCGAATGTCGGTGTACTAGAGTAGGGGTACCCTAGTACCCCAAACTTGTGCACGGGCAGTCGCAGCATCCCGCGGCAAGGCTTGCCGGGTGACCGCCAAGACCCTCCGTGGCTCCCTTGAAGACCATTCAAGAACAAAGTACTCAAACCAAGGCCCCGACAAGAGGAGCTTGCCGGGAAGGCCAACCCAGGCCCCGACAAGAGGAGCTTGCCGGGAAGAGACAAGACCCCGGCAAGAGGAGCTTGCCGGGAAGGCCACTCAAGGCATACCAAGAAAGCTTGCCGCGACGCGCCCTGCGTCCCGGCAAGGCCCGGTGAGCGACAAGCTCCCAAACACGACAAGACGACGACCGCGGCAAGGAGCTTGCCGCGGGGAACCCCCACTTCGTGCCCGCGCTCCAGCACACCTGCTAACGTGTCGCTCTAGGACTCTCCCAAGCACACATGGCAGGAGGCTGTGCAGCTAGGGGTGGGCGGTGGCAAGCGGAGATGAAGAGAAGGCCATCGTGGCAAACGGTGGCGCTCCTAACGGTCACTTTTTGCACTGTTTAAGCAACTCAGACAGGCATTTAATGCCCTTGTCCCCTGCCGTCAGAGTTAGGTAGGGTGCACTGTATCCACAGTAGTGGTAGCTGCACCTACCGCATCCTTTTCCATTTTTACCCTTCTTGTCTACGTTGCCCCCTGTCGGTGACCCCTTGAGAGTATAAAAGGAGGCCCAGGCGCAACGTAGAAGGGGTTGAGCTGGTTCAGCTGGTGGAGCTGGTTCGGCCAGTTCGGCTCATTCAACACCAGGAACACTCTCACGCTCAGTCTGGCAGCGTCCATCGCTCCTGAGCAAGAATCCAATATACACAAACAAGCAGCAGTAGGGTTTTACGCATCCGTGCAGCCCGAAGCTGGGTAAAAACCGCTCGCGTGTACCGCCTCGATCCGCTCTTTGTGCGACCTCCGCCCCCCGCCAAACCGAAAGGGGCCCTGTCCCCATAGGTGTTGGTGGAATCAGCCTCCCCGACATCTCTAAAAAAACCCCTCCATCAAGCTGTGGATGCGGGCGAACGTCTTCCACCCTCGATCAAGATACATCACGTTAGGGGCTGGGAATACAACGCGGACTCGCGTGCCGCTGATCCCACAACCCCTCATGTGCAGTCTCAGTGTCTCGGGCGGATCCAACTCCATCGCGCGCGAAAACGGAGCTGGAAGCCGGAGGCGACGACGAGGCGCCCGGCGCAGCCTGACGAAGAACTCGCAAGGGTCGTCCCCTATATGGACCGCCGTGGGGGGAGGAGCCGCCGGCGGAGGTGAAGCTGACGCGCCGCCCGTCCGCCTCTTCCCCGAGCGCCTCGACCTCGTCCGTGACCTCGTCCGCAACCTCGCCCCCTCCCTCTTCCCCTTATGGCTAGCTCTGCCACCACGGGCGCGGAAGATGGAGAGATGCGCTGTCTGGCGGCGACCCTCGCCGCCACCGATGAAGGGCCTGGGTTCCCTTTCTCCATGGCGAATGAGAGAAAGGGGAGCAGAAGCTGAAGAAAGGAGGAGATGAGAGAGTGCGGTTTCCTGTGCTCCCCTCCCACTCTTTATAAAGGAGCGAGGTGGGGGGCTCGGCCGCGCCGCTCAGCGAATCAAGGCACGGGAAGAGCAGGGAGTCGGGGCCATCCCGCTGCCTCTGCTCACGATGGCCCAGTTTCTCACTTCCACCGTCCGCGACCCCAAGCGCATGGGAGCCGCGTGGCGGAGATGCAGAACCAAGGCGAAGGATGAGGCGGCCTCGCTCCGCCCCGTGATCGCGGGGAGTGGACATCCCGAAAACCGCGCACCGGCCCCGTCCAGTAAATGCACCACGCCCCCACGCCTACCTCCGTTTAGGGAGGAGGGCGTGAACCGTCCCCATCATCGTGGCCTGACGCATGCTCGAGGGGCTTATCCCCGCGCACGCCGCCCGCGTCACCCACGACGCCGCGTTTGAGGCGTGCCGTTCTGGGCGTGCACGGTGGGAGCGGAGAGATATGCGGCGTGACCTAGGCCGCGCGTGCCCGTGCACTGTTTTGGGCCTGGCCCAACAGCGCTCGGCACCGTGTATGGCCCAGGCCCGGGGGCTCCTGTCGGTGTACTAGAGTAGGGGTACCCTAGTACCCCGAACTTGTGCACGGGCAGTCGCAGCATCCCGCGGCAAGGCTTGCCGGGTGACCGCCAAGACCCTCCGTGGCTCCCTTGAAGACCATTCAAGAACAAAGTACTCAAACCAAGGCCCCGGCAAGAGGAGCTTGCCGGGAAGGCCAACCCAGGCCCCGGCAAGAGGAGCTTGCCGGGAAGAGACAAGACCCCGGCAAGAGGAGCTTGCCGGGAAGGCCACTCAAGGCATACCAAGAAAGCTTGCCGCGACGCGCCCTGCGTCCCGGCAAGGCCCGGTGAGCGACAAGCTCCCAAACACGACAAGACGACGACCGCGGCAAGGAGCTTGCCGCGGGGAACCCCCACTTCGTGCCCACGCTCCAGCACACCTGCTAACGTGTCGCTCTAGGACTCTCCCAGGCACACGTGGCAGGAGGCTGTGCAGCTAGGGGTGCACGGTGGCAAGCGGAGATGAAGAGAAGGCCATCGTGGCAAACGGTGGCGCTCCTAACGGTCACTTTTTGCACTGTTTAAGCAACTCAGACAGGCATTTAATGCCCTTGTCCCCTGCCGTCAGAGTTAGGTAGGGTGCACTGTATCCACAGTAGCGGTAGCTGCACCGACCGCATCCTTTTCCATTTTTACCCTTCTTGTCTACGTTGCCCCCTGTCGGTGACCCCTTGAGAGTATAAAAGGAGGCCCAGGCGCAACGTAGAAGGGGTTGAGCTGGTTCAACTGGTGGAGCTGGTTCGGCCAGTTCGGCTCATTCAACACCAGGAACACTCTCATGCTCAGTCTGGCAGCGTCCATCGCTCCTGAGCAAGAATCCAATATACACAAACAAGCAGCAGTAGGGTTTTACGCATCCGTGCGGCCCGAAGCTGGGTAAAAACCGCTTGCGTGTACCGCCTCGATCCGCTCTTTGTGCGACCTCCGCCCCCCGCCGAACCGAAAGGGGCCCTGTCCACATAGGTGTTGGTGGAATCAGCCTCCCCGACATCTCTGACAAAACCCCTCCATCAAGCTGTGGATGCGGGCGAACGTCTTCCACCCTCGATCAAGATACATCATGTTAGGGGCTGGGAATACAACGCGGACTCGCGTGCCGCTGATCCCACAGCCCCTCATGTGCAGTCTCAGTGTCTCGGGCGGATCCAACTCCATCGCGCGTGCAAACGGAGCTGGAAGCCGGAGGCGACGACGAGGCGCCTGGCGCAGCCTGACGAAGAATTCGCAAGGGTCGTCCCCTATATGGTCCGCCGTGGGGGGAGGAGCCGCGGGCGGAGGTGAAGCTGACGCGCCGCCCGTCCGCCTCTTCCCCGAGCGCCTCGACCTCATCCTCGACCTCGTCCGCGACCTCGCCCCCTCCCTCTTCCCCTTATGGCTGGCTCTGCCACCACGGGCGCGGAAGATGGAGAGATGCGCTGTCTGGCGGCGACCCTCGCCGCCACCGATGAAGGGCCTGGGTTCCCTTTCTCCATGGCGAATGAGAGAAAGGGGAGCAGAAGCTGAAGAAAGGAGTAGATGAGAGAGTGCGGTTTCCTGTGCTCCCCTCCCGCTCTTTATAAAGGAGCGAGGTGGGGGGCTCGGCCGCCCCGCTCAGCGAATCAAGGCACGGGAAGAGGAGGGAGTCGGGGCCATCCCGCTGCCTCTGCTCACGACGGCCCAGTTTCCCACTTCCACCGTCCGCGACCCCAAGCGCATGGGAGCCGCGTGGCGGAGATGCAGAACCAAGGCGAAGGATGAGGCGGACTCGCTCCGCCCCGTGATCGCGGGGAGTGGACATCCCGAAAACCGTGCACGGGCCCCGTCCAGTAAATGCACCACGCCCCCACGCCTACCTCCGTTTAGGGAGGAGGGCGTGAACCATCCCCATCATCGTGGCCTGACGCATGCTCGAGGGGCTTAGCCCCGCGCACGCCGCCTGCGTCACCCATGACGCCGCGTTTGACGTGTGCTGTTCTGGGCGTGCGCGGTGGGAGCGGAGAGATATGCGGCGTGACCTAGGCCGCCCGTGCCCGTGCACTGTTTTGGGCCTGGCCCAACAGCGCTCGGCACCGTGTATGGCCCAGGCCCGGGGGCTCCTATCGGTGTACTAGAGTAGGGGTACCCTAGTACCCCGAACTTGTGCACGGGCAGTCGCAGCATCCCGCGGCAAGGCTTGCCGGGTGACCGCCAAGACCCTCCGTGGCTCCCTTGAAGACCATTCAAGAACAAAGTACTCAAACCAAGGCCCCGGCAAGAGGAGCTTGCCGGGAAGGCCAACCCAGGCCCCGGCAAGAGGAGCTTGCCGGGAAGAGACAAGACCCTGGCAAGAGGAGCTTGCCGAGAAGGCCACTCAAGGCATACCAAGAAAGCTTGCCGCGACGCGCCCTGCGTCCCGGCAAGGCCCGATGAGCGACAAGCTCCCAAACACGACAAGACGACGACCGTGGCAAGGAGCTTGCCGCGGGGAACCCCCACTTCGTGCCCGCGCTCCAGCACACCTGCTAACGTGTCGCTCTAGGACTCTCCCAAGCACACGTGGCAGGAGGCTGTGCAGCTAGGGGTGCGCGGTGGCAAGCGGAGATGAAGAGAAGGCCATCGTGGCAAACGGTGGCACTCCTAACGGTCACTTTTTGCACTGTTTAAGCAACTCAGACAGGCATTTAATGCCCTTGTCCCCTGCCGTCAGAGTTAGGTAGGGTGCACTGTATCCACAGTAGCGGTAGCTGCACCTACCGCATCCTTTTCCATTTTTACCCTTCTTGTCTACGTTGCCCCCTGTCGGTGACCCCTTGAGAGTATAAAAGGAGGCCCAGGCGCAACGTAGAAGGGGTGGGTTCAGCTGGAGGGTTCGGCCAGTTCGGCTCATTCAACACCAGGAACACTCTCACGCTCAGTCTGGCAGCGTCCGTCGCTCCTGAGCAAGAATTCAATACACACAAACAAGCAGCAGTAGGGTTTTACGCATCCGTGCGGCCCGAAGCTGGGTAAAAACCGCTCGCGTGTACCGCCTCGATCCGCTCTTTGTGCGACCTCCGCCCCCCACCGAACCGAAAGGGGCCCTGTCCCCATAGGTGTTGGTGGAATCAGCCTCCCCGACATCTCTGGCGCGCCAGGTAGGGGGCGTCGAGATCGTGCGAACCCGATCCGGCGTGCACGCGAGCTAAATCTTCATCGTCTTCACCGACATGCCACCGAAGAAGAAGGCTTCGGGGGCAACAGCCCCGTCTGCGTCGCTTCCACCACCTCCGGAGCAGGCGGACGGTGGAGTGGACGCCGGCGGAAGAATGGACATCGACGAGGGTGCCCACAGCGCTGCCAAGTCCAAGGACAAGGCCGCGCAGACCTCGGCGTCCATACGCCCACCGCGCCCATCTCAGGAAGGGCGGGACCAGCAGCGTCATAGCGTTCGCAGCACCATACGTCCGCTGGCCCAAGATCAAGCTGGTGGTTCGCGTGGCGTTCAAGACCAGCATGCACGCCAGCATGCTGGCCCCAGTGAGGTGCGGTCGCCTGGACGGGACACTGCTCCTTCTAACTTGGTTAGGAGTCCGAGCATGTCCCGCTCCTCGCACCGTTCACCTCTGCCGCCCACCACGCCGGCGGAAGCCTTGGCGCGGGCCCAGCTACTCCTGGATTACCCTCCGACGGCGGACAAGACCGACGAATGGAGGGCCACTATCCAGAGCCTCATCGGCTTCGCCAACGGCGACACTGCGCGGCAACCAAGCACCTCGCTGCCGCGGCAGGACAGCCGGACGCGAGCCGATGGCAACAAGACCGGGGGAGGTGCGACTTCCATGCACTCTCCACTACGAAGGCCAAAGTCGCCGACTCGCCGGGTCCACCCCGACAGCGGCTCCACCGCGTCGTCGGACCCACGAGCTCGTCGCGACCAGCGCCAAGTTCTTCATGAACGACAACAAGAAGACGCTCGAACCCGCATCGAGCGCCGAAGAGAAGCGCGACGTCAATCCGACAAGCGCGCTGGGCCCTCTGTTGACATGCATGCGCCAGGGGAACCAGGCGATCTGCCGTACGCGGTAGGTTGTCCTGCGTTCACCCGTGAGCTGCGGCAAGTCCAGTGGCCCAGCACAAAGAATTTCAAACCAGACGTACCAGAGAAGTACGACGGCAAGACGCATCCGTCGGAGTTTCTCAGCATCTACACCATCGCGGTGCAGGCTGCCGGGGGACGGGACGACAAGATCCTTGCCAACTACTTCCCGCTGGTACTCAAGCCCAATGTCAGATCCTGGCTCATGCACTTGCCGGACAACTCCATATCCTCCTGGGCTGATCTGTGCCATCAGTTTGTCGGCGCCTTTACAGGCGGCCACAAACCACATGGCCAAGAAAGCGATCTTCATCTGCTCGCCCAGAAGGAAGGAGAGCCACTGCGCAAGTACATTCAGAGATTCAGCCGTGTACAGCACAACATCCCAGACGTCCACCCCGCCGCGATCATTAGCGCGTTCCATCAGAACGTGCGAAACCGAAGGATGAGGGAGGAGATGGCGATGTGTAAGATCAGAGACGTCAGTGAGCTTTATGCCCTGGCCGACAAGTGTGCACGCGCTGAAGAGGGGAGGAGGCTCCCCGGAGAGGATACAGGAGCAGGAGGATCTGACAGTGAGGATGCCGCCCCGACAAGGAAAGGCCGGCGGCGGAACAACAGAAGGAAAAAGGGCAAGGAAGTGCTAGCTGTCGAGCAGACCGGCAACGGAGGTGGCGCCAAGGAAGCTAAAGCTGGTGGCTCCGACAAGGAGGCCCAGCCTGTGGCGGCCGCCGACAAGCAGGACGGCTCCGGCAAGCAGTATTGTAAGATCCACCGCACCAGGGGTCACGATCTCCAGAATTGCAAGAAGGTTGAGCAGCTCGTTGAGCTACAGAGGTGCTGGTGGATCCGGCAAGAAACGTCTCG
This sequence comes from Triticum aestivum, assembly GCF_018294505.1. Lineage (NCBI taxonomy): Eukaryota > Viridiplantae > Streptophyta > Magnoliopsida > Poales > Poaceae > Triticum > Triticum aestivum. The sequence goes on from NC_057813.1 coordinate 493,498,506, forward strand.
GCCGAGGAGGACGCCGCGGCAAGGCCAAGCAGCGGCAAGGAGACAGACCTCCCCGCGGCCGTGACAAGGATGAAGATGACGACGATGACGAAGACATGGATGATGACGAGGCCGACGAGCAGGAATTTCAGAAAGCCACAGAGGTCCTGTGCGTTGACGGTGGTGCTTCTCTGCATACTTCGCACCGCCAACTCAAGCAGTGGATGCGGGAAGTGAATGCAGCAGAGCCATCCATAGAGTCACGCAAGCCTCTGAAATGGTCCAGCACGCCTATCATCTTCGACATTGAGGATCACCCTGATCGCGTAACTGCGGTCGGGTGCTTGCCGATGTTGGTTTCACCAACTATCCGCAACCTCAAGGTCACGAAGATGCTAGTTGACGGCGGGGCCGGCTTGAATCTGATCTCCTCCGCGGTCCTTCAGAAACTCCAGATCCCTGACAGCGAGCTCGAGGAGACCGGCACATTCCAAGGAATCAGCCCGGGAAGAAGCAAGCCGAAGGGAAAGATCACGCTGCCGGTCACATTTGGCAGCGAGATGAATTTCAGAACTGAGAGGGTCACATTTGACGTTGCCGATTTTCCATTGCCCTACAATGGGATCCTTGGCCGTCCAGCGCTCGCCAAGTTTATGGCAGCCTCTCACTATGCATACAACATGCTCAAGATGCCAGGCCCGATAAGTGTCATCTCTGTCCCCGGCGACAAGAAGGATGCCCTTATCTGCGCCGACAAAATCTACCGGGAAGCAGCAGCCGCAGCTGATCACAACATACTTGCCGCTGAAGCTCCCGGGGGGAAGAAGAAGACAAAGTCCGGCAAGAGCTCTGATGCCCACTCCGGCAAGCGCACCTCTTCGGAGTGCTGCGCTACCGTCGAGGACGCACCATCGAGCTCCACCGGCAAGTGCAAGAAGACGATGGCAGCTCCACCCGAGACCAAGAAGGTGCCCGCCAAGAAGGACGGCACTGGTGGTACCTTCACCATCAGTGCCACGCTTGACCCCAAATAGGAAAGCGTGCTCGTTGCTTTCCTGCGGGCGAATGTCGACGTGTTTGCATGGCAACCGTCTGATATCCCCGGTGTTCCCAGGAAAGTAATCGAGCACCACCTTGCCGTCTGTCCTCATGCGCGGCCCGTCAAGCAGAGAGTCAGGAAGCAAGCGGTGGAGCGCCAAGAGTTCATTGCAGAAGAGATCAGGAAATTGGAAGCAGCAGGCCTTGTCAGAGGAGTGCTCCATCCCACGTGGTTGGCCAATCCTGTAGTCGTGCGCAAGGCGAACGGGAAATGGAGGCTTTGTATAGACTTCACTGATGTCAATAAAGCTTGTCCCAAAGATCCATTTCCCTTGCCGCGCATTGACCAGATTGTTGACTCCACAGCTGGATGTGATTTGCTTTCATTTCTTGATGCATACTCAGGATACCATCAGATCTTCATGGCAGAAGAAGATGAGGAAAAAACCGCATTTATCACCCCTTGCGGCACATACTGTTTTATACGGATGCCCTTTGGGTTGAAGAATGCTGGTTCAACATTTGCAAGGGTAGTCCATGTCGCTTTTGAGACACAGATACACAGAAATGTGGAAGCCTACATGGATGATATAGTGGTCAAGAGCAAGGACAAGGCTACCCTGATCCAAGATTTAGAAGAAACTTTTGCAAATCTGCGCAAGATCAACCTCAAGCTCAATCCCGAGAAGTGCGTGTTTGGAGTCCCTTCCGGCAAGCTTCTCGGGTTCTTTGTGTCTCAGCGGGGAATTGAAGCCAACCCCGACAAGATCAAGGCCATCGAGCAGATTGAAGCACCGAAGCGCGTCAAGGATGTGCGAAGGCTTGCCGGTTGCGTGGCTGCTCTCAGCAGGTTTATCTCTAAGTCTGCTGAGCGCGCCCTGCCGTTTTTCAAAATATTGAAAAAGGCAGGTCCAATGAAATGGACTCCGGAAGCGGAGGCCGCGCTGCAGGACTTGAAGAGGTACCTGTCCTCCACTCCAATACTTGTCGCACCTAAGCCACAAGAGAAGTTGCTGCTGTACCTAGCGGCAACCAATCAAGTGGTTAGTGCTGCGTTAGTAGCGGAGAGGGAGGCGGACGATGAGCCAGCAACCGCGGCAAGTGAATCCAGCGACAAGCAGGGGGCTTCTCCGACAAGCTCTGGTCCCGACAAAGATGAATCTGCGCAGACGTGCAAGGAGGTGCAGAAGAAGATGGTGCAGCGCCCAGTTTACTTTGTCAGCTCCCTTCTCCAGGGGGCTAGGTCGAGGTACTCTGGTGTGCAAAAATTGCTTTTCGGCCTTCTCATGGCCTCGAGAAAGCTGCGCCATTACTTCCAGGCACACGAGATCACAGTTGTCACTCGCTTTCCGCTGAAGAGGATACTGCAGAATCCAGAAGCAACAGGCAGGATTGTCGAGTGGGCATTGGAACTGTCAAGCTTTGGCCTCAAGTTTGAGAGCACTGCAACGATCCAAAGCAGGGCATTGGCAGAGTTCATAGCAGAGTGGACGCCAACTCCAGATGAAGAAATTCCAGAGACGAGCATCCCCGTCAAGGAGACAAGCAAAGAGTGGCTGATGTACTTTGATGGTGCCTTCTCGCTGCAAGGCGCCGGTGCTGGCGTGCTGCTTATCGCACCCACCGGAGAGCACCTCAAGTACGTAGTCCAGATGCACTTTCCCAAGGAGCAAGCAACGAACAATACTGCAGAGTATGAGGGTTTGCTTGCCGGCCTCAGAATCGCAGCCGACCTTGGGATCAAGAAACTCATTGTAAGGGGTGACTCGCAGCTTGTCGTCCGCCAAGTGAACAAGAACTACCAGAGTCCATTGATGGAAGCTTATGTTGATGAAGTGAGAAAGCTAGAAGCACACTTTGACGGCCTGCAAATGGAACACATTCCGCGAGCTCAGAACGACATTGCTGATGGCCTGTCAAAGTGCGCTGCACTAAAGTTACCTGTGGAACCAGGGATCTTTGTGCTCAAGCTGACTCAACCATCCGTGACACCATCAACTGGACAGAATAAGAAGAGGAAGTTGGTTTCTGGTGACTACTTTCCGGCAGAGCTTCCCGAAGCCGCCGCCAAGAAGGTCCCCAAGATCGACGCCAAGAGTGCTGAGGAGCAGTCTGCTCCGGCGAACCTCTTGGTTTGTTCCGTTGAAGCAAACGCTCCCGACAAGTTTTGCTCCGGCAAGCTTGCCGGGGAATATCACGCTCCGGCAGAGCCGCAGGTTCTTGCCGTAGAAGCGGATGTTCCCGCAGCAACAGATACGCCTTTAGTCCTTGTTGTCGAGCCACAAGCTCCAGCATGGGCGCAGCAGATTGTCCGTTTCCTTCAGACAGGAGAGCTTCCCGAAGAGCAAGAAGAAGCTGAAAGAGTAGCCCGGCAGTCAAGTATGTACAAGTTTGTCGACAACACACTGTACAGAATAAGACTCAACGGTGTGAAATTGAAGTGCATTCGCCGGGAAGATGGACAACAGCTGTTGGCAGAGATACATGGAGGCATATGTGGTCACCACATTGGCGCAAGAGCGCTTGTCGGCAAAGCATTCCGACAAGGCTTCTTCTGGCCGACAGCCCTCCAGGATGCAACTGCACAAGTAACCAAGTGTGAAGCGTGCCAGTTCCATTCCAAGCAGATACACCAGCCAGCTCAAGCTCTCCAGACGATCCCTTTATCCTGGCCATTTTCGGTCTGGGGGCTCGACATCCTCGGCCCCTTCCCCCGAGCTGTCGGGGGCTTTGAGTTCTTGTACGTTGCAATCGACAAGTTCACAAAGTGGCCGGAAGTGGAACCAGTGAGGAAGGTGACAGCACAGTCAGCAGTCAAGTTCTTCAGGTCGATTGTTTGCCGTTTCGGGGTTCCTAACAGGATCATCACCGACAACGGCACGCAATTTACGAGCCGCACCTTCATGCAGTATGTCCAAGATCTTGGCGCCAAGGTCTGCTTCGCTTCTGTTGCTCACCCGAGAAGCAACGGTCAAGCGGAGAGGGCAAATGCTGAAGTGCTGCGAGGCCTCAAGACCAGAACTTTCGACAGGCTGCACAAGTGCGGAAGAAACTGGATCGAGGAGCTGCCGGTGGTTCTTTGGTCGATCAGGACGACGCCAAATCGAGCCACTGGCCAGACACCCTTTGCTCTAGTCTATGGAGCAGAGGCAGTTCTCCCCACGGAACTCGTTTACGGGTCACCTCGAGTGCTCGCTTATGATGAGCTCGAGCAAGAGCAGCTGCGACAAGATGACGCGCTGCTCCTTGAGGAAGACCGTCTCCAGGCTGCTGTGCGAGCCGCTCGCTACCAGCAAGCTTTGCGTCGCTACCATAGCCGCAAAGTTAAAGCCAGGAGCTTCGAGGAAGGCGACCTTGTTCTTCGGCGTGTTCAGTCCGCCAAGAATTCCAACAAGTTGACGCCGAAGTGGGAAGGCCCTTATCGGGTGAAACGAGTCACTAGGCCCGGCGCTGTCCGCCTTGAGACCGAAGATGGCATTCCGGTGAGCAACTCCTGGAACATTGAACATCTTCGTAAGTTTTACCCGTAAGGCGCGGTTGCCGGAAGCTTTTCCGGCAACCACCTTTTGTACAAGTCTTGCCGCTGTTGCATGTAATCCTTTGTACAAAGCCGGGCGCAGACCCCGTGCACCAGTAAAGCTCATGTGCCCCGCACATCTTGTCAGTTTTTTATGCTATAATCCTTTTTCGCATATGTTATCTGACACTTTGTGCAGCACTAGACCCCGGTAAGCAATAACGAGCCCAAGGCTCCATATCATTACTTTATTTCTCTGTTTCTTTCTCAAAAGAAGGAAGGTTCCCTCGCCCACAAGGTTTACCGGGGGGGGGGAAGGAGAAGATAATGGTGTGGACCAGGCCGTTCAAGAAAGTTTCTCCTTGCCGGGAAGCAGACGACAAAAAAGCTAAGTTGCTAAAGCTTGAGCAATCAGTTTTTTTAAGTTTTTGAGTTATTTTCCTTGAACGACCGTGCTTTGTATGGAAAACCTGTGCGCGGAGGAACCAACTCGTAGCTAGTTGCGCCTTTACTTTGTTTCGAGTCCGCTCAACAACTTAAGTGAGCTGCTAGCGCCCTTACTTTGCTTCGAGTCCGCTCAGCAACTTAAGTGAGCCGCTAGCGCCCTTACGTTGTTTCGAGTCCGCTCAACAACTTAAGTGAGCTGCAACTAGTTGCGACAAGGTTGCTTGTCGGTAGCGACCCCGCCAGCAGGCTGCTGAAGTTCCGCACTCGGCGCTCGCGGCAAGGGTACCTGCGCCGGCAAGTTTCCCTAGAAAGCGTAGGGCAGAACCATACAAAGCCAAGAGTCGAGTAAAGGAAGTAACACAGCAATTTTTTGCCTAAGATAGAGTTATATTACAAAAATAACTTGTCGCGCCTCTAATAAAGTGTTCCCATGACATGACTGGCAGCGACAAGAGAAGAAGAAAACAGACGGCACCTGGGCCCCGGCGAGCCAGTATCGCTGGGGGCTGCGAGTGCCAAGAATCGTCCACGGCAAACCAGAGTTGCCGGGGGCTGCAATATCAGATAAGTCTTTCATCCCTCATCATGCATCCTCTTATGGACTGGGGAATGCGAAACCGCGTTTCTTCCCGAAAACTACCGTGCTCCCTCAACTCTAGGCCCTGGGGCTCGTTCCCGGGGCCAAGTTTGGTCGTAGTCGCGGCAGCAAAGGGATGAAACGAGGAGACCGCACCCACCTCGTTCCCGCCTCCGTCAAAGGCGTGAGAAAGGTCGAGCGACGTGGGAAGGCGGCAGGGCTTGTTGCCGGGAGATGAAATGTCTGTCCGAGGGACACCAAGGATTTGCTCCTTGACGTGGGTTCAACTCACGAGACAAATAACCCGGCAAGCATCCCCTTTTCATTAAAAAACATCCCACTCAGGTACAGTCCATAGAGGATGAAAAACATGAAAGAGAGGATTACAAGTTCTAGATACAGCTAAGGCCCGAAGGCTTACAAATTAAAAAGATAAGATGCCCGTAATCCCTTTCCTGTCCCTCTCTTCAGGAGGCAGGTCAAGGAGGCGAAAAGGGCAAAAGGAGTGCCTAGGCGAGCTACGGGTGCCAGAAGACACCAAGAGAACATCCCGGGGGCCGTCCGAAGGCTGGACGGCGATGGCGGCGCCGGAAGCGGGGCTCGAAGACGGGGCGGCAGGACGTCAGCACGCTGTCGAGGGCACCACGCCCTCGTACTCCGACCTGACGGCCTTGTCGCCAGCCCTCTTCCCCTTCCGCAGCCTCCCTACGCCAGCCGCCCAAGGAGACGACCCCGGGGAGTTCAAGGAGCCGGCGACACGGATGATGGGGCCGCCGGTGCCGCGCGAAGCGGCGCCCGACGCCTAGTCGGACCCGCTACCCCGCCGCCCGCTACCCTCGTCGTCGCTGTCGCTCTCCTCCTCGTCACTCTCGCTCGAGGAGGAGCCTTCGCTGTCGGAGGAGCTGTCCACGCAGCACTTCGCCCGAGTGCCGAAGCACCCGAAGACCTTGACGGAGAGGAGATCGCCCTCCATCAACTTAAAATGGAGGGTAAACCCCTCCATCAAGCTGTGGATGCGGGCGAACGTCTTCCACCCTCGATCAAGATACATCACATTAGGGGCTGGGAATACAACGCGGACTCGCGTGCCGCTGATCCCACAGCCCCTCATGTGCAGTCTCAGTGTCTCGGGCGGATCCAACTCCATCGCGCGCGCAAACGGAGCTGGAAGCCGGAGGCGACGACGAGGCGCCCGGCGCAGCCTGACGAAGAACTCGCAAGGGTCGTCCCCTATATGGACCGCCGTGGGGGGAGGAGCCGCCGGCGGAGGTGAAGCTGACGCGCCGCCCCGTCCGCCTCTTCCCCGAGCGCCTCGACCTCGTCCTCGACCTCGTCCGCGACCTCGCCCCCTCCCTCTTCCCCTTATGGCTGGCTCTGCCACCACGGGCGCGGAAGATGGAGAGATGCGCTGTCTGGCGGCGACCCTCGCCGCCACCGATGAAGGGCCTGGGTTCCCTTTCTCCATGGCGAATGAGAGAAAGGGGAGCAGAAGCTGAAGAAAGGAGGAGATGAGAGAGTGCGGGTTTCCTGTGCTCCCCTCCCGCTCTTTATAAAGGAGCGAGGTGGGGGCTCGGCCGCCCCGCTCAGCGAATCAAGGCACGGGAAGAGCAGGGAGTCGGGGCCATCCCGCTGCCTCTGCTCGCGACGGCCCAGTTTCCCACTTCCACCGTCCGCGACCCCAAGCGCATGGGAGCCGCGTGGCGGAGATGCAGAACCAAGGCGAAGGATGAGGCGGCCTCGCTCCGCCCCGTGATCGCGGGGAGTGGACATCCCGAAAACCGCGCACCGGCCCCGTCCAGTAAATGCACCACGCCCCCACGCCTACCTCCGTTTAGGGAGGAGGGCGTGAACCGTCCCCATCATCGTGGCCTGACGCATGCTCGAGGGGCTTAGCCCCGCGCACGCCGCCCGCGTCACCCACGACGCCGCGTTTGACGCGTGCCGTTCTGGGCGTGCGCGGTGGGAGCGGAGAGATATGCGGCGTGACCTAGGCCGCGCGTGCCCGTGCACTGTTTTGGGCCTGGCCCAACAGCGCTCGGCACCGTGTATGGCCCAGGCCCGGGGGCTCCTGTCGGTGTACTAGAGTAGGGGTACCCTAGTACCCCGAACTTGTGCACGGGCAGTCGCAGCATCCCGCGGCAAGGCTTGCCGGGTGACCGCCAAGACCCTCCGTGGCTCCCTTGAAGACCATTCAAGAACAAAGTACTCAAACCAAGGCCCCGGCAAGAGGAGCTTGCCGGGAAGGCCAACCCAGGCCCCGGCAAGAGGAGCTTGCCGGGAAGAGACAAGACCCCGGCAAGAGGAGCTTGCCGGGAAGGCCACTCAAGGCATACCAAGAAAGCTTGCCGCGACGCGCCCTGCGTCCCGGCAAGGCCCGGTGAGCGATAAGCTCCCAAACACGACAAGACGACGACCGCGGCAAGGAGCTTGCCGCGGGGAACCCCCACTTCGTGCCCGCGCTCCAGCACACCTGCTAACGTGTCGCTCTAGGACTCTCCCAAGCACACGTGGCAGGAGGCTGTGCAGCTAGGGGTGCGCGGTGGCAAGCGGAGATGAAGAGAAGGCCATCGTGGCAAACGGTGGCGCTCCTAACGGTCACTTTTTGCACTGTTTAAGCAACTCAGACAGGCATTTAATGCCCTTGTCCCCTGCCGTCAGAGTTAGGTAGGGTGCACTGTATCCACAGTAGCGGTAGCCGCACCTACCGCATCCTTTTCCATTTTTACCCTTCTTGTCTACGTTGCCCCTTGTCGGTGACCCCTTGAGAGTATAAAAGGAGGCCTAGGCGCAACGTAGAAGGGGTTGAGCTGGTTCAGCTGGTGGAGCTGGTTCGGCCAGTTCGGCTCATTCAACACCAGAAACACTCTCACGCTCAGTCTGGCAGCGTCCATCGCTCCTGAGCAAGAATTCAATACACACAAACAAGCAGCAGTAGGGTTTTACGCATCCGTGCGGCCCGAAGCTGGGTAAAAACCGCTCGCGTGTACCGCCTCGATCCGCTCTTTGTGCGACCTCCGCCCCACGCCGAACCGAAAGGGGCCCTGTCCCCATAGGTGTTGGTGGAATCAGCCTCCCCGACACCGAAGATCACGGCTATTCGAATAGATTAACTTCCCTGCAGGGGTGCACCACATAACCCAACACGCTCGATCCCATTTGGCCGGACACACTTTCCTGGGTCATGCCCGGCCTCGGAAGATCAACACATCAGAGCCCCACCTTGGCCTAACAGAGAGGTCAGCACGTCGGTCTAACTCCTATGGCGCAGGGGTCTGGGCCCATCGCCCATTGCACACCTGCACGTTGCGAGGGCGGCCAAAAGCAGAACTAGCCCCCTTAATACAAGAGCAGGCTTACGTTCCAATCCGGCGCGCGCCGCTCAGTCGCTGACGTCTAGAAGGCTTCAGCTAATACCACGATGTCGAGTGCCCATATCTTTCTCGCGTAGTTGGTTAGTGCGTATAGGCCAGTGGCCAGACTCAGATCAAATACCAAGATCTCGTTAAGCGTGTTAAGTATCCGCGAACGCCGAACAGGGCCAAGCCCACCTGCCTCCTAGGTGGTCTCAACCTGCCCTGTCGCTCCGCCACAAAGTAACAGTCGAGGGCCATCGGGAACCCAGGCCCACCTCTACCGGGATGGAGCCACCTGTCCTTTCAGCCCCCTTATCCGAATCACTTGCGGGTACTCAACGAGCTGACCCGACTTTAGTCACCATCTGTATAGTATGTATGTATAGTATATACCCGTGATCACCTCCCAAGTGATCACGGCCCGATAGTATAGCAAGGCAGACTGACAAGAATGTAGGGCCAATGATGATAAACTAGCATCCTATACTAAGCATTTAGGATTACGGGTAGGGTATCAATGACTGTAGCAACAATGACAGGCTATGCAACAGAATAGGAGTAACGGAAAGCAGTAACATGCTACACTACTCTAATGCAAGCAGTATAGAGAAGAATAGGTGATATCTGGTGATCAAGGGGGGGGGGCTTGCCTGGTTGCTCTGGCAAGAAGGAGGGGTCGTCAACATCGTAGTCGAACTGGGGGTCGCCGGCAGTCTCGGGGTCTATCGAAAAGAAGTAACGGAGAGGGAACACAATAAATAACAGAGCAATCAAAGCATCACAAAGCATAACAAGACAATACGCGGTGTTCGGTGTGCCCTAACGCGGTAGTAGGTGATACCGGTGAAGGGGGAACATCCGGGAAAGTATCCCCGGTGTTTCGCGTTTTCGGGCAGATGAACCGGAGGGGGAACGTAGCGTGTTTGCTATGCTAGGGATGTGTGGCGGACGAACGGGTCGCGTATCCAGATTCGTCTCGTCGTTCTGAGCAACTTTCATGTAGAAAGTATTTTCATCCGAGCTACGATTTATTTTATATTAATTTTAAAAGTTTTATTCATTTCCTAAATTTAATTTAATTCGAAATTGGATTTATGACATCAACCTAATGTCATGCTGACATGAGCAGTCAACAAGGGTTGACTGGTCAACCTGACCAGTGGATCCCACTAGTCAATGACATATTTTAACTAAACCTATTAATTAACCTAATCAGGTTTAATTAGGGGTGGGCCCCACTGTCCTTGACTACTTAGTTAACTAATTAGGTTATTTAAGTAACTAATGTGTAATTAGTTTAATTAGCTGTTTAATTTAATTAATCAAAATTGATTAAGTTGACTATATCTTTAATTAATTAATCAATTAATTAATTATTTTTATTTTTATTTTTATTTTTATTCTTATTTACGTTCTAGGGCCTGGCCCCACATGTCTGTGGCCCCAAAGGGCCTTAGCGGGTGAGCGGGCAGCGGGTGAGCGGGCGAAGGGCGCCTGGGCGTGGGCGAACCCGCATTGCGTCGGTGGAGCCCGCCCAGGAGGTTGAGGCCGCGGTGACGGGCGCCGGCTGTGGCTAACGGGGCGGAGCCCCGGGGACGTGCGGGCGACGGCGAACTGGTGCAGGTGCTCGCACTCGACGCCATGAGAGGCGAGGGCGAGCGCGCCTGGGGGCCGTGGAGGGTGCGGCCGGACCACCGCAGGGCGGGTCGGCGAGCAGCGGCGGAGGTGGTTGCGGCTGAGTGGCAGGGCGCTAGAGCCCGAGGCGACGGGGAGTAGCCACAGGGGCGGGGTGAGCACGGGCGTACGCAGCGGTCAAAGCACGCTCGGGTGACGGCCGAGCCAAGGTGGATGCACGCTCGGGCGACGCAGGGGCACGGCTAGGGGGTGCGGTCGGCGTGAGGGGCGACGGGCATGACCAGACAGAGAGGCGCGCGGCCAGGGCGCGGCCCGACCGCGGTGAGCGCGCGTGCGCGTGGTAGAGAAGGCCGAGGCGTCGCGAACGGTGCCAGCGACAGAGGGAAAGGGGGGAAGGAGGGATCCTCACGGCGGGGAGTAAGGACCGTGGCAGTGGTGCGCGAGGAGGGAGACGGAGACGACGTGCGTAGGGGTAGCAGGCTGGTGGGGAAGAGGAGGCAGACCGGCGATGGCGTCCGGCGAGGTAGCTCCGGCGACGGTGCCGTGGGCGAGGAGGATTCGAGGTAGAAGCGGTCCGGCGAGGGGGGGGTGGTAGTCGAGGCGGAGGGCGACAGTGGCGGCTTCGATGAGGTGGCGAGGTGACGAGCGACAGGATTGGCGATGGGGATGGGGTGCCGGCGTCGTGGGGGGGGGGGGCGCGGGGCGTCGGCCCGATCCCGATCCAGAACTGGATTGGGGGAAGGGGGAGAGAGCGAGTGGGGGTGTGGGTGGTTAGGGTTTGCGGGGGGTGAGGGGATAAGGTGTGGCCGGTTGGGCCAGGGGGAGCTGGGCCGTCTGGTAGGTCGTGGCCCAGTTGGGCCGGTGGCCTGCTGGGCCGGAGCCTCGGGGGGTTTCTTTTCCTTTTTTTGTTTGTTTTTCTCTTTTGTATTTTCTTTCTTTTATTTATTTTCTCTTATGTTTTAATTCAAGTTAAAATATTTATGCATTTTATAAAACTGTGTCCTCTACACCATAATTATCTATGTAATATCTAGTACAAACCAAAGATTTTATTTTAATTATTGAAAACTTTTATTGTTTGACTTAAATTCAAAATTTGAATTTGAATCAGTTTCGAACTAACGCGAGATTAGCAACAGTAATTGTGGTGATGTGGCATCATTAACAGAGGTTTACTGTAGCTTAAGTATCCGGGCATCACAATTGACAACCCCTTTATTGCGTTGGTTGCGAGTTCTCAGTTTGTTTGTGTAGGTGCGTGGTGCTTTTGAGGAGCCTCCTACTGGATTGATACCTTGGTTCTCAAAACTAAGGGAAATACTTATGCTACACTTCGCTGCATCACCCTCTCCTCTTCGAGGAAAACCAACGCAAGCTCAAGACGTAGCAAGAAGGATTTCTGGCGCCGTTGCCAGGGAGGTCTTCGCTCAAGTCAAGAGATACCAAGTACCCATCATAAACCCATCTCCCTCGCATTTTCATTATTTGCCATTTGCCTCTCGTTTTCCTCTCCCCCACTTCACCCTTGCCGTTTTATTCACCCTTTCTTTCCCAATCTCCTCCTCTCTCTTCGCTTGCCGTTTTTCTGTTTGCTCGCGTGTTAGTCCGTTTACCTTGTCATTATGGCTAGTCCTCCTATCTTTATTCTCACTCCCAAACAAGAAATTCACAATTTTAAGCAAAGGGAAAGGGAAAGTTTAAAAGATGCTTGGCATAGAATTTGCAATGCCCAATATAAAGCTACTAGGAAGCTTGCTACTTCCGTTCTTCTCCGCAATTTTTATGTAGGCATTACTCCTTGGAATAGATGTGTTCTTGATATTGCTACCGGAGGTGATTTTATGAGTAGCCATACTTTTGATGCTTATAATGCTATGTTAGATTTGTTTGGCCCACCACCTCTTTTGGTTAATGGAACGGTTTTAACTCTAGAACATGTGATGCAATGGCTTGATATTATTAAAAATAAAATTGCCACTGTTGAGTTGATTGAAAATTTGGATAAAAAAATTCATAATCACATTACTCAATTTGGATCTAGGGTTGGAGTTACTTTGAAAAATCTTAAGGAAAAAGAACCTATAGTTAATGAAAAAATAGATCTAGACTCTTCTAGAATCAGTAAACTTGAGGATATCATTACAAACTTGGGTTCCGTGTTTTCCCCCATGAAAAACACTCCAAAACCCCCTACTAAAACTGCCAAGTTTATTTATGTTCCTAAAAATAAGGATGAATCTTCTAGTAAGGGAGATGCGGATCTCAAATCCATAAATGTCCTTCCGAATTGCCTCTCTATCGTTAAGGAACCTTTTGCCACCAATGAATTTCTTGAATTTTTGCCTAAAGGTTTAGCTAATGCTAAAAGAGAAGATATCCCTAGAGATCACAAGCACTCTATTGATGAGTTTAGTGCCAAAGATGGCACTCGTTAGATCTATCTTTGTTTTTATGCCTAGCTAGGGGCGTTAAACGATAGCGCTAGTTGGGAGGCAACCCAATTTTTCTTTATGTTTTTAGTTTTTGCTCCTGTTTAGTAATAATTCTTGCATCTACCTTCTGGATAGATGTGTTTTTATCTTTTAATTAGTGTTTGTGCCAAGTAGAACCTATAGGATAACCTACAATGATAGTTGATTTGATTCTGCTGAAAAACAGAAACTTTGCACGTACGAATATAATTTTGTTAAATCACAGGAACGTGCTTTTGCGTTGATTCTTTTTGCTTCTGTTCAATAGACAAATTTTCCAGGACTTACTATTTTGGTAGGATTTTTAGAGTTTCAGAAGTTTGCGTTAGTTACAGATTGCTACAGACTGTTCTGTTTTTGACAGATTCTGTTTTTTTTGTGTTGTTTGCTTATTCCAATGCATCTATGGCTAGTAAATTAGTTTATAAACCATAAAGAAGTTGGAATACAGTAGGTTTAACACCAATATAAATAAATAATGAGTTATTTGCAGTACCTTATGTGGTGGTTTTGTTTTCTTTCACTAACGGAGCTTATAAGATTTCCTGTTGAGTTTTGTGTTGTGAAGTTTTCAAGTTTTGGGTAAAGCTTTTATGGACTATGGAATAAAGGATGGCAAGAACCTAAGCTTGGGGATGCTTATGGCACCCCAAGATATTCATGAATAGCTAAAAGCCTAAGCTTGGGTATGCCCCGGGAAGGCATCCCCTCTTTCGTCTTCGTTCATTGGTAACTTTACTTGGAGCTATATTTTTATTCGCCACATGATATGTGTTTTGCTTGGAGCGTCGTGTATTATATTAGTCTTTGCTTTTTAGTTTACCACAATAATCCTCGCTGTACACACCTTTTAGGAGAAGCCTATTTGATTAGAATTTGCTAGAATACTCTATGTGCTTCACTTATATCTTTTGAGCTTGATAGTTTTTGCTCTAGTGCTTCACTTATATCTTTTAGAGCACGGTGGTGTCTTAATTTTGAAGAAATTGCTAGTATCTCATGCTTCACTTATATCATTTTGAGAGTCTTTTAGAACAACATGGTATTTTCTATGATCATAAAGTTGGTCTTAGAATGATGAGCATCCAAGTTGGGTATAATAAAAACTATCATAGAAAGTGAATTGGATGCTATGATCAATTTGATACTTGATAATTGTTTTGAGATATGGGGGTAGTGATATTAGGCTGGTCATAGTGGGAGTAACTTAGCTAGTAACATAGCGCTCTTCGAGAAAATTCTGCTTATGTGGCAAGTAATTAATGAGAGGTGGTAACATAATATGTTACTGTAACATAGCGCTTTCCAAGACAAGATGAGTCTATGAGCTAGTAAATGAAGCCATCTATGATACTAATATTATGTTACTTTGCATTATGAAGGTAGTAACTTAGACTAGTGTCATATGCATGACACTAGTCTAAGTTACTGCCCACTATGACCAGCCTTAAAGTCATGCTAGTTGGGTGATTATGAATTTAAAGAATGCTTGTGTTGAAGCTTGTGATTCCCGTAGCATGCACGTATGGTGAACCGCTTTCTGATGAAGTTGGAGCACAATTTTATTTATTGATTGTCTTCCTTATGAGTGGCGGTCGGGGACGAGCGATGGTCTTTTCCTACCAATCTATCCCCTAGGAGCATGCGCGTAGTACTTTGGTTTTTGATGACTTCTAAATTTTTGCAATAAGCATATGAGTTCTTTTGATTAATGTTGAGTCCATGGATTATACGCACTCTTTCACCCTTCCACCATTGCTAGCCTCTCTTGTATCGCGCAACTTTCGCCGGTACCATACACCCACCATACTCCTTCCTCAAAACAACCACCATACCTACCTATTATGGCATTTCCATAGCCATTCCGAGATATATTGCCATGCAACTTTCCACCGTTCTGTTCATATGACACACATTACTTTTGTCATATTGCTTTTTGCATGATCATGTAGTTGACATTGTATTTGTGCCAAGGCCACCTTCATAATTTTCATACATGTCGCTCTTGATTCATTGCATATCCCGGTACACCGTCGGAGGCATTCATATAGAGTCATATCTTGTTCTAGCTTTGAGTTGTAAATCCATAAAAGTGTGATGATATTCATTATTAGAGCATTGTCCTAGTGAGAAAAGGATGCTGAAGACTATGATTCCCCCACAAGTCGGGATGAGACTTCGAACTTTACAAAAAGAAAAAAAAAGAAAAAAAGAAAAAAAAGAGAAAGGCCAAAAAAAGGAAGGCCAAACAAAAAGAAAGAAAGAAAAAAAGAAATAAAAAAATGAGAGAAAAAGAGAGAAAGGACAATGCTACTATCTCCTTTCCACACTTATGCTTCAAAATAGCACCATGATCTTCATGTTAGAGAGTTTCATATGTTGTCACTTTCATATACTAGTGGGAATTTTTCATTATAGAACTTGGCTTGTATATTCCAATGATGGGCTTCCTCAAAAGTGCCCTAGGTCTTCATGAGCGAGCAAGTTGGATGCACCCCACTTAGTTTCTTTTATTGACCTTTCATATATTTATAGCTCTAGTGCATCCATTGCATGGCAATCCCTACTCACTCACATTGCATCTATTAATGGGCATCTCCATAGCCCGTTTGTCGTGGATTTGTCACGGCAGGTGTCCTAGCAAAAGGACTTAGTCATGGAGCCATCGCTACGAGTTTACTTGAAGGGGTTAAAGCGGACACAAAGACACGAGGGTTTTATACTAGTTCGGCCCCTTCGATGAAGGTAACAACCTACGTCTAGTTGTGGTGGAATTGATATGATCTCGATGGCTAGGGAGCAAACAAGCTTCGCCTAGGCTCGAGTTGTAGTTGTCTCTCCTGAACCGCCACCGGGTCGCCCCCTTATATACACGGGTGGCGCCCGTCGGTTCATAGAGTCCTAACCGGATCATACTCGTACTCCGGTTGCTATCTTTCTATTCCTTACTTACAATACAAGCCATACATGCGGCCGGTTTACGGATATATGTTCTAATCGTCTACAGGCCTTGGGCCTTCATCTGTTTACACCACTAATGAAGTTAACCCGGCCCAAGTAAGCCGGTTTATACCTAGTGGTAATATCCCCAACATTAGGCCCCAGATTGATTTGAACTGGTTCATGTCAATCCTTCACACCATCTTGCGTCTTGGATATCTTCTGTTAATTGGCAAATCTCCATGTCGTCATTATTTTTAATTGCTGTAAACCGGCATGACGTCATCAGTTTTGGTTACTGTAAACCGGCATGACGTCATCATGAAATTCATAACGCCCTCTTAATGACAGCTCCTGGATTCGCGCGTTTGACCTAGCTCGGCTGCCTTATAAATAAAACCGAAGGGTCATTTCCTTTCTCTTCCCCTTCGTCCCTTCTTCTTCTTCTTCCTCACGTCGCCGGCTTTGCAGCTCCGCCACCATCGTCGACCTCTGCCTCGTCTCGGGCCGCTGCATCAACCTGAACGTACCAGAGTGTTGCGGCGTCTTCCCGCATCTTCTCCGTTCCCGGCAAGTCCTCTCTCCTTCTTAACCTAGATCTGTTCTTAGGGTTCCATGTTCTTGCTATGTTCATTGCGCGTTCATGGCTGTTCTCTGTCCTTGAATGCATCTGTGAACTGTTGCTGTGCTTAATAGCGATCCCTTTAGTATCCGCTTGCTTTTTCTCATCAAAGCTCATAAATCTCCTGCACATATCTGCTCGATGGTTCACTTCTGTTTCCGCCTTAGTCTTCGAAATATTTCCTGTTTTTATGAGCTTGCTGTAGATCCGCGGCTGTAACATAATTTTGTGAAACTTGTTTCTGCATAACCAGTTATCCATAGTTTCAATTGCTTCTGATGCTTAGGCCAGGCGGTTTAACTTCACCATAGAGAAAAAATTGCTAGACCGGTATATATGTCATTAGTCCCCTGGTTGAACCGCCAGAATCCATCTGATGCTGCGTTGTAGAAGACCGGTTTATGGGTACTGCCTCCGGTTTACCGTAATTAGATCAACACCGTTTCATCCGGCATGTTCTTGAACCGGATCACTTATTTCTTGTAGATCTCGTCATGGCCAAACAAGTGTACGAGTGCAACTGGGTTCCCTCCCGTGTCACAGAATCACAGCTGAACGATCTAGTCCTGATTGGCGCTTTGGATAGCAAAAACACGATTCATTGGAGGGTTCCTGGAGATGAATGTCCTCCTACGCCCCAGGAAGGAGAGGTCGTGGTCTTCACAGATCATATGGCCCGGGGCTTCAAACCGCCCGGCTCCAAATTTTATCGGGATGTGTTAGCCAACTTTCAACTCCGTCCACAGGATATCGGCCCCAACTCCGTCACCAATCTTTGTCATTTTCAAGTACTTTCTGAGGCATATCTTCAAGAGGAGCCTTCAGTCGAGTTATTTAGGGATCTCTTTCATCTGAACCGTCGTACTGAATTCACTGACGGCCCTAATACCGAACTGGGCGGTATGGCCATTCAGAAGAGGAAAGAAATCACCTACCCTCACGTCAAACTCCATACGCACCCCAAAGAATGGAACGTAACTTGGTTTTATTGCAAGGATACATCTCCTGCCAATGAAAATCCCTTGCCTGGCTTCCGTCCGGAACGGCTCAGCAACACTCACCCTTTTCCACAAAGGCTAAGCGCCAAGGAGAGAATTAAATATGCTCCTCAACTGTCCAAGCTCCGGGCCTTCATGGCCAATGGTTTAACAGGAATAGACCTTGCACGCTGCTGGATATCATGGAGCATTTTGCCTCTAAGCCGGCGCCCAAATTTGATGTGTGAGTATACTGATAGTGTCGATGACCCACTCCGACACACTAAAATCCAACTTCCTGAGGACGAAGTCACAGAATCTGTGAAAAAGATGCTGAATGAACCGGAGCACCTCTGTGCTCAAACCGGTCTGCTTCCTTACTGCACCACCAACAAACCGCCAGCGGTAATATTTTAATTGCTTTATTGTTGAACCGGTTTACTATTTTATACGTTCAACGTTTAATTACTGCTGATCCAGGGTGATAATCCGTTTTGGAGTAAGAAACTTCCTCAAGACAAAACGGAGAAGGCAGGACGGCCAACCCGGCCCAAGACCAAGGTTATCAAGAAACCAGCTCATAAGAGAAAAACCACCGCTTCATCTGACCCAGCCATTGACGATGATGTGGGTAATCCGGATCTTGAGGTAGAACTTGATTCACTTGGCTTGCTTTTTACACGCCTTATTGATGATAATGCTTGCCAGGATGACGCTGAAGCCAGCAACGCGGGTTTCGTTGAGGTAACCATTCTCTCTTCTGATTCAGAAATCCTGCCTTTGCCAAAATTTCGCCGGGCAAACCGGAAAATTAAATTTTCTCATCCTCTTGCTTATCTGGATTCCCAATTTCTTATGAAGACCCAGCAACACGAAGCTCGCCGCACAACCCGGCACAGTGGCCAGGTAGTTACCTCTGCCGGTTTACCAAACAGTCCGGTTCAAAAATGCCGCTCCGAGGTCTCCGACCTTTTTATTGATTTAAATCGTAAAGCGGGTTTCTTCCGTCAACCTCTTAATCCATCCGACTCCGATTATCAGGTCACTTCTCATTCATCATCTGGTGAATCGTCGGCCACCCAGCTACCACCTTTGAAAACAGTTGCTGGGTAAGTTAAACCGAACATATGCTTCCAGTATACTACGCAATGGTTTACACTTTTCCTTAATTTTTATTTTTCTTTCAGGGCTAAACCGAAGCCAAGCAAGAAGGCCCGCCTGGATAGAGCAGCTGAAGAAAATGTGGCCCCAGAACATAACCAAGCGCCGGATCGTGAAATGTTTACTTCTGAAGACATCCCCAATGATCCTCCTCTGCAAGACGACGTTATCCCTGAAGAAGGTCTTATTAATACCCCAGCGTCTGCTGATCCGCCTGCCAGCTCTGTCCAGATTGAAAAATCCCAAACTCCTGCTGACAAAACGGCCGCACCAAACCAAACCGGCGAGTCAAAAGATGATGATGTTGTGATTACCGGTGTAGGCCGTTCTGAACCCGGGAATCCTGCCACCCTTACCAGGCATACCATCAAAGAGGATTCTTCCCCTTTGAACAAAGGAAAATGGGATGTTGATTTAGAAACATACGCCACTCTGAATGCTCAAGATCTTCACTCTGGCTATTTAAACCGGCTTTACACTAGCCGTGACTGTGAAGCTGGTCTGGTCAAAATGATGAGGGATAAATTTGAGGTAAATTCCATCTTTCTTTTCTGCCATTGCATTCATCCCAGTAGCCCCCAAGGGCCGGTTTGTGACTTTGGTCAAACCGGGACTTGATCCTGAATATATATATATATATATATAGTTTTTGAAATCCGTCGGCATAACCCTCGAAGGTCGGTTTAGCATAAGCAAACCGGGGCTAAAAAATAAAAAGCTGTCCTTAGAACATGACTTGATCAAATAGCCATTAGCCCCCAAGTGCCAAGTTGAATACTTGTATTGAGCTTGGGACTTTGTAATCGAGCAATATAAAAAAATTGAAGGTACATTAGCCCCCAAGTATCAGGCATATAACTTTGTTATGTGGTTGATACTTCAATTTCTTGGCTCGCCTGTGTAAAGTTTTAAAATGCCATCTGTATGCAGGCTGAGATTAAAATCAAGGAGGACCGGATTGCCGATTTGCAGGAGGCCCTGAAGACCCAGCAAGCTGAAACAGATAAGGCCAAGCAAGAATTAACCAGCGCTTTGAGCACTGCTGAACGGCTGAAAGAAAATTTCAAGAAAGAGCGGTCTGACTGGGCCACTGAGAAGGCCGGTTTAACCAAAAGAGCACAAAATGCTGAAGCAGCCCTTAAACCGGTGGTGGATGAACTGACGTCCGTACAGCGGCAAATACACTCCATGACTGCTGCAATCTTTGGTAAGCTCCTTGTAACTTCTGTGATGAATTTGAATCTGCTGTATCGCCGGTCCGGTTTGAGACCATTCCAATCTTGTTGTAGGCACACGTATTGGGCACTTAGGAAATGACGTGCGGAAGAAATTGAAAGCTGCCTACACCTTGATAGAACAACTGTATACCGGAGCCCAACGGATCATCACCACAGCTTCTCACAACAACCCGGCGCCCTCTTTAATCCAGGACACCCTTAGCAAGCTGTCAATGCTTCCAGCCCGGTTTGAAGAGCTGAAAAAATCCGCTGCCCGAACCGGAGCCATCAATGCCTTAATCCGGGCAAAGGCATGGGTGCTCGACTTTGATCCTGTGGAAGCAGCTCAAGGCTATCCCAGTCTGAAAGAAGATGGCTCTGAGTTCAACGAAGAAGATTTAAGGGCCATAAACCGTGCAGTGCGCCCTCTGGCTTGCCAGCTAGCTGAAGAGGCAGATTTGACACATTATCAAGCGCAATATAATAATCAAAACAAGCGAGTGCCTGCCCCAACTGTTGAAGCGGAGAATCTGATTCCTCCAATTCGTAAGCACACTTACGCCCCTGATATTGAACCGTCTTCCCTGATCCATGAAGAAGCTGTTTTCCAAGCTTTAATGGGAATCGACTGGACCACTGTTGATTTCCAGCCAATGGGTAGAGACGAGGAAGCTGAAGCGGCGGAGGATGAAGAGCAGGCTTGAACCGGAAGCTGGTTTGAAGAGCTATTTACAACATCCTTCCATAAAAACAATGAGTTTGTCTGGGCACCATGCTGCCTTGTAATAAGATAATTAAAACTTCTGCCTGGAATATGCCTTCGTGCATATGTACTGAAGCTTTTGCTTGAAAAACTTTAACTCATATTTCCTGCAATCAGAAAGATTTGAACATGTTTGGGTATAAGGCTGGCTTATCCAAGCCTGAAGCGGTGGTTTTTATAAACCATTACCGTCAAAAAGGGAGAAAATAGCCCCCGTACAAACCGTACTGACGTAATACGAGCCCCCTGGTTACTCCATGATGTTAACAGGGAAAAGGTAAACCGGGCAGAATCCTCCGGATTAGAAGGGGGATCAAAAATCATTGGCTGACCCGGAAAAAATATACTTGTTGACATAAAGAAATCCAACAAAAACAAAAAACGAACAAACCATGAAAACAACATGGAAGCAAAAAGTAATAATAAAAACCATTTGCAAAAATATGCTATACTGAGTTGTTCAGATGGCATTACCATGGTCGGACAGGATCAAGGCCCCCAATAGGAGTGACAATGATTCAGGTCAGCCAGGTCCCCAAATGACTCGTGGCATATATGCCAGATCAAGATGCGTAGCAATGGCTCGGGCCCGACCATGCTCCCAAATGATTTTGTGGCCTTAGGCCGACCAAGAGGCGTGACTGGTTCAGACTTGACCAAGTCCCCAAATGATCTGGTGGCTGTCGCCTATCAAAGGGTGTTCGTTGGTTCGGACACGACCAAGGCCCCCAGTGATATATAAAAACAAATGTCAAGGGGTAAACCGGAGGCTGCTTTAAACAGAACCACTCCGTGTAACCTCGCATGATGAGACAGACAGAGACCCCGCTTCAGCTGAGGCTCCGGTTTGAGATATCAAAGATAATATATACATTTTCATGATATGTACATAGATAGAGCCAATGGCTCAAGTATAGTAAGGCCGAAGATGAGCTATATTCCACGGTCTGCCGGTCTCCTCCTCTGATGTACGTGAGTCTTGATGCTCTCGAATATCAATCAGATAATACGACCCGTTGTGCAGATTCTTGCTGACTACGAAAGGTCCCTCCCAAGGTGGGGATAACTTGTGCATATCCATTTGATCTTGGATGAATCGAAGCACCAAATCTCCTTCTTGAAAAGTTCTGTCTCTAACCCGGCGACTGTGATAGCAACGAAGATCTTGCTGGTAAATCGCCGAACGGGCGGCCGCTATATCACGCTCCTCGTCCAATAAGTCCAAAGCATCTTGTCGTGCTGTCTCATTGTCTGCCTCAACATAAGCTGCCACACGAGGCGAATCGTGCCGGATGTCACTAGGGAGAACTGCCTCTGCTCCATAGACCATGAAAAATGGCGTGTATCCTGTGGACCGGTTTGGCGCAGTATTGATACTCCATAATACCGATGGTAGCTCCTCAACCCAACATCCTGGTGTTCTTTGCAATGGGACCAACAGCCGGGGTTTGATTCCTCGCAAGATTTCCTGATTAGCTCGTTCTGCCTGTCCATTGGACTGGGGGTGTGCCACTGACGACACATTAAGTCGGATGTGCTCACGTTCACAGAACTCCTTCATAGCGCCCTTGGATAAATTGGTACCATTATCAGTAATGATACTGTGTGGAAAACCAAACCGGAAAATCACCTTCTTGATGAACTGTACCGCTGTTGCTGCATCACATTTGCTGACAGGCTCTGCTTCAACCCACTTGGTAAATTTATCAACTGCCACCAAAAGGTGAGTTTTCTTATCCTTGGATCTTTTAAAAGGTCCAACCATGTCTAGCCCCCAAGTTGCAAACGGCCATGCGCTTTTCTATCAATTGCTCGACAGTAATTTGTTCACCCACTGTAATACTTATCCACTTTCCCGCAATTTAGTATTTTGCATTATTTAACGAGAAATGCATAGTAGGCAAGCAAGACTGTAGCACACTTTGTGCGCCAGACTTGAGCCTCATTCACACCGCTCTCACTAGTGAATGGAACTATAACCTTGGAGCGATTGTTGCACGTAGACTTCAGAATAATGCTAACGGTGGCCGGTTCTATGGGGGAATTTATGCCACACGTTTGGCATGAGAGATGGGTGTTTCACCTTTACCCTTTGACCCTATCCTACACACACAGTATTTAGACTTCGACACCCTAAAAGATCATAAGATCCTCAAAGGAAAAATTCATGACTTCACTTATAAATTGTTGTTTAACCAAACCTCTGTTGTGCATACATATTTGCCTGCGCCTGCTCTTTTTGACTATCACAGCAAGGGAGATATTTTGTTCTTGAGAGCGAGGCCTGAGCTCATAACGCAGCAGTGGTGGCAGCACGGCGTGCCGAGGCATCTGCACCGAGAGCCTCTATGAGTTTCCACACAAACTTCTACCCTCCAAGCTACTGATCGACTACCAAGTTAGGCCAAAAGCCTAAGCTTGGGGGAGTACGTGTTCCCACCGACCTTACATTCATGTCTACATATCTCATTAGTCGGTGTGCACACTTTTTCATTGTATCATCCATGCTTAGATTTATTTTCTTGCTTTCTTCTTGTGTGTTTGAAAAACTTTAGAAAAACAAAAAAAATTAGTTGTAGCTAGTTTACTTTCTATGCATGCTTAGCAGTAGTATTAAAAAGAAAATCCAAAAAGATTTCCTTGTTCTTCTTTTGCTTGTTGGGAGCTTTCCCGTGTAAATAGTTTCTCTCGTTGTTGCTTTCCCCTTTTATTTGCCTGTTCTAGAAAACTAAAAACTCCAAAAATATTTTAGTGTGTTTCTCTGAACTTCTTTTCTTTTTATTCGAGTCTTATAAAGGAGAAGACCACGATGAAAATGTTGAGTGGCTCTCATATGAATAATTGTTGAACTAATAATTAGCACATTTTACCTTGTCTTCTCCTGCTGAATAAAATGTCTTGCAGATTCCATCTTAGTCCATGGCACTCTTGCACTATTATTATTTTCATATCATTCGGTCGTGCAAGTGAAAGGCAATAATGACGACATACGATGAACTGGCCATGGCAGGGAGAAACTGGTATGGACTCGACTTGTTCTATTTTTGTAAATATGTTTAACCTAGGATCCATGATTCAGCCCATTATGATTAAACATGTTTGCAATGGCAATTAGAGATTATAGTTTCTCATGCCATGCATAAGTAGCTAGGAGTTGATAATGATTTATCTTCGATATCAACATAGCATTAAAATGATTGTGATGTAGTATGATGATATGATATCCTCCTTTGAATGTTCAAGTGGCTTGACTTGGCACATGTTCATGCATGTAGTTGAATCAAAACCAACATAGCCTCTATGATATTTATGTTCATGGTGTCCATATCCTACTCATGCCAGTGTCGGGGCCGGGCCGCAAAATCTGGGGCCCTGTGCGAAACTCAAAAATGGGGCCCTATCTCACTAGAAAAAATGAAGCAGATACCAATTGGAGATTATGCGTCAATGTTTGGCAATTAGACGAATTGTTTAACTCACCTAGTCTAGTGTCCCGTCCGGTTAAACTGCTATGCTCTGATCTTTCACTGAGGAGGCAGGCATTGGTGGAAAGCAAACCCAAGGCCATTTTTTTCCGGCGACATAGATAAATTTTGGCAAGTTGTTACTACCCAAAAATACCTCATAACATTCCCGAAAAACACCCCATTCTAAAACATACAAAATAAAGCTTAGTTGCTCAATAAATCTAGAGTTTAAACTCAATTGGTAATGATCCAAAAAATAGATAAACATGGAAAATTGCAAATAATAATAAAGGGATGAAAAGAGTACCAAATCAATTGTTTACTTCATCCATAGCTCCCATAACCAGATCAACAGTAAAAGTAGAACCAACACCTTTGAGGCATCAAAAGAATAATTTCATAAGAAAATGCATAATCATCAGGTGAAATAATTATCATTGATATAAATTGAAATACTTACCATTCGGTTTATATAAAAATCATTTGCTAGACCTTTAAGGTTGTAAGATTTCAGGTTAAAATGTATGCTTCTGTTCAAGCATTGTCATTTTAGAATCAGTTATATATTTATTAATATTCACTCTTCAAATATAAGTGCCAATATCCTAATTTTTCAGTGTCATTGTTGACTAGAAACTTAAAGTTTACATATTTATTCAGCCTAATATGCATATGCTGACCACAACACCATTGAATTAGCTCTGCATCTGCATGTACTGTAATGCCTTGGCTTTCCATCATTCTTCTAATGGATCCAAATCGACCTATCTTCAAGCACACATCTCCTTGGGAATTTACTTCGAAAAACAACCAGTTCCTATACCGTTGAAGATCATCTTCCGCACAAGGGAACATGAATGCATAGACAGGGGCCACCGGGGGCCTCGGCTGGGGCGGATGGAAGCATAATAGCAGCAGGGCGAAGCAGAGGTTTGGGCTCGTCATCTCGTCGCATCATTGGTGGAAGGCCATGGGTCCGCGTGCACCATAGCAACATGGCCAGGGCATGGCTGATGGGTTGGGAGGCGCGACCGTGGAGCGGGAAGACACCTCTGGCGGCTGGCCGCAAACTGGTAGGAGCAGGTCGCGTTGCCTCCATCCCATCCTCCAGTCCAGTGTAT
This sequence comes from Triticum aestivum, assembly GCF_018294505.1. Classification (NCBI taxonomy): domain Eukaryota; kingdom Viridiplantae; phylum Streptophyta; class Magnoliopsida; order Poales; family Poaceae; genus Triticum; species Triticum aestivum. The sequence continues at coordinate 493,523,791 of NC_057813.1, forward strand.
TAGGTCATTCAGTGTGTACCGCATGAGTAGGACGGCTTGCCCTGGGCTGTATGTTGGGCCGCTGAAGCCAGCGCCATCTGCGGGCCAGCGCCCAGGAACATCTTATACAGTCACAGGCCTATACAAAAGTTTGGAGCCCCCAAAATTTATGGGCCCTATGCAGGCCGCACAGTCTGCACAACTATGGGCCCGGCCCTGGCTAGTGTCCAATGTTACTTACGCATAATGCATGATTATGATCGTTGTTGCTCTCTAGTTGGCCGCTTCTTGATACGTCTCCAACGTATCTATAATTTTTGATTGCTCCATGCTACTTTATCTATTGTTTTGGACTATAATGGGCTTTATTTTCCACTTTTATATTATTTTTGGGACTAACCTATTAACCCGAGGCCCAGCCCAGAATTGCTGTTTTTTGCCTTTTTCAGTATTTCGAAGAAACAGAATATCAAACAGAGTCCAAACGGAATGAAACCTTCGGGAACATGATCTTCTCACCGAATATGATCCAGGAGACTTGGACCCTACTCCAAGAAGCGCCAGAGGCGGTCACGAGGGTGGAGGGCGCGCCCCCTGGGCGCGCCCCCTACCTCGTGGGCCCCCTGACGCTCCACCGACGTACTCATTCCTCCTATATATACCTACGTACCCCCAATAGACCAAAGACGGAGCAAAAAACCTAATTCCACCGCTGCAACCTTCTGTATCCATGAGATCCCATCTTGGGGCCTGTTCCGGAGCTCCGCCGGAGGGGGCATCCACCACGGAGGGCTTCTACATCAACACCATAGCCCCTCCGATGAAGTGTGAGTAGTTTACTTCAGACCTTCGGGTCCATAGCTAGTAGCTAGATGGCTTCTTCTCTCTTTTTGGATCTCAATACAATGTTCTCCCCCTCTCTCGTGGAGATCTATTCGATGTAATCTTCTTTTTGCGGTGTGTTTGTTGAGACCGATGAATTGTGGGTTTATGTTCCAGCTTATCTATGAATAATATTTGAATCTTCTCTGAATCCTTTTATGTATGATTGAGTTATCTTTGCAAGTCTCTTCGAATTATCCGTTTGGTTTGGCCAACTAGATTGGTAGTTCTTGCAATGGGAGAAGTGCATGGCTTTGGGTTCAATCTTGCGGTGTCCTTACTCAGTGACAGAAAGAGTTGCAAGGCACGTATTGTATTGTTGCCATCGAGGATAACAAGATGGGGTGTTTATCATATTGCATGAATTTATTCCTCTACATCATGTCATCTTGCTTAAGGTGTTACTCTGTTTTTAACTTAATACTCTAGATGCATGCTGGATAGCGGTCGATGAGTGGAGTAATAGTAGTAGATGCAGAATCGTTTCGGTCTACTTGTCTCGGACGTGATGCCTATATACATGATCGTACCTAGATAACCTCATAACTATGCTCAATTCTGTCAATTGCTCAACAGTAATTTGTTCACCCACCGTAGAATACTTATGCTCTTGAGAGAAGCCACTAGTGAAACCTATGGCCCCCGGGTCTATTCTCATCATATTAATCTCCATCACTTTATTTACTTGCTTTGCCTTTACTTTCTACTTTGCATCTTTATACCAAAAATACCAAAAATATTATCTCTATCAGATCTCACTCTCGTAAGTGACCGTGAAGGGATTGACAACCCCTAATCACGTTGGTTGCGAGTAGCTATCATTTTGTGCAGGTACGAGGGACTTGCGCGTGACCTCCTACTGGATTGATACCTTGGTTCTCAAAAACTGAGGGAAATACTTATGCTACTATGCTGCATCATCCTCTCCTCTTCGGGGAAAACCAACGCAAGCTCGAGACGTAGCAAGAAGGATTTCTGGCGCCATTGCCGGGGAGGCTTACGCAAAAGTCAACATACCAAGTACCCATCACAATCCCTATCTCTCGCATTACATTATTTGCCATTTGCCTCTCGTTTTCCTCTCCCCCACTTCACCCTTGCCGTTTTATTAGCCCTCTCTTTCCCAATCTCCTCCTCTCTTTTCGTTGCCTTTTCCTCGTCCTTTTGTTTGCTCGTGTGTTAGTTTGCCTATTTGTTGCGATGGCTCTACCTAGATTTGGCGACCTTCACCTTAAAAGGCTAGAGGAGATCGAAAGCAATGTTAGAAAGTTTATGGTTTTGCAATTTGAGCACAATAATATCTTTAGAAACGAACTTAAGGAACAAAAAAGTTTTATGAGCCTTATGAATAAAGAACTCGATGATATGTCTAAAGAATTTGATGGTATAAGGGCCCAAATTGCTCGTCTTGAAAAGATGACTGCTGAAATTTCGGATATGCAAGCTACCTTAGTCAATAAGATGGCCGCTAAACCGAATTCCTATGAAAATCAAGATGAAGATCGAAAAGTTACTAATGTGTCCCCTATCAAATCTTTGTTTTGCAATATGAATCTTGATGAAACTGAATATGATCTTCCTTTACCTAGAAGGCATTCTAAGAATTCTGAGTTTTTGGATCTTGATGATGAAATTGATAAAAGTGGGATTGAAATAAATAGAAACCGTGATGTTGCTAAACCCACTATTTTGGATCTCAAGGAATTTAATTATGAAAATTGCTCTTTGATTGGTTGTATTTCCTTGTTGCAATTCGTGCTAGAATCTCCTCATGCTTATAGTCAAAATAAGGCCTTTACCGAACATATTGTTGATGCGTTGATGCAATCTTATGAAGAAAAACTTGAGATGAAAGTTTCTATCCCTAGAAAAATCTATGATGAGTGGGAACCTACTATTAAAATTAAAATTAAAGATTTTGAGTTTCATGCTTTATGTGATTTGGGTGCTAGTGTCTCTACTATTCCCAAAACTTTATGTGATTTGCTAGATTTCTGTGATTTTGATGATTGCTCTCGAAACTTGCATCTTGCGGATTCCACTATTAAAAAACCTATGGGAAGAATTAATGATGTGCTCATTGTTGCAAATAGGAATTATGTGCCCGTAGATTTTATCGTTCTTGATACAGATTGCAATCCTTCATGTCCTATTATTCTTGGTAGACCTTTCCTTAGAACGATTGGTGCAATTATTGATATGAAGGAAGGGAATATTAGATTCCAATTTCCCTTAAAGAAGGGTATGGAACACTTCCCTAGAAAGAAAATAAAATTACCATATGAATCTATCATGAGAGCCACTTATGGATTGCCTACCAAAGATGACAATACCTAAATCTATCCTTGCTTTTATGCCTAGCTAAGGGCGTTAAACGATAGCGCTTGTTGGGAGGCAACCCAATTTTATTTTGCTTTTATTTTGTTTTTGATTCTGTTTAGGAATGAATAATCCATCTACCTTCTGTTTGGATGTGGTTTTATGTTTTAATTAGTGTTTGTGCCAAGTAGGACCTATAGGATAACCTACGATGATAGTTGATTTGATTCTGCTGAAAAACAGAAACTTTGCGCGCACGAATTTAGTTATGATAAATCACAGGAACGGGCTTTTGCATTGATTCTTTTTTCTGCTGATCAATAAACAAATTTTCCAGGACTTCCTATTTTGGTAGAATTTTTAGAGTTCCAGAACTTTGCGTTAGTTACAGATTGCTACAGACTGTTCTGTTTTTGACAGATTCTGTTTTTCGTGTGTTGTTTGCTTATTTTGATGAATCTATGGCTAGTAAGATAGTTTATGATCCATAGAGAAGTTGGAATACAGTATGTTTAACACCAATATAAATAAATAATGAGTTCATTATAGTACCTTGAAGTAGTCTTTTGTTTTCTTTCTCTAACGGAGCTCACGAGATTTCTGTTGAGTTTTGTGTTGTGAAGTTTTCAAGTTTTGGGTGAATTCTTTTGATGGATTATGGAACAAGGAGTGGCAAGAGCCTAAGATTGGAGATGCCCATGGCACTCTCAAGATAATCCAAGGACACCAAAAAGTCAAAGCTTGGGGATGCCCGGAAGGCATCCCCTCTTTCGTCCACTTCCATCGGTAATTTACTTGGAGCTATATTTTTATTCACCAACATGATATGTGTTTTGCTTGGAGCGTCTTGTATTATTTGTGTCTTTGCTTGTTAGTCTAAAACAATCATCCTTGCTGTACACACCTTTTGAGGGAGCCATACATGAATTGAAATTTGTTAGAATACTCTATGTTCTTCACTTATATCTTTTGAGCTTGATAGTTTTGCTCATAGTGCTTCACTTATATCCTTTTGAGCGTGATATTTTTTGCTCTAGTGCTTCACTTAGATCTTTTAGAGCACGGTGGTGGATTTGTTTTAAAGAAACTTGATCTCTCATGCTTCACTTAGATTATTTTGAGAGTCGTTAATAGCATGGTAATTTGCTTAATGTTAATATACTTGGTATTCAAGATATGTGAAACTTTCTTTTGAGTGCGTTGAATACTAAGATAAGTTTGATGCTTGATAATTGTTTTCAGACATGGAGGTGATAATATCAAAGTCATGCTAGTTGGGTGATTATGAATTTGAGAAATACTTGTGTTGAAGTTTGCAAGTCCCGTAGCATGCACGTATGGTTAAAGTTGTGTAACAAATTTGAAACATGAAGTGTACCTGGCTTGTGCATCCTTATGAGTGGCAGTCGGGGACGAGCGATGGTCTTTTCCTACCAATCTAACCCCCTAGGAGCATGCGTGTAGTACTTGATTTTTGATGACTTATAAATTTTTGCAATAAGTATATGAGTTCTTTTGACTAATGTTGAGTCCATGGATTATACGCACTCTCACCTTTCCGCCTTTGCTAGCTTCTTCGGTACCGTGCATTGCCCTTTCTCACCTTGAGAGTTGGTGCAAACTTCGCCGGTGCATCCAAACCCCGTGATACGATAGCGCTATCACACATAAACCTCCTTTTATCTTCCTGAAAATAGCCACCATACCTACCTATCATGGCATTTCCATAGCCATTCCGAGATATATTGCCATGCAACTTCCACCATCATCATCGTGACATGCATTACTTTTGTCATATTGCCATTGCATGATCTTGTAGTTGACATCGTATTTGTGGCAAAGCCACCATGCATTATTTTCCATACATGTCACTCTTGATTCATTGCACCATCCCGGTACACCACCGGAGGCATTTATATAGAGTCATATCTTGTTCTAGTATCGAGTTGTAATCCTTATGTTGTAATCAATAGAAGTGTGATGATCATCATTATTAGAGCATTGCCCAAAAAAAGAGAGAAAGGCCAAAAAAGGCCCAAAAATAATAATATAAAAAGGGAAATGCTACTATCTCTTTTTCCACACTTGTGCTTCAAAGTAGCACCTTGTTCTTCATGTAGTGAGTCTCATATATTGTGCTTCAAAGTAGCACCTTGTTTTTCATATAGTGAGTCTCATAAGTTGTCTTGTTCATACTAGTGGGAATTTTTCATTATAGAACTTGGCTTGTATATTCCTACGATGGGCCTCCTCAAAATGCCCTAGGTCTTCATGCGCAAGCATGTTGGATGCACACCCACTAGTTTTCTTTTGTTGAGCATTCATAGCTCTAGTGCATCCGTTGCATGGCAATCCCTACTCCTTGCATTAACATCAATCGATGGGCATCTCCATAGCTCATTGATTAGCCTCATTGATGTGAGACTTTCTCTTTTTTGTCTTCTCCACACAATCCCCAACATCATATTCTATTCCACCCATAGTGCTATATCCATGGCTCACGCTCATGTATTGTGTGAAGGTTGAAAAAGTTTGAGATTATTTAAGTATGAAACAATTGCTTGGCTTGTCATCGGGGGTATAGAAGTTGGGAACATCTTTGTGTGAAGAAAATGAAGCATAGCCTAACTATATGATTTTGTAGGGATGAACTTTCTTTTGCCATGCTATTTTGAGAAGACATGATTACTTTGATTAGTATGCTTGAAGTATTATTATTTCTATGTCAATATGAACTTTTGTCTTGAATATTTTGGATCTGAATATTCATACCATGATTAAGAAGATTTACATTGAAATTATGCCAAAGTATCACTCCGCATCAAAAATTCTCTTTTTATCATTTACCTACTCGAGGACGAGCAGGAATTAAGCTTGGGGATGCCTGATACGTCTCCAACGTATCTATAATTTTTGATTGCTCCATGCTACTTTATCTATTGTTTTGGACTATAATGGGCTTTATTTTCCACTTTTATATTATTTTTGGGACTAACCTATTAACCGGAGGCCCAACCCAGAATTGCTGTTTTTTGCCTTTTTCAGTATTTCGAAGAAACAGAATATCAAACAGAGTCCAGACGGAATGAAACCTTCGGGAACGTGATCTTCTCACCGAACGTGATCCAGGAGACTTGGACCCTACTCCAAGAAGCACCAGAGGCGGTCACGAGGGTGGAGGGCGTGCCCCCTACCTCGTGGGCCCCTTGACACTCCACCGACGTACTCCTTCCTCCTATATATACCTACGTACCCCCAATAGACCAGAGACGGAGCAAAAAACCTAATTCCACCGCCGCAACCTTCTGTATCCACGAGATCCCATCTTGGGGCCTATTCCGGAGCTCCGCCGGAGGGGGCATCCACCACGGAGGGCTTCTACATCAACACCATAGCCCCTCCGATGAAGTGTGAGTAGTTTACTTCAGACCTTCGGGTCCATAGCTAGTAGCTAGATGGCTTCTTCTCTCTTTTTGGATCTCAATACAATGTTCTCCCCCTCTCTCGTGGAGATCTATTTGATGTAATCTTCTTTTTGCGGTGTGTTTGTTGAGACCGATGAATTGTGGGTTTATGATCCAGCTTATCTATGAATAATATTTGAATCTTCTCTGAATTCTTTTATGTATGATTGAGTTATCTTTGCAAGTCTCTTTGAATTATCTGTTTGGTTTGGCCAACTAGATTGGTAGTTCTTGCAATGGGAGAAGTGCATGGCTTTGGGTTCAATCTTGCGGTGTCCTTACTCAGTGACAGAAAGAGTTGCAAGGCACGTATTGTATTGTTGCCATCGAGGATAACAAGATGGGGTATTTATCATATTGCATGAATTTATTCCTCTACATCATGTCATCTTGCTTAAGGCGTCACTCTGTTTTTAACTTAATACTCTAGATGCATGCTGGATAGCGGTCGATGAGTGGAGTAATAGTAGTAGATGCAGAATCATTTTGGTCTACTTGTCTCGGACGTGATGCCTATATACATGATCATACGTAGATAACCTCATAACTATGCTCAATTCTGTCAATTGCTCAACAGTAATTTGTTCACCCACCGTAGAATACTTATGCTCTTGAGAGAAGCCACTAGGGAAACCTATGGCCCCCGGGTCTATTCTCATCATATTAATCTCCATCACTTTATTTACTTGCTTTGCCTTTACTTTCTACTTTGCATCTTTATACCAAAAATACCAAAAATATTATATCTATCAGATCTCACTCTCGTAAGTGACCGTGAAGGGATTGACAACCCCTAATCGCGTTGGTTGCGAGTAGCTATCATTTTGTGCAGGTACGAGGGACTTGCCCGTGACCTCCTACTGGATTGATACCTTGGTTCTCAAAAACTGAGGGAAATACTTACGCTACTGTGCTACATCATCCTCTCCTCTTCGGGGAAAACCAATGCAAGCTCGAGACGTAGCACGTCTCAATCTTAATTGCTAGCCTTCGCCTATACTAAGTGGGAACTCTGCCGGTACGTCAAAAACCTTGAACCCAAAGTTATTCCACATGAGTCCAACATACCTATCTATATGCGGTATTAGCCTCCCGTCCTAAGTAAATTTGCATGTGCCACCTCTAAAAACTTCTAAAAATTTATCCTTTTTGTGTGCCTGAATCGTTCGTGAAACGACAAGAGGTGGTTGGTATCTTCCATGCTAAGCGGGTTATTCTTAGGTCGAGTGTTTATTCACTCGCCATCACATGAGAAAATGGGCGGTAATAGGGATGCCCAGTCCCAAACTGCAAACATGAAAAAGAGTTCATCTCTGAAATAATCAAACAAAAACTCCCAATGGAGTCAAAACCTTTACATTTCCACTTGGGAACCGCCACTAGCGTGCTTAGGATGGAAGATATTGATAACTGATGGTCGTAAAGTGAATAAGAAGGGTGCATATCCCAAAATATTATTTATCTCTATTTTAAAAATTGAGCTCTGGCACCTCTGCAAATCAACGCTTCCCTCTCCGAAGGGACTATCTATTTACTTTTATGTTGTGTCACCACCTTCTAAAACAAGCGCCAGAAACTGAGTAGAGCACAACTTGTTGGAAATATGCGCTAGAGGCAATAATAAAATGGTTATTATGTATTTCCTTGTTCATGATAATTGTCTATTGTTCATGGTATAATTGTATTAACTGGAAACCGTAATACATGTGTGAATACATAGACCACAACATGTCTCTAGTGAGCCTCTAGTTGACTAGCTCATTGATAAACAGATGGTTATGGTTTCCTGACCATGGACATAGGATGTCATTGATAACATGATCACATCATTAGGAGAATGATGTGATGGACAAGACCCAACCCTAAGCATAGCACAAGATCGTGTAGTTCGTTTTGCTAGAGCTTTTCTAATGTCAAGTATCATTTCCTTAGACCATGAGATTGTGCAACTCCCGGATACCGTAGGAATGCTTTGGGTGTACCAAACGTCACAACGTAACTGGGTGGATATAAAGGTGCACTATAGGTATCTCTGAAAGTGTCTGTTGGGTTGGCATGAATCGAGACTGGGATTTGTCACTCCGTATGACGGAGAGGTATCTCTGGGCCCACTCGGTAATGCACCATCATAATGAGCTCAATGTGACTAAGGAGTTAGTCACGGGATCATGCATTATGGAATGAGTAAAGAGACTTGCCGGTAACGAGATTGAACAAGGTATTGGGATACCAACGATCGAATCTCGGGCAAGTAACGTACCGATTGACAAAGGGAATTGTATACGGGGTTGATTGAATCCCCGACATCGTGGTTCATCCGATGAGATCATCGTGGAACATGTGGGAGCCAACATGGGTATCCAGATCCCGCTGTTGGTTATTGGCCAGAGAGCTGTCTCGGTCATGTCTACATGATTCCCGAACCCGTAGGGTCTACACACTTAAGGTTCGGTGACGCTACAGTTGTTATGGGAATTAGTGTGCAGTTACCAAATGTTGTTCGGAGTCCCGGATGAGATCCCAGACGTCACGAGGAGTTCCGGAATGGTTCGGAGGTAAAGATTTATATATGGGAAGTCCTATTTTGGCCACGAGAAAATGTTCGGGATTTTTTGGTATTGTACCGGGAAGGTTCTAGAAGGTTCTGGAGTGGGGCCCACCTGCATGGAAGGACCCACATGAACGTGGGTAGTGCGGGAAAGGCCCCACACCCCTGGTCAAGGCGCACCAAGATCCCCCCTTCGAAGGAATAAGATCATATCCCGAAGGGATAAGATCAAGATCCCTAAAAAGGGGGGATAACAATCGGTGGGGAAGGAAATGATGAGATTTCTTTCCTCCCACCTTTGCCAACGCCCCAATGGACTTGGAGGGCAAGAAACCAGCCCCCTCCACCCCTATATATAGTGGGGAGGCGCATGGGAGGTTCACGCCTTGCCCTTGGCGCAGCCCTCCCTCTCTCCAACTCCACCTCCTCCTTAGTAGTGCTTGGCGAAGCCCTGCCAGAGAACCGCAAGCTCCACCACCATGTCGTCGTGCTGCTGGAGCTCTCCCTCAACTTCTCCTCTCCCCTTGCTGGATCAAGAAGGAGGAGACGTCCCCGGGCTGTACGTGTGTTGAACGCGGAGGCGCCGTCCGTTCGGCGTTAGATTGGATCTTCCGCGATTTGAATCGCCGCGGGTACGACTCCCTCATCTGTGTTCTAGTGACGCTTCCGCTTAGCGATCTTCAAAGGTATGAAGATGCTCATCCTCTCCCTCTCTTGTTGCTAGAATCTCCATAGATTGATCTTGGTGATGCGTAGAAAATGTTGAATTATTGCTACGTTCCCAACAGTGGCATCATGAGCTAGGTCTATGCGTAGATTCTATGCACGAGTAGAACACAAGTAGCTGCGGGCGCTTGTTTGTTCAATATGCTTACCGTTACTAGTCTTATCTTGATTTGGCGGCATCGTGGGATGAAGCGGCCTGGACCGACCTTACACGTACGCTTACGTGAGACAGGTTCCACCGACTAACATGCACTTGTTGCATAAAGGTGGCTAGCGGGTGCCAGTCTCTCCCACTTTAGTCGGATCAGATACGATGAAAAGGGTCCTTATGAAGGGTAAATAGCAATTGGCATATCACCGTTGTGGCTTTTGCGTAGGTAAGAAACGTTCTTGCTAGAAACCTATAGCAGCCACGTAAAACATGCAACAACAATTAGAGGACGTCTAACTTGTTTTTGCATGGTATGCTATGTGATGTGATATGGCCAAAAGAATGTGATGAATGATATGTGATGTATGAGATTGATCATGTTCTTGTAATAGGAATCATGACTTGCATGTCGATGAGTATGACAACCGGCAGGAGCCATAGGAGTTGTCTTAATTTATTGTATGACCTGCGTGTCATTGAAAACGCCATGTAATTACTTTATTTATTGCTAACCGTTAGCCATAGTAGTAGAAGTAATAGTTGGCGAGACAACTTCATGAAGACACGATGATGGAGATCATGATGATGGAGATCATGGTGTCATGCCGGTGACGAAGGTGATCATGCCGCGCCTCAAAGACGGAGATCAAAGGCACAAGATGATATTGGCCATATCATTTCACTTTATGATTTGCATGTGATGTTTGTCATGTTTACATCTTATTTGCTTAGAACGGCGGTAGCATAAATAAGATGTCCCTCACTAAAATTTCAAGAAAGTGTTCCCCCTAACTATGCACCGTTGCGAAAGTTCGTTGTTTCGAAGCACCACGTGATGATCGGGTGTGATAGATTCTAATGTTCGCATACAGCGGGTGTAAGCCAGATTTACACATGCAAAACACTTAGGTTGACTTGACAAGCCTAGCATGTACAGACATGGCCTCGGAACACAAGAGATCGAAAGGTCGAACATGAGTCGTATAGTAGATACGATCAACATGAAGATGTTCACGGATGATGACTAGTCCGTCTCACATGATGATCGGACACGGCCTAGTTGACTTGGATCATGTATCACTTAGATGACTAGAGGGATGTCCATCTGAGTGGGAGTTCATTAAATTAGATGAACTTAATTATCATGAACATAGTCAAAGGTCTTTGCAAATTATGTCGTAACTTGCGCTTTAGTTCTACTGTTTTAGATATGTTCCTAGAGAAAATTTAGTTGAAAGTTGATAGTAGCAATTATGCGGGCTAGGTCCGTAAATTGAGGATTGTCCTCATTGCTACGTAGAAGGCTTATGTCCTTAATGCACCGCTCGGTATGCTGAACCTCGAACGTTGTCTGTGGATGTTGCGAACATCTGACATATACGTTTTGATGACTACGTGATAGTTTAGTGATGTTAAATGGTTTATATTGAGGCACCGAAGATGATTTTGAAACGTCGCGGAACATATGAGATGTTCAAAGGGCTGAAATTGGGATTTCAGGCTCGTGCCCACATCAAGAGGTATGAGACCTCTGATGAGTTTCTTAAGCCTGCAAACTAAGGGAGAAAAGCTCAATCATTGAGCATGTGCTTAGATTGTCTGAGTAGTACAATCACTTGAATTGAGTGGGAGTTAATCTTCCTTAAGAGATAGTGATGGTTCTCCAAATTCACTGCCACCAAGCTACTAGAGCTTCGTGATGAACTATAACATATCAGGGATAGATATGATTATCCTTGAGCTATTCGCGATGTTTTACACTGCGAAAGTAGAAATCAAGAAGGAGCATCAATTGTTGATGGTTAGTGAAACCACTAGTTTAAAGAAGGGCAAGGGCAAGAAGGGATACTTCATGAAACTGCAAATCAGTTGCTGCTCTAGTGAAGAAACCCAAAGTTTGAACCCAAACCCGAGACTAAGTGCTTCTGTAATGAGGGGAATGGTCACTGAAGCAGAACTACCCTAGATAGATGAGAAGGCTGGCAAGGTCGACAGAAGTATATTGGATATACATTATATTAATGTGTACTTTACTAGTACTCCTAGTTGCACCAGGGTAATAGATACCGGTTCGGTTGCTAAGTGTTAGTAACTCAAAATAAAAGGCTACGGAATAAACGGAGACTAGCTAAAGGCGAGCTGACGATATGTGTTGGAAGTATTTCCAAGGTTGATGTCATCAAACATCGCACGCTCCCTCTACCATCGGGAATGGTGTTAAACCTAAATAATTTTTATTTGGTGTTTGCGTTGAGCATAGACATGATTGGATTATGTTTATTGCAATACGGTTGTTCATTTAAGGAGAATAATGGTTACTCTGTTTATTTGAATAATACCTTCAATGGTTTTGCACCTAAAATGAATGGTTTATTGAATCTCGATCGTAGTGATACACATGTTCATGCCAAAAGATATAAGATAGTAATGATAGTACCACCTACTTGTGGCACTGCCATTTGAGTCATATTGGTATAAAACACATGAAGAAGCTCCATGTTGATGGATCTTTTGGACTCACTCGTTTTTTGAAAAGTTTGAGACATGCGAACCATGTCTATTGGTATGTACACATGAAGAAACTCCATGCAGATGGATCGTTTGGACTCACTTGATTTTGAATCACCTGAGACATGCAAATCGTACCACATGGGCAAGATGACTGAAAAGCCTCGTTTTCAGTAAGATGGAACAAGAAAGCTACTTGTTGGAAGTAATACATTTTGATGTGTGCAGTCCAGTGAGTGCTGAGGCACGCAGTGGATATCGTTATGTTCTTACTTCACAGATGATTTGAGTAGATGCTGAGTATATTTACTTGATGAAACACAAGTCTGAATTATTGAAAGGTTCAAGTAATTTCATAGTGAAGTTGAAGATCATCATGACAAGAGGATAAAATGTCTATGGTATGATCATAGAGATGAGTATCTGAGTTATGAGTTTGGTATACAATTAAGACATTGTGGAAATTGTTTCACAACTAATACCGCCTGGAACACCATAGTGTGATGGTGTGTCCGAACATCATAGCTGCACCCTATTGGATATGGTGCATACCATGATGTCTCTTATCAAATTACCACTATCGTTTATGGGTTAGGCATTAGAGACAACCACATTCACTTCAAATAAGGCACCGCGTAATTCCGTTGACATGATAGCATATTAACTATGGTTTAGAGAAACCTAAGCTGTCATTTCTTAAAAGTTTGGGGCTGTGATGCTTATGTGGAAAAGTTTTAGCCTGATAAGCTCAAACCCAAAGCGGATAAATGCATCTTCATAGGACACCCAAAATAGTTGGGTATACCTCCTATTTCAGATCCGGAAGCAAAAGTGATTGTTTCTAGAAATGGGTCCTTTTTCAAGGAAAAGTTTCTCTTAAAAGAATTGAGTGGGAGGATGGTGGAGAATTGATGAGGTTATTGAACCATCACTTCAACCAATCTGCAGCAGGGCACATGAAGTTGTTCCTGTGGCGCCTACACCAGTTGAAGTGGAAGCTGATGACAGTGATCATGAAACTTCGGATCAAGTCACTACCAAACCTCGTAGGTTGAAAAGGACACGTACTGCTTCAGAGTGGTACGGTAATCCTGTCTTGGAGGTCATGTTGCTAGACAACAATGAACCTACGAGCTGTGGAGAAGCGATGGTGGGCCCAGATTTCGACAAATGGCTCGAGGCCATAAAATCTGAGAGAGGATCCATGTATAAAACAAAGTGTAGACTTTGGAAGAACTACTTGATGGTCGTAAGGCTGTTGGGTAGAGATGTATTTTAAAAGGGAAGACAGACAATGATGGTAAGTGTCACCATTAAGAAAGCTCGACTTGTCGCTAAGATGTTTACTGACAAGTTCAAGGAGTTGACTACGATGAGACTTTCTCACTCGTAGCGATGCTAAGAGTCTGTTGAAATTATATTAGCAATTCCTGCATTATTTATGAAATCTTGTAGAGAGGATGTCAAAACATTGTTTCCTCAATGATTTTCTTGAGAAAGGTTGTATGTGATACAACCAGAAGGTTTTGTCAATCCTAAAAGGTGCTAACAAGTATGCAAAGCTCCAGCAATCCTTCTAAGGACTGGAGTAAGCATCTCGGAGTTGGAATATACGCTTTGATGAGATGATCAAAGATTTTGGGTTTATACAAAGTTTATGAGAAACTTGTATTTCCAAAGAAGTGAGTGGGGGCACTATAGCATTTCTGATGAGTATATGTTGTTGACATATTGTTGATCGGAAATGATGTAGAAATTCTAGAAAGCATATAGGGTTATTTGAAAAGTGTTTTTCAATGGAAAACCTGGATTAAGCTACTTGAACATTGAGCATCAAGATCTATAAGGATAGATCAAAATCGCTTGATAGTACTTTCAAATGAATACACACCGTGACAAGATTTTGAAGGAGTTAAAAATAGATCGGCAAAGAAGGAGTTATTGGCTGTGTTATAAGGTGTGAGTATTGAGTAAGACTCAAGACCTGACCATGGCAGAAGAGAGAGAAAGGACAAAGGTCGTCCCCTATGCTTTAGACGTAGGCTCTACAGTATGCTATGTTGTGTACCGCACCTGAAGTGTGCCTTGCCATGAGTCAGTCAAGGGGTACAAGAGTGATCCAGAAATGGATCACAGGACAGCGGTCAAAGTTATCCTTAGTTAGTGGACTAAGGAATTTTCTTGATTGTGGAGGTGGTAAAAGAGTTCGTCGTAAAGGGTTACGTCGATGCAAACTTTGATACTATCTGGATGACTATGAGTAGTAAACCGGATTCATATAGTAGAACAGTTATTTGGAATAGCTCCAAATAGCGCGTGGTAGCTGCATCTACAAGATGACATAGAGATTTGTAAAGCACACACGGATCTGAAAGGTTCAGACCCGTTCACTAATAACCTCTCTCACAAGCAAGATATGATCAAACCCCATGGGTGTTGGATTCATTACAATCACATAATGATGTGAACTAGATTATTGACTCTAGTGCAAGTGGGAGACTATTGGAAATATGCCCTAGAGGCAATAATAAAATGGTTATTATTGTATTTCCTTGTTCATGATAATTGTCTATTGTTCATGCTATAATAGTATTAACTGGAAACCATAATACATGTGTGAATACATAGACCACAACATGTCCCTAGTGAGCCTCTAGTTGACTAGCTCATTGATCAATAGATGGTTATGGTTTCATGACCATGGACATAGGATGTCATTGATAACGGGATCACATCATTAGGAGAATGATGTGATGGACAAGACCCAATCCTAAGCATAGCACAAGATCATGTAGTTCGTTTTTCTAGAGCTTTTCTAATGTCAAGTATCGTTTCCTTAGACCATGAGATTGTGCAACTCCCGGATACCGTAGGAATGCTTTGGGTGTACCAAACGTCACAATGTAACTGGGTGGCTATAAAGGTGCACTACATGTATCTCCGAAAGTGTTTGTTGGGTTGGCACGAATCAAGACTGGGATTTGTCACTCCATATGACGGAGAGGTATCTCTGGGCCCACTCGGTAATGCATCATCATAATGAGCTCAATGTGACTAAGGAGTTAGTCACGGGATCATGTGTTACGGAACGAGTAAAGAGACTTGCCGGTAACGAGATTTAACGAGGTATTGGGATACCAACGATCAAATCTCGGGCAAGTAACGTACCGATTGACAACGGGAATTGTATACATGATTGATTGAATCCCCGACATCGTGGTTCATCCGATGAGATCATCGTGGAACATGTGGGAGCCAACATGGGTATCCAGATCCCGCTGTTGGTTATTGACCAGAGAGCTGTCTCGGTCATGTCCGCATGATTCCCGAACCCGTAGGGTCTACACACTTAAGGTTCGGTGACGCTAGAGTTGTTATGGGAATTAGTGTGCAGTTACTGAATGTTGTTCGGAGTCCCGTATGAGATCCTGCACGTCACAAGGAGTTCTAGAATGGTCCGGAGGTAAAGATTTATATATGGGAAGTCCTATTTTGGCCACCGGAAAATGTTCGAGATTTTTCGGTATTGTACCGAGAAGGTTCTAGAAGGTTCCGGAGTGGGGCCCACCTGCATGGAAGGACCCACATGAACGTGGGTAGTGGGGGCAAGGCCCCACACCACTGGTCAAGGCGCACTAAGATCCCCCCTTAGAAGGAATAAGATCATATCCCGAAGGGATAAGATCAAGATCCCTAAAGAGGGGGGATAACAATCGGTGGGGAAGGAAATGATGAGATTCCTTTCCTCCCACCTTTTCCAACGCCCCAATGGACTTGGAGGGAAAGAAACCAGCCCCCTCAACCCCTATATATAGTGGGGAGGCGCATGGGAGCTTCACCCCTTGCCCCTGGCGCAGCCCTCCCCCTCTCCAACTCCACCTCCTCCTTAGTAGTGCTTGGAGAAGCCCTGCCGGAGAACTGCAAGCTCCACCACCACGCCGTCGTGCTGCCGGAGCTCTCCCTCAACTTCTCCTCTCCCCTTGCTGGATCAAGAAGGAGGAGACGTCCCCGGACTGTACGTGTGTTGAACGCACAAGCGCCGTCCGTTCGGCGTTAGATTGGATCTTTCTCGATTTGAATCGCCGCGAGTACGACTCCCTCATCCGCGTTCTAGTGACGCTTCCACTTAGCGATCTTCAAAGGTATGAAGATGCTCATCCTCTCCCTCTCTTGTTGCTAGAATCTCCATATATTGATCTTGGTGATGCGTAGAATTTTTTGAATTATTGCTACGTTCCCCAACACAACTGTCATGATTTATGCATTATGTGTACCTAATGTTGGGTGCATCATGACTGGATCTTTTCTACCATGAATTAAAATCTTTAGTCACTGCTTGAACTTTGGAGGCACTGATACGTCTCCAACGTATCTATAATTTTTGATTGTTCCATGCTATTATATTACCCTTTTTGGATGTTTATGGGCTTTATTTTACACATTTATATCATTTTTGGGACTAACCTACTAACCGGAGGCCCAGCCCATATTGCTGTTTTATTGCCTGTTTTAGTATTTTGAGGAAAAGGAATATCAAACGGAGTCCAAACGGAATGAAACCTTCGGCAGCGTGATTTTCTGGAAGAATATGATCCTGGAGACTTGGAGTCCACGTCAGAAGATCTTCGAGGAGGCCACGAGATAGGAGGCCGCCCCCCTGCAGGGCGCCCCCCTGTCTCGTGGGCCCCTCGAGCACCTCCCGACCGGCTTCTTTCGCCTATATAAGCCTACGTACCCTAAAACCATCGAATATCAAGATAGATCGGGAGTTCCGCCGCCGCAAGCCTCTGTAGCCACCAAAAACCTCCCGGGAGCCCGTTCCGGCACCCTGCCGGAGGGGGAATCCATCACCGGTGGCCATCTTCATCATCCCGGCGCTCTCCATGACGAGGAGGGAGTAGTTCACCCTCGGGGCTGAGGGTATGTACCAGTAGCTATGTGTTTGTTCTCTCTCTCTCTCTCTCTCGTGTTCTTCTATGGCACGATCTTGATGTATCCCGAGCTTTGCTATAATAGTTGGATCTTATGATGTTTCTCCCCCTCTACTCTCTTGTGATGAATTGAGTTTCCCTCTTGAAGTTATCTTATCGGATTGAGTCTTTGATTTGAGAACACTTGATTTATGTCTTGCCGTGTTTATCTATGGTGACAATGGGATATCGCGTGCCTCTTGATGTATGTTTTGGTGACCAACTTGCGGGTTCCGCCCATGAACCTATGCATAGGGGTTAGCACACGTTCTTGACTCTCCGGTAGAAACTTTGGGGCACTCTTTGAAGTACTTTGTGTTGGTTGGATGAATCTGAGATTTTGTGATGCATATCGTATAATCATGTCCACGGATACTTGAAGTGACAATGGAGTATCTAGGTGACATTAGGTTTTTGGTTGATTTGTGTCTTAAGGTGTTATTCTAGTACAAACTCTTTTATAGATCGATCCGAAAGAATAATTTTGAGGTGGTTTCGTACCCTGCCATAATCTCTACGTTTGTTCTCTGCTATTAGTGGCTTTGGAGTGACTCTTTGTTGCATGTTGAGGGCTTGTTATATGATCTATCTATGTTATTATTGTTGAGAGAACTTGCACTAGTGAAAGTATGAACCCTAGGCCTTGTTTCCTATCATTGCAATACCATTTACGCTCACTTTTATCATTAGTTACCTTGCTGTTTTTATTATTTCAGATTACAAAAACCTATATCTACTATCCATATTGCACTCGTATCACCATCTCTTTGCCGAACTAGTGCGCCTATACAATTTACCATTGTATTGGGTGTGTTGGGGACACAAGAGACTCTTTGTTATTTGGTTGCAGGGTTGTTTGAGAGAGACCATCTTCATCCTACGCCTCCTACGGATTGATAAACCTTAGGTCATCCACTTGAGGGAAATTTGCTACTGTCCTACAAACCTGTGTACTTGCAGGCCCAACAACGTCTACAAGAAGAAGGTTGTGTAGTAGACATGAAGCTCTTTTCTAGCGCCGTTGCCGGGGATGTGAGTGCTTGAAGGTATATCTTTAGATCTTGCAATTGAATCTTTTTGTTTCTTGTTTTATCACTAGTTTAGTTTATAAAAGAAAACTACAAAAAATGGAATTGAGTTTGTCTCATACGCTTCGTCTTTTTAATATCTTTCGTGAGAATGTTGGAAAGGAAATTGTGCTCAATTGCTAGAAGAAGAATGCATTAAAGTGCTTGGTACTAAATCTTTGAATGATGAGCATGATTGCAATGTTGCTAGTATGAATTCTATGAATACCCATGATGCTAATGATATGCAAAGTCACAAGCTTGGGGAAAGCTATGTTTGATGAATATGATATATTTTGTCCCCCAAGCTTTGATGAGCAAATTTATTTTAATGATAGCATGCCTCTATTTATGATGATTATATTGATGAAAGTGGGTTTGGAAGAGTGTCAACTTTAGAAAGTAGTGATCCCACTATTTTGGAGGATGTTGAATCTTATTGTGATAAACATGAAAGTGGATTTGGAAGAGTGCCAACTTTATTTAGTGATGATCCCACTATTTCGGAAGAGGTTCCAATTGATTATGAGATCAAAGTTGCTATCTATGATGATTATTGTGATGACTTGTATGCTATTAATAATAATGATAACCATGAAACTTGTCATCATGATTTTAGTTTTCAATTTGATTATGCCTCACATGATAATTATTTTGTTGAGTTTGCTCCCACTACTATTCATGAGAAGAAATTTGCTTATGTGGAGAGTAGTAAATTTTCTATGCTTGTAGGTCATGAAAAGAATGATTTAGGTGCTGTAATCCTAAAAATTTCTATGGATTGGTACACAAATTTCTTAGGACTTCCTAATTTGTTAGGATTTTTGGAGTTCCATAAGTATACGTTTGATACAGATTACTACAGACTGTTCTGTTTTTGACAGATTCTGTTTCCTATGTGTTGTTTGCTTATTTTGATGCATCCATGGCTAGTATTAAGTGGTATGAACCATATATAAGTTGTAATACGGTAGATATTACACCAATATGAATTTAGAATGAGTTCATTACAGTACCTAAGTGGTGGTTTTATTTTCTTATACTAATGGAGCTTACGAGTTTTCTGTTGAGTTTTGTGTTGTCGAGTTTTCAAGTTTTGGGTAAAGACTCGATGGACTATGGAATAAGGAGTGGTAAGAGCCTAAGCTTGGGGATGACCAAGGCACCCCAAGGTAATATTCAAGGACAACCAAGAGCCTAAGCTTGGGGATGCCCCAGAAGGCATCCCCTCTTTCGTCTTCGTTAATCGGTAACTTTACTTGGAGCTATATTTTTATTCACCACATGATATGTGTTTTGCTTGGAGCGTCATTTTATTTTGTTAGTATCTGCTTGCTGTTATTTAGATTAATGTTTTGCATATTTAGTTTCAATAAAAATGTCAAGGATAGCCTTTGCCATGCTTATTTTGCTAGTATACATGTTGCTGTTTGAAAACAGAAAGTTTACCGCTGTTGCAAAAATTCCCTAGAAAAGTCAGAGAGTGGTATAATGTAGAAACTTTTTGCATATTAAGCTCTGATAAATTTACTACAGTGGGAATTTTATTTCATAATTTTTGGAGTTAGGGAAGTATTGATACCCTTGCATTCTTTAAGACTGTACTGTTTTTGGCAGATTGCTGTTATGTTTGCATTGTTTGCATATGTTTGCTTGTTTAATGATTCTATTTGCGGATACGAGTATTAAATATGCAGAGGAATTTAGTATTGAATGTTGAATAATAATTTTAGTGATTTGTTACAGTAGAAAATGATAAGGTTTTGCATTGGTTTATACTAACCTATCTCACGAGTTCTTGTTGAGTTTGGTGTGGATGAAGCTTTTGATAAAAGAGAAACCATGATATGAGAGGAATTAAGGAGACACAAAAGTTCAAGCTTGGGGATGCCCAAGGCACCCTAAGATAATATTTTAAGAATTCTCAAGCATCTAAGCTTGGGGATGCCCCGGTAGGCATCCCACCTTTCTTCTTCGACAACTATCGGTTAGTATCGGTTGAGCCTAAGTTTTTGCTTCTTCACATGAGTTGTGCTATCCTTGCAATGTTTTTTTATTTTGTTTTGCTTGCTCTTTGAATACAATACCAAGATCTGAAATTCTTATTGTTATAGAGTCTTCACATAGTTGCACAATTATTCGACTACTCATTGATCTTCACTTATATCTTTCGGAGTAGTTTGTCATTTGCTCTAGTGCATCACTTATATCTTTTAGAGCACGGTGGTGTCTTAATTTTGAAGAAATTGCTAGTCTCTCATGCTTCACTAATATTATTTTGAGAGTCTTTTAGAACAGCATGGTATTTTCTATTATCATAAAGTTGGTCCTAGAATGATGAGCATCCAAGTTGGGTATAATAAAAACTATCATAGAAAAAGAATTGGATGCTATGATCCATATGATGCTCAATAATTGTTTTGAGATATGGAGGTAGTGATATTAAAGTCATGCTAGTTGGGTGATTATGAATTTAAAGAATGCTTGTGTTGAAGTTTGTGATTCCCGTAGCATGCACGTATGGTGAACCGCTTTGTGATGAAGTTGGAGCACAATTTTATTTATTGATTGTATTCCTTATGAGTGGCGGTTGGGGATGAGCGATGGTCTTTTCCTACCAATCTACCCCCATATGAGCATGTGCGTAGTGCTTTGGTTTTTTATGACTTCTAAATTTTTGCAATAAGTGCATGAGTTCTTTTGACTAATGTTGAGTCCATGGATTATACGCACTCTTTCACCCTTCCACCATTGCTAGCCTCTCTTGTATCGTGCAACTTTCGCCGGAACCATACACCCACCATACTCCTTCCTCAAAACAGCCACCATACCTACCTATTATTGCATTTCCATAGCCATTCTGAGATATATTGCCATGCAACTTTCCACCGTTCCGTTCATATGACACGCATTACTTTTGTCATATTGCTTTTTGCATCATCATGTAGTTGAAATTGTATTTGTGGCAAGGCCACTTTCATAATTTTCATACATGTCACTCTTGATTCATTGCACCATCCACCGCCAGAGGCATTCATATAGAGTCATATCTTGTTCTAGTTTCGAGTTGTAGTTCTTATGTTGTAATCAATAGAAGTGTGATGATCATCATTATTAGAGCATTGCCCAAAGAAAAAAATGGCCAAATGAAAAAAAAGTAAGGCCCAAAAAAAGAAAAAAAAAGAAAAAAAATAAATAAAAAGGGCAATGTTACTATCTCTTTTTCCACACTTGTGCTTCAAAGTAGCACCTTGTTCTTCATGTAGTGAGTCTCATATATTGTGCTTCAAAGTAGCACCATGTTTTTCATATAGTGAGTCTCATAAGTTGTCTTTTTCATACTAGTGGGAATTTTTCATTATAGAACTTGGCTTGTATATTCCTACAATGGGCTTCCTCAAATGCCCTAGGTCTTCGTGAGCAAGCAAGTTGGATGCACACCCACTAGTTTCTTTTGTTGAGCTTTCATATATTTATAGCTCTAGTGCATCCGTTGCATGACAATCCCTACTCACTCACATTGATATCTATTAATGGGCATCTCCATAGCCCATTGATACGCCTAGTTGATGTGAGACTATCTTCTCCTTCTTTTGTCTTCTCCACAACCACCATTCTATTCCACATATAGTGCTATGTCCATGGCTCACGCTCATGTATTGCGTGAAAGTTGAAAAAGTTTGAGATTATGAAAGTATGAAACAATTGCTTGGCTTGTCATCGGGGTTGTGCATGATTAAATACTTTGTGTGATGAAGATAGAGCAACAGCCAGACTATATGATTTTGTAGGGATAATTTTCTTTAGCCATGTTATTTTGAGAAGACATGATTACTTTGATTAGTATGCTTGAAGTATTACTATTTCTTATGTAAATATGAACTTTTATTTTGTATCATTTGGATCTGAACATTCATGCCACAGTAAAGAAAATTACATTGAGAATTATGCTAGATAGCATTCCACATCAAAAATTCTATTTTTATCATTTACCTACTCGGGGACGAGCAGGAATTAAGCTTGGGGATGCTTGATACGTCTCCAGCGTATCTATAATTTTTTATTGTTCCATGCTATTATATTACCCTTTTTGGATGTTTGTGGGCTTTATTTTACACATTTATATCATTTTTGGGACTAACCTACTAACCGGAGGCCCAACCCTTATTGCTGTTTTATTGCATGTTTCAGTATTTCGAGGAAAAGGAATATCAAACGGAGTCCAAACGGAATGAATCCTTCGGCAGTGTGATTTTTTGGAAGAATATGATCCTGGAGACTTGGAGTCCACGTCAGAAGATCTTCGAGGAGGCCACGAGATAAGAGGCCGCGCCCCCCCATGTAGGGCGTGCCCCCTGTCTCGTGGGCCCCTCTAGCACCTCCCGACCGACTTCTTTCGCCTATATAAGCCTACGTACCCTAAAACCATCAAATATAAAGATAGATCGGGAGTTTCGCCGCCGCAAGCCTCTGTAGCCACCAAAAACCTCTCGGGAGCCCGTTCCGGCACCCTGCCGGAGGGGGAATCCATCACCGGTGGCCATCTTCATCATCCCGGCGCTCTCCATGACGAGGAGGGAGTAGTTCACCCTCGGGGCTGAGGGTATGTACCAGTAGCTATGTGTTTGATCTCTCTCTCTCTCTCTCTCTCTCTCTCGTGTTCTTCTATGGCACGATCTTGATGTATCCCGAGCTTTGCTATTATAGTTGAATCTTATGATGTTTCTCCCCCTCTACTCTCTTGTGATGAATTGAGTTTCCCTCTTGAAGTTATCTTATCGGATTGAGTCTTTGATTCGAGAAGACTTGATGTATGTCTTGTGGGGTTATCTGTGGTGACAATGGGATATTACGTGCCTCTTGATGTATGTTTTGGTGACCAACTTGCGGTTTCCACCCATGAACCTATGCATAGGGGTTGGCACACGTTCTTGACTCTCCGGTAGAAACTATGGGGCACTCTTTGAAGTACTTTGTGTTGGTTGGATGAATCTGAGATTGTGTGATGCATATCGTATAATCATGCCCACGGATACTTGAAGTGACAATGGAGTATCTAGGTGACATTATGGTTTTGGTTGATTTGTGTCTTAAGGTGTTATTCTAGTACGAACTCTTTTATAGATCGATCCGAAAGAATAACTTTGAGGTGGTTTCGTACCCTACCATAATCTTTACTTTTGTTCTCCGCTATTAGTGGCTTTGGAGTGACTCTTTGTTGCATGTTGAGGGCTAGTTATATGATCTATCTATGTTATTATTGTTGAGAGAACTTGCACTAGTGAAAGTATGAACAGTAGGCCTTGTTTCCTATCATTGCAATACCGTTTGCGCTCACTTTTATCGTTAGTTACCTTGCTGTTTTTATTATTTCAAATTACAAAAACGTATATCTACTATCCATATTGCACTCGTATCACCATCTCTTCGCCGAACTAGTGCACCTATACAATTTACCATTGTATTGGGTGTGTTGGGGACACAAGAGACTCTTTGTTATTTGGTTGCAGGGTTGTTTGAGAGAGACCATCTTCATCCTATGCCTCCTACGGATTGATAAACCTTAGGTCATCCACTTGAGGGAAATTTGCTACTGTCCTACAAACCAGTGCACTTGCAGGCCCAACAACGTCTACAAGAAGAAGGTTTTGTAGTAGACATCAGACACTACAGAAAAATAGACACATTCGTGACTTTTTGGGCCAAACGAATTTTTTTCTGTCATACTTATGACACTTCTATGACGATAATTGTGACAAAACCCGGTATCATCATAGATGTGGTGGGCTCCTACTTCTATGACAAAAAATCATGACAAAAAAGGGCTTTTCATCTTGGGCGGGCTGGAGACGCAGCTGCATGACATTCTTTGGGCCGTCCATGACGGTAAAAACATGGTAGAAGCGAGGGCGAGGAAAATTTCGGGGAGTTCCCGGACGGTGGGTGGTCGGGGGCCGAGCGATGCGCGTTTCTCTCGTACACGTACACGCGTGTGTGCGAGGCATTGGGCTCTAACTGAACCCGAGCGAGGCCTTCGGCTCTAACTGAACCCGAGCTATTGCACTAGCTATGTTACTGAACCCGAGTGATTCCTTCGCTACTGCTACTAACTGAAGCTCATCAAACCCTGCTGCCTCCTTCCTTGATGAACAGTGAGCATTGTTGGGGGGTGGATGAATTGTTCCCAGTGGGGGTTGATGAACAGGACCCCGTGGTGTTGCCTCTGGATGAACAGGACCCCGATCGAGCCGGTTGGGGGTGGATGAAGAGGACCCCGTGGAGGGCTGGATGAACAGGACGACCCCGTGGAGGGCTGGTTGAACAGTAGCCGGTGGAGAGTTGGATGAACAGTAGTCCATGGAGGGGTGGTTGAATAGTAGCCCGTGGAGAGGGCTGGTTGAATAGTAGCCGATGGAGTAGCGCACGGTGGAGGCTGGATGAACAGGAGCCCGTGGATGAAAAATCGCACGTGGAGGCTGGAGGAGGTCGACGGTGGATGAACGGTAGCCCGTGGAGGCTGGAGGGGGTCGACGGTGGAGATGAACAGTATCCCGTGGAGTCCCGTTTTGCGGTACGCCACACCCCTCCTGATGAACAGGACCCTCGTTTCGACCGTAGCGCTCCAACACAAGTCCGTTTCCTTCGTTTTGCGGTATGCCACACCCCTCCCGATCAACAGGACCCCATTTCGACCATAGGAGGTCCAACAGAAGTTCGTTTCCTCCGTTTTGCGGTACGCCAGACCCCTCCCGATGAACAGGATCCCGTTTCGACCGTGTCCAGTCGAACACAAGGCCGTTTCCTCCGTTCTACGGTACGCCAGGCCTCGTTTCCATCGGCTGTTCCGTCCAAGCCGGTTGGCTCCCACGTGTTCCGTTGCCTCCCGATGAACACGACACATTTTGTTGTCTCCCCATGAACACGACGACGACGTAGTTTCTCTGTTCCGACCTAGCCATGTACACGAGCCCTGGCCGTACGTATACGCGAGTAGGCGTTCGAGACCCCGCCCGTATGTACGTACATTGCTGTATTTACTTTCTTGCATCCTGGCCGCTGTACGTACGTGTACATGCTACGTGTGTGCCTCTACTATGACACGTGTGCGTTTACATCGACCAGTATGTACGTACACGTTCGCAACCAGAATGACAATGCTAAGTACGTTTGATCAGGTGGGTCCCGACTGTCAGGCACTTCCTTGCGTGTGAAGGTGTAGCTGGTGGGTCCCAGCAGTCAGGGGGGCGAATCATTTTTTTGCCCGTAATATGGATGCACTTCCTTGCGCGCGAAGATGTAGCTGGTGGGTCCCAGCAGTCAGGGGGGGAAATGTTTTTTTCACGAAATATGGTGGCCCATCCGATGGGTCCCTGCTGTCAGGTGGGGAAATAATTATTTTGCTCGTAATAAGGAGGCACTTCCTTGCGGCCGCCATGGACCCAGCTGTCAGCCTCTCCACGTACAGTACTCTTCCGATGGAAGTCATTCCTTGACCACGTTGACCACGCCATGCCGAGAGCACCAGGGCAGTGGACGACGGTGAGGCCTAGGAAGGGGACGACGCAGATCTGGGGAAGACGCGGCAGCGGAAGCCTGTGCAGAGAGGAGTACGAGGGTTCACTGGTTTGGCTGCGGTGTGAGGCTGCCATCGCCGCAGGGCCTGGCCAGCGGTGGGAATAGTAGGGGCGGTGAGGCCTCCGCGGCAACTGATAACCCACAAGTGTAGGGGATAACTGTAGCCTCTTTCGATAAGTAAGAGTGTCGAACCCAACGAGGAGCTAAAGGTAGAACGAATATTCTCTCAAGTCCTATCTGCCACTGATACGACTCTACGCACGCTTAGTGTTCGCTTTACCTAGAACAAGCATGAAACTAGAAGTACTTTGTAGGTGTTGTTGGATAAGTTTGCAAGATAATAAAGAAGACGTAAATATAAAGTAGGGGCTGTTTAGATAAAGAAGCAATAAAGTAAATATAGCGAGTGTGGAAAAGTGGTGGTAGGAGTTATGAAATTATCCCTAAGCAATTGACTACTTTACTAGACTGATAGCAAGCATTATGTGGGAGAGGCATAAGCTAACATACTTTCTCTTCTTGGATCATATGCACTTATGATTGGAACTCTAGCAAGCATCCGCAACTACTAAAGATGATTAAGGTAAAACCCAACCATAGCATTAGAGCATCAAGTCCCCTTTATCACATACGCCACAACCCCCTTACTCGGGTTTATGCTTCTGTCACTCAAGCAACCCACTATAAGCGAATCATGAACATATTGCACTACAAAAAAAAGACACATCCGTGACATTTTCGGCCGAACGAATTTTTCTCTGTCATACTTATGACACTTCTATGACGATAATTGTGACAAAACTCGGTATCATGATAGATGTGGTGGGCTCCTACTTCTATGACAAAAAATCATGACAAAAAATGGGCTTTTCGTCCTGGGCATGCCGGAGACGCAACTGCATGACATTCTTTGGACCGTCCATGACAGAAAAAACCATGGTAGAAGCGAGGGCGAGGAAAATTTTGGGGAGTTCCCGGTTACGGTGGGTGGTCGGGGGCCGAGCGATGCGCGTTTCTCTCGTACACGTACGCGCATGTGTGCGAGGCGTTGGGCTCTAACTGAACCCGAGTGAGGCGTCGCCTAACTAAACCCGAGCAATTGCACTGCAGGCTACGCGTTACTGAACCCGAGCGATCGAGCGATTCCTTCGCTACTGATGCTAACAGAAGCCGATCGATGCTGCCTCTGGATGAACGGTGAGCGTTGCAGGGGGGTTGGTTGAACAGTGAGCGTTGCGGGGGGGGGGGGGGGGGGGGTTGGATGAACAGTGAGCAGTGGGGGTGGATGAACAAGACCCCGTGGCATTGCCTTTGGATGAACAGGACCCCGATCAATCGAGCCGGTTGGGGCTGGATGAACAGGACCCCGTGGAGGTCTGGATGAACAGGACGACCCCGTGGAGGGCTGGATGAACAGTAGACGGTGGAGGGGTGGATGAACAGTAGCCCATGGAGGGGTGGTTGAACAGGAGCCCGTGGAGAGGGGTGGTTAAACAGTAGCCGGTGGAGTAGCGCGCGGTGGAGGCTGGATGAACAGGAGCCCGTGGATGAAAAGTCGAAGGTGGAGGCTGGAGGAGGTCAACGGTGGATGAACAGTAGCCCGTGGAGGCTGGAGAAGGTCGAAGGTGGAGATGAACAGTATCCCGTGGAGTCCCGTTTTGCGGTACGCCACACCCCTCCCGATGAACAGGACCCCCGTTTTGACCATAGCACTCCAACACAAGTCCGTTTCGTCCGTTTTGCGGTACGCCACACCCCTCCGGATCAACAGAACCCCGTTTCGACCGTAGGAGGTTCATTTCCTCCATTTTGCGGTACGCCAGACCCCTCCCGATGAACAGGATCCCGTTTCAAACATGGCCGGTTGAATACAAGGCCGTTTCCTCCGTTCTGTGGTACGCCAGGCCTTGTTTCCATCGCCTATTCTGTCCAAGCCGGTTGGCTCCCACGCGTTCTGTTGCCTCCCGATGAACACGAGGCATTCCGTTGCCTCCCGATGAACATGACGCATTCTGTTGCCTCCCCATGAACAAGATTACGACGCGGTTTATCTGTTCCGAACCAGCCATGTACACGAGCCCTGGCCGTACGTATGCGCGAGTAGGCGTTCGAGACCCCGCCCGTACATACGTACGTGGCCGTATTTTCTTTCTTGCACCCTGGCCGTTGTACGTACGTGTACATGCTACGTGCGCGCCTCTACTACGACACGTGCACGCCTCTACTAAGACACGTGCGCGCCTCTACATCGACCAGTATGTACATACACGTTCGCGACCAGAATGCCAACACTACATACACTTCGACCAGTTGGGTCTCGACTGTCAGACACTTCCTTGCGTGCGAAGATGTAGCTGGTGGGTCCCAGCAGTCAGGGGGGCGAATCGTTTTTTCCCGGACGCACTTCCTTGCGTGCGAAGATGTAGCTGGTGGGTCCCAACAGTCAGGGGGGAAACGTTTTTTTCGTGAAATATGGTGGCCCATTCGGTGGGTCCCTGCTGTCAGGTGGAGGAATAATTATTTTGCGCGTAATAAGGAGGCACTTCCTTGCGGCCGCCATGGACCCAGCTGTCAGTCTCTCCACGTACAATACTCTTCCGATGGAAGTCGTTCCTTGACCACGTTGACCACGCCGTGCCGAGAGCACCAGGGCGATGGACGATGGCGAGGCCTAGGAAGGGGACGACGCGGAGCCGGGGAAGACGCGGCAGTGGAAGCCCGCACGGAGAGGAGTACGAGGGTTCACTGGTTCGGCTGCGGTGTGAGGCTGCCATCGCCGCAGAATAATAGGGGGTGTGGGTGAGTAGAGGGATGGTCTGGCTAGCGGTGGGAGCAGTAGGGGCGGTGAGGCCTCTGCGACATCACAGCCGGCCACGGGAGGTAGGAGCACGCGGCACGACCGACGCTAGTTTGGGCAGCTGGAGCAAGAAGACCAGAGGTTGAAGAAGCACTATGGCCGTTGGATGGACATCATACGGTCACTGGAGCTAGAATCGTTCATATTGACTAAGTTGACAAAGCCCTCCATCCCTGTCAACTTAGTTGGCCCACAAGTCATCCTCCCACTATGGTGGGTCCCAGCTAGCAGAGGGGTATTCATTTTTTTGTGCGTAATAAGGAGGCACTTCCTTGCGTGCGAAGATATAGCTGGTGGGTCTGCCCTGTTAGCGGGGGAAACGTTTTTTCGTGAAATACAGAGGCCCTTCCGGTGGGTCCCAGCTGTCAGCTGGAGTGATACGTCTCCAACGTATCTATAATTTTTGATTGTTGCATGCTATTATATTACCCATTTTGGATGTTTATGGGCTTTACTTTACACATTTATATCATTTTTGGGACTAACCTACTAACTGGAGGCCCAGCCCATATTGTTGTTTTATTGCCTATTTTAGTATTTCGAAGAAAAGGAATATCAAACAGAGTCCAAACGGAATGAAACCTTCGGCAGCGTGATCTTTTGGAAGAATATGATCCTGGAGACTTGGAGTCCATGTTAGAAGATCCTCGAGGAGACCAGGAGATATGAGGGCGCGCCCCCTGTCTCGTGGGCCCCTCGAGCACCCCCCGACCGACTTCTTTCGCCTATATAGTCCCACGTACCCTAAAAACACCCAGGGAGAAGATAGATCGGGAGTTCCGCTGACGCAAGCCTCTGTAGCCACCAAAAACCTCTCGGGAGCCCGTTCCGGCACCCTGCCGGAGGGGGAACCCATCACCGGTGGCCATCTTCATCATCCCGGCGCTCTCCATGATGAGGAGGGAGTAGTTCACCCTCGGGGCTGAGGGTATGTACCAGTAGCTATGTGTTTGATCTGTCTGTCTCTCTCTCGTGTTCTCTCTATGGCACGATCTTGATGTATCGCGATCTTTGTTATTATAGTTGGATCTTATGAAGTTTCTCCCCCTCTACTCTCTTGTGATGAATTGAGTTTCCCTCTTGAAGTTATCTTATTGGATTGAGTCTTTACTTTGAGAACACTTGATGTATGTCTTGCCGTGTTTATCTGTGGTGATAATGGGATATCACGTGCCACTTGATGTATGTTTTGGTTACCAACTTGCGGGTTCCGCCCATGAACCTATGCATAGGGGTTGGCACACGTTTTCTTGACTCTCCGGTAGAAACTTTGGGGCACTCTTTGAAGTACTTTGTGTTGGTTGGATGAATCTGAGATTGTGTGATGCATATCGTATAATCATGCCCACGGATACTTGAGGTGACAATGGAGTATCTAGGTGACATTAGGGTTTTGGTTGATTTGTGTCTTAAGGTGTTATTCTAGTACGAACTCTTGAATAGATTGATCCGAAAGAATAACTTTGAGGTGGTTTCGTACCCTACCATAATCTCTTTGTTTGTTCTCCGCTATTACTGGCTTTGGAGTGACTCTTTGTTGCATGTTGAGGGATTATTATATGATCTATCTATGTTATTATTGTTGAGAGAACTTGCACTAGTGAAAGTATGAACCCTATGCCTTGTTTCCGATCATTGCAATACCGTTTACGCTCACTTTTATCCTTAGTTACCTTGCTGTTTCTATATTTTCAGATTACAAAAACCTATATCTACCATCCATATTGCACTTGTATCACCATCTCTTTACCGAACTAGTGCACCCATACAATTTACCATTGTATTGGGTGTGTTGGGGACACAAGAGACTCTTTGTTATTTGGTTGCAGGGTTGCTTGAGAGAGACCATCTTCATCCTATGCCTCCCACGGATTGATAAACCTTAGGTCATCCACTTGAGGGAAATTTGCTACTGTCCTACAAACCTTTGCACTTGCAGGCCCAACAACGTCTACAAGAAGAAGGTTGTGTAGTATACATCAAGCTCTTTTCTGGCGCCGTTGCCGGGGAGGTGAGTGCTTGAAGGTATATCTTTAGATCTTGCAATCAAATATTTTTGTTTCTTGTTTTATCACTAGTTTAGTTTATAAAATAAAACTACAAAAAAATAGAGTTAAGCTTGTCTCATACACTTCATCTTTTTAATATCTTTCGTGAGTTTGATGGAAAGGAAAATTGTTCTCAAGTGCTAGAAGAAGAGTGCATTAAAATGCTTGATACTGAATCTTTGAATGATGAGCATGATTGCAATGTTGTTAGTATAAACTCCTTGAATATCCATAGTACTAATGATGATTGCTCTAGTCATGATGAAAATATCTGTTTATGAGCATGACAACTTTTGTGGAGTGCATGTTTGCATGAACGCACCAAATAGAGAAGATATATATTTCAAGAGGCATAAGTATTTAGAAACTAAATTGTTGGCAGAAAGACTTGATGATTGTGCTGAAAGATTCAATATTTTTCGTGCTCCTTGTGAACTTTGCAATGAACGTGGTCATTTAAATCTCCAATGCAAATTGTTTCATGACCGAATTGTGTCCAAAAATTGTGATAGCTTGATTACCCTTGGGCATCATAAAGAGCTTAGTCTTCTTTTGGGGTATGAAGAAATGAAAACGTATAACTGAGGGTATTCCAAAATTTAATCTTGATAGATTTCTTGATTTTGATCTAGAGAAGATTTATATGTTTTGTGCGATGAATTGCATTGAAAATCCTTATATTGCCAATTACATAAAGAAAAGAAAGCAAATAGAATATGATGAGAATACTAATGAAAGGGAAGAGACTTCCCAATATCCTCCTATTATTTCTTATGATGAATCAGGTAACGAGGAGGAGCTTTCTATTCAACCAATCTCGTCAACAAGGATCTCAAAAAGGAAGGTTGAACCCACACATAATGTGAAAAATAAAAGGAAAAGAAGGGGCAACAAAGGTAAAAAGGTATCCCTCCCAAATGATGTTGCTCCTACTACTCATTGTAATGATGATAATTGCTATACTATTGGTGCTATCCATACTATTAATGATGAGAGTGATTATGCTTATGATATGAAAAGGCCCAAGCTTGAGGAAGCTATGTTTGATGAGGATGAAATACTTGAGAATACATTTTCTGAAATTAATGTTTGTCCCAAGCTTGGGGATGCTATGTTTAATGAAGATGATATTTTTAGCGTCCCAAGTTTTGATATGCAAAGTTGTTATGATGATAGCATGCCTCTTACCTATGATGATTATATTGATGAAAGTGGGTTTGGAAGAGTGTCAACTTTAGGAAGTAGTTATCCCACTATTTTGGAAGATGTTGAATCTTATTGTGATGAATATGGAAGTAGATTTGGAAGAGTGTCAACTTTATTTAGTGATTCCACTATCTTGGGAGAGGTTTCAATCGATTATGATGAGAACGAAGTTGCTACTTATGATGATTATTGTGATGAAACTTCTGCTGTAAAAAGTAGTGATGATTATATTTACAAATCTTGTCATGATTATGATTACCCTTTTTCTGAACATTACTCTTTTAGTGTGGAAACAATTTTTAGTGCTCAAGTCTCTTATGATACTCCCACTATTCCGAATGAGAAGAAATTTGCTTATGTGGAGAGTAGTAAATTTTGTATGCTTGTA
Organism: Triticum aestivum; assembly: GCF_018294505.1. NCBI lineage: Eukaryota > Viridiplantae > Streptophyta > Magnoliopsida > Poales > Poaceae > Triticum > Triticum aestivum. Next base: position 493,556,479 of record NC_057813.1, read on the forward strand.
GATCATGAAAAGAATGCTTTAGGTGCTGGTTATATTGTTGAATTCATGCATGATGCTACTGAAAATTATTATGAGGGAGGAATATATGCTTGTAGGAATTGCAATAATGTCAAGTTTCCTCTCTATGTGCTTAAATTTTTGAAGCTATGCTTGTTTTACCTTCCTATGCTAGTTGATTATTGTTCCCATAAGTTGTTTGCTCACAAAATCCCTATGCATAGGAAGAGGGTTAGACTTAAATGTGCTAGTCATATGCTTCATGATGCTCCCGTTATGTTTCAATTCTTATCTTTTATGTGAGCATCATTGTCATCACCATGCCTAGCTAGAAAGGCATTAAAGAAAAGCGCTTGTTGGGAGACAACCCAATATTTATCCTTACTGTTTTTGTGTGTCCACATGATTATGCTACTGTAGTAATCATGTTTTATAGATTTTCTTTCAATAAAGTGCCAAGTAAAACTTTTAGGATAGCTTACGGTGATAGTTGTGTTGATCGTGCTGAAAATCAGAAACTTTTGCACCCAGTAATTTAGTTTTGATAATTCACAGAAACGTGCTTCTGATCTGATTCGTTTTGCTATGTATGAGGACACAAATTTCTTAGGACTTCCTAATTTGGTAGGATTTTTTGAGTTCCATAAGTATACATTTAATACAGATTACTACAAACTTTTCTGTTTTTGATAGATTCTGTTTTCTATGTGTTGTTTGCTTATTTTGATGAATCTATGAGTAGTATCGGAGAATATGAACCATAGATAAGTTGGAGTATAGTAGATATTACACCAATATGAATTTAGAATGAGTTCATTACAGTACCTAAGTGGTGGTTTTATTTTCTTATACTAACGGAGCTTACGAGTTTTCTGTTGAGTTTTGTGTTGTGAAGTTTTCAAGTTTTGGGTAAGGATTCGATGGACTATGGAATAAGGAGTGGCAAGAGCCTAAGCTTGGGGATGCACAAGGCACCCCAAGGTAATATTCAAAGACAACCAAGAGCCTAAGCTTGGGGATGCCCCGGATGGCGTCCCCTCTTTCGTCCTCGTTCATCGGTAACTTTACTTGGAGCTATATTTTTATTCGCCACATGATATGTGTTTTGCTTGGAGCGTCATTTTCTCTTGTTAGTATTTGCTTGCTGTTATTTAGAATAATGTTTTTGCATCTTTATTTTCAATAAAAAAGTCAAGGATAGCCTTTGCCATGCTTATTTTGCTAGTATACATGTTGCTGTTTGAAAACAGAAAGTTTACCGCTGTTGCAAAAATTCCCTAGAAAAGTCAGACAATGGTATAATGTTGAAACTTTTTGCATATTGAGATCTGATAAATTTATTACAGTGGGAAGTTTCTTTCATAATTTGTGTAGTTAGGGAAGTATGATGAATCTTGCATTCTTTATAGACTATACTATTTTGACAGATTGCTGTTATGGTTGCATTGTTTGCATATGTTTACTTGTTTAATGATTCTATTTGAGGATATGAGTGTTAAATATGCAGAGGCGTTTAGTATGCAATGTTGAATAATAATTTTAGTGATTTGTTACAGTAGAAAATGATAAGGTTTTGCATTGGTTTATACTAATCTATCTCACGAGTTCTTGTTGAGTTTGTTGTGAATGAAGCTTTTTGATAAAAAGAGAAACCATGATATGAGAGGAATTAAGGAGACACAAAAGTTCAAGCTTGGGGATGCCCAACGCACCCCAAGATAATATTCCAAGAAGTCTCAAGCATCTAAGCTTGGGGATGCCCCGGTAGGCATCCCACCGTTCTTCTTCAACAATTACCGGTTAGTATCGGTTGAACCTAAATTTTTGCTTCTTCACATGAGTTGTGCTATACTTGCAATATCATTTTATTTTGTTTTGCTTGCTGTTTGAATACAATACCAAGATCTGAAATTCTTTAATGTTAGAGAGTCTTCACATAGTGTCACAATTATTTAGCTACTCATTGATCTTCACTTATATCTTGTGGAGTAGTTTGTCATTTGCTCTAGTGCTTCACTTATATCTTTTAAGAGCACGTCGGTGGTTATATTTTGTAGAAATTGCTAGTCTCTCATGCTTCACTTATATTATTTTGAGAGTCTTTTAGAACAGCATGGTATTTGCTATAAAGTTGGTCCTAGAATGGTAGGCATCCAAGTTGGGTATAATAAAAACTATCATAGAAAGTGAATTGAATGCTATGATCAATTTGATGCTTGATAATTGTTTTGAGATATGGATGTAGTGATATTAAAGTCATGCTAGTTGGGGTGATTATGAAAAATGCTTCTGTTGAGGTTTGTGATTCCCGTAGCATGCACGTATGGTGAACCGCTTTGTGATGAAGTTGGAGCGCAATTTTATTTATTGATTGACTTCCTTATGAGTGGCGGTCGGGGACGAGCGATGGTCTTTTCCTACCAATCTATCCCCCTAGGAGCATGCGCGTAGCAACAAGTATATGAGTCCTTTTGACTAATGTTGAGTCCATGGATTATATGCACCTCACCCTTCCACCATTGCTAGCCTCTCTTGTGCCGTGCAACTTTCGCTGGTACCATACACCCACCATTACCTTCCTCACCACAGCCACCATACCTACCTATTATGGCATTTCCATAGCCATTCCGAGATATATTGCCATGCAACTTTCCACCATTCCGTTCATATGACACGCATTACCTTTGTCATATTGCTCTTTGCATGATCATGTAGTTGACATCGTATTTGTGGCAAGGCCACCTTCATAACCTTCATACATGTCGCTCTTGATTCATTGCATATCCCGGTACACCGCTGGAGGCATTCATATAGAGTCATATTTTGTTCTAGCTTTGAGTTGTAATTCTTGAGTTGTAAATCCATAAAAGTGTGATGATCTTCATTATTAGAGCATTGTCTCAGTGAGGAAAGGGTGATGAAGGCTATGATTCCCCCATAAGTCGGGATGAGACCTCGGACTTTATAAAAAGAAAAAAAGAAGAAAAAGAAAAAAAGAAAGGCCAAAAAGAAAAAAAAGAAAGGCCAAAGAAAAAAAAGAGAAAAAGAAAAAGGAAAAAAATAAAATGAGAGAAAAAGAGGGAAGGGACAATCCTACTATCTCTTTTTCCACACTTGTGCTTCAAAGTAGCACCATGATCTTCATGATAGAGAGTCTCATATGTTGTCACTTTCATATACTAGTGGGAATTTTTCATTATAGAACTTGGCTTGTATATTCCAATGATGGGCTTCCTCAAAATGCCCTAGGTCTTCGTGAGCAAGCAAGTTGGATGCACACCCACTTAGTTTCTTTTGTTGAGCTTTCATATATTTATAGCTCTAGTGCATCCGTTGCATGGCAATCCCTACTCACTCACATTGATATCTATTAATGGGCATCTCCATAGCCCGTTGATACACCTAGTTGATGTGAGACTATCTTCTCCTTTTTGTCTTCTCCACAACCACCATTCTATTCCACATATAGTGCTATGTCCATGGCTCACGCTCATGTATTGCGTGAAAGTTGAAAGAGTTTGAGATTATTAAAGTATGAAACAATTGCTTGGCTTGTCATCAGGGTTGTGCATGATTAAAAACTTTGTGTGATGAAGATAGAACAATAGTCAGACTATATAATTTTGTAGGGATAACTTTCTTTGGCCATGTTATTTTGAGAAGACATGATTACTTTGATTAGTATGCTTGAAGTATCACTATTTCTTATGTCAATATGAACTTTTATTTTGAATCATTTGGATCTGAACATTCATGCCCCAATAAAGAAAATTACATTGAGAATTATGCTAGGTAGCATTCCACATCAAAAAAATCTGTTTTTATCATTTACCAACTTGAGGACGAGCAGGAATTAAGCTTGGGGTTGCTTGATACGTCTCCAACGTATCTATAATTTTTGATTGTTCCATGCTATTATATTACCCCTTTTGGATGTTTATGGGCTTTATTTTACACATTTATATCATTTTTGGGACTAACCTACTAACCGGAGGCCCAACCCATATTGCTGTTTTATTGCCTGTTTCAGTATTTCGAAGAAAAGGAATATCAAACGGAGTCCAAACGGAATGAAACCTTCGGCAGCATGATTTATTGGAAGAATATGATCCTGGAGACTTGGAGTCCACGTCAGAAGATCCTCGAGGAGACCAGGATATAGGAGGGCGCGCCCCCCTACTAGGCGCGCCCCCCTATCTTGTGGGCCCCTCGAGCACCCCTCGACCGACTTCTTTCGCCTATATAGTCCCACGTACCCTAAAAACATCCAGGGAGAAGATAGATTGGGAGTTCCGCCGCCGCAAGCCTCTGCAGCCACCAAAAACCTCTCGGGAGCCCGTTCCGGCACCCTGCGGAGGGGGAACCCATCACCGGTGGCCATCTTCATCATCCCGACGCTCTCCATGACGAGGATGGAGTAGTTCACCCTCGGGGCTGAGGGTATGTACCAGTAGCTATGTGTTTGATCTCTCTCTCTCTCTCTCTCTCTCTCGTGTTCTCTCTATGGCACGATCTTGATGTATCGCGAGCTTTGTTATTATAGTTGGATCTTATGAAGTTTCTCCCCCTCTACTCTCTTGTGATGAATTGAGTTTCCCTGTTGAAGTTATCTTATTGGATTGAGTCTTTAGTTTGAGAACGCTTGATGTATGTCTTGCCGTGTTTATCTGTGGTGACAATGGGATATCATGTGCCACTTGATGTATGTTTTGGTGACCAACTTGCGGGTTCCACCCATGAACCTATGCATAGGGGTTGGCACACGTTTTCTTGACTCTTTGGTAGAAACTTTGGGGCACTCTTTGAAGTACTTTGTGTTGGTTGGATGAATCTGAGATTGTGTGATGTATATCGTATAATCATGCCCACGGATACTTGAGGTGACAATGGAATATCTAGGTGACATTAGGGTGTTTTTCGGATTTCGGGTTCTGGTAGACCCTTGAGGTTCGAACACTGGGGTGAGCACGGAGATTCAACCCTCTATCATCTCGCTCCTCGCCGAACCGCTAGGACCTAAACTACCAAACTGAACAGCACAAGAGACACAGGATTTATACTGGTTCAGGCCACCATTGTGGTGTAATACCCTACTCCAGTGTGTGGTGTGGTGGATTGCCTCTTGGGCTGATGAGGAACAATACAAAGGGAGAACAGCCTCGCGAGGGTCTGTTCTTGGCTGGCGCGACGAACTGCTAGGGGGAGTTCTGTCGCCTCTCTCTCTCTCTCTCTCTCTCTCTCTGTCTTTCTATCCTTGTTTTCTCGATCAGGTCTAGCTGCCTCTACCCCGGGGGTGGCTAGTCCTATTTATAGGCAAAGGCCCTGGGCCTCTTCCCAAATATTGACCGGGAAGGGCGCCAACAATTGGCCATTTTGAAGGGGAACAGCGGGTACACTTATCCTGACTAAAGTTGGTCCTCGCCTGTCAAAGGCTCTGGTGATGATGCCGGCTTGGGCTCCACAATGACTTCCTTCCGACCGTTGGGCTGGTCTTGGTCTTGTTGCACCGAAATGGACGCCTTTGCTTGATGCTCTCGCCTGCGCTTGCTCCCTTTGCACCAAAGAGGAAAGGAGGACACTGCGTGGGCTGGCACCCGACTGGCGCCCTTGGTCATCATGGCTTGCATCATGGGCACCTCGCGAGGTACCCTGCCTTGAACTCTCCGCCTCCTCATGAGCCAGCCTGACGAGGCCGTGCCTGAGGAAGCTCCTTGTCGTCCGCCCCGCGAGGCTTGGCCCCTCGCGAGGGTCTTGAGCTTGCGTTGATGAAGATGGGCTGTGCTGGGCCTCCTTTGAGCCACGCCGGAGGCCGCAGGCAGGCAAGTCTGGGGACCCCCGTTCCCAGAACGCCGACAGTAGCCCCCGGGCCCATGGCGCGCCTGAACTTGGCTGAGTAGAGAGGCGAAAGGGCAAGTGCAAAGCGCCACGGGCCCTAACAGCCTGCGGCCTTGGGCGCCGCGTGGCAGTTGATTGGACGTGGGCGCCTCCGCTTCCCCACGACGCCTTGGTACCCGCACGGATTTGACAAGTCCCTACATGCAAAGCGGGTCATGATTACCTGTGATCATGGAGGCCGACGGTTGGCCTTCACTGACTATAAGTACGGAACAGCGTGCACCCTTCCAGTCTATCCTTCTGCTTCTCCTCCTTCCTGGGCCTTGCTCCGTCTTGCTGCAATGGCTCCGATCCGCCGGTTCTCCGCGGAAGAGAAGGGAAAGGCTCCCTAAGAGGATCCTGATCCGCTTCCCCCGAAGAAGCGGCTTGCCCTCTGGTGCCCGGGCGAGGGCACTCGCTAGGAAGCGTCAAGACCCTGGTGTGAGCGGCCGCCACCAGGGTTCCCTCTTCCCTTGTACACGCACATTGGCGGCTCTGAAGGAGTCGACGCCGAACGCCACGAGCGGCGCCGCCCCCGACACCGGCGGGTCACGAAGGTGTGCGTATTCCCCCCTGGAGTCCACGCTGAGGGCTCCTGCTGAGAGTTCGTGCTTCACGCCGCCATTCCTTATAAGTCTTGGATTCGTCTCCCCTCTTTCTTCGCCTCTGTCGTCCGGCAGGGGGAACCCCTGGGGCTCTGGCTGCAGCACGCCGGCTGCGGCACCCTCGCGACCGGGGCAGAGGTCGCGGTCGTTGCCCCGGGCGAGGTCTTCATGACCCGAGGCTAGGGCGAGGTCGCCCGGGTCTTCAGGACGAGGGGCGCCCTCACGATCCATCTGGAGTACGACGGTGCTTCAGCGATGTCCTTCAAGGTCTTCGATGCAGAGGGTCGTCGACTGGAGTGCTGCCCCGGGAGAGGCGGTCGGGACCCTGCTGCGGCGAGACAGAGGCCGGCCGTCCACTCCCTTGGCCGCTCCTCAGGCGACGGAGGCGCCGGAGGATCCAGTGACTCCGCCGAGCTCTTCGTGATGCCGGAGACGAGTGACGACAGCTACGAGCCCCCAAGCCCGCGCCGTTCCCGGAGCAGGGTGGGCTCGTCAGGTCGTCGCCGCCCCTGATCTGGATGGGGTTGGCATCGGTGCTGGGCGGCCCACTATTGATGATGGCGTCTGCCGCGATGCCCCCCTGTAGTTAGGACTTCTTAGGATTCACGCCTTTTGTCCCTGCGAGGGGCCGAGAATATACCCCACGGGGGCTTGTAAGGTGTTTGTAGCTCCGTCTGTCAATATGATCCCTATTGTGGAGCGGTGCGAGATGCTTATTCCGTTTTAGCTTAGTTCCCTCCTTTCAGACCTCGCGAGGGCTTGATGCTCTGCGCCAACAGGTCCCAGTCCCAAGGCGGCTTCAGCCGTCGCTGGTATGCCAGGTCGCGATGCCGTGATCAAGGCCAGGAGGTGAGCGGCCTGAGGTCCGGTAAGAGCCCCTGAGTCGCGATGCTTAGGGTGTCCCCCTTAGCGCTCAAGCAGCCATCATTTAGTGAGAAAGGAGAGCGACGTTGCTAACACGGGATTGCATTGAGTGCGGGGATGGTGCTGCGATAACTAGTGTGTCCGGAGGGTGACTTATCTCGAGGGACAGAAAAATGCTTCCTGGTGCGGCGCTAGCCTTGGCCGTCGCGAGGTTGCTTGGTGATGCTCCTTGGAGGGACCCTGCAGGCTCATCACAGAAGGAACGAGGGTTTGTCGCGACAATCGACAGTTAGCCATTAGTTGCTTGGGAGAGGCGCGAGAGGCCTGGCGAGGTGCATCTGGGCACCCGTGAGCCAGCGCGGGACTCACGAGGCCCTACCTCAAGGCGGGTTGCGCCTGGCTCTGGGCCTTATCTTCGAGTGTGTTCCTGCAAGTTTGGCCAGATGCCGGTGCTCTACGTCTTCGGGTCCCGGCTCTCGGGCTGGTCTCAGCCGTTGCTGGCATGCCAGGTCGCCATGCCATGGGCAAGACCAGAGGGTGAGGGCCGGACAGCCGGTAGGAGCCCTGAGTCGCGATGCTCAGGCACCCCCCCTTTAACGCGCAAGCTGGGTTAGATGTTGCAACTCTATGTCCTTGGGTCCCGGCTCTCGGGCTGGTCTCAGCCGTCGCTGGCATGCCAGGTCGCGATGCCATGGACAAGACCAGAGGGTGAGGGCCGGAGAGCC